>NC_142025.1:43227502-43856283 GCF_049901735.1 Notechis scutatus | reverse complement strand
CCAATACTTCATAATCAAATAGTGCATTTTCGCCTGGCTGAACTAGCTACGGAATTGGAACTCCTTCGTGCATTGCTATATGAGGCAGTAGGTAAGTGCAATAAAAATTTATTTGCAATAATCTACCTATAAGTTACATTATTTTTTTATATACATGGTTAACTTGACAGGAAAGTTTGTACTTTTATTTGAGGTCTCTACTTACGCGGAAATGATGTGACCAAACTTATATCCATGGCCAAGTTAAAGTGTGGTCGCCTATGTCGAGAGATTTCGGATAGTTGTCTCCAGTTCTGGGGAGGAATGGGGTACACTAATGAAGTGCTAGTGAGTAGAATCTACAGGTAAGAAGGATTAACCCTTTCGTCTACCTGGATGTAGTATGTATAAGTTTGTAATGTCACAAGCATTCAAATTATCAATCAGGTATTAACAGTTGATGCATTGTAATTGAAGTATGGTACTGGATACATGTCGTTAATGTTAAATTTTTAGAAAATATACATTTTATAATCCAGGAAACTTCATGAGTACTATGTATCCTATGGGATAATTACAGTACAGGTTTCTTCTAAAATTCCCCAAGCCTCATGTTTCAGCTCAAATGCACTCAAATCCACCCCACCCCCACCCCCAAAAAACCCTTACAAATTCACAGGGAGAACAGCTGAAGAAGTGATAGTAAACTTTTATTTCCATCATTGACCAACAACATTTATATTCAATGTAAAATTAAACCATCCTGTTATGCCAATAGCCGAACTTAAGTACAATAAGAAAGGTAAGTTGGAAATCCAGCCTTTTTGAAAACAGGAACTATTTCAAACAATGAACATATTTTCAATAAATGTATGTTTGTAATATACATATATATGCATGCATGTGCATACATTCACACACACACACACACACACACACACCTAGAATACTGCATCCAGTTTTGGTCAGCACAGCAGAAAAAGATATTGATACTCTAGAAATGATCAGAGAAGAGCAACAAAGTGATAAGGGGTCGGGAGGCTAAATTATACAATGAAATGTTGAGAGAACTAGGTATGCCGAGGTGGAAAACCATTGAAGAGAGATCCAACCTAGAACTAAGGAGAGAACAGTGAGAACAATTAATAAGTGGAACGTCTTACCTCTGAAAGTTGTGGTTGCTCCATCACTAGAGATTTTCAAGAAGAGACTGGACAGCCATTTGTCCAGAATGGTATAGGGTCTCTTTTTGACCAGGAGGTTGGACTAGATGGTGTCCAAGATTCCTTATGTAGAATATAGAATAACAATCCTGTTATTCTATGTTCTATAAATATGAGATCTGAAATTCTTGCATAGCCCTATTTTATTCTGCATGATCACATTGAAAGCACCTTTTTTCAGAATGTAACATTTTATTCACTGATTAAAAAATACTCTAATCTATAATTCTACAGGGAGTCCTTGGTTAATGACCACTCACTCAGCATCTTTTCAAAATTGCAGTTCACTGAACAATTGGTACAGGTAGCACTCGACTTAACAACAGTTTGTTTAACAACCGTTTGAAGTTACAATGGCACTGAAATGACCATTTTTTCTCACTTTATGACCATTGCAGCATCCCCATGAGCACGTATTTACACTTGGATGCTTGACACGTGGTTCATACCTATGACAGTTGCAATGTCCCGGGATCATGTGATCCCCTTTTGTGACCTTCTGACATCAAAGTCAATAGAAAAACCAAATCCACTTAACACCAGGTTACATGTTACTAATGTAACAACTGCAATGATTCACTTAACATACAGGATAAGAAAAGTTGTAAAATAGAGCAAAACTCACTTAACAAATTTCTCATAATTTGGGCTCAATTATGGTCATAGGGCTACCTGTACTTATGGACAATCCTTAGCATTTTAACTGTTGCAGCATCCCGCAATCATGCGACCCAAGAGATCACAAATAGTGATCATGCGATGTCCTCACTTAATGACCCTCAATGATTTGCTTAACAATGGCAACTAGGACTGCCAGTAAGCAGTGTGACCACTAAGCAGTGTGACCACATCATTCTTTACATTTCTGGTGCTTAATTATGGTAATTCCAGTCCCAATTGCTTGTAAACTAAGGACTACACATACTTGCAAATGGAGAGCATTCATTTCTAATTCAAAGAGGCATGCCAAAATGGAATTGAAGTAACTCCCCTCTCCCCCCACAAGGAATTAGCAAGCTTTTCTGAGATAGAGGACTGACTGGGATTCTGGAAAAATTTTATGGAATGCATTTTGTCTCATAAACACACAGAGAAAATGTGCATCACAACAATTCTGTGGAAGCCCTAACCTTAACTCCCACCACAATCAAAGTCACAGGGATTAATGCAGAAGATTAAACCCTACTGTGATTCAAGATCATGGTCTCCATTTTCTGAAGAGCAGCACTAGAGTAGGAATCTTGTTTTCCAACTGATGGCTATTCAGCTTGACAACATAGAAATGTTGACAAGATTTCCCTAGTAGGCTTTGGGTGTTATATATGCAGCCATACTTAGTTATACTTGCCAAGGATCCTTAGATTGATGACTCAAACTAAAATGTTGTACTAACAAATCTAATACATCTTAAGTGATGATGATGATTAGTATATTAAAGTAATTCACAATTCACGTTGACTTAGTTAAACAAGTACATTAAACAATATCAAGTTTAATATTAATTGTATTAAGTGAAAGGCGAAGCAGAACAAATTTCATTTTATTGATACTTTTGTTTGCCTTTTCTGTCATGGCAGAGATTTAAGATTGGTATCAATAGGAGGAGGTGCTGATGAAATCATGCTGTACATTATATGCAAATACATGGGTATCTTGCCCCAAACGTAAGTTTTGTGACTAACCATAGATTTTTTGCTACTGTTTTAATAATCTGTATTAGAGCTTTTTTTTTAAAATGTAGGTGGAATAAATATATCCAAAGGAATGACCAAATTTCTAATTTTCATAGTGATTTTTTTTGCATGTAAATTAAAATGTGCAAATTTGTCTGATGTTTTCCAAGAACCACTGATAACATAGTATTTGAATATGAAGCAAAAAAAAAAGTGATTCTGATCTGATGTGGTTATACTCACACCATCTTTCTCTGGCACTTGAAAGAAGCTGTATTTTTTTTTCCTGATCACATGCATAGTGAGAACACATAGGCCAGAACTGAATCCACTTTTCTGCTTTGAATGGGTGAATGCCTGCACGTTCATACCTAGAGCATTTTGGGGGTGTTTCTTTTAATTACTAAAAAATGAATCCATCCATCGTTTGCTTCTGAACGATGTAAGGTAGTGATGTAATGTAAAAAAAATGTAATGATAGGACTAACTTAGAATTCTTATCTCACCTATTTTATAATCAACATCTTCAAATATTAACCAGAACTGTCATACCTACCAGTTTATATTATTATTCCATGCATCTCATAGTTATTAATATATGCATTAATATTGCATATAATAATGTATACCATATAATTATGTTAATCTAAATTATTTAAATGCATTGTTTGTTCAACTCTGTTGGTAACAATTGAATAATATATAGCATGCATTCTATATGTATGTATAATACACAATGTTTTAAAGCCACCATTACCTTTTCAAAAGATGTGGAAAAATCTACCTGTAGTTGACTAGTTTAATTGAATATTGTGCCTGAAAAAGAGTAGGTGCAAACTAAATGCAGGGAGATTAAAGATGGCAAGAAAGAAATATTTTTTTCACGCCATACGCAGCTAATTTGGGGAATTCACTGCCAGCATGGTGATAACAGCAAGCAATATCGATAGCTTTCAAAGAGAACTGAATGGGTTCATTCAGAATCAAGCTATCAATGATTGCTAACACTGAAGGTTTTTACTACCCCTTGGGTCATTGGCTGTATACTCAAGTAATTCTGAAAGGGAACCATTTTCCTCCAGCTGAATTTTATGAGATTAGCAAATTCAGATATAATATCAGTATGGTATCAGTAAACAGTAGCCTTGTAGTTAGATATGGAAAAGCTATTTTAAATTGAAGCGTTAATCTGTATTCTCTTCTTTTACAGGAAAAAGAATGAGCCCTAGGATTTTCAGAACTCTATAACACAATTATGATGAAAATTATCTTAACCTCAGTCAGCCTAATCGTATTCTTCAAATGGTTTAAAGCAGGGATGTTAAACATAGTTTTCACCGGCAGAGGGTTGCAGGAGGCCGTCACAGTAAAAAATGGACCAGTGGGGGATGCACCCCTCCTGAACTCTGTTTTCGCTTGCAGAGTGCCACCAAAACAAACTACTAGCAAAAGTCGCATTTGATCACAACGCATTGAGAAATGTTTCCCCTTTTGCATTTGAGCATCCAAGAAGGGACAGAAAAGGAGAAAGGTAAAGAGGAAAGACAAAGAAAAGGAAGAAAAGATGGGAAGAGAACAAGGAAAGAAAAATAAGGAAAGAGGGGAAGAAAGAAAAAAGGAGAATGAAGAGGGAGGGAAAAAGAAAGGAAGGAAATAAGTTTTGTCTAAACTGTGTAAGGTAAAATAATGAGGGAGGGAGGGTCTGAGGGACATCCTGCCTTAGCACTTAGCCACCAGCAGCCCTGTTGCTCTTTTGCTGTCCCTTGTCTCCCCCTGACCTCTCCTGGTTGTCTCCTATCCTATCACTGAGGATGCTTTGGTTACAACGCCAAGTCTTTTTGCATGGAGAGGGAGTTGGGCCTTCCTTTGACCCACACATTTTGCCCTCCTGTATACATCATGAGAAAACTGGCCAAAGAGAGCAAGAACAGCAGCAGCAGCCTTGAGGAGGTAAGTGCAGCCAGGTACCCCCTGGGGGAAGCAGGGCTGGGCATGGCTGGGTTGTGAGGTCCCAGTGCCCTGGGAGCTCAAGTGCTGGGCTGGGTGATTACCCTCTGCTGCCTAGGGCTCTGGACAGCCTGAGCCACCATCCAGGGGTCCTCCTCATGGCCAGAGAGGGACAGTGAGGCACCTCTGAAGGACAAGGGTCTGGCCCCCTCCTTGGTCTTGCCTTCCTCTGCCGGATACAATGGATCCCCCCAGCCCACCACAGTTGCTTCCAACATTAGTGATGAGCTGGTCATGCCCCTGGCCACACCCCCTCTTCCCAAACACAACCCTTATGAGGCCTCAATGAAAGCAAGTTTGTCACCCCTGGTTTAAAGTTTTAATGTTAACAATTTTAATTTTTAATTTTTCTTTTTATTATAGTAAGTTGCCTAAAGTAACCCCCAGCAAGATAAGCAGCAAATAAATTTAATAAAAAATAATACTGAGAGGAAATGTGATGATATTGGAAAAAGGACGTTCTTCTTGTACTTCTCTATATTATACGATAAATATGTATATATATATAAGCCATACTGTTAATAAAATCAAAGATATTCCTTAGTATTTTGATTATATAATAAAATAGGATATAATTTTTATAATCAAAGCATTTATATATGATTAGAATAAACTATAATTATGAATTGTTCTATTATATTTAAAAAATCATTTCAACTGAACAATTTGCCAATATAAAATACATATACATGAAACATGATATCCTTGCTCATATAAGTGTGACACTATATTTTGCAATTGGAAAATGGATGGAAAATATCACAGCTGTTGAAATGACAAATTGTGTTGGTGAGTAGAATCCTCCCTTTAACACAGGGCTGCCAAACCCGTGGCATGCCGACCGGATATGTTATGCACTGGCCACATCCCCGCCCGGTTTAGCGAAGGGGGGAAAAGTCCTGATACGTCACATGACACCACTGTGATGACACAAGTTTGACATCCCTGCTTTAATGCTTTTTAATGGGAACCTAGCTACATAGTGACTGGATTTGCATTATCAAACTTCTCAACATAAATGCTGAAGATTCCTAGTGGAGATTTAGACTTTAACTTAGTAAAAATTATTTACCAATCTTCTCAAAAAACTTTCTATATGCAAAAGAAGCTTAATTTAACATGCAAGGTCATTTTGTTAATATGTCTTTGTAGGTCTATTAATTCTAGCAAGTTAATATGTTGAACACCATGGGAAAAAATCCACTATTATGTCTTCCAGTTCAAAATCTCAACCTCTATGAACCTAGCAAAAATAGTATATTAATATTGAGAATTAAATAAAGATTGCTCCCAAATCAGATTTGACTACTGGCATGTCACCTATAAATCTACTGACTTTTCTTGGAAACGTTTCAGAAGTGGTTTTCCGGGGCCATCTTCCTAGGGCTGAAAGTTAGTGACTGGCTTAAAATCAACCAGCTGGCTACCATGTGTAAAGCAGACCTAAAATTCAGGTTTCCCCACTATTCCAACATCTTAACTACTGAATTTTAAAAGCTGTGGCAATGTAGTGGTTAAAGTGCCCAAGCCAAGAATTCAGTCCTGTCCAGCTCAAGATTGACTCAGCCTTTCATCCTTTCAAGGTTGGTAAAATAAGGACTCAGATTGGGGGTGAGGGGTGGGCAAGATGCTGATATTTGTAAACCTCTCAGAGTACTGTAAAACACAATGGAACGATGTATAAGTCTTAAGTACTGTTGCTATTGCTGCTGAATTACAAGCTAAAAAATTAATTGAAACCCCTGCTGTGAAGAAATCTTCATATGAAATAGGTATTCTTTATACTTTATAGAAATGGCTTGTTCATATTAGGAAAAAATAAAGTTGTGATTTGATGTTAATGCCTTATTTTACTGCAACAGAGACAGTCTTAAGTCAGTTTCTTTTTCTTTTTTTCTCACCCTTCCTCACTCTTCCCCTTCTTCCTCCCCACTGTTTTCCCATTTACTTTTGTATCTTTATTTTATTTTATAACAATAGAATGTTAAACCGAAAAAAAGAGATAGGTATTCCTTATAGATACAGTACACTTTTTTTTCAAAGAATAAATAATGAGGCTCTATTCTCCACCAAAATTTATCTCTCTTCCAGGAAGTTTATAAATGTCACCTATATTTTAAATGTCACATACTCTGCTACCAAATTAAACAGTGATATTGCTACTAGGAATATACCAATTTCTAATAAAACAGGCCATTTAGTTAATGGGGATTTAATATTTGTGGATCCCTTTCATCTTTTAATTAAAGGGAACTCTAACTCATACATTCTTTATTTTAAAAAAACTGTTTCACTATTACATTAGTAATTCACTATTACATTAGTAATTCATTTCATCTATTACATTAGATGAAACTTCAGACATTATAACAGCAAGTTGTGCTACTGCTTTGCCTACCTAGAATATTGTAAACTGCCTACAGTAAGATAGTGTAGTAAAATTAAAACTGACAATTCCGGTCTATTAACCCTAAACATAGTAGTAATGCAATCCCAGCACAGACATGTGAGTAAAGAATCATGTCTTTTCTTTTCCCTCACACAATAACTGTATCTCAAAACTATTATATAGTTTAAAGTAAATAGTTAACTCAAGCCAAATTCAGAACTTGGTTAAATACTTTACTAAAACAATAGCCCTTCAATTAACTTAGCATTGAAAAGAAGTGTTTTGGCTTTTTAAAATATTCGATACAAAATTACCAATATTATTTTTATTACTAGGAAAAAAAGCAACTGTTGTTATATAGTGTAATTTCTAAATAGGAAAATGCCTGTTTCAATAATGGAACTACTTAGTAAACTTTTGTTTTGTTTACAAAGAGTTCACTTTTGAACAAAATTCAGTTCAGGAAAGTCTACAAAATAAGGTTTTTTTTGTTTTTGTTTTAAAGTGACACTGCTTCTGGCTTGATAAGCATTTAAGAATTACAGAAGAGATTCAATGCATTTAATCCTAAATCCAGTTACAAAAATTATCAATTTTCTCAAAAAAAAGCTTTCAAGATGGTGTGAATAATCTCATAATAGAGATCTGCATCACCTCAATTTAATAATCCAATAAATCACAAAAAAGACAAACAATGAGAACAACATCATGTAGCATAACAGTTTTGTCTGGCTTCCTCTGGAGAGGATTTTCAGTCTGCCCATTGTTGCACCAAGGAATCCACTTGTTGAATCAAAATCATTGTCCTGTTGTTAAAAACATGCAGAATTATTTTACTGTTTGAATATTACCTATTAATTTTTAATTCATAAAGACAGAACTTATAGTTGTATTTTCTCTGCTTATGGATCAGCAAAGCATATACAGTGGTTTTTCAACATTGAGAGCCTCGGTGGCACAGTGGTTAGAATGCAGTACTGCAGGCTAAATTCACTGTTCACTCCAGCAGTTCGATCCTGACCAGCTAAAGATTGGCTAAAGACTCAGCCTTTCATTCTTCAGGGGTTGGTAAAATGAAGCCCCAGATTGTTGGGGTCAATATGCTGACTCTGTAAACCGCTCAGAGGGCTGTAAAGCACTATAAAGCGGTATCTAAGTCTAAGTACTATTGCTATTAGCAACTTTTAAGATGGAAAGACTTCCAACTCTCTGAATTGACTTCAAGCCCCAGCTTCCCATGTATTAGAATATTTTTCCTCAACTTGGGCTCCCATCAGATGTATAGACTTCCAACTCTCAGAATTACCGAATCATCTTGGATTTTGCTGAAGAGCATCTGTTCATGTATCCAAGCAGTATGGGTAGTCCTTGAGTTACAACCATTCATTTAGTGACCGTTTGAAGTTACAATGGCATTGAAAAAAGTGACATGACTTTTTTCACACTTAAAACCATTGTAGCATCCCCATTGTCACATGATCAAAATTTGGGCACCTGACAACTGGCATGTATTTATGACAGTTGCACTGTCCCAGGCTCATCAAAATAGCATCATTTCCCAGCTGGCGTCCGCCAAGCAAAATTAATGAGGGAAGTATGATTCACTGAACAACAACAGTGGTCTGCTTAATTGTGGTAAAAGAAAACATAAAATGGAACATACTCACTTAACTGTCTTGCTTAGCAATGAAAATTTTGGGCTCTGTTATGGTCATAAGGGGGGGACTATCTATACTCCATTTGTAGAAAGCTACGTCAGAGTTATAACCAGAATACTGAGTTCAAATTATCACTTGGCCATAATCCTCAACTGAATTTATTTAGGCCTCTTAGTGATTTTTGGGTATAATGTTTATTAAATTGTGAAAATACTGCTTGAACCTTAAGAGAAAATAAGTTAAATAATTCCTTTGCTTCGTTTTAAAATACTAAATTTAAACAGTTGCACTCTTTAGAGAGTGCAAAATGTTAAAGAAACGTAATTATTTTCATTGTGTGGAAATTATTGTACTTCAGTGTCTAGTTTCTCTTCCCCAAAAAGGTGACAATGGATATCTTTGCCTTTTGAGAAAATGTATCATGCATCTAACCTCATTTATTTTAATATCCTATACAAAATTTGAGGTTTTTTTGGGGGAAAGGATTTTTTCTGCAATTATTCTATAGAAATTTTTTTCTGTAGAAAAATACAAAATTTTGTAACATTTTTTATATTTATTATTTGATTTCTATAGTCGCCCATCTCTGCGATTTGGAACAAAAACGTTTTAAAATGTGACACTTTTGATGTTATGTATAGGGCTAAAAAAAATCCAAACTTGTATATAAAATAAACCTACTGAAATAACAAACCTAAATATCATTACAGTTAGTCCTTGAATTAACCACAATTGAGTTCAAAATGTCTGTTGTTTAGTGATACATTTGTTAAGTGAGTTTTGCCCATTTTATGACCTTTCTTGCCATAGTTGTTAAGTGAATCACTGCAGTTGATAAGTTAGTAACCTGGTTGTTAAGTGAATCCAGCTTTCCCATTAACTTTGCTTGTCAAAAGGTTACATGATCTTGGGACACAGCAACGGTCATAAGCATGAACAAGTTGCCAAGCATCTGGATTTTGATCACATGGACATGGGGAGTTTGCAAAGTTGTAACTTTGGAAAATGGTCATAAATCCTATTTTTCAGTGCTGTTGTAACTTTGAACAGTCATTAAATGAATTGTTGTAAGTTGAGGACTATCTGTGTTCACTTATTTTATTGAATTTAGTGGTGTAATCTAAGCATGATCAAAGGGATTAGTATGTTAGAATTTACTTGAGTGATTTTAAAACTAAACTGATACATCTAAAATAAACTGCTTAAGTAAATACATACCATTTCAGTTAATAATGTATTATGTTGTTTAACTTCTGTTCCAATTTCAATGGAAAGCTATGAGAAAAAATACATACGTGGTATATTACAATGCATAATAGTAAATAGTGAGATAACAGCTTCTTTAAGGTATTTTCCAGATGATCCTATAAGATCCCAGGTAGAAAATAGCATTGAGTAAGATAGCCTTATTTTTTTCATTTTCAAATATGAAATCTCTCCCTTCTTCTGTTAATTCTTTTTCTTATGCAGCAGGGGGAAAAAACATGGTATTGCTACAGTTTGCTCTGCTATCCAAAGCCTTTAACTAAAAACATGTTGTATACCTTTAAATCTGTTTTAATTCATTTCTTTTCTGCTTATAACATGCTTACATAATTTATTTTTTTTCAGCTTTTTATGTTTCAGTATTTTATATGCTACACTTCAGATCACTCATGTTGAGCAAAAAACACATGGTAGATGAAATTACATAACATGATTAATAGGATACTAGCTAGTTTGGGTAGTAATTACTATACATCTCATTTATTTCCTATAGATCAAGTGAGTCACAGGGCTACTTAAGAATTGCTGCTCCAGAAAAGAATAGAATAGAATAGAATAGAATAGAATAGAATAGAATGAGTTGGGCTCATGTAGTTTAAATGAGCCACACACTACTTATAAGATATTATAACCAACTGTGTCATTTCATGCTTTACAAATAAAGAAGTCCTCCAGGGCTACCATTGTTTCCTGATCTTTTCCAGTTGTGCATCTTCCATCTTATGACAATCTGCATTGTCCCCCCCCACAAAAAAAAACACCCCACAATCTTTCTGAGTTTGATCAGTAATGAAGTCATCAGATCATTCATAGGAAATGAACTGGCAGGACTCATCTGAAAACGATGTCAGAGTGAAGTTAGACAGCTGACACAAAAAAATCATGTAATTTGGCTGCTGTTTAAAAAATACAAAATTATAAAAATAATACTTGGAATTATTAGGAAGGAATTATAAAATATCCAGTTGTTAATTGTTATACTTCATCAGTAAGCAAGACATCACATGATGCAACAGATGTTTGATAGCTTTTCCCATGGTTGTTAAGTGAATCATCATAGTTACTGAAACATGTGACTAGGACAACTCTTACTTATTTTTAAAGGCTTTTTTTAAAGGCTTTCTCTAGATAAATAAGAGTGTCTTCTAATTTTTGGGCTTTGTTTTGTCCCCAAGAGAATGTATTTCAAAACTCTCTTGTTATGTCACAAATGAATGCAATCATAAACCGTGGAATAAAGCCAGAATCAATAAAAATACAGATAGGTGGAGTCTTCGGTGCTTTTCATCTTGGTTGTTTGCTTTGAAGCATTTCATTACCCATTAAATAACATCACCAGTGCTAATAGGATTTGCTCCCTGCTTATATTCAGTAGCTTGATTTGCCAAAATTGGTGGGGTGGATTTTTCTTCTTGATATAGTTCCTTGATTAAGGCATTATTTTCTGCTTGTTTTCCAGTGTTAATCCTGGATTATCTGGAGGTTGACTGCTGGAGAGGATTCATTCTGATCTTGTTTCCTTCTTAGCTTTTTTATTGCCTCTTTTGAATCGTGTTTGTCTATACATTGTGAGATTAAGTTTTCATTATGTCTTCTGAGAGCTGGTTGGTGTTCAGGGATGCGATATGCTGGTCTTTAGCCTGTCTGTCTTACCTGCTGACAGGCAGGAGACTAGTAGAGGACATCCATAACAGGCAGGAAATTTTGTATATAACCAGGGAGTAAACCCCACAGTCACACTCATTTATCATAAACATATTGATACATTATCTAATTAGGTAATGTCTGCAAATAAACAACCAAGGTCAGTAAGCACCAAGGACCCACATTTCAAAGATAGCTTTAGATATTTTCTTCCATTGGAAAAATATAATCAGGATAGTCAGTTTCCAAAACCTCCCTAGCAATCAGCTCAGACATCTGGAAAAAGAAATACGATGATAATGATTTTATTCTTATTCCTGCTTAAAATATCTATCTTGTCCCTTTAAATCAAACTGATGCTAAAATGTCTTGATATGCCTTCCTTACAAGGTGTACAAGTCAAGTTGGAGTCAACATGTTTCTTTTTAAAGCAAACCTGATCTTTTTTTGCCACATTGAGGTCTAAACCATAAAGACATAGCAAATGAATTGGCAAATGAGGATATGCCAACTTTACTTATAGGGACCAGACTAGACAACTGGGCTGGTTTAGTTCGATTTTCAGTTATAATTATTTATTTAACAGAATAATTTAACTTTGTCTTATAAATAGACCGACTTACTAATATTTGCTATCATTCCCTTAGGAACACAATTCTTAGTCACACTGCTAAAAAAACAAAATCATCTGCCTGTTCCAGCTTGTAACTAATATGTTGATTAGCCAAAAAGGGCAGCTGAAACTCAAATCCAAGTATAGGTAGAATCTATTCTATGAACAAATGTACCATGTTTTCTGATGGGCAACATTGTGCCTCAATTCAATTAAACTGTTGCTATACACTGATAATCCAACCATTATGTACTCAAATCAGTTAAGATGCTGATAGTAAAATGACATGCTTACAGATTTTATGGCAGTGACTTTTGAACGCAAACTTTCTGTTAACTTCTCATTTTCTTCCTCATATACACTATAGCCGCTATTGGTATAACCATAGTTGCTGCCAGCAGCTCCTTCACCTGAAAAAAAAAATCAAATTAAAGCATCAGAAATTCAGATGGGAAAATATACATTGCTCAAAAAAATAAAGGGAACACAAAAATAAGACATCCTAGGTCTGAATGAATGAAATATTCTTATTAAATACTTTGTTCATTACATAGTTAAGTGTGCTGACAACAAAATCACACAAAAATTATCAATGGAAATCAAATTGAGCAACCCATGGAGGTCTGGATTTGGAGTTACACTCAAAATTAAAGTGGAAAAAAACACTACAGGCTGATCCAACTTTGATGTAATGTCCTTAAAACAAGTCAAAATGAGGCTCAGTAGTGTGTGTGGCCTCCACGTGCCTGTATGACCTCCCTACAATGCCTGGGCATGCTCCTGATGAGGTGGCGGATGGTCTCCTGAGGGATCTCCTCCCACACTTGGACTAAAGCATCCCCCAACTCCTGGACAGTCTGTGGTGCAACGTGGTGTTGGTAGATGGAGCGAGACATGATGTCCCAGATGTGCTCAATTGGATTCAGGTCTGGGGAACGGGCGGGCCAGTCCATAGCATCAATGCCTTCGTCTTGCAGGAACTGCTGACACACTCCAGCCACATGAGGTCTAGCATTGTCTTGCATTAGGAGGAACCCAGGGCCAACTGCACCAGCATATGGTCTCACAAGGGGTCTGAGGATCTAATCTTGGTACCTAATGGCAGTCAGGCTACCTCTGGTGAGCACATGGAGGGCTGTATGGCCCCCAAAAGAAATGTGACCCCACACCATTACTGACCCACTGCCAAACCAGTCATGCTGGAGGATGTTGCAGGCAGCAGAACGCTCTCCACGGCATCTCCAGACCCTGTCACGTCTGTCCCATGTGCTCACTGTGAACCTGCTTTCATTTGTGAAGAGCACAGGGTGCCAGTGGTGAATTTGCCAATCTTGGGGTTCTCTGGCAAATGCCAAATGTCCTGCACGGTGTTGGGCTGTAAGCACAACCCCCACCTGTGGACGTCGGGGCCTTATACCACCCTCATGGAGTCCGTTTCTGATCGTTTGAGCAGCCACATGCACATTTGTGGCCTGCTGGAGGTCATTTTGCAGGGCTCTGGCAGTGCTCCTGTCCCTCCTTGCACAAAGGCGGAGGTAGCGGTCCTGATGCTGGGTTGTTGCCCTCCTACATTCTCCTCCACATCTCCTGATGTACTGGCCTGTCTCCTGGTAGTGCCTCCATGCTCTGGACACTACACTGACAGACACAGCAAGCCTTCTTGCCACAGCTCACATTGATGTGCCATCCTAGATGAGCTGCACTACCTGAGCCACTTGTGTGGGTTGTAGACTCCGTCTCATGCTACCACTAGAGTGAAAGCACCGGGCTTCCAGTTTTGCAAGGCTCGGTGGCGGCAGGAATTTGCGATCCTCCGCGATTCCTGCTGCGCTCGCTGCCGAGGTTCCTCCGATCCAGATGGGCTGCGCTATAGAGGCAGCTGAAGAGAGAGGGGATCCAGATTTGGGTTTGGGGGTATCGCAAACCCCCTCCTCAGCCGGCAAAACCCCTTTTTCCCAAGGCGGTGGAGCGGCGGTCAGCAATGGCAAAAGGTATTACGACTTCTAGAAGATTACTTTGGAACTGTGTATTTGAATTCTACCCTAGGAAGAGAAAATATAGAAAGAAGAAAGTGCTAAATGAAACTGTTTGCTTTGATTTGGTTTGCTTTGTGACTTTGGGATCTTTGTGAACTATTTCTTGAAAGATTAAAGATATTTGGGTTGTTTCAAAAAAGGGGAAAATGGCATTATCTTTTGAAGAATTACAAATGGAATTTCAAAAATTGAAAGAAGAGGAACAGGAAGGCATGGGCTCTTCTGGATCTATTTTCCACTTTTTAGAAATGGGGATTTCTACCTATCAAGAAATACAACAGCGACAGGAAGGCTGGGATCAAGAAGAAGAAGCCATCTTTAATGGAAAATACTCTTAGTGGAGGAAGAAAAGCGTAAGGGGGGTAAAAAAATGGTGAATTCAGGACTTAAAAAAGCAACCAAGAAAAAGAAAAATAAGATGAAAAATCGATATGTCAGAAAGCAACAGAAAAGAGAAATACAACAGAGAGGGAAGATAAAGAGAGTGAAACTTGAGAGATGGGGGGGTCAAAAAGCTATAATTGACAAGAAAGGAAGGGAAAAAGGAAAGAAGTCATAAAAGCTTTAAACAAGATGTTAAAAAACAGTTTTTTTTCAGAGATAAGGGGTAAGATATAATTTTATAAAAATGATTCTGCAAAAGTACATAAGATTGTATGGTAGATATTAGTATTTGAAATTGAATTAGAAAATTTAAATATTACATGAATTAATAATGCATTAAAGGGAAGCTATGAAAATGTTTAAGATTTGATAATAGAGTTTAATTTACTATGAAATATTGCTCTTATTATATTATAAACTCAATATTCCTTTTTTCTTGGTTTTACTATTACTTATTAAATTTAATATTATTGGCTTGTTTTATTATTTTGAAATGTAGTACTTAGAACGTACGAAGCAGAATCAGTATGGAAAGTGTATTATTTTAACTGTAAAATTTAGGGGAAAGAAGTTATTACAGGAGAAATATTGTATTAGAAAGAAAGGAAAAATAGATGATTGAAAGAGAACGGACAAAAGATGCAAGTATAATTATTTAAATTGAGATGAAATAAATAAAATAGAATTAAAAGAATGAATAGGAGAGAGAAAATATATAGAAAATATAGAATGTTAAATAAGATATGAAATAGTATATTATGTGAGCACGAATTTGATTTATGTCTGTACAAAAAGATCTAACCCGGGGTAAGTCGCTTTCCAAAAAGAAGTTTTATGTATTTATGTTTTGTGTAATGTTTGTTTATGTTTGAAAGGATGTTGGAAGAGAATTAATGAAACTATATATAATGAATATATATAATTTAAGGCAAAGAAATACAATTAAACAGAAGGAAAGGGAGCAGTAAAGAGAAGCTGGGAAAGGATATGAAGTTGAACAGATAAGATAAATATATATATTAAATTGTGTTTGTATAGAAATGTAATAATTTGGAATTATCTTGTTTTTAAATAAGATATTCTATGTGTTTTTTAGAAAAAGATATTTTATGTTACTACATCCTATGTTTTGTTTGCTTGTGTATGTTTTTTAAAAAAATTAATAAAATTTGTTCAAAAAAAAAAAAAAGTGACCAAACCATCAGCCAGAAAGTACAGGAACTGAGAAATGGTCTGTTGTCACTACCTGCAGAACCACTCCTTTATTGGGGATGTCTTGCTAACTGCCTATGCTTTCTACCTGTTGCCTATTCCATTTGCACAACAGCATGTGAAATTGATTGTCAATCAGTGTTGCTACCTAAGTGGACAGTTTGATTTCACAGAAGTGTGATTGACTTGGAGTTACATTGTGTTTTTTAAGCGTTCCCTTTATTTTTTTGAGCAGTATAGTTTCTGGAGGGAAAGAACAGTTTAGTTTTTTTAAATCATCACCTGTTTTAAAAGAACAGGCAAGCAATGTCATCATACAACAGGAACAACCTAAACCTTTCATAATCTAAAAATGAACAGGGTCAAAGTAATGAATAAGGAAAGAAGGAATATATACAAAGGTGATTAATTCATGTTACACTCAGGGCCTTTCAGTCTATAATCCAATCCAATGGGTTGCAAAGAGAATTCAGGATCCAAATCCATCATCTTAAAAAAAATCCTGAACTGGATAGTCCAATGTTTTTTTATACTGTTAACATTTTTCTAAAGAAAATACATTAAGATGCATCTTTTTTCCCCTTCTTTGATTTTCTTAGTGGGGTGTACATATCTGGATCATCAATTAAATGGGATCTGTCTTTTCTTTCTCCTTGCACTTCATGCCAACACAAAATCAAAGACATCATCTTCCTCAACTGTTAAGTTCTACTCTTTAAAACTGGTCTTAGAAATTGTCCCTTGCCCTTTTAGTAAGAATAGGCTGTGTTAGTCTTCAAGACTAGCAATTAAAAACCTTCATAATTGGGTAATTTTGCTCGAGTGGTATCTTAACTGTTTGATAAAATTTTGCAAGGGAGAGCTCCTTTCAGACTCCTATTTAGCATCAGGGACCATTTCTCTGTGCCAATATCACTTTTGGAACATCCTGAGATTAGGTTAGAATGCAATGATAATATTTTGTATCACTTTACTTCACAATTGGGGCTAAGATTCCAGTCCCAATTGTGATCACAATCCAAGCACTATCTGTATTATTTTTATAAATAACTGAAGGCATCAAATTATCTTCCTCCTGCTATATTTCCCATAACAACCCAGAGAAGTGGCTAAGGAAGTGTGACTGGCACAAAGTCAAACAACTATCTTTCATGTCTAAAGTGGGACCAAAATTCATGGTCTCCTGGTTTCTAGATGTAGTCTCCTTAACCATAAGATTAAACTGGCTCTCTGCCTCTTTGCAATTTTTACAAAGAAAAATTCAAGAATAAAACCAAGAAAATAATTAAATTTAAATGAATTGAAATGTAAATCTAAAGGTTATACAATTACTGCAGGCTAACATCCATTCTTCAGGTACTTAGGAAGAACCATTAAGAGACAGCTTTTGGAAAAGGCTTGTTGAAATAATTGAATGTCTCTTCTAACAAGTTAACATTATAGGGACTTTTAGATTGTCCTTTAATGTGTGTTGATGACGTAATATTATATTGTACTGTTTACATCTTTTTATTGTAAATTGGGAATGTAAGTTGTTTAAAGTCAGAAGCCAAACAAAACACTGTTAGAATATGCAATTGCTAAATAAGTTTTTGATTTTATGATGCACGTTTAATAAAACATTAATTTAAAATCTAGTATTAAAAGCACTTTTGGAAGTGCTTTTTTAAAACTATTGATAGTAAAGTAAGCATGTTCTTAGAAGAGAGCTATGGGCTAAAACAATATAAAATTATATTCTAAAAAACTGGAACTTGTCAATTTATGAAGAAATTTCCAATATATTTTTCTTGGACTATTGCAAAGAAAGTGACTTTTTATTCTTGAATAAAAAATAATCTTTCAGATACTAATAGTTGATTTAATAACGTGTTAGCTTTTTTCTTTGAATTGCTTTGTTTCCACAGATAAGTAGAATTGGATTTAATTTACTGCAATTATCTGCAATTGTTTGTATAAATATAAAATATCTGCAATTATTTGTATAAATACAAAATAAAGATTTGAAATTGTTTTCTATACATTGAAATTTGTGGAAAATTTTGCACTTTGCATTTTACTATTTAATTTTTACTCTTTTCCCTTCCAGTTACTGTTTAAATATTATTTTCTGCTCCTTTCCCTGAACTGCTCCCCCTGAACTGCTTTTCCTGATATTTTTTTCCCTTTCCTTTTTAAAATTAGCCTTGTGTATTTTTTTATATTTTTACATACACTCTATCTCTTAATACTTTTAACAGATCTAAAGATGCTCATAACTGCTTTATAACTGTAATGTTTTAAATAAAATTCAATTATAATATGTTATGAGATAACAGGTAAGATAATGGAGTCCTTGAGGATTTTATTCCATTAGTTGTTGCAACTCTAAAGGGGAATGCTCATCTCCCTTTAAGGCCATTGAGCTCGTTGTTTGAAGATATTTCCATCATCATGTAGCCAGCATGAAGTCACAGAGCACTGTTACCTTCCCACCAAAGAGCTACCTATTTATCTACTTGCATTTGCATGCTTTCAAACTGCTTGATTGCCAATAGCTAGAGCAAGGACAGGAGCTCACCCTATTGTGTGATGCTCAGGTCTCAAACCCAGGCTGCTGACTTAAATCACTGAGCTAACACAGCATCCCAATTTATGTTGCAAATTCAGTAAAAAAAATTACCCTGCAAAATTTACCCTTATTAGGCCTATCATACATCTGGATGATTGCTATGGGATACAGAAACCTAATAATCAGGGGTGGGATTCTACCAGTTCTCACCTATTCGCTAGAACCAGTTGTTAACTTTCTAAGCAGTTCAGAGAAGCTACTGTTGGAAGTAAATCTTTTGTTTTTTTCCACCCTTATTAGATTCTTGGCAGTATCCCTAGAGTTACTTTCTCTGAAGGAGGTTTTCTTTTCTTTCCTGGTACTTTCTTAAAGGAGAAGGGTTGTTTTAAGCTTTTTACACTGCTGTTGGGAGGAAATACTTCCCTGGAAATACTTCCAGACGCATTCAATGATCAGCATTTTAAGGAAATAATTGAATAATGAAGCAGAGCTGCTGGAAAGAAGCTTTTAATGACAAGGAACTAAGATGAGTGACATTCAGCAAGGCTTCTTGGCTAGCTAGAAACATTGACATTCAAACGTGAGTTTACATATCCTTTCTGGGTTTTGGTTTAAAACTGGTGACCATTCAAAGTTACAATGGCACTGAAAAAAGTGTTTTTCACACTTACAACTGTTGCAGCATCACTGTCATGAAAGGCCAGGCGAGGAGAAGCATCCCTCGTGAGTGATGTCAAGTTGACCATGCCCACCCAGTCACATGACCACTAAGCCATACCCACCAACTAAGCCACGCCCACAGAACTGGTTATTAAAAAAATTGAATCCCACCCCTGCTAATAACGTACTGTCATTTAGTGATAACCTAAGAAATATACTATTTCATAATTTATTTACACACACATAAAGTCATTTGTCATTAAATTTATTTTAGAGAACTGTACTAACTCACAAAGATGTAATAACTGCACTATTAAACCCCACTTTGATTAAGTGGACACGATTCACAAAACTTGTGGATATAAATTTGTTATGTTTCTAAAAGGCTACAAAACTTTTTTTCATTCTCTCCCCTAATAGCTAATAGCTCCTTTGGAAACAAAAATAATAGGTCAACTTTTAGAACGAAAAATATAAGGCTGTTAGAAATGAAGATTATATTTTGTTGCATCTAACTCATTACAAATGTTCCTTATAATTGTATCCCATTGTTTCTTCTTTGAAAAATGTAATGGTTTTCCAAGCATACCAGTACTAATTTCACAAACAAAATTAAGCTTTTCCATCATTAGCAGGAATGTAAATTTTAACAACTGGCCTATAATAAGAAAATAGGCCAGGCCATTTGCTGAAATCAATTATTGTACAGTTAATTTTAATAAATTATAAATATACAGCATATATTCAAAGACAACTCTTTAAGTTTAAAGTAGGAATTTTTGCAGCCAGAATCCTATCAACATCAATAGGTCATGATTATATCCCATTTCTCTGAAACTACAACATAAGGTTTTGATTGCTTAATTTTTTGAAAAAAAATCTTGCATATCTATAAAATGACAAAATGAATTACAAACTATTTGCAAGATATGCAACTTTTTTTTAGATACAGGGCCATTTTAGAACATGTTGCACAAGGGTGGGACAAGTTGAAGTGGTTATGTTTAAATACATGCATGCATATAGCATCTCGTCCACACATAATTAATACATACATCCCTCTTACCCAACAGCCCACAGATATACCAAATTCATGATAAATTTGGCAGATGAAAAAGTAGTGGCTAGACAAGAGAAGGAAGATGAGAGTCAAGTAAGAGTCAGATATGTTGATGACCTAAAAAAATCAACAATTTCAAATTATTTTATTGAAAATATGGCATATAAACAGCCTCAATATCTCTAATAGGAAAATGGATTTATAATTTTCATAGGAAGCCAGGATCTTCACTTCCAAATAGTTAGAATAATAAAGTAATGATGGAACTATGTCTTCACATATCTTGGATATCTAAAAGTTGTACAGTGACCATTTTATATGGACAGAATTCAAAAGTTATACAACATAGGCTGGAAATGTTTCTTGCAATTCCAAATGCCCCGGTATCTATTTCATAAATGATGATAAACACAGAAATACAGCTAGTTACTTTCCAGAATCCTATTAATCAGTTTTAGTCAATGATGCACTTTAAGATTATTCAGAAATCCATTTACAACACTACCATAGGAGAAAAGCTACTATCCTTTTCTTCAAGGATATTTGGGTTCAAGTCCTATAAAGTATGCACTAATGAAACCTTGTTCTACTCCAGCGGTCGCCAACCGGTGGGCCACAAGAAAATTTTGGTGGTCTACAGAGAAATCTCACTCCGAGCACCCTCCCAAAGCAATTAATCCAGGTTGTGCAGAAACACAAGGCTGTGCCGCCCACATGGCCCACGGGAACCCTCCCCACCCACTCACTGCCTACCTGGCAAACTTGCCTACTAAATTGCTATTTTTCCTTTTTCCAACCATCAGGTGTTCTGCTGTGCCAGGAGATTTAGATTAGCTAGGAAGCAGGAAATGGTTGGATTTCTTGTTTCTAGCTTGTCTTTAGATCTTCGGCTCTGCATTTAAGCACAGCTGAACTTCCCTTAAGACTGAAGGTTCTATTATTCAGCCATGCCCAGCCAATCACATGACCACCAAGTCGCACCCACAAATTAGGCCATGCCCACAGAACCGGTTAGTGGTCCCTGGGATTTAAAATTATGAGTTTGGTGGTCCCTGAGATCCAAAAGGTTGGCAACCCCTGTTCTACTCCACCTTTTCATCAGACAGGCAAAGCAGTGGAACCAGTCTTGAAATGTAGAACACTAATGGAGAGACTGAAGGCAAATGAAGTTTAAACAGGTCAGGAGGCAAACCATTGTCAATGGGATTTAATTTTCCGAAATAAAGATATGCAATGTTTTATTCGTAATCCATGAAAAGCCCTCCTGACAGGTTTCTAGGAAAAGGGCAAAAACTAATTTTGATTTTATTAACTGCAACTAATGAATGCCATTCAGGTGCTCTTTCTAATAACCTGCAGCATTAATAAAGTAATGATGCAGCAGCAATTTGAGGATGGTACTGGAGGCTCCACACAAGACTTGGGAAGCCACATACCTAAGCAAATTTGTCTTAAAGAGCACGGCTATAGCTTATAGTGTTGATATACTGTATATTGTCATTGGAGGGCCAAGTGGCAACTGGCATGCAATAAACTTATGAAGTAGGTCACACTTTTCCAAAGTGAGACTATTTCAACGCCTATTGTTTAGAATACTAGCATATGGTAGGTTTGCCTTTTTACTTTTTCTTAAAATTTCAGTTACCAAGCCACTAAATTACTTAGCATAACTAAAAAATTAAGAATGTGCCAGTTTCTGAATAGTCTTCAAATTGGTGAAGATCACTTATACAGTTGGTAATAAATTGGACTATAGATAAAATCAGGATTAACTTCTTTTCTGCTTGAGGCCCCCCCAACACACATAAATTATAAATTATAATCATCATAATCACATAAATTATAATCATCTCAGAAATTCTGTCTTTAAAACCAGAAGTGTGCCTTAGAACAAATCTACTCGTGGAATATTGCCATAAGGTCTAATTTAATTCCGGTCTCACATGAATGCTGGAAATCTATGTTCTTATTTTTACACATATAATTGATAATTACTGGACCTATTGGATTTTATTGTTTATTCAATGCACAAGATGTGAATAAATTGCTCACCATTTGGATTGGGGTTGGAGACTGTCAACCACTTCTGAATTTTTTTTAAAAAAGTGGCATACCCTATCTTTCTCTATTTTCTCAAAGTTTTTTAGGTAAAACATAAAAATATGATGAAGCTATTTAATCAGTGGAAATGCACATATATCTACAGTTAGCTGACTAAATGAGACACAGCTTATCCATATAAAATAGAAAACATTTTTGACAAGAGTCAAAAAGAGTTCATAAATAGGAGAAAGTGAGTTATTATTAAGTAGAATATACTTTAACAGAATTCCATTGAATTACTTTGCAGATAATTAATTTATATTTTAAATTTCTCATTATTTTACAGGGCCCAAATGCTTTCAGAATATACCAGGTTCCTAGGAATTTCTTGAAAGCTGATTAAAATTTGCAAGCTATCTGCATAATGTATAGTGTTATCTTTGTCATAGTAAATGATATTTCTAGTCTTAGGTCTACAATTAGCATTCAATAAAAGATTTCTGATAAATTGTTATTCCTAGATGTCATAGGACAGGGAATGGGAGGTTTTGATGACAGGGTTACAAACCTCTTTTAAAAGTTAATGCCATTTTTCATTCTCATTAACGCAGTGAAAACTGGGCTGAATATTAAGCATCCACAGGAGCTCAATATTAATGCCATAATATTCATTGTTGCCCCATGGTTTCATTACTCACACAGTCTTGAACCTTGGTTGTGTCTAATCTATCAGCCCATCCCTCTATAAAACTCCTCCCACATATTCTGGGAAAGAGACTGATAGATATCTTTGTAGCATATGTGGGAAGATATATAGAACAAAAAGTTACAGATAGTATTTTATCACTCTCATCATAGTCAACAGTTGGCTTCAACTTTATTCAGTAATACAATGGTTTCTGTAGATACATGATGAAAGCAACCCATAAATACACCCTCAAAGTACAACTGGCCTTTAAGAATCTGAGATATGTGTCCATCCAATTATAATAGGATGACTGAATCAGTATATCTGATACTCCACCTGTCTTTATTAGAATTAGAATTTTTTATTGGCCAAGTGTGATCACAAGGAACATGTCTCCTGTGCATTAGCTCTCAGTGTACATACAACAATAGTGATAGACTATTATCATAGTCATTGTATTCATTATAAAACATTAGATACAACTCTTAGTGATAGTCATGGATACTAAATAAGCAACATAAATTATACTAAGATACTAAGTAAATAATATAAATCGGAATATACAAGCAATAAAGTTATAGTCATAAGGAGATAGGTAATAGGGAAGATGAGAATAATGATGGTAATACTGCCTTTGACAATGTTGTGGGAATTAGTTATTTAGCAGAAAAATAGGAAAAAACTGTTCTTGTGTCTAGTTGTTCTGCATAGTATCATTTTGAGGGTAGAAGTTGGAACACTTTATGTCCAGGATGCAAAGGATCTGTAGATATTCTCGCAGCACTCTTTCTGGCTCTTATTTGCTAGATTTATATACCGACTTTTGATAGAAGACCATCAAAAGGTGTGCATAAAGTTCCTTCTATTTTTTTCACCAACCACAGCCCAGCAGAATAGACTGAGTTGAGTGTATCTGGCCCAAAATCACCCGGTCTAAGTCTAACCTATAGGATGCCCCTATTGCCAGTCCCTCTCCTACACCCCACTTGCTCTTTGCATCTCTACCATCTGTTCTAATAGCCAACTATATGGCTTAACTCCTGGTAGGAGACAACAGCCCCACAGATAAATCTATCTGTATTCACACCTGCAATTGAATGTTTTGAACTCTCTGACACATTAAGTGTAAATCCCATTGACCGGGGATGGGGGAGAACTGAAGACCTCGATAGGAAGAAGGGTATTACCAGGCCTCTGCTATTCGCCTTGACAAATAAGAGGAAGACTAAAAGATACAAGGGAGGGGCTGGCTTGGATCTTTTCCCGAGGACGAGGGCCGGGACTAAACTGTGGCAAAGGCGAGGGATCTTGTGAACCTCTGAACACGGGTTTCCTCCGCAGAGCCCAGCTCCTCCCCACCACAAACTTCTCGTTGTTGATCCCCACTTACCCAGCCCAGCCCTCCTCATCTTTATTAGTCACAGGAGAGGAGAGATCAGCCCTTCCCCTGAGACTCACGGGCACCGCGGAAAAGCGACGTTCAGACACTCAGCGGCAAGGAGAAAACCGGGCACCCTTACAGGCATTCCCACTGAAATCCCGAAACGCCACGACAGCGTTAAGTTCCCGAAAAGGCTTCCGGGGAATGTAGTTTCGCTATGAGTATTATTATTATTTGCCCTCGCAGTTTCGCTATGATTATTATTATTATTTTTGTCCTCGCAGTTTCGCTATGATTATTATTTTTTGTCCTCGCAGTTTCGCTATGATTATTATTTTTTGTCCTCGCAGTTTCGCTATGATTATTATTTTTTGCCCTCGCAGTTTCGCTATGATTATTACTATTTTTTTGCCCTCGCGAGGCCTTCTGGGTAACGTAGTTTCCCCGTAGTACTCCCGGAGATTTCGGGATAATGTAGTTTTATAAGCCTACTGACTTTCTGCGCATCAAGGGCTGGTTAGAAAGTTCGGGGATGAAGTCGAGAATCATAAATGCTTCTTCTTTTTTTAAAACGAGGACCAACGCTGTCACTTTTATATGTGGAAGAGAAAGCGGACAATCGGATAAAGGCAGATCCCAAGAGGGGAACCATCATTTTGTTTCCTTCCTTCTGCAGCTTTTCTGGCTAGACAATAGCTGGCAGGAGAAGGAAGGCTGAGAGCCCCTTTCAGTGGCAGCAGCATCTTCGAGCCGGGCAGGACACCCAAAGAGAGTCAACAAAGCTGACAAAAGTGGCGCTGATGCCCTTCTCTCTTTCACCCAAGGTCCCATAAGGAGATGGAAACATTTACAGGTAGTCCTCGATTTACAACAGTTCATTTAATAACTGTTCAAAGTTCCAACGGCACAGAAAAAAAGTAACTTAGGCTGTTTTTCACACACATTTACAACTCTTGCAGCATCTCCATGTTCATATGATCAAAATTCAGACAATCGGCAACTGACTCATATTTAAGACAGTTGCTGTGTCCTGGGGTCATGTGATCAGTTTTTGTGACCTGACAAGTAAAATCAATGGGGAAGCCAGATTCACTTAATTGCTTTACTAATTTAACAGCTGTAGTGATTCACAACCACGGTGGCAAGAAAGGCCATAAAATGGGGCAAAATTCACTGAACAAATGTTTCACCGAGCAACAGAAATGTTGGGCTCAGTTGTGGTTATGAGTCGAGGACAACCCATAGTATTGTATGAAATTTTAAAAGAATCTTTAAAAAACAGATGAGACAAATGGGCATCCAAGGAAATGACTGGGCAGGCCTGTGGTACCATTAGTTGATATCTGCAGCAAATTGCAGTGATAATGCATGATGTGATTACTCAAGTGTTGCAATTATATAGTTGCATCAGAATGCCTGACACGATTATAATTGCTATGATCACCACCTCTTCCCACTATAGATGCCTGGCTTATATCTTGCTGCCAAACTCAAATCTAGGCCTAATTTGTAAAGGACAAATATGGGAAATGACAATTTTAATTCTTTCTGAAAAGAAATAACCCCTTCTGACTAGGACATCTACAAGACATTCTACCCAGGCAACATACTGTTCAACTGAAGATGGAATTATTATATTTAAAAAAAATCAAAATCAAAAAAAAAAGGAGAAGACAACCTATTCTTTCATAAAATAATCGCATAGAACAGGGGTGTCAATCTCATGTCGTCAATGGTGGCGTCACATGAGGTATCACAGCTTTTTCCCCCTTTGCTAAACGGGGTGTGGGCGTGGCCAACATGTGATGCATCCAGCTAAAGGGTCACAAGTTTGACATCCCTGGCATAGAATTTATAGAATAGGCTTAACCATCATTTGGACAAAGGGGACAATCATTAAACATGCAGGTAATAATCATAGAAATTTAATCTTTTTATTTAAAGTTTAGTACCCCTTTAAAATGACACATGTGGCTTTTGAATGAGAGGTTTCCTCGAGTATGGTTTTTGACCTCAGAATAGTTTTATTCCTCTTCCTATCATGATTTCTACCAAAACGTTAGGAAGAGAAATATGTTATTCTACTGAAGATGTTGCAGGAGGAAAGTCATGTTAGTCTGATGGCAAAAAAGAGACTAGCATCTTTTCCAACTATCAATGTTAGCATTTTAAAAAGCTTCTGGTTTTTAATTAAACTTGTTTATTGGAAAAGGTGCTACCCAAGATAAGTCCTAAGTTTTTGCGCTTTCACCATTTTTACTTTCTGTAGAAGCAACAAAAATATAATGTGTTCACACAGAATGGGTAGTGAAGTGGACTGGGAAGGAGAGCAGTTCTAGCTATTTCTCTCCCTTATGGAGGAATTTCATATTTTGGAAGGGAGGAGCAGCGGTGTACATCCAGGGAAAAAAAATGTATTTCTGTATTGTTTGACTCCATCTGCCAGTTTTTTTCAATAAAGCTACAACGTGAAAAATCTTTTTAAAATTAAATTGGATGGTACACATGTAGTCTACCATGAATCTTCACCAATAATAGTTTGCTTTTATCTAACTATCATTTAAATAAAAATATTATTAAAGGAATTGTAAAATTCTTAAACTTTGAGGAGCCAAGCTAGAAAAACCTGAACAATCCTGGAGTATGTAGGAAGTTTAATTTTAGTGTCATGTATTATGTTAAGCCACAGTTTGTTTAAATTATAGTTTATTGAAAAGTGACATTGGTAAAATTCAGAAACAAGGTAAAGCTGTATAAATAGCCATCGATAAACAATAATTAGCCATGATTATATAATATGCTAAGCCAAACACAGACAAACTCTAACAAGATGGCAGTCTTTGTCTTGTGTAGTAAACACCATCTCTCTGAATGGCTATTGTTAAGTTATATTCTTAAAAGAAATAATATTGGTATCATTCTTTTCTCTGATTTATTAAAGCAATAATTTAGGTTCAATTGGGGATTTTAACATAAGAATAGTGGATTCTACCAATCAGCTGATATCATGCATATGATTGTTGGAAGAAATGTCTATCTATGTTCAGTTCTAAGTGTGAAGAAAGACACTGGAAACATGGAGACTGCTTGGAAGGATGGTTTAATAGTGAACAGCAGAACCATATGGGGTTTGAAGCCCTGGGCAAAATTGAGCACATGGGTGAGAGAGGGAGACAGATTTATACTCTTTGTTGGGCCTTGAACTTGCTTCGTGTTCCTGTGGCAAGAAATATATTCTGATTGGTTGTCAGACTCCCATGAGGCCATGCAGGGATGACTTTCTAGGTTGTCTTTGTTAATAACCTTTAATGGATCTAGCCAAAATTAACTTTAAAAAATGTTTATGGTCAGAGTAATTCTTTTATTGTAGAAATGTAAACTTACATTATGTCTACGTTCTCTCTTAGGTACATCATTCTTCCAGGGGAGAGACGAGAGAGAGGTTCAAAAACCAAAAGTAAGTACTTTTTATACCTGGTGGGAAGAGAATGTGCAGTGATGCATCATGGAACTTGTATGCTTAACATGGCAATATCAATGTTTTCTTATGTAATAAAGCAGTTTGACATTTTACCTTAACAGTCTTGAGTCCTAGGCTTGGTTGAATCTTGCTGGGTGTTGTAATCTTCCCAGTTGTCATGTGGTGAGATGGGTAGAGGGCTAATCCTATCATGTCCTAGGGCCATGTCTTGATCCCATTACCCTGGAGCTGAAGTGAGCTGCTTTGTCTTTAAAAATATATTTCTCCTTTTCTCATCCAGTGAAAAATAATATTCTGCCTTTTTAATATTTCCTAGAATATTTAATTCTTCTAGGAGAGGGGTGGGTGCTAACTTTCTACATGATATTATGGCATATATTGAACATTTATGTCTTCCATAGAATAAAGCACAGCAGTAAGTGTATGCATGTATTGTTCTTTTTCCAGATCCCAGAGTACCACAGCCTATATTTTTTCTAAGTCTTCTCTCCTTGATAGATTTGCTTGGCATCATTACATACCAAGCTACCAAGCTGTTATTGTGGCTTTTTACATCTTTGAATCTAAATTTGCAGTTGGCTTGGTTTTTGAATCAGGAATTGCTTTCCCCTGGCTTCCCTCCTTCCCTTAAAGATGGTTTCCTCTTAAGGGTGATCCGTCACTTTAATGAGTTAATATCTTACAGGGATTTTGTGAGCACAATCTGCTGCATCAGCCACATAAAAGAAAGTGTTCACCCTTGTGAAAGAAGCACTTAGTGTTTCCAAGAGCAAGTAAGGCAAGTTTGGCTCTCCAGCTATTCATTCAACACTTGACAGCCATATGAATAGACTCTAGTCATTGCAAATGTGTAAATTGGTTGGCCATTGGAACCAGAATAACATTTGAATGCCTGCTGGGCTGCTCTTCACTTAGGTGAAATTGACCTTGTGGCAGTAGAATCTTTCAGATGTTGAAAGCTGTCCTAATGTTAGTGGTATTGAAGTTTTCTACTATATTCGATAGGATTTCCCTTTTTTGTGCACAATGGATGTGTCACTTTTTAAGGCATTCTAATTGTCCTCCATTTCAAACAAGAAAATGCACATGGGAAGCATGCACAGAATTACATGTATTTTTCAACGGTTTAAATTTTAAGCATCATTTGCAGATCTTGGCAAATCTGTTCTATGTTCTTTTTCAGAATGATCTGCAGCTTCCCCAGAATTGAGCTTTTGCCCAGATTCTCATTTTGCTTTTTTCAGGCACTATATTTCAACTTGGCATATCTTATGTTTAAAAAGAAAAAAAAAGAGAAGACAGCTTTTTTTTTTTTTTTGCTCTCTTAAATCTGCCTTCAGAAGAACATTACAGATAGTCCCAAAGGACTTCTTTCTTGATGTGAACACCTAAAGCTTATGGCTGGATTCTCATCTCTCATCTCTTTGGTCCTAGCAAATCTTTTGCCACTTTCCCCCCATTTTTGGTTCCTAGGATTTGAGGGTTCCAGGAAACAATATGCTAAGACACTGAGATCACTGGAGAGGAAGGATAAAATTATAGCATTTTTCCTCCTGGGTGATTAGTGTACATAGTTACTTTCAAATCTGGAGGAAAACTGTTCAAGATTTTATTGCTATTACCTGGGAACTTGTGGCTGAATTACAAAAGCAATGTGATGTTGAGAGGTGGTGGTGGATGTTCTAAGGCCTAAACAAGGGTGAAGGTATATGTGATTTTGTAGGACTAGCTTGCCCATCAATATTAGTAGCATATATTATTTATTTCAAAATGCACAAAATAGGGTTTGCTTCAAAAGTACAGGGAAACAGATTAACAGAGTTGCAAGGGATCTTGTAGGTCTTCTAGTCCAACTCCCCACCCAAGCCCTACACCATTTCTGACGAATGGCAGTCCAATCTCTTCTTGAAAGCTTCCAGCGATGAAGCTCCCACAACTTCCAAAGGCAAGCTGTTCCATTGGTTGATTGTTCTCACTGTCAGAAAATTTCTCCTTATTGAATCTCTCCTTGGTCAGTTTCCATCCATTATTCCTTGTCTGGCCTTTGGTTGCTTTGAAAAATAGCAACCTTTCTGTGGCAGCCCCTCAAATATTGGAAGACCGCTATCATGTCTCCCCTGGTCCTTCTCTTTACTAGACTAGCCAAGCCCAGTTCCTGCAAACGTTCGTTGTATGTTTTAGCCTCCAGTCCCTTAATCATCCTGGTTGCTCTTCTTTGCACTTTTTCTAAAGTCTCAACATCTTTTTTACAGTATGGTGACCAAAACTGGATGCAGTATTCTAGGTGTGGCCTTGCTAAGGTTTATAGAGTAGTATTAGTACATCACTTGATCTTAATTGTATCCCTCTGTTAATGCAACTTTGATGCAACTACAAGGTTCTATTAATTATTCATTTTGGTTAGATCCAGAGGTGGTATTCAGCTGGTTCTGACCGGTTCTGGAGAACCGGTAGTGGAAATTTTGAGTAGTTTGGAGAACTAGCAAATACCACCTCTGACTGGAGATTTTACAGTAACCTTCCCCTGCCATGCCCACCAAGCCACACCCATAGAAACATTAGTAAAAAAATTTGAATCCCACCATTGGTTAGATCTGATTTGAATCTACATAATATTGAGGTTTGGGTTATGTTTATCATTTACTCTAGAGTTGACTAACTGCTGGGGTTTTTATTTTCTTGATGGGATTAGATCAGTGTTTTTCAAGTTTGGAACTCTATAATGCATGGATTTCAGCTTCCAGAATCTCCCAACTGGATGGGGAATTCTGGGAACTGAAATCCATACTCTTAAAGTTCATGTTTGAGGAACACTGGGTTAAATTAAACATGCCATATCTGGTAGGTGTCATGGCCTGATAATGTCAGCATCACATAGTTTTGTTATTTACTTTGATGACATGACTGATTAAAGAAACAGATAAGCCCACATTATCAGTTAATATTCACTACTAGTAGTCCCAATGAAGTGAATATAAACTGAAGTTATAAATTGCAATTTCAGAGAAAAGGATTGATATGGAGCCATTACATTTATTTCTTTCCCCAGCTAAGATAGAATAACTCATTCAGGTATGAAGAACTGTATGAATGCCCTTATTCACAGTTTACCATTGCCTCTTTTTCTGGGCAAGTGAGAACACGTCCAAAGAAATCAGTAAGTTGTGGCATGCCAATACCTTATTCTCCAAGAATGCATGTAGAATCTAAGAATTATCTTTGTCGTAATTAAAAATGATGGAAATTGGCATACTCCTTTGCAGTAAGCCACCATCCCATTTAACCTGATTTTTTTTCCAGACTAAGTTAACTTTAGAAAAAATTAATCAAATGGTCAAAACATATTGGCTCTCTGCAGATTTGTACCAAATCAACAAAGATTTAATAAGCAAAAATATTCCACAGTGCTCCCATTCTTTACCCATTTTTTCCCTTTGGCATGACTCCATAAAACTCTATTGTTCTCATAATAGTAGTTGCCACCAGTCTTAAAAGTGCTTTTTTTCTTCAAAAGGTAACTGGAATGTTTTTTCCTACCAATCTTGGAATGGCATCAACTCTGACACTCAGACCTAATATTGTATTGTTATAATACCTTGTATGATAAATATAATGAATCCCATGAGTTCAGATCCTGGCCTGGAGATACTGAAAGGAAGAAAGCTGATTTTTTTCCCCCCAGCACATGAATGTTAGAGGCTCTGTAGCTATTTGGTAAAAGAATAGTAATCAACTGTCTGGTGATTACAGCATTTGAAGAGAAAGTTTTGTGTTCCAGGCATATTTTTCTAGCTGCATATCCTTGTTTAATTTAATTTTTAATTCCTTTAATTTATTTATTTATTTATTTATTTGATTTGCCAATTGTTTACAAGATAATAAGTATAAGTGTATACATAGTTGTGAATACATGAAATGGGTACATATAAGAAAAATAAAAGAATAAGAGAAACGATAGGACAGGGACGGTAGGCACGATGGTGTGCTTATGCACACCCCCTACAGACCTCTTAGGAAAGGGGTGAGGTCAATAGTAGACAGTCTAAGGTTAAAGTTTTTGGGGTTTGGGGAAGAGACTACAGAGTCGGGTAGAGTATTCCAGACATTGACCACTCTATTGCTGAAGTCGTATTTCCTGCAATCAAGTTTGGTGCGGTTTACTTTGAGTTTGTATCTATTGTGTGCTCTTGTGTTGTTATGGTTGAAGCTGAAGTATTCATTGACAGGTAGGACATTGCAATGTATGATTTTATATACCATGCTTAAGTCAGACCGAAGACGGCGTAATTCAAGGTTTTCTAGTTTTAGAATTTCAAGTCTGGTGGCATAAGGTATTCTACAACGAGTAGAAGAGTGGAGAACTCTTCTTGTGAAATATTTCTGGACTTTCTCAATTGTGCTAATATCAGATACGTAATGTGGGTTCCAGACTGATGAACTGTATTCGAGTATTGGTCTAGCAAATGTTTTGTATGCTCTGGTTAGTAGTGTGATATTACCAGAGAAAAAGCTACGTAGGATTAGGTTAACAACTCTTAATGCCTTTTTGGCTATGTAGTTGCAGTGGGCTCTAGCACTTAGATCATTAGAGGTGAGTATTCCAAGGTCCTTTACAGAGCTTGGGTCATCAACAAGGTCTTGACTATTCAGCTTGTATTTTATTTTCTGATTTTTTTGCCAATATGTAAGACAGAGCATTTATTTGTTGAGATTTGAAGTTGCCATTTGTTTGACCATTCAGATACATAGTCAAGATCTTTTTGTAGGGTAGCAGTATTGTCTGTGGTATTGAACAGCTTTACATCATCAGCGAAGAGAACGCAATTGCTCTTAATATGAGTCACAGAGGTCGTTTATGTAGAGTATGAAGAGAGTTGGTCCTAGAACACTGCCCTGGGGGGACACCACTATTGACAGGTACTGGATTTGATAGGACGCTCCCGATTTTGACCATTTGTTGTCTGTTTGACAGGAATGCTTCTGTCCAGTTATTCAGTTGTCCAGAGATACCATAGGATTTTATTTTTAGGAGTAGTTTGTCGTGTACCACTGAATCAAAGGCTTTACAGAAGTCTATGTAGATTGCGTCTTTTCAAGGAATTAAAATTGAAAGTAAGGATGTTCGTGAGAGTTAAGACAAGTTAAGAACACAGGCAGTTAAATATATGAAAAAAAAATTGCTCAGCTATGGATTCTCCAACCAAATGAAGAAAACCTTTATTCATTTAATGTTTAAAATTTCAGTTGCTATTATAAATATAAGAAATGAACCAGCAAGTAGAATTGGCAATCGAACATGTACCTGATTTAAACAGACAGATTCTACTTTTCCTATCTCAGTAATGAAGTGGAGGTTGAAATGGAATGGCATGAAGGGGGGGGGGGGGAAACCTGTCTCTGTGTGTAGTTGTTTTGGCATGCAGTGCCCTGGAGTGATGTTCTGAGTAGAGGAGTTGAAATAGTATGTCCAGGATGTGAAGGGTGTGTAAATATTTTCTCAACCCTCCTTCTGACCCGTGCAATGTACAGGTGATCAATGGAAGGCAGGGCTGGCTGCTATTGGTTTTTTTCTGGAGTCCTAACTATCAGTTGAAGTCTGTACCTGTCCAGTTTGTTGCTATACCAAACTAGACATAGATAGAAGTACAAATGACAGACTCAATAAATTCCTGTGTAGATCAACAGGTCCAGGGGCAGTCTGAACTTTCTAAGTTGATACAGGAATAACATTCTTTATTATGCCTTTTTAATGATTGTTCTCATGTTCGATGTCCATATATATAATATAATTAACATTTGTGACTACGTACAAATAGAAGTGACAGAATGTGACAATGGGGAGTATTCCCAGGATCCTCTAGTCCATTATTTCCTGTTTCCACCCTTTCCCTACAGACATTCAACATTCTGTAACTGATATGCTTGCCTGTAGTGCTACTAGTGGGAATATTGGGCCTTGGTAATTTTTCCATTAAATTTTCTTGTATTTAAAATTCAAAATTTACACATTGTAAGTTTACTTAAAGAGACTGACCCTTTTGTTCCTTATTCATGCAAGTTGTATGAATTGAGACAGTTGGTATAGCATGGTTTATGGCTAAGGATGTCGGGCAAATCCAGTCAGTTGTTCTTTTTTAATAAATCATGGTTAAGCAAAGTATGTATAAATAAAATCAATCTATCCACCATGGATATATGTGCTCTGAGATTCATAGGAAGATATATACAATCATTCCATGCCTACCAGCATTTTGCCTAACTCCTTTTCCCATAATGGAAACAATATCTTTACGTTCTCACTTCAGTGTTCTGTAACCTGATGGTTGCTCAATCTCAGGCAATTGTTGATCCATACAACAACCCCTGGTTAAAGGAATGTGTGGTTTAGCCCAATGCCTGATCCCAATACAAATTATTACTATTTTCTCATATTAACCTCCAATATTCATTTTTGCAGAAGTGATGGTCACATCACATACGGATCAGAACAGAAGCTTTATAATACGTAAAGTAAATATATCATTCTCTTGTTCCCAGCCAGATGGCTCACTTTTGTCCCAACTGTAGCTGCCGAGAACTTATCAACTGCATTTCCATTCAAGGTAGCGTGTGCTTCAAAAATGAGATATGACTAAATGTGAATAATCACAGCTAAATCACTTTAAAACAATTTTCAACCATTACATGACAGTAGGACACAGTGGTATTTCTTCCTGAATGATGGATCTGTAGGAATCAAGGCACATTATTACATTATTCAGTCTTGAACTGATCTGCAGTCCATTCTTATATGCACTTTTGGAAAATCCTCACAGTATTCAGTGGGACGTATTCCATGTTCACCGCTAACATCTGTTTCTCATTGTGATGATACCAGACCAGATTGATGGAATAAACACATCACTGTGAAAGCTCTGCTCTTTCATACTTACATCACAATGCTTGTATTGATATGTGAGGGCTAGAATTCATGTCACAACTTTACAACATATGTTTTATCAATTGTCTACCCACCATTTCCCCTGCTGACTCCTATGAAATATAATGATGGAGGAAATATACATGAGCAAAGAATCATACCCAGTCAATTGTGACATAAAACTCATATAAACTGAGAATGCCAGCATAGTGAACAATTGTTTTGGCTTCAAAAAAATCCCCACAGTCATTTTTGTTTTTTATTTTTACTGTTTCACATTTCTTTTAACTGCTTGTAAACTTCCCAGAGTCATATATATGAGATGGTGCCATCAAGTCATTTTCAACTTCTAGTAATCACATAAATAAATTTTCTTCATGATGGTCAATCCCCAACTTGCTCTTTCACATTTCTCAATGGGAAGGAAGGAAGGGAGGGAGGGAGGAATGAAGGAAGGAAGGACCATGCAGTGCTGTTTATATGCCCTTAAAGATAAATCCCCCTTATTTGTAAGTTGTTTGAGATAGTAAATTAGTCTTAAGGAATTGACTAATTGAATAAGTTTGACTATGCACATTTCATGACTATCGAAAGACAATTCAGGACAGCTATAGCTCTGAGGAGGAAACACAAGTTTTTTTACTTCAGATAATGTTGCTGTTCTTGACACAGTTCTATTTCATTGTCTTGGCACCTATGGCCAGTAAAGCCAAGAGATTCTTTTAGGATTCAGATGCAACTGAAGTTTATTTGTTATGAGATTTATAGTACAGAGAGAAGCACAATAGGAAGCACATGCCTGTTCTCCTGCCAGAGGATCTAGCCAGTACAGTGGAACATAGCACCTTCACACTGGGCAGCAATTGAAGCCTCCAAAAGTCCAATTGTCTTTCATTGCCTTTTATAACTTAGCCCCCATTTTGTTCTGACCATAAGCTTGTCCCTGGGCCAAGTGCCAAGGTCATCCTTATGGGAGTGTGTCTAGATCTTTGCAGGTACACATATTAGGGAGCTCTGTAGCCAGTTACTAAGCAAAAGATTCATCTGCATAATTTTCATTTTTCTGCATTGGGAGAAATCTTAAGAAAAAAAGAGATGTGGGAAAAGCAGGAGGGTACTTTCAACCTTTCATATGAGGTGAAACATCTGGCATCCCCACTTGTATACTTTTGCCCAGTCTTCCAAACTCCAATTGCTAATAGCTATCTGATCTTCTGTTTTCTTTTCTGAATCTTTGGAAGAAATGCTAATTCGATAGGTCCATCTAATTTTATTGACAGTTTCCAATAATTCTCTGACATGTTTGGGGTATTGTTCCCAGTCTTATTCACAGTGTCATTTCAAAAGGAGGCGTATAGATTATATCTTTATTACTGGGTTATTTTTATAAATAACAAATACAGAATTAAAATCATCTTTATTTGCTATGCAACATTAGCTTTTTCATATTAATTTTCTGCCATTTAACTCACCTCCATGTTTAGGTTGCAATCCTGTGCATCTTTACAAGCACAGTCTAACTTAGTAAGCATGCATAGGATGTTTCATACTCTGATGTACCATAAATTACCTGCTAGCATGTATAGCTCAGAAATCAAAAAATCTATCATATTTCCACTCTACCTTCTATCTAATTGCAATTGCTAAATCTTGATGGAATGTTTGGTTAGAGACAAGACAAACCATATCAAACTCTTAACAAACGCACAAATGCCCTCCCCCTTAAACTAGTGCAATGGGGCAAAATAACTTTGACCTCAATTGCTCTTTAATGGAGAGTTCTAGTCAATTACATCGGTATTGTTAGAAAAAGATTTGAAAACAGAATTATTTAGTGTAAATGAAAATTTTCTTTGAAGTTAGAAAAATTAAATGCATCATCCTTATTTTATCCTTATAACATTCTGCAATAAATGGTATATGAAGCATTTTCAACTTGATCACATTTTTCTTCTTAGCCACATTTCTTAAAAAGTATATTACAGTAATGCTACAGGATTTCTTTTGCAACATTATTCAGTGTATTAAAAGCTTGCTTAGACTTGTTTTACCTCGGAAGGTAGATGCACAGCACTGTCTTTAAGAAAAATGTCCAAGATCTAGCCAATCTGATATTTGCTGGCAGAATCAATACTAAATCCAAGCTCATCTCAGTGAGGAATGTACACTTGAATTTCCAATTGTATTTAGTAGTTGGAATCAGCTAAAGGCTATCTTCAGCTAGCTTGATTTCCTGCTAGATGTGAGCAAATCAGCATTTCCTTGCCTTGACTTTCACCATTCCTGCTGATAGATTTCAGCTTTGTGCTGATGTACCTCTCTATCAGTGGATTTTGGAGTCAGCTGGCAGATTTTAGAGTCTGCTGCCTCTTGGTGAGCAGAAATGATTTGGGCCTTATATGAAACTAAACATATGAAGAACAATTACAAGAACTGGGCATGGCTCGTCTAGTGAAGAGAAGGACCAGGGAAGACATGATTGCAGTCTTCCAATATTTGAGGAGCTACCAGAGAGAGGAAGGGGTCAAGATATTTTTCAAAGCAACTGAAGGCCAGAAAAGGAATAATGGATGGAAAATGAACAAAGAGAAATTCAACTTGGGAATAATGAATATGTTTCTAACATTGAGAATAATCAACCAATGGAACACCTTTGGAAGTTGTGGGAGCTTCATCACTGGAGGCTTTCAAGAAGAGACTGGACTGCCATTTGTCGGAATTGGTGTAGGGTCTCCTGCTTGGGTGGAGGGTTGGACTAGATGACCTACAAGGTCCCTTCCCACTCTGTTAATCTGGACCCTACTGGTTTAATTGAAATTGGACCATAAGAGAGACACAGGAACAGTCTATGAAGGTGGGTGAGTTGCCAAAGTACACTCAGCTTGTTGGAATGGAAGATCTTATTATATCTTGATGTATTACTATTACCAAAAAGAAGTCAAGGAATCCTAGAATTGCTGTACAAAGTAACTAAAATAATGGATAAGATTATCCATCTGATTGGGCAGTCACAGAACTCTGCTGCACTTATAACAGGTTATCATCTTAAGTTCCTGCGAGTAACTATAAATTACCTATCACTTGTTGGTCAAGAGTCAAAGTGCTTTTTGAATTAGTAAAAAAGAAAGGTAGCAGGCTGTATTTATACATTATGTTTAGCTATATTTACTTTGCTGTGGTTTGGTGATAAATCACATTTGATTTGGTCCTTCAATTTACTAAGCCATCTGTCATGATTTATAAACCACATATATTAAGTTTCACAAAAGATGCTAAACCAAAAGCCAACATATTGTAGGAAGCCAATCTGGGTTAGTTTACCATTTGCTTCCAAATCTGCAAATGAATGCAAATGAAATGCATCAAGAGAACAGAAATGGGTCCTGTTCTACTCTGCTTTAAGGCATTCTTTCACAGTCAGCCCTAATTTGGTAAAAATGGAAAGAACCCTATAAAGGAAGGATGATTGAAGAAGATACTTGAAGATACTCTTCTATTTAGATGGAGACTCTAAAGTGAGAAGACATGCAACCATAGTCATGTTGGTTGGGGAATTCTGGGGATAGATAGTAGTAATAATATGTACACATAATCATAGTGATTTCTGTGCTAGTTAAATGTCTGCTGAATAGCATGACAAGTAAAGGGAAGCAGAGCTAGTCTTATTCAAAAGATGACCATCCTCATCAAATTGGAGATCCAGAAGAAGATTTAGAAGGCCAAACCCAAGATATTAGAGACCTCCCCAAAAAGCCACCTTCAGTTATTATTACTTAATAATTTTCTGTCCAGGTGGGACTCTACAGCCATCTGGATTAATGGAAGATGGACAGATGCAGTGCAACATATGATACCCAATCACTTGTCTCTTTTTCCTCTTTAACAATTTTCTTGACACTAAGCTCTCTCCCTCCCCTATTTTGATAGAATTACCAAAAAGACTTTTTCCAATCAGCTTTTTAAAAGATAAAACCAAGATGTACGTAACACTCTTAATCAGTTTAATGCATACAAAAAGGATAAACAGCAAGTAATCATAGTATTATCTTTCCATTAGGGGTGTTCCTTTTTCTTGGAAATGCAACTAACTAGTTATATCACATTTCTGAGAAAAGCTCTGCTTTGAGGCTCTATCATTAGTCTTAAATAATATAAAAATAAATTGTTAAATACCATAAAAATCATTTGCAAAACTAGGCTGAGTTTTGAGCAAAAACTCATTTTTTGTTTTTTAGCAGGTTTTGCATGGATTACTAGAAAAAGTGTTGTAAAAAATGTCTTTCTTTAAAATTAAGACCTCATCATTTCTGGATATTTAGAATTTCTTTGTCAGATTTTCTTTTATGTTGTCATTTTATCTCCTCCTGACTCCATTATCTTTGATCAAACTTTTTTATGATGTTCAATAGACAACGTGATCTAGTTTTAGTAAATCGAGGCAGGACTCCACATATTGGCGTATTTTATTTAGAGACCTTTCAAATATATCGCTAATACTTTGCTCCACCATCTTGTTTTCTTCTTTAAGTCAGAATCTTTTAGCCACCCACCCTGAGAAGATCAAGCTACTCAAGGTAGCACAGATAGATTTTCCTCTCATTCGTCCAAGTAGGTCATTTAACCTCTGCAAGGTAGTTACATCTGTACCATATGAAAATCATAGTGTCTGAGGCATCATAACATTTTACTAATACAACTATACCTCTGTTGGCCCAACAAACATCACAGCCACCACCTGCGGGAACAATTAGATCTTCATAGCCTTCTGAAAGGCCAAGAGGATGAGCCTTCCAGATCTTAGGAAACCCAGATCCACAGGCAGACATCACGATAGTGAAGGAATATTTCCTCAGTCTCATCAGTGACACTGTTCAATAGAGAAAATCTATCTTTTCAGATCTGGTGCAATGGGTAGAAACCTTTGGGTAGAGACAGTTCGACAAGAAATGTGGTCCTGAGCCATTCAGGTCTTTAAAACTGATAATCGGTGTCTTAAACTGCACCTATAAACATACTGAGACTCATTCCACAAACATAGCTGATAAATAATAGGGTATGCTCAGGGGTGGGATTCTACCAGTTCTGACCAGTTCTATAGAACCCCTTGTTAACTTTCTAAGCAGTTTGGAGAACCAGTTGTTAGAAGAAATCTCCTTTTGGTTTTTTCCACCCTTATTATATTCTTGGCAGTATGCCTAGACTTACTGTCTTGAAGGAGGTTTTTTTTCTTTCCTGGTACTTTCTTAAAGGGGAAGGGTCGTTTAAAGCTTTTTACACTGCTGTTGTGCTGTTGGGAGAAAGTACTCCCCTGGAAATACTTCCAGCCGGCATGCAATGATCAGCACTTTGAAGAAATAATTAAATAACAAAGCAGAGCTGCAGAAAGAAGCTAATGACAAGGAAACAAGATGAGTGACATTCAGCAAGGCTTCTTGGCTAGCTAGAAAGTTTGACATTTAAACATGAGTTTACATAACCTTTCTGAGTTTTGGTCTAAAACTGGTTTTTGGTGAAGTTTAATTCTGTCCTTGGTGACATTTAATTCTGTGTTTATTGATGGGATAATTTTTCCTATTCAGCTTTATTTGGAAGGAAAAAGGTTAATCTCTGTTCCTGAAAAGAAACTGGTTGAGAAATCTGGCTAGTGTTTATTTGTTCTGGTAATTGGCTTAACAAGCAACAGCTACTGTTGTGATTTAATTATTTGTATTGTGTTTGAATTTTTTCCTGTCTCATAGTTTCTTTTTCTATTTGGGGAGGGGGTCTTCCTTCACTGCTTTAGCGTATCTGACACTGTCCTTTTGGGGTGTACTTCCAAGAGGCAGGATACAAGCTTGGCACTGATTTTTTTACTGCCTTTCTGGGGGGCATGTGACCTTTTCTTAAATCTGGCTGATTTCCTTAGGATATCTTGTGAGGTGAGTGAGACCGGCTGGTATCTTTAAGTGGTGCAAATGGATCTAAGGATTGCTTTTCCTGGGTGTGCTTTTTCTGGAGAGCTTAAATGATCTGTCTACTAAAGGGTTTCACTTTATGAGCAAGAGTTGGCTGTTTGATAATTATCTCTGCATTTTAACTATTTTCATTCCTCAAGGTACTCTTGTACCCTGCCTGATTTGTAACTCCAGCTTGCAGGTATTTTAATCTAATGATTGGTATTTAGGGCAGCTTTTTGCAAGCAAAGAAGCTTTTTGTATTTTTGTACAGGTAATCCTTGACTTACAACAGTTCATTTAGTGACCATTCAAAGTTACAATGGCACTGAAAAAAGTGACTTATCACTGTTTTTCACACTTATGACCATTGCAGCATCCCCACTGTCATGAGAGCCAGGTGAGGAGAAGCGCCCCTTGTCGTGAATGATGTCAAATTGGCCATGCCCACCCAGTCACAAAATGGCAAGTAATTTTTTTCAGAAATATAATCAGCTGCTTTGAAATTCAGGATGACTTTTTTTTTACATCTAACAATGTTTTTAAACTAGAGGAAATCTTTTGACATTATTTACAGTCACTGAGCCAAGCATGATTAATTTTGCTGGAAAGAATATTGTGAATCTCTGCCATAATTTTAAGTGATAGTTCACTTTCAAAAACAACAACAAAAGCAAGTGGTGTTTTTCCTCTCTTTTTATAGATTTTACTGACTGCTTTAATAGACAGTCTTTCCTTGTAATTCCCAACACAACCATTTGAAATGCCTGTAAATATAAATACAATCCTCAGGTTTTTTTTAATGTGCACAATAAAAACCAGCCAGAGCCTGAGTAGTCATTAGTTAGTGCAGGGCAACATCTGTAAGCCTAAATGTGATTAGCTGCTATAAATATATTTACCATATTTCCTTCAGCTAATGAGAGAAAATAACTGGGGCTTAAACTGGAGAAATGGAATTTACAAGCAAATTGTAGTATGGACCATTAAGAAATTAGTCATTTTTAGAATTCTGCATTACATTCTTAGTCACAACACAGCTTTCACAACTCCCACTATTAACAACTCCCACTATTTACTAATAAACTTTCTTTAACCAGCTGTAGCAGGGATTTTATTATGGTATAAGATCAGTACAAACAAGACAATAAAAGCAATAAGAGCAGTAAAAAGAATAAAAATAATGAATCCTAATTGTGCATCAGTTAGAGTTTAAAAGCACTAAAAGTGTCTAACCACAAGTTAAAATACAAAAAAAAACCCATTGAAAACATCATTTCTGTGACTACTGAAAAGGCTTAGCAAGTTTCCGCCTCCCCTTAAAGAGTCTTTCCATCTCTCCCCCTCCCCACCAATTAAAAGTATTGTGCTGCTTTAAAGTTTGGAGTTCTATAGGCCTTTGTAGGAGATGATCAGGCTGAGCCCAAGGGAGTGGTCAAATGTATCATCAGTTTGGAATCCTTCCTATAAGAATCCAAGTTCAGCTCTCCTCAAATTCCATCAACTCTGATCTACTGCCAGTTAGTCTTGATAATTAGTAGTTCAGATCCTTGTTTAGAGCTAGCATCGGGGTGGGATTCTACCAGTTCGCACCTATTCGCTAGAACCGGTTGTTAACATTCTAAGCAGTTCAGAGAACCAGTTGTTAGAAGAAATTACTGGCCTAATCCTGTAAGGAAGGCAGGAAGGAAACATTCTGGTGTTGCTTACAGAAACTGCCTCTCCGTTAACCCTTATTACATTCTTAGCAGGACTAGACTTCCTGTCTCAGGAACGTCTCTGGAGTTTTTTTCCCCTCCTTTGCTGGTACTTTGCTTGTGTGGAGTGACCATTCAAAGTTACAATGGCACTGAAAAAAGTGACATGACCATTTTTCACACTTATGACTGTTGCAACATCCTCACAGTCATGAGAGGTCAGGCGAGGAGATGCGTGCCTTGATGAGAGTGATATTGAGTTAGGCACACCCAGCCAATAACATGACCACCAAGCCATATTCACCCAGTCACATGACCACCAAGCCACGCCCACCACCTAAGCCATGCCCACAGAACCAGTTGTTAAAAAATTTGAATCCCACCCCTGGCCAGCAGGCAATAAACTAGTACTCATTTTATAACTAATCCCAATTTCTTGCAACTAACAGCCTGCTAATTTTCCAGGGATAAATACTTCTGTAGCAGATGTGATATGCTTGGATGGTACTGTTTTGACTATATAGAGCTCCGTAAGAGCAGATTGCTTTATATTAATGTTTTCTTCAAATAGAGACAGTTTTTCCAAGGTGATTTTTATTCCAAGAAATACATTCAAGGCTTCAGTTTGGGCCCTTATGACTATTAAATCACTTTGCAATGAAAGTATTCATCAAGGTGATAGACAAAAGCAGAAACTCTTACCTTAAATGTGTAAGTATATAAATATCTCTTAGTTATCCGCCTCACATCAATAAATACAATACACTGTGTTCAGATTTTTCTTCACATAACAAATACTTTTGTCATGAACTGTGTGATAGCCCGATCTCATATGGGACCTTCTTTTAAACATTGGAAGAGAGTGGAAAGAAAATCTAACTTTTCAATTATCATCTGATGGCAGCATTTCTCAATCTTAACATCTTTAAGATATGTGAATTTTCTCTCCCAGAATTTCCCACTTAGCATTCTGGAGAATTTAAGTCCACGCTTTTAAAGTTGCTATGATTGAGAAACACTATATAGGATTGTCAAAAAACTATATAGGATTGGAAGGTAGCTAGGAGGATATCTAACAAAATCTCCTACCAAGTGTAGAAATATATTATTGCACTGCAGCATACATAACAGATGGCTGTCCAACTTCTATTTCTTCTTCTTCCATGTGTTGATCAAACTTTAAACTGCCAGAATGAAGCCATTTTCTTGGCTGAGTTGTTGGCTAAAAATAAGTCATTATTGATACATGTTTCTGGTAATAGCCAACATACCAACAGATGGGGAGGAGGGAGGGGCTCTGTGTCTTAACATATTCACACAGCATGCTGTTATCAAACAAGAGTCTCATTTCAACTCTCAACCTATTCAGAGTCCTCCAAGTAGTATAAGGGAGGTTGGATCTTTCAACCAGATCCTCTTTTAATATATCACAAAAGATCAATCTTGGGAACTTCTTTTTAAATACCTCTATAAAAGGAGAATCCACTACAGACACAACCACCCAGACAGTTCTTTCCATTGTTTAACAGCTTATACAGTTAGGACATTTTTCTTCCTGAAATTTACTTCCTCTTAATTTAAGCCATTTATTTTTATCTTCTGGGATGATTTGGAATGTTTATCCTCAGCTTCTATGTAACAGTTTTTTTTAATGTTAAAGACAGCTATCATGTGTCCTTATAATCTTCTCTTCTCTAAATTTGACATGCCTAAGGACTCTTATTATTTTTCATACTTGAGGTTTTCCATCCATAAGGTGACCAACCATCCTCCTTTAGGGAGGACAGTCCTCCTTTTGTAAGTTCTGTCTTGAAAAGTGTCCTCCTACATGTCCTCCTTTTTGTTATTTGAAGATTAATCTGTAAATCTCTGTATTTGATCGATGCTGATTCGATCCGTTGTGTGTGATGTGATGTATTTGTATTTGACATGATGATTTGTCAAGGCTCGGTACAGTGCGGCGAGACGCGATTATGAGATGCATGTGCTAGACACAGGAGAATTGTTTTGAGAGATTGTGCCACACGTAAGAGGCTTTGGTTTTTTTCTTCAATTTATTTGTGTCTTCCTTTTCATTGTAAAAAAGTTGGTCACCTTACCATCCATGCTCTTATCTTGTTTTCTTCTGAGTATGATCTGGTTCAGAGATCTCTAAAGACTTGTGGACTTCAGGGCCAGAATTCCCCAGCTAGGTATGGTCTGACTAGTACAGAAAGGACAGGAAAAATGTATTTTTTTCAGTCTTAAAACAATGCTACTGTTGATGCAATCTAAAATGCTATTTATTTGTTCGTTTGTTTAGTATCTACAGTGCATGGTTGTCTTATATTCAGTATAATTCTTCAAGATATTCAGATCTTTACATAAGTACTGCTGCATATTAAGGTTCTTTTTATTCTATACTCATATCTTTTTTACTTTGTATTATTGGCTTCTTATTCCAAAGTGCAAAGATCCTCATGAATCTTGATATTGCTTCCAAATTATTTGCATATTTCATTATTGTATTTATCCTTTTATTTTGATTAGGTCACAGTATTTTTTTTTCTTGTATTAAATTATCGAAACGGCCACAAAAGGAATATTTAGAAATTTATTTGTCAGTTTGTTTTATTTTGTTGTAGTCAGAAGTCCATACACATAGACAGATCCATCACTTTATTCTCTTTCAGGTTAAGAACATTATGGAAAGCATACAAAAGGTTGATATATTATAATTAAATCTCTGAGTGCTTCAACTTTTTTGTCATGTGTTTACCTCTTAGCCTAGATGCTTAACACTGAGTCACAGTGAAGCAAAACAAAATTGACATAGAATATTGTGTTAAATATTTGATTGAGAATGCCATTCACCTTGATGAAAAGTAAGCAAACAAAATATGTTGTAGGATTTCATTTCTGGACCTTATTCAAGGTAGAATTTCCCTGTCCAGTGTGTTTCAGATTTCCCTTAGTTTTTAGAAATTTGGATTGCTATTTAATCTAAATTTAATTAATTGAAAAAGATAGCTAGTGTTAAGTTATCCTTTTCAATTATCTTGTTAAAATGGATGGCCTATGGTGTCTGTGTCTGTGTGCATGCATGTATCATGTATATATGTAAAGTATAATTCAGCAAAGCTGGTCTGTGACCAAATAAAAAATTGATTAAAACTGTAACTTAGCACACATATATATTATTTACATCAATCATCATCCTAATATGAATGCCATTAATTATTAATAATTATTAATATTAATCCACTCAACAAGGATGGTTTAAAAAGTTAAGATGCAGCTGTGATGGTACCATTGAGATTCTGCCTGTTTTTATGTGCATTATTCAGATAACAGACATCAGAGTTGGAAGGAACCTTATAGGTCATCTAGTCTAACCCTCTCCACCCAAGCGGGAGACCCTGCATCATTTCTGACAAATGGCAGTCCAATCTCTTCTTGAAAGTCTCAAGTAATGGCTCTCCCACAACTTCCAAGGGCAAGGTGTTCCATTGGTTGATTGTTCTCACTGTCAGAAAGTTTCTCCTTATTTCCAGGTTAAGTCCTTGTTCAGTTTCCATCCATTATTCCTTGTCTGGCCTACAGGTGCTTTAGAAAATAGATTGACCCCTTCCTCCCTGTGGCAGTTCCTCAAATATTGGAAGACTGCTATCATGTCTCCCCAGGTCCTTCTCTTTACTAGACTAGCCAAGCCCAGTTCCTGTAACCGTTCTTCATATGTTTTAGTCTCCAGTCCCCTAATCATCCTAGTTGCTCTTCTCTGTATTTTTTCTAGAGTCTCAACATCTTTTGTATAATGTGGTGACCAAAACTGGATGCAGTACTCTAGGTGTGGTCTTACTAAGGCTTTATAGAATGGTCACTTGATCTTGATTGTATCCTTCTGTTATTTAAACTTAGGATTTTGTTAGCTTTTTTGGCTGCTGCTGTACACTGTTGGCTCATATTTAGCTGGTTCTCCAATAAGACTTCAAGATTCCTCTCACAGTTACTGCTGTTGAGCCTGGTTTCACCCAGCCTGTACGTGTACTTTTGGTTTTTCTTTTGTTAGATACGGCCCAGTGTTCTAGTCTGTCAAGATCAATTTGAATCTTGAGCCTATCTTCTTGGGTGTTAGCTATTCCTGCCAGTTTAGTATCATCTGCAAATTTGGTGAGTTCCTCTTCTATTCCCTCATCTCAGTCATTAATGAAGATATTGAAGAGTACTAGGCCTAAGACGGAACCTTGTGGCACCCCACTTCTTACTTCCCTCCATGTAGACTTAGACCCATTAAGGACTACTCGTTGAGTACGGTTTGTCAGCCAGTGAGTCCATCTAGTGGTGATGCTATCTATTCCACTTTTTTCTAGCTTACTAAGAAGTAGATTGTGGTCTACTTTGTCGAATGCCTTGCTGAAATCTAAATATATTATGTCCACAATATTTCTCTGGTCTACTAATTTAGTCACTGTGTTGAAGTATGAAGTAAGATTGGTTTGACATGATCTGTTTTCAACAAACCAGTACTGACTGCTAGTTATTACTTTACTAGTTTCTAGTTCTTGGCAGACCTGTTTTTTTTATTATCTTTTCCAGTATCTTCCCAGGTATTGATGTTAGGCTGATTGGTCTATAGTTTCCTGGGTCTGTTCCCCCCCCCACCCCTTTTTTGAAGATGGGAACCACATCAGCTCTTTTCCAGTCCTCTGGTAGTTCTCCGGTGCTCCAGGATTTTTGAAAGATATGGTGCAATGGTTCTGAGACCTCTGCCAGCTCTTTTAAAACTCTGGGATGTAATCCATCAGGTCCTGGTGATTTGTGTTCATCAAGATCAGACAGGTGTTCTCTTACTATTTTTTTGCTTATTTTAACTTTTATTTCTGGTCTGTCATTTACAATTATATTTTTGGTGGGTTGAGCTATAGTTTCTTTTTGCATGAAGACCAATGCAAAGCATGAGTTAAGCAGTTCTGCTTTCTCTCTGTTGCCTGTTACTTCCTTGCCATGTTCTCTCTTTAGTGGACCGACTGTTTCCTTGATTTTTTTCTTATTATTTATATGTTGGAAGAAACTTTTTTTTATTATCTTTGAGTTTTGTTGCAAGTCTTTGTTTGTTCTGAGCCTTTGCTTTCCTGACTTTGTCTTTGTAGATTCTGGCTATCTGCTGATATTCTGCCTTTGTTGTATGTCCTTCTTTCCATTTTTTGTATTTGTCCTTTTTTTCTTTCAATTTGCCAGAGAGATCTTTGTGCAGCCATGCTGGTTTCTCCTTGGATTTCTTGTTTTTCTTTCTCAGTGGTATTGTGCTGGTCTGGGCTTCTATGATCGTAGTTTTCAGAATTTCCCAAGATTCTTGAGTTGTTTTTCCCGTAGGATTTTCATCCATAGAATCTTTCCCAAGAAAGAAAATCTTTCCAATTTTCTGAGTTTATTAAGATCAGCTCTTTTAAAATCCAAGACTCTGGTGTCATTATGTTCTGTTGCTTGTGTTTGTATTATGTTGAATTCTAGTATGACATGGTCACTCTTACCCAAGGTTCCTGCAGTTTCAACTCTCTCTATCACTTCTTCTCTGTTTGTAAGAATTAAGTCCAGTATGGCTGTCCCTCTAGTTCCATCCTCTACCTTTTGGACAACAAAGTTGTCAGCTAGGTTGGTTAGGAACTTATTTGATTTCTCACTTGGTGCAGAATTAGTTTTCCAATTGATATCAGGATAATTCAAGTCCCCTATTACTACTGTTGTGTGTTTCCTGCATATGTTTGTTAGTTGGTTGGCAAAAAGGACATCTATTTTTTCTGCTTGATTTGGTGGCCTATATACACCTATGGCCATGTCATTCTTTTTTTTCTTTTATATTGACCCATATGCATTCTAGGTGGTTTTCATCTTTGGTTTCATGGATTTCTATAACAATATAGTGGTCTTTTACATACAGTGCAACTCCACTTCCTCTTTTATGGGGTCTGGTTTTTTTGAACAGTTTGTATCCTTCTACCAGTATGTTCCAATCATGGGTTTCATTCCACCAAGTTTCTGTTATTCCAACTACGGTATATCATATCTACCTTCATTTATTTGTAGTTTGAGTTCGCCCTGTTTGTTCCCCAGACTTTGTGCATTTGTATATAGGCACTTGAGGTCTTTATGTCTGATGCTGTGTTTACTGTCTACATAACTTGTGTTGTGCCTGCCTGCCCCTACTTTCTTACCACCTATTTGATTAATGCCCATGATATGGCACTCACTATTAAATGCTTGGTTTTGGTTGGCATCAAGGTTGATAATCTTACCTGCACAAACATCTATTTTACATGCACTGGTATCCTTCTTAATTTTAGGTTGCTGGGGACAGAAATATTCTGTATCCATTAATTCTGTGTCCCAGCTGTTCAGTTTAAATGTTTATCCAGAAAATCTGTGAATTTAATGTCAAGTAACTCAGTCCCTTTCTTTGATGGATGCAAACCATCTCTTTTGTACAGTTTTTCATTGGACCAGCTGCAGACATCATGACTAAAAAAACCAAAGCCTTCCCTTTTGCACCACTCCTTTAGCCACACATTAAACTCTACTACATGCTGGCCTTTCCCTTTTTATTCCTTGCATACTGGTAGAACCCCTGAAAAGATAAGCCTGCAGCCCATACGACTAAGTTCATATCTCAAGCTCTGGAAGTCTTTCTGAACAGAAAGTACATCCTTCTGGGACAGATCAACTATGTACCATTAGTTGCATCTGTTACAGTGGTGGGATTCATTTTTTTTTTATTACCGGTTCTGTGGGCGTGGCTTGGCAGGCATGGCAGGGTAGGATACTGTAAAATCTCCAGTCAAAGGTGGTATTTGTCGGTTCTCCGGACAACTCAAAATTTCTGCTACCGGTTCTCCAGAACTGGCCAGAACCTGCTGAATACCACCTCTAATCTGTTAGTTATAATGAAAATTTACAACCAGCTTATCACCCAGAACTGACAACTGTTGATCTGTGTTCAGTTCAGCACCATCTTTGTGGGAATGCCGTTTCCAGTAGCTTCAACAAGGAGGAATGGATCTCGCCATCTCATCACAGCCAAGACCTTGAATATTTTGGCTGTAATCTAGATATACTCCTGCAGTAATGGAAGTTTACTGGAATTTTAATATGCTTGGGAACATTATCTTGTTACATAATAACACAATATAATATTTTGTTAATACTATCACAATGAAGAGATACCATTACACAATAATATTTTAAAAATATGGGCTGTAAGAGGGTTTTTTTCCCCCACAAATGCAAGAAAGTATAAGCTTATCTTTTAACTTTTGAATATTGCTATTATTGAATACTGAATATTTGTCTTGGTAATTGGAAAAATAATAATTCATAGCTGATGTATAATATACTTACCCTATATCAGAGGTAGTATTCAGCAGGTTCTGAACAGTTCTGGAGAATCGGTAGCGGAAATTTTGAGTAGTTCAGAGAACCAGTAAATACCACCTCTGACTGGAGGTTTTATAGTATCCTTCCCCTGCCACTCCCACCAAGCCACACCCACAGAACAGGTAGTAAAAGTTTTTGAATCCCACCACTGCCCTATATGCAGAAAAGGGATCAGTTTTTTGTCCAGGGTGAACTACAGTCTGATTTGACAATGAACAAATAGTTATAATTGATCATTGAACATTATATTATTTGCTCTATAGTTAGGCAAATGAAATTTGCTAATTGCTTTCTACTGTTTTTATAGGTAAGGGACTTATTTTGATGCAAGTGAGTAATGTTAATAATGAGTATGTTCATGCATTATTGCTTTCCAAAATGAGTTTTGCTGATGGCTTCTCATGAGATAAGCTGCAAATAAATCAGATTTTAACAGGGCTGATATAAAAAGCCATATGTTTTCTTGTGTTTGTTTTCTGTTTCAACTGCCATCGAGTAGTGCCTTAAGAAGTAACAGAAAAGAAATGATTGATCAGATATGACCAAATCAGTTCTGATAGATTTCATTTTGCCAATAATTGAAATATATGAAATGCCATAAGAATTGAAATATTTATCATTGACTCCCTGAATATAGGGTGGATTAATGATTAATGATTATTCAAAGCTGTTTAAATGAGAGGAATATTCTTTTCCTATAGATTATCCATGGATTTTAATTAAAAATAATAGTTATGTTATGTGCCTGTATTAGCAGCAATGGTTTTTGCTATTCTACAGAGCTAATTTTTCATACAGAGCAATTACATCCAATTTTCCTCCTCCTGTGGCTGATTCCCCATCATTACAAAAATATCATATTTTAACCAACAGTTACATAAAAAATTTCTCTTTCCTCTCCTCCTCCCATTTTTTCTGCTTGAAGAAAGGAAAATGAACAAACAACACATTATAACCATGAAATAGCACTTAATCAATCCATTAAGAAGGCTACATGCAATTAAATATTTTTGAACTCTTTTTAAAATTTACATTTAAATTAAAAACGTGGAAGAAGGCAAAATATGTATAAATGTATTAATATATCTTACTGTTTTATTTAAATTTGATTTTTTTAAAAACAAGGAAATGAATATATCCTTGACTCTTTTTCTTTTATGTTTGTTGTTGGAAAACATGGATCATACATGGTTTATTTGGATTCAGTAGTATTTGTATAGTTATCAACAGGAAATTACAAACACTCTATAATGTTTGGATAATATAGACCATTAAAGATAGAAATAAAGAAAAGCTATCTATATCAATATTAACTATCATACTGATAATTGATACTTAAAAGATCAATGTTAATGTCACATGGTATGGAAATATTTTGGGTATTCAAAAATAAAATTACAATATGAGTATACACTGTGTAAATAAACTATGAGACATTAGTATTCCATACTGGCTTCAGTCTCCACATCCTCAGACACATGTTTGTGTTGACACAATCACAGCACTCAGGCCTTCTTACAACACAATCAGCTTTCCCTTCAGGTGATAAATGGGGAAGCATAGGAATTGGTATCTATTCAGTGTTGCCTCCATTCTTTACTGCACTATGTTTCCATCATGCTAAAAAACAAAAGAGGCCAATCTCACTATGAAGAGGAGGATAGAATGATGTTCTTGATTTCAGCAGTTTAATTAAGTCCAGTGATATGGAGGCAGGGCACATCATGCAGAGAGAGCAGGAAAAGGCATTTGACAGGAGGTCTTCCAGTGTGGATCCTGCTTTCCACAACTCAGTGTTAATGGCTACCAAACTGTGTTTTACTAATGCTGGAGTTCAACCAGTTAATGGCTGAGCTGCAGAAGTGCTTCTGAAGACAGATGATGCTACGGGAACAAGGAAGTGTGGCTGATCCTGAATGGTAGTGGTGTTATTTATGCTGGACCCCTCAGATTCCTTTTCTGTTTCTTTCCTTATTATTACTGTACTGGAGGAAGGCGCTAGAAATGTATGTGGACTAACCAGTCTATGAAACTATTTTGTCCTGTCCTACCTTATTCATTTACACAATAAATCTGAACAATCACCTAGGAGTCCTGATGGCACAGTGGATAGAATACAGTATTGCAGGCAAATACTGGTCACAACTTGGAGACTCAGCCTTCCATCCTTCTGAAGTCAGTAAAATGAGGACCCAGATTGTTGGGGGCAATACACTGAGAGTGTGCTGTAAAATACTATGGAGCAATATATAAGTCTGCTATTACTATTGCTATTTAACTTGTCTTCTGAAAACCACAACTTGCAACTTGCTACAAACTACCTGGAATTAAGATGAACAACCATTTAAATCATTTAAATAAATATTTAAATCTTTTAAATTCACTGTGATTTTCAAGAGTCATGCTAAATCACAATAAAGTTGCAATTTCTAAAATCAAATCAAGTTTTCAATCTTCATACATTTGGATTCCTGTTGCTTAGTGAAAGAGATAACGTCATTACTGAACTCAGCAAGGGTAATAATCTCTCTTAATATACTTCCTGAAACTGTATGTATAAATGACATAGGAAAAGCTGGATGAAGTGTACATGCGTCAAGGGCCGATTGCTCCAAGTGCTAAATAGAATGGGCGTTGGTACTTACCTGATACGCCCGTTCTCTGTGAGCTGTGAAGAGCATTCAGAAGTGGGAGGTGCTTCATTCTCTTCTGGAAAGGCTAGGCTTAAAACTCCGGGACGCTCCTCCTCTTCCACGGGACACCTCCCCAGCGTCCCCCAGTTTTGTGAAGACTGAGTGCCAAAGTCCAGAACTCATCACCTAATCTAGATCCCTGACTGGAACAGAACCCCACCAGATGGAAAGAAATGGGTGGGGCTGGATGCTCTTCACAGCTCACAGAGAACGGGCTATCAGGTAAGTACCAACGCCCTTTCTTCCATGAGCTGTTCAGAGCATCCAGAAGTGGGACATACCAAAGCTTGGCCTGTCCTTAGGGAGGGATTCCGTCTGGATTGAAATCCACTCCTAAACTCTGTGGACCCTCTGCGGGACTCTTCTGCCAAATGAAGCATCGGCTGAGGCATAGACATCAATTTTATAATTTCTGACAAAGGGTGATGGTGAAGCCCAAGTTGCCGCTCTGCAAATTTCATCTATGGAAGCCCGTGTGGCCCATGCTGCTGATGTTGCCGCACTCCTTGTTGAGTGGGCTGTAATGCCCTTAGGAACTGAGATGGACTGGCATTCGTAACTTTTAGCTATGGTGGCTCTCAACCATCTACCAATGGTCGTTGACGACACCTTGTGTCCTAAAGTGGATGGGTTGAAGGATAGGAATAGAGCCTCAGATTTTTGAAATGCCGCCGTGTGGTCTAGATAGATGCTTAACGCCCTTCGAACGTCAAGTCGATGCCATTGATGCTCCAGTCTATGAAATGGTTTCGGACAAAAATTTGGAAGCACCAACTCCTGCGCTCTGTGGAAGACTGAATTTACTTTAGGGGTGAACGATGGATCCAATCTGAGAACCACTCTGTCCGCATGAAACACGCACAGGTCCTTTCTCATTGACAATGCTGCCAATTCGGAAATCCTCCTTGCTGATGTGATCACAATTCAGAAGACCACCTTATATGTCAGGAATTTGAGACTAGTGGTTCTTAAAGGCTCGAACAGGCTAGTTGTAAGTGCGGTTAACACCTTGTTGAGCTCCCGTGGGATAGCGGTGAATTACAGGAAGTTGCAAGTTTGCAGCACCCTTAAGAAAGCTGCAGACATATGGATGGTGCGCTATGGAATGAAGGTCACCCCAGAATATCACCAAGGCTAAGGCCGCCACCTGTCTGCATAAAGTATTTGGAGATAGGCCTTTGGTCAACTCCTCCTGTAAAAAGTCCAATAATTGTCCTATTGATGGGATGGTTGGGTCGATCTTAGGCCCCCAGCACCAGCGACAGAAAGCGGACCACATGGGCTCGTATATACGATTTGTTGAGGACCGTCTGGATGCTTGTATGGTGGCAATGGCATCCTCTGAAATCTGTTGGGTCCTTAAACGGCTCCGCTCAACCTCCATACGGCTAGGCTGAGCCATTGTGGGTCCGAGTGAAGTACCGGCCCTTGCAAGAGGGAAACCCTCGATGGTGGAATTTTCCAAGGTTGTTCTCTCGACAGGTCCTGTAAGTCCGCGAACCACGTTCGCCTGGGCCAGTAAGGGGTGACCAATATCAATTCCGCTCGTTCCTCCAATAACTTCTGGATCAACCTGGGTATTACAGAGAGTGGAGGAAATGCATATAGAAGTCCGGGAGGCCACTGACATTGCAGGGCATTGACGGCCTCCGCCCCCTGAGTCGGGTACCTAATATACTGGGGCAATTGGGCATTGAGGGGAGAGGCAAATAGATCAATCACCGGTTGCCCAAACCTCCTTACTGCTTCCTGGAAGAAAGATGGGTGTAGGTGCCACTCTGTCTGATCTATCGTGGCCCTGCTGAGCCAGTCCACTTGTGTGTTTAAGGTCCTTGCTATGTGCTCTGCCTTGAGCGAAAACAGATTTGCCTCAGCCCACTTGAACAACCTGGCCGTCTCCAGCATCAGAAGTTTGGAGTGGGTACCCCCCTGTCTGTTTACGTGGGCCTTGGTTGTGATATTGTCTGTCAAGACCAGAACGTGGTGTGATTGGAAAAGGGATAGAAAACTGCGTAACGCCAGATGAACTGCTTGCAGCTCGAACAGGTTGATGCTTTGTGATTGTTCGGAAATAGTCCAACTTCCCTGTGCGGTGTGGGATTGGAAGTGAGCTCCCCATCCTACCAGGCTGGCATCGGTTGTGATCGTTGCCCTGCAAGTTTCCTTGAAAGGATACTCCTTGTTTATCATGTTTTCCGACAACCAGTGGAGCGATCAGAGAACATTGTGCGGTACCTTTATCCGGATGTTGGAAGTGGCTCTTCCAGATCGCTGGAAAGGTAGCAGGAATTGCAGATCTCTAGAATGGAATCGAGCCCAAGGCACAATGGAAATACAAGAAATCAGTTTCCCTAACAGTTGAGACAGAACTGCCAGGGAAACCCTCTTTAAGGCTCTGATCTGTCTGGCCAAAGACTGGATACTATTCAACCTGTCCTGAGAAAGAAAAACCTTGCCCTCCACGGTATCTATCACTGCACCTAAATGAACTAACCTAGTTGAAGGGATCAAATGGCTTTTATCCCAATTTATGGAAAAGCCATGACTTTGAAGGGTCTCCAGAGTAATCTTGGTATCCAAATTTGCTTGATGTCTGGAAGATGACAAAATTAAAATATCATCCAGATAACATTGTAAACGAATAGATTTGATCCTGAGGGAGGCAGCCAAAGCCACTAGGACCTTGGTAAAAGTCCTAGGGGCCGAAGCCAGACCCAATGGTAGGGCGATATATTCGTAGTGCCGATCACAATAGCAAAATCTAAGATATTTGTAGTGAGCAGGTCTAATTGGTATATGTAGATAAGCCTCTGTCAGATATATAGAGGTCAGGACATCGTTCTCTTTGATGCTGAGCAGAATGGACTGGAGAGTAGTCATCTTGAATTTGAAATAAACCAATGATCTGTTCAGACATTTGAGGTCCAGAATTGCCCTCCAGCCCCCCGAACTCTTTGGGACCACAAACAATAGAGAGTAACAGCCTTGACCCCGTTGTTCAGATGGGACCTCTCTAATGGCCCGAATATGCAGAAGATGATTGATAGCCTCCTGCATCAACGCTCTCTTCATGGGATACGTGGACCTAGGGCTCCTAATTAAAAAGTTCGGGAGGGAGGATTGAAACTCTAGCGCCAAACCAAACCTAACAGTCCCCCTGACCCATGCATCAGAGGTGGAGCTATCCCATTGATCAGCAAACAATTTTAGCCGCCCTCCAATGGGAGCTGCTGTCAAGGACTCACTTGGGGTGATGAAAAAATCGGCCTCCGGTACCTCTGGGGTTTCTTCTGTTTTGGCCTCCCCGCTGACCTCTATCGGAAGATTCCAACCTATCCTGTCTAAAACTGGGCCTGTAGCCTGATGTTCTCTGCGATCTGGGAACGTATGGGCCTTGATAGTAGGGCCGAAAGGAATCCCTTTGAAATGACTGGGGCATTCTGTTTTCAGACCTCCGAAAAAGAGGGGGAAGCACTTTTTTCCTGTTTCTATTCTCAATAAGCAGGGGCTCCAAGACACTGCCAAATAATTTATCGCCCGATATTGGGGCTGATGCCAGCTTACATTTGTGCTTGGTATCCGCCTGCCAATGTCTGAGCCATAGCAGTCTCCGTGCTGATACATGAGATGCTATGGCTCTAGATGAGAATTTGACTGCATTAAATGTGGCGTCGGCGGAGAATTCTGCTGCTGCAATAATCTTAGTAATGTCCTGGTGGGCTCTGACATTTGACGCTGGCAATATATCCCTCAAGTGGAAGAGCCATTGTAGGGAGGACCGTGTAAAAAAGGACGCAGCTGTAGCTGCCCTAATGGCCCAGGCATCAGAAACATGCGCCCTACAGAGTGCCAACTCTGCTCTCTTTTCCTCTGGTCTCAGGGCTTCCTCGGCCTCGTTGGGAAAGGTTGAAGAAGAGGCCAGTGCCACAATGGGCTCATCCACCTCCGGCGTTTTAAGAAAATTTGAAAACTCCGGTGCCAAATTATAATATTGTTTATTGTATGTTGGGGCTGGGTAGGATGCTGCTGATGCCCATTGATTTTGTACTAATTCAGCAAACATACGAGGGACAGGAATAGTTTCTGCCTCATTAGCCGGTTGTGAGAATATTAGATCCTCGGATTCGTCCTGAGACCCTGTTGACAATGGATGAGGGCTTGATGTGCCTAGTTTAGCGGTGTTCTTTGCTTTGAACAGTAAAGATTTAAAGAGGTGTGGACGAAAAAGGCCAGAAAAGGTAGGTTGGTCCAGAATGAGGCCTTCGTCATCCGACATTCTTCGTTCTAGTGGGTCAGCCTCTGACAACCCCAAGTCCATCTGATGGATCGACCCCACCTCCATGGGAACATCCTGGTCATCTAATTCCACCTCCTTCCGAAGACCCTGGACTGGTATGTCAGGGATATTGGGGAATACCTGAGTTTGATGATGTCCCATATGCGCAAAGGATCGAGCAGACAGGGATCCCGCTTCCGAAGTATCCAAAAAGTGTCTGTCTGGATGGATTGCTGAACTCCAGCCGCAATGCCCTTTTGTATGGCCATCTCCATCCATTGCCTCATTTCGATGGGAATAGTCTCAGGTAATCCCTCCTCCTGTCTAACTGGCAGCCATAGGGGTGAAGGTTGCCTCTGGGATTCGCCGGGCAGTGCTCATTGGAGGAGATATGCCTATGGAAGGCTGTCCAGAAATAGCCTGTCTGGGCTGGGTGGATAAGTCCAAGGGCCCCAACAATGTACTTGGGCCCTGATCCGATTATTGTGTCATAGCCATCTTGTCCGCCTCCCTAGCCCGTTTCTGCAACTGCCTTTCCAAGGCTTGGTGCCATCTATGGGCATCCTTATCCGCCGCCTTAGAGGCCTTTTTGGGGCCCACTGACTTATCTCGGGACTTATTTGTCTTGGAGCGGAAGACGTTGTCACCTTCCATTATGGAGGACTGATTCTCGTGCCTCTAACTTTAATTTTTAAAAAAATTATTATTATTATTATTATTATTATTATTATTATTATTATTATTATTATTATTATTATTTGTACTTAGGGGTGATGCTACCCCTGTGGTTGAAAGTAAAACGCTTCTCCAGGAGTGTAAGTCTATATATATCTATATATCTATATACACACACAAATATACACATACACATATACGTATATATACGTATATACACATATACATATACATATACATATACATATACACACACACACACACACACACACACACACACACACACACACACACACACACACACATATATATATATATATATATATATATATATATATATATATATATATATATATATATATATATATATATATATATGTCTCACCTATATTCACAAGTGAGAATACAGAGTTCCACAGTTCAAAATATTCAAAGAAAACAAAACCAGACTAAAAAAGGGTTAACAGTACTATATTCCAGTCTTTGGCAGACTTCCCGGAATCTGTCTGGTAATTCAGAATGTCCATAAATTACAAAGGCCGCTCCACACGTATCCTTTCGACACATCAAACACTTTGCTTCCAAGCAAAGTTTGAGAATCAGCACACCTCCTTAAATCACCTGGATGGGCGTGTCAGTCTCTCTAATCAATGTCTGGCTTGACGCCTGTTAGGTATAACATTGATACCCAACAAGGTTTGGGTGGATAAATATATAAACTAAGGTATCATAGTTTAAGTGTTTGTAACTTTAAGCACCACACTGCATGTAATTAGTCAATTAAGGGTGCGGTTAGAAACTGCAATAAGAGGAAGCAGGAGAATGTTTACTGCTTACTGCCTACTGCCTGCTGCCTACTGTTTTGCTGTTTACTGTTTACCGTTTGCTGTTTACTGCTGGATACAACTGTTTACTACTGTTTTACTGCGACTGTCTACTGTTTGATCGTTCTACTGAATATCCAGCGTTATCCTCTGGAGAAAGGCATCGGAGGAGGAGAAGATATCTTTATCGGCTGATAAAGATATAGTAAGGACTATTATCTGGACTGAGTTAGTGAGTCTTACTGAATGGATATATTGTGAATGACATACGGACTGATTGACAATGCTTAAACTCTAACTGGATTAAAAACTATTTAAACTACAAACAGTGTTTGTGTTCAGTGTGTGTATACTCTAAAACCCTCTCATTTGGCTGCCTGGCTTGACTGCTGCTGCATACTCTGCTAGGGGTTTATCCCCAAACACTAACAATGGTTATGGGCCCAGCTGCACAGTCTAACTAACCAGCATATAGCAGTGAGAGTTGGTGTGAGTTGCACATTACTGTAAAAACAAACTGTTTTTATTAGTTTAAAATAGTCATATATCTGAAGAGTAATGGCACAAGTAAATCTACCACATCTGTCCCTGATATCCAGGCTGGATGGAACAAACTACCGTATTTGCCGGCGTATAAGATGACTTTTTTGCCCTGAAAAAGATGCCTCCAATTGGGGGGGTCATCTTATATGCCGGGTCGTCTTATACGCCGGCAAATAGTAATTGGGAAGCACTGCGGCTGCCCGCGGCTGAGGCACTTTTGCACACCGTGGAAACGAATCCCGTGAAGCCGAAAGGAGCAGCCAGCCTTCTCCCAGCTCCCAAGGAAACGAGGCTCGCACCGCCCGAGCTCCGCTGAGGTATCCGGCTGGGGCTGTCAGGAGTTGTTACCGCTGGCGCGGCTCCGCGCGCTCCAGTCCCGCTTGCCTCGGGAAGGGAAAGGCAAAACCAGGAGCCGCTGCTGCCATTGCAAGCGCCGCCTGCTCTTCCTTTTTGCCTTTCCTTCCCGAGGCAACGCGGACGCAGCCGCGCGGAGCCGCGCCAGCGGTAACAACTCCTGACAGCCCCAGCTGGATACCTCAGCGGAGCCCGGGCGGTGCGAGCCTCGCTTCCTTGGGAGCTGGGAGAAGGCTGGCTGCTCCTTTCGGCTTCACGGGATTCGCTTCCACGGTAGACAAAAGTGCCTCAAAAAAAAAAAAAAGTGCAAAAGTGGAAGGCGTGCGGAAGAGGGGGCGAGTATATAACAAACTATATTTTGAGTGGAAATGTTGGGGGTCGCCTTTATACGCCGGGTCGTCTTATACGCCGGCATATACGGTATGTTTCATGGTCAATGAAATGTAGTTTACTTCTACGTAAAGAAGGTTTGTGGGACATAATAACAAACCCACCAGATGTGAGTAGCCGGGATCCTGATGATGAAGAGGATAACCAAAAGTTACAAGACTATAAACGGAAGAATGAGCAGGCTTTATGCATCATAGGACTGACTCTCTGTGACCAGCAGCTTGTCCATATTCGTGGAGAAGAAAATGCTGCAAACTGCTGGGAGAACCTCAGGAAGATATATGTTCGGGACAGTGTAGGAGCACATATAAATCTTACACGGAAGCTGTTTCGAACACATCTTCAAAGGAATGGAGACATGTTAGCTCATTTAAACTGTATGAAGAACATTTTTCAAGAATTACAAGAAAAAGAGCTTATCTTTAATGAGCTGCAACAAGTATACATTATATTATCTTCATTAGATCAAAGCTATGATGACTATGTGACTTCGTTGGAAGTATTGCCTAAGGATAGCCTCTCATTAACCGAGATTACAGGCAGGCTACTAGAAGAAGCCAGTAGAAGGTGTGAACATGACCAGCTGAGAGAAGATAAACCTAAGAAAGAAGAGAAATTATCTTCAAAGCTTGATAGAAACCAGCTTAGTAAAGGAAAGCACCCGGAAGAAGAGAATTTATCTTCGACGGCATACACAATTAAAAAGTGTTTTAATTGTGGAGGAAGAGGACATTTGGCAAGTTTTTGCAAAAAGGAAAAAGCCAGAATGTAAAAAAGCCCAAGAAAGCCTTTGAACTAACCATGTTTAGCAACTGTGATGTCAAGAATGATTTATGGGTGGTGGACAGTGGTGCATCCCACTGCATCACAAGAGATAAGACAAAATTTGTAAAAATGTCTACAAGCTCTCAACATATATCACTTGCTAATGGCTGGAACCTGAAAGCGAAAGGAGAAGGTACTGCACATTGTCCGTGCATAAATCAGGATATAAAAATGTTGTATGTACCGCAACTAAAGTTCAACTTGCTTTCTGTAAGGGTATTAGTCAAACTAGGTTATGTAATTACATTTAAAAATAATAATTGCATAATTGAGAAGGATAAAAAAAGGGTAACTGCAGCTTTAAATGGAACGTTATACGCCTTAGATGATAGTAAGAAAGGGGAGGCACAGACTGTATTTAACAATATAAAGCCTCATAATGAATGTATCCATTTATTGCATAGGCGTTTGGGGCATGTAAATTTTAAAATGCTAAAACGTACAGTAGAGTTATCTGATGGAATAAGGTTAAAACCTTGTGATAAATATTTGCGTTGTAATGTTTGCTGTGAAGATAAGAGCAAAGTATTGCCTGCAAATAGGTTAAATGGTTTCAAAACCAAAGAACCTTTAGAAGTGATATTTGCAGACATCATAGGTCCAAAGAAACCCAGTATGGGGGGTGCTCGATATATACTGAGCATTATGGACCACTATTCTAGATATGGGTTTTGCTACTTAATGAAGAGCAAAACTGAAACATATAAACATTTTTTCAACTGGCTTAAATTTGCAGAAAGAAAGACTAAACGGCAACTGATAACCCTGGTGACAGATAATGGTACGGAATTTGTTAACAACAAATTCCAGAACAGACTAAAGGTAGCTGGAATAGAGCACAAAAAGTCTGCACCATACAGGCCACAACACAACGCATTCATAGAGAGAAGAGGCCAAACACTACAGGCAATGGTTAGAACAATGTTAACTGATTCTGGATTACCTGATTCTTTGTGGGGGGAGGCTACAATGTGTGCTAATAACATTGAACAACGTTGTTAACACAACGACAGGTGAAATACCATTCACCAAGTGGCACGGCAGGAAATCTGACCTAAGTTACCTGCACACATTTGGTGCACCAGCATGGGTGCATATCCCTAAACAACTCAGGCATAAAGGGCAACACAGAGCTAAACGATTTTTCTTCGTTGGTTACCAGGCAAACCATAGGGCATATAGATTTTGGGAGAAAGGCACATCTAAGGTGTTATGTAGTGCTAGTGCCCAATTTCTAGAGCACGTAGGATGGGAGAAGTTAGAACAGGATACCAATAAAGAAGTAATTATTGAATCCTATAGAAATCCCATTAGTTATCCCTGTAACTTTAAGAATAAAGTAAAGAGAGAAATACAGGAAGAAATAGAGCCCATAAAGGAAGAAATAGATCCAATAGCTGAGCAGGATGAGGAAGATGAACAGGTAGTAATTCAAAAAAAGTCCTCCTGCAAGCCCTGTAATTCCCAGAAGAACTACACGAATATCTAGACCGCCTGATAGGTACCAGGCTAACACAGTGTGCCAGATTAATAGAGTTCCATGTACTGTAGATGAAATAAAAATGTATCCTACTAAGGATAAGGAAAGTTGGTATGCAGCAATGAATAAGGAACTGAACTCATTAAAGAATATGAAAGTATATGAGAATGCAAGATTACCTGTAGATATGAAGTCCATTGGCTGCAAATGGATCTTTAAGGTAAAATCTGATAAAGATGGAAATATAATCCATAAAGCACGATTAGTAGCCCAAGGTTTTAGACAGAATGCCAATGACTATGATGAGGTGTTTGCACCTAGTCTTAAGGCAGCAACCTTGAGGGCAGCTTTAGTGTGGGCAGCTAGCAAAAATATATAATTAACCACCTAGATGTGGAAACCGCTTACTTGCACGCCCCATTAAGACACACTATATATATGAAAAAACCTGTTGGAATTAAAAGTGAAATAATAGATAATAATGATTGTTCGTTGTTAAAAAAAAAGCCTCTATGGTCTTAAACAATCAGGCTATGAATGGAACCGGTATATTGTAAAGGAACTAAACAATATAGGATTCAGAGCTGGGTTAGCCGATCCATGTCTATTTAAGAGGGAGACAAATGGGAAAATATCATTATTATTGTTGTTCACTGATGATATTGCATTGATTACTGAAACTAATGATGAGGCCAATAAAATAATAGCATCATTAGGAAAGAAAATAAAGATTAAGCAATTAGGGGAGATAAAAAAATATCTCGGTTTAAATATACAGAAAACACAGAAGGGCTTTAAGATATCTCAGGAAGATAAGATATGCAAATTGCTAATAGATTATAAAATAGAGCTTTGTAAGCCGGCTAAGACTCCAATGAGTCAGGAGTTTAGCAACACTGATGCACAAAGCCCGGGGTTTGATAAGGTAATTTATCAATCATTAATTGGTAGTTTGTCTTATATTAGCAATTGGTCTAGACCAGACATATCGTACAGTGTGAATCAGTTAGCTCGTTTCAATTCTGCACCAAGTGAAAGACACTGGATTGCAGCTAAAAGAATATTAAGATATCTTAAAAAGACAATGAATTATTCATTGTATCTAGAGCCAAAAGGTGATCTAATTCTGAGTGCTTATGCTGATGCTAGTTTTGCATCAGAAAGAGACACAAGAAAATCGACTTCAGGAACAGCCATAATGCTGGGTAAGACATTAATAGGTTGGAAGTCAATAAGACAACAGCATATAAGTTTGTCAACTATGGAGGCAGAATTCTCCTGTTTATCGCTATTATGTACAGAATTGATTATGTATAAGCAAATGATGAATGATATAGGCATAACTGTGAATTATCCTATAATTATACATGAAGATAATCAGGCAGCAATTCAAATGGCCACAAATATTGCAGTCAAAACTAGGAGCAAGCATACAGATTTAAGGTACCTAAACGTTAGACAATCTGTGAGAAGTAAAATGATACAGCTGGAGTACTGCATGTCGGAGGACAATGTAGCTGATAATTTTACAAAAGCCCAAGGTGCCAGGAAGCACCAGGAGAGTTGTGAAAACTATGGGGTTAGATTGTAAAGGTATTATATATTTATATCACCCAAAAGGGGAGAATGTTAGGTATAACATTGATACCCAACAAGGTTTGGGTGGATAAATATATAAACTAAGGTATCATAGTTTAAGTGTTTGTAACTTTAAGCACCACACTGCATGTAATTAGTCAATTAAGGGTGCGGTTAGAAACTGCAATAAGAGGAAGCAGGAGAATGTTTACTGCTTACTGCCTACTGCCTGCTGCCTACTGTTTTGCTGTTTACTGTTTACCGTTTGCTGTTTACTGCTGGATACAACTGTTTACTACTGTTTTACTGCGACTGTCTACTGTTTGATCGTTCTACTGAATATCCAGCGTTATCCTCTGGAGAAAGGCATCGGAGGAGGAGAAGATATCTTTATCGGCTGATAAAGATATAGTAAGGACTATTATCTGGACTGAGTTAGTGAGTCTTACTGAATGGATATATTGTGAATGACATACGGACTGATTGACAATGCTTAAACTCTAACTGGATTAAAAACTATTTAAACTACAAACAGTGTTTGTGTTCAGTGTGTGTATACTCTAAAACCCTCTCATTTGGCTGCCTGGCTTGACTGCTGCTGCATACTCTGCTAGGGGTTTATCCCCAAACACTAACAACGCCTCCCTTCAGATTGACGCTTCAGTCTTCTCCTAGTTCTAGCGTCAAGCCACGATCTGTCAGTTTCCCCACTCGAAGCCTCTGACTCATTTTGTGGATCAGTTGCTGGCATGAGCGAAGTCGAAGGTTCTGGGGAGGATTGTCTCTGCGACAATCTCTCATCCTCCTGGCTCACATCTGTGTCCTCTAATAATTCAGACTCCACATTCACAGCAGGCTCCAGCCTTCCATCTTCAGAGTCATCAGAGTCAAAACTCCCAGCAGGATCGATCCTTCCAGATCACAACACTATCCCTCACCGCAGGGCCCTTCCCCGAGTCTGACGATCAGGATGTGGTTTTGAAGGGAATTGTGCATGATATATTCGAATAAGGTCTGGGGCATGCACCTTGGACACATCCTGCCAAGAGCGAATCTCCGTTTCATTTTCCAGTCTCCCCACGAAGTACTGGAATCGTCCTTCAGCCATCGTGAATCATAAATTCGACCACTGTAGTATCCGTAACAGGTTCAGTGCTGAGCCTAGATGGAGAACCTGTATCTTCTGGAGAACGGAGAGTACACGATGGAGTGTCAGGTACTAACAGGGAGCGATGAAAAACAGGGTGAATGTGCATGGAAGCTCAAATGCGGAACCTCCAAACATGACGGTGGGCGATCTTTTTATTTTGGTCCGCGAAGTTCAGAGTGAGCTGACCAAAATAAAAAGATCGCCCACCGTCATGTTTGAGGTTCCGCATTTGAGCTTCACCCGCCGTTGGAGCTCCAAACTGCGGCAGTGCTCCAAACACGAAGCCGGTTGCTAAAGAGCCAGAAAGCAGCAAGGGCACCAGGTGGAAAGGACAGGGTCGCGATCACAGGGAGATGCCCAAAGCGCAGGAGGGTGAGACGGAGGGGAGGGCGGAGTCGTAATGACGCAGAGTGAAGGCAGTAGGACGACTCTTCGGGGCGGAGTGTTGCTTGGGACGCATGCGCGCTGCAAGGAGGGAAAGGCGAAAGCTCTTTAGCAAGGCATCGCAGTCTCCCTCTCTTGCTTGCTCTGAACTTCGCGCGGACCAAAATAAAAGATGCCGTCATGTTTGGAGCTGCCACTTCCGCGTTTGGAGCTCCAAATGGCGACCGCGCCCAATCACGGAAGCGGCAGCTCCAAACGTGGCGGCGTAATGGGCAGAAGGGAAAGCAACAGCGGCGGGTGCCAAAGGTGTCTGCAGCAAAGGTGGGAGTAGGGAGCTCTTTGTGCTTGGCCATGATCGCCCGTTAGGAGCGGCTGGTGGCGAGGATGCAAGGGGGAATTAGTCACCCCGAAAGACGGCCTAGCCGTTTTTTTGAGCTCAAAAAAAAAGGCCCGGCCTTATTATGTGAGAAACACGTATATATATATATATATATATATATACACATACACACACACACACACACACACACACACACACACACACACACACACATACATATACATATATATATATATATGTTTTCTTATTTTCATGGTACTTACATGTATGGCCTTCAGCTTTGTTCTGGTATTTTCCCACGTCATAGTAGTGGTGCTTTTGAAGTTGTAGCAACGTTTCGACTTGAAAAGCACAACTATAATGACGTGGTTAAATACCTGAACAAAGCTGAATAACATACATGTAAGTACCAAAACTTAAGAAAACATTTATATATATATATATATATATACATATATATATATATATATATATATATATATATATATATATATATATATATATATATATACACACACACACACACACACACACACACACACACACACACACATATATACACACACACACACACATACATACATACACACACACACCTATATGTGCCTATATCTACATGTAAAACTGTGTATATGCGAAACAGTATGTAAGGGTCCCCAACAAGGGAAACCCCAAGCGCTCCAAGCAAGAAATATTCTGGATCCCTGGTCCCCAACAAGGGAAACCAGCTATACAGGGCCTGGATGGATCCTTTCCTGTCAAAAACGTCCTGTTGTTTGAAATGGCACTTGCGGCTTCACTCCAATGTAATGATCCAAAAGCAATTGCAAAAGAAAAAAATTCCTGTTTAAGGACTAGCCTGCTTATCCAACGCCAGCAAGATAAAAGAGAAATAATGTCAGGGAAGTGGAGTGGGAAGGTACCTGCCCTGGTCCCCAAGAAGGGAAACCAGCGGGAGTGGCGCCTGTGATATTTAGGCGCGAACTTGAAGCTAGCCGTTGAAAATGGCAGGAAGGCAGAATCTCCGATGTTAATTGCCTGAGCAGTTTAACGAGCCGCTGCTGCTGACTCTCTAAATTGTCAGATAAATGATCCTGTCAGTCGAAACGGCAAGGAGAAGTGAGCCCCGGCTGCGAGCGCTCCGCCAAGATCACAGAGATAAGACGATCGGGGGATTAGCTAATTGCCTGAAGCAGCCGTCTCAGGCTGCCTGCGGAGTGGCAGGCTCTGCCAGCCACAAAGAACTGCTCTCAAACTGATCAGGGGATGACCTAATAGAGCCACAAGCCTTGAAATCGCCAAATTAATTGGGAAAAATTTACAAGCGAATTAACCCAAGAGCAAACCTGAATTTTGACTAGCTGAATCAGAAAACCGTTCCAGTCAGGGAGTGCACAACCTCTTACCACGAAGGCTGAGCTAAAACTGGGGGGCGCTGGGGAGGTGTCCCGTGGAGGAGTTTTAAGCCCAGCCTTTTCAGAAGAGACTGAAGCACCTCTCCACTTCTGGATGCTCTGAACAGCTCATGGGAGAAAAAAATGTTCAACAAGATTAGTCTAACAGAAAGTGCCAAGAACATTTGATGACTACCACAGAGGACAAAAATAATAGCAATTAATAGAAATAGTGTATACCCTTGACTATGAAAGAATCTGCTTGAATTAAATCATCCTTCCTCGATCAGGATTGTTCCAGGTGTGCTAAAGCTGTAGCTCCCTGCATCTTAATATTTGGTGCTTCTATTCACTCAAATACACATGAGGATTTTTGGACAATCACTTATTGTGCTACCAGAATGTCTTAGTTTTACTACCATATGATGCCCTATTGCTCAATATGCAGCCTTGTATTTTTGTATCCTTCTCTATATTTTCCCCTAATAATCAAAATGAGGATACAAGTAGTCTTTGATTTATAACCACCCCCTTAGTGGCCATTAAAAGTAAAAAAATAATGGGACTTAAGAACTTATTTCAGAGTTATGGTATCTGTTCCCCTTGCAGTCCCATGAGTGCATTTTGGGCACTGAAAAACTGGCCTGCATTTCTGGCAGTGTATCATGGTCACTTGACTATTTATGACTATTTTTCCCAGAAATAGGCATTTACTTCTATTATCTGTATATGCTGAGGTGTAGTGGTGAGATAATTATGGATGGGTAGCAGTAAACAATCATTGATTGATAAGCGCAAAGAGTTAAAACAACCATCACAGATGGACAATATTTCCCTTTCTTTGAAATATATACAACAATTCATTTAGCTAAGCAGCAATCTGTAAACCAATCTATGTACTTTTATGCCATTTTGAAAGCCTTAGAACAACATTTCTGGAAAGTGGTCATGAGACAAAGGATGGAAGATGTCCAGAGGGTTTTCCTTATGAGTCTTTCAAAGGAGGCTGACAAGCTAATGCAAAAAAACAACAACTGTAAAGCTACCAAGAGAATGCTTTGGGACCAGATATAACATTCTTCCATCCAGGTTTTAAAATGATAAATACTCCAAAACTCATATGGATAAAGCTGTTTATTCATAATAGAATAGAATAGAATAGAATAGAATAGAATAGAATAGAATAGAATAGAATAGAATAGAATAGAATAGAATAGAATAGAATAGAATTCTTTATTGGCCAAGTGCGATTGGACACACAAGGAATTTGTCTTGGTGCAAATGCTTTCAGTGTACATAAAAGAAAAGATGCATTTGTCAGAGTGAGAAACCAAGGGAATTCATGTGAGAAACCAAGGGAATCGAAACAATAGATAGGTTTTATTATACTCTCTTTTATAAGAAGTTACGTGAAAAATATTTTAGCTTTCTACTGCTGAAGTATCTGACTAGATAGATGAGTTTCATATCACTCTGTTCCTTTTGGGTCTGAATTATTACATAATTCTCAAGGTAATTAACTTGAGTTGTTACTATGAAAAAAATGACTGCAGATGATTCTGCCATGGTGCCTAGGATAGGATGTTAGGATGATAGGATAAAGCTGTATGTATAGTAAGCTGAATCCCAAACTCCAGAACCTTTATGAAGCTGGGTGCTCTTTTTTGTTGTTTGCTTTAACAATTTGCATGGAGAACATGAAATTTCTATGGAAAGCTCTGACAGTTGACAGTTGAAAGCTCTGATACTTACTCTGTGGAGGGATTTATATTAGAGGAGGAAGACAGGAGGAGATGCAGTAAGGAGACTCTGGAAAGAAGAGAAGTGGGTTTGTAAGGCACCAAGAAGGGAGCGACAATAGGTAAAAAAGCCATAGTAAGACAAGGTGATCCTGTGGAACTCTCCCAGAGTTCCTCTTGCTTTTATTCTTTCAATTTGAAAGAACAAAAATAGTTAAGAAAAGGATGCTAACAACAAAAGGGGAAAGTAACAAGTAGAACCTCTTACAAAAAAAATCCTATTAACATTTCACTGTGTCACAGTATTTCCAAATTCATAGAATCATACAGTTTAAAGAGGTCACAAGTCTAACTTCCTGCTGGATTCACTATACCATACCTGACAGACGACAATCCAGCCTCTGTTTGAAAACTTCCAATAAAGGGGAAGAAACCATTTCACATGGCAACCTGACTGACAGCTCTAACTGACTTAAGTGTGGTATGCATGACTGAATGCAATACTCCAGGTGAGGCATGAATATGGCTGAGTAGAGCAGAATAATTACTTCTTGCGATCTGGGCTCTACACTCACCTTGATGCTCCTTTAGATGTCACTGACCTTTTTTGCAGCTGCATTACGTTACTGGGGCATGTTGAGCCTGTGATTTATTAGTACCCTCAAGTTCTTGTCACAGGTCTTGAGCCAAATTTCCCCCAGTCTGTACATTTCTTGTTGTTCTTACTTAGATGCTTTGCTTTGCTTTGCTCTGCTCTGCTCTGCTCTGCTCTGCTTTGCTTTGCTTTGCTCCTATACAATTTCTATCTGCTTCTGTCCACTGTTCTAGCCTAAGACTGTTTTCTCCTCTCCTGTCATGAATTAATCATTCTTCCTAGCTTTGTTGAGGTCTTTGTGATAGATAATGACATAAATTGGTTACTTGGAAACACATTCACATGCCCATAATCTTTCCTGTTCATAACTATCACTTGTAGGAAACTAGAGTGAGTCTCCAACAGGAATTTGCTGCTGTGCCACCATCCTACAGAGAATGTGTTGCTGGTTTTAATGCAGAAGAGAGGTCTGAATGACTCGAGAATCTTGCAGATGACTGTAGCCATTTCCTTCCCATGGTCTTCCACTACCTAACAACAGCAGGCTATTGATTGAATAGGAATGCAAGAATCAGATTTCTGTTTTACTTCTCTGATATTCTTAGTTGGGATTATAGATATGTGTTGAGGAGCACATCTCCAGATTATTGCATTTTGAAGACAAACAAAAACAGAAAAACGAGAGAAGGTGTAAAAAAAAAAAACTCCTCATAATGCAATGAACACATATACTGTCATGGGGGGAAAGGGGTATATAAATTCATTTTTGAGATGAATCAGAAAAGCTTTTCTACACTACTATTAAATGCAAGTTCTTCCAGAGATCTAAAGGGATCTATAAAGGACAGATGGACCTGTTAGGTATAACATTGATACCAAATATGGTTTGGGTGAATAAATATATAAAACTTAGATATCATGGTTTAAGTGCTTATCACTTTAAGCACAATGTTGCAGGCAATTAGCCCATTAAGGGTGCGGTTAGAAGTTACAATATAAGGAAGCATTAGAAGCTGGAAAGCTTACTGCGACTAACTGTGTCTTACTGCGACTAACTGTGTGTTACTGTGACTGTGCCTGTGACTGAGATGTTCCTGTCTACTACTGTTTGCTGATTTACTGCGTAATTCTACTGTTCTACTGTTTGAACGTCTTGTTGAATATCCAGCGTTTGTTTCTCTGGAGAGTGAAACCGGAGGAGGAGAAGATATCTTTATCGGCTGATAAAGATATTGCAAGGACTCTTAACTTGGACTATACTAGTGAGTCTTACTGGATGGAAATACTGTGAATGACTAAATGGACTGAATGACAATGCTTTAAACTCTAAATGGATTAAAAACTATTTAAACTACAAACAGTGTTTGTGTTCAGTGTGTGTATACTCTGGGGCCCTTCCGCTCTCGTTTTGGCTGCCTGGTTTGACTACTGCTGCAATACTCTGCTAGGGGTTAATCCCCAAACACTAACATTGGTTATGGGCCCAGCAGCATAGTCTAACTAACCAGGATATAGCAGAGAGAGTTGGTGTGAGTTGCACATTACTGTAAAAAACAAACTGTTTTAATTAGTTTAAAATAGTCAAAATATCTGAAGAGTAATGGCACAAGTAAATTTGTCACAACTGTCCATGATATCCAGGCTGGATGGAACAAACTATGTTTCATGGTCAATGAAATGTAGTTTACTTCTACGTAAAGAAGGTTTGTGGGACATTATAGCAAACCCACCAGATGTGAGTAGCTGGGATCCTGCTGATGATGATGATAACGAAAAGTTACAAGACTTTAAACTGAAGAATGAGCAGGCTTTATGCATCATAGGACTGACTCTCTGTGATCAGCAGCTTGTCCATATTCGTGGAGAAGAAAATGCTGCAAACTGCTGGGAGAACCTCAGGAAGATTTATGTTCGGGACAGTGTAGGAGCACATATAAATCTTACACGGAAGCTTTTCGAACGCATCTTCAGAGGAATGGAGATATGTTAGTTCATTTAAACTGTATGAAGAGCATTTTTCAAGAATTGCAAGAAAAAGAGCTTATATTTAATGAACTGCAACAAGTCTACATAATATTATCTTCATTAGATCAAAGCTATGATGACTATGTGACTTCGTTGGAAGTATTGCCTAAGGATAGCCTCTCATTAACCGACATAACAGGCAGGCTATTAGAAGAAGCCAGAAGAAGGCGTGAGCGTGACGAGCTGAGAGAAGATAAGAAAGAAGAGAAATTATCTTCAAAGCTTGAAAGAAACCAGCAAAGCAAATTACAGCACCGGAAGAAGAGAATTTATCTTCAACAGCATACACAATTAAAAGTGTTTTAATTGTGGAGGCAGAGACATTTGGCAAGATTCTGCAAAAGAGAAAAAGCCAGAATATAAAAAAGCCAAAGAAAGCATTTGAACTAGCCACGTTTAGCAACTCTGATGTGAAGAATGATATATGGGTGGTTGACAGTGGCGCATCCCACTGCATCACAAGAGATAAGACAAAATTTATAAAAATGTCTAAAAGCTCTCAACATATATCTCTTGCTAATGGCTGGAATCTTAAAGCGAAAGGAGAAGGTCTTGCACATTGTCCGTGCATAAACCAGGATATAAAAATGTTGTATGTACCGCAACTAAAGTTTAATTTGCTTTCAGTAAGGGTATTAGATAAATTAGGTTATGTAATTACTTTTAAGGATAATAATTGCATAATTGAAAAAAGATAACAAAAGGGTAACTGCAGCTTTAAATGGAACATTATATGTATTAGATAATAGTAAGAAAGGGGAGGCACAAACTGTATTTAATAATATAAAGCCTCATAATGAATGTATCCATTTATTGCATAGGCGTTTGGGGCATGTAAATTTTAAAATGCTAAAACGTACAGTTGAGTTATCTGAAGGAATAAGGTTAAAACCTTGTGATAAATATTTGCGTTGTAATGTTTGCTGTGAAGATAAGAGCAAAGTATTGCCTGCAAATAGGCTAAATGGTTTCAAAACAAAAGAACCTTTAGAAGTGGTATTTGCAGACATCATAGGTCCAAAGAAACCCAGTATGGGGGTGCTAGATATATACTGAGCATTATGGACCATTATTCTAGATATGGGTTTTGCTATTTAATGAAAAGCAAAACTGAAACATATCAACATTTTTCAATTGGCTTAGGTTTGCTGAAAGAAAGTCTAAACGGCAACTGATAACCCTGGTGACAGATAATGGTACGGAATTTATTAATAACAAATTCCAGAACAGACTTAAGATAGCTGGAATAGAGCATAAGAAGTCTGCTCCATACAGGCCAGAACATAATGCTTTTATTGAAAGAAGAGGCCAAACACTACAGGCAATGGTTAGAACAATGTTAAATGATTCTGGGTTACCTGATTCTTTGTGGGGGGAGGCTACAATGTGTGCTAATAACATATTGAACAACGTTGTTAATACAACAACAGGTGAAATACCATTTACCAGGTGGCATGGCAGGAAACCTGACCTATGTTACCTGCACACATTTGGTGCACCAGCATGGGTGCATATTCCTGCACAACTCAGAAAAAAAGGGCAACATAGAGCTAAAAGATTTTTCTTCGTTGGTTATCAGGCAAACCATAGGGCATATAGATTTTGGGAGAAAGGCACATCTAAAGTGTTATGTAGTGCTAGTGCCCAATTTCTAGAACATGAAGGATGGGAGAAATTAGAACAGGATGCCAATAAAGATGTAATTATTGAATCCTATAGAAATCCCATTAGTTATCCCTGTAACTTTAAAAATAAAGTAAAGAGACAAATACAGGATGAAATAGTGCCCATAAAGGAAGAAACAGATTCAATAGCTGAACAGGATGAGGAAGATGAACAGGTAGTAGTTCAAGAAAGTCCTCCTGTAAGCCCTGTAATTCCCAGAAGAACTACACGTGTATCTAGACCGCCTGATAGGTACCAGGCTAACACAGTGTGCCAGATTAATCAAGTTCCTAATTCTGTTGAAGAAATTAAAAAGTATCCTACTAAGGAAAAAGAAAGATGGTATGCAGCAATGAATAAGGAACTGAATTCATTAAGAGATATGAAAGTGTATGAAAATGCCAAATTACCTGTAGGTAAGAAATCCATTGGCTGCAAATGGATTTTTAAGGTAAAAACAGATAAAGATGGTAATTTAATCCATAAGGCAAGGTTAGTAGCCCAAGGTTTTAGGCAGAATGCCAATGACTACGATGAGGTGTTTGCACCTAGTCTTAAGGCAGCAACCTTGAGGGCAGCTTTAGTGTGGGCAGCTAGTAAAAACTATATAGTTAACCATCTAGATGTGGAAACTGCTTACTTGCACGCCCATTAAAACATACTATTTATATGAAAAAACCTGTTGGTATTAAAAGTGAAAATAAGGATAATAATGATTGTTGGTTGTTAAAGAAAAGCCTCTATGGTCTTAAACAATCAGGCTATGAATGGAACCAGTATATTGTAAAGGAACTAAACAATATAGGATTTAAAGCTGGTTTAGCCGATCCATGTTTGTTTAAGAGCGAGACAAATGGGAAAGTATCATTATTATTACTATTCACAGATGACATTGCATTGATAACTGAAACTAATGATGAAGCAAATAAAATAATAGCATCATTAGGAAAGAGAATAAAGATCAAGCAATTAGGGAGATAAAAGTATCTCGGTTTGAATATAAAGAAAACACGGAAAGGTTTTAAGATATCTCAGGAAGATAAGATAAGCAAATTGCTAAAAGATTACAAGATGGAGCTTTGTAAGCCAGCTAAGACTCCAATGAGTCAGGAGTTTAGCAACACTGATGAACAAAGCCCGGAGTTTGATAAGGTGATTTATCAATCTTTAATTGGTAGTTTGAGTTATATTAGTAATTGGTCTAGACCAGATATTTCGTACTGCGTGAATCAGTTGGCTAGATTCAATTCTGCACCATGTGAAAGACACTGGATTGCAGCTAAGAGGATATTAAGATATCTTAAAAAGACAATGAATTATTCATTGTATTTAGAACCAAAGGGTGATTTAATTCTGAGTGCTTATGCAGATGCTAGCTTTGCATCAGAAAGAGACACTAGAAAGTCGACTTCAGGAACAGCCATAATGCTGGGTAAGACATTAATAGGCTGGAAGTCAATAAGACAACAGCATATAAGTTTGTCTACTATGAAGGCAGAATTCTCCTGTTTATCACTGTTATGTACAGAATTAATAATGTATAAACAAATGTTAATTGATATAGGTATAACTGTAGATTATCCTATAATTATACATGAAGATAATCAGGCAGCAATTCAAATGGCCACAAATATTGCAGTAAAAACAAGGAGCAAGCATACAGATCTAAGATGCCTAAACGTTAGACAATCTGTAAGAAGTAAGATGATTCAGCTAGAGTACTGTATGTCGGAGGACAATTTAGCCGATAATTTTACTAAAGCCCAAGGTGCCAGTAAGCACCAGGAGAGTTGTGAAAACTATGGGGTTAGATTGTAAAGGTATTATATATTTATTTCACCCAAAAGGGGAGTATGTTAGGTATAACATTGATACCAAATATGGTTTGGGTGAATAAATATATAAAACTTAGATATCATGGTTTAAGTGCTTATCACTTTAAGCACAATGTTGCAGGCAATTAGCCCATTAAGGGTGCGGTTAGAAGTTACAATATAAGGAAGCATTAGAAGCTGGAAAGCTTACTGCAACTAACTGTGTCTTACTGCGACTAACTGTGTGTTACTGTGACTGTGCCTGTGACTGAGATGTTCCTGTCTACTACTGTTTGCTGATTTACTGCGTAATTCTACTGTTCTACTGTTTGAACGTCTTGTTGAATATCCAGCGTTTGTTTCTCTGGAGAGTGAAACCGGAGGAGGAGAAGATATCTTTATCGGCTGATAAAGATATTGCAAGGACTCTTAACTTGGACTATACTAGTGAGTCTTACTGGATGGAAATACTGTGAATGACTAAATGGACTGAATGACAATGCTTTAAACTCTAAATGGATTAAAAACTATTTAAACTACAAACAGTGTTTGTGTTCAGTGTGTGTATACTCTGGGGCCCTTCCGCTCTCGTTTTGGCTGCCTGGTTTGACTACTGCTGCAATACTCTGCTAGGGGTTAATCCCCAAACACTAACAGGACCTTTTCATATCCTGTAGCTGAAGCTGAAAAACCAAAGCAATTCTCCACTGAAGCAGCAAAAATTCAGCACTGATGCATTCCGCAGACCCTATCAGCCATGGAATTTTGAATGGTAAAAGTCAGAAAAGATCCTCTTCTATTGTGGCTCTCACACTTTGGAGCAGTATGCTCTGCAAAGGGAGTTCTGAATTTACCTTTTTGGTCTCCCAAAAGGCCTTGAAAAATGTAGCTTTGTCAAACAACCATGAGGCTCCAATGAGAGTGTGGCATTTTTGAGGTAGACAATGGATTAGGTAACACCCCACACCCTCCCTGTATGCACTTTGCTCCCTCCCTCTCCTTCCTGGTCAGTTTTATTTTAATTGAATTTTCATTTAAGATCCATATTTATTGTTTTAATCTTTTATAGTGCATTTTAATGGTTTACCTGCCTGCCTATCTTTTAATGCACAGGTTAATAGTAACCATAAGAACATTTTATCTAATAAATAAGTTTCCTCAATATCCCAGAGTATTATCCAATCAAGAATGATTTCTTCTATTATCACTTCAGAGTTCAATTTCAGAAACGTATTGTTTTTGAAGCCAGAGAAATCAGGCTGCTGCAATGGCTGATAAGCAAAACACATAAATTCTTCAGGAACACTCCACTAGAGCAAGGGTGTCAAACTCATGTCGTCACAGCAGCATCATATGATGTATCGGGACTTTTTTCCCCTTCGCTAAACCAGGCGTAGGAGTGGCCAGTGCGTGATGCATCCAGCCCATGGACCGGAGTTTGACAGCCCTGCACTAGAGCATATGAACATGTTGGGTGGGGAATCCTGGGAGTTGAAGCACACAGATCTTAAAGTTGCCAAGGCTGAAAAACATTGCACCAGAGTCATGGGCAGACAAATAATATAGGAAGCTGCTGACCATTGCAGAGATAATTGATCACTATAAGATAGGGTATCTTGGTCACCTTCTAATTAAATAAATGTAAAAATACAATCCAACAGTTTTTCTAAAGTTCTTTTCTTCTTTGGAAGAATTTCTACAGCAATTTATTTTTCCATTTTATCAGAGGTTCTGACCAGTTCTGGAGAACCGGTAGCGGAAATTTTGAGTAGTTCGGAGAACGGGCAAATCCCACCTCTGACTGGAGATTTTACAGTATCCTTCCCCTGCCACGCCCACCAAGCCATGCCCACAGAACCGGTAGTAAAAACATTTGAATCCCATCACTGCCGTGTTAAAGAAAAACGTTAAAGAAAAATCAATAGGAAGATTATGTGAAACGTCTTCCTTTTCTCTGCCACTACTGATAACATTTTGATTTAACTTTATCAAATCATCTTTAAAAACATTTATGCTAGCAGCAAGTGCAATATTTGGTGGCAGAGAGTTTTATAACCTCATTTTGCTCATGCTCTGAATAAACTATCAAAAATTTTCCGTTTTCAAGATGCTGAAACCAGTTCAGTTTAAGTCCCAAACAATAATTTATGAACTTCAGGATCATGTTCAGGACTAGACTGATAAGAGTCAATCTGAAATAATAGCTCATCTTCACCTTTTTACTAAGCTTAACCTCATAGGAAATCCCCATATAGGATTGCTTCTTTTAAAGACAATTCCCAAAGAGAACACTGTTAATTCTATTTCCCTGAAAATGCTTAAGAAGGCTTCTTACTGTAGTTTCATACTGTCCATTCTGTGCTTATTTATATATGAAGCTGAGAAAAGACAACACTCAGAATCATTCCCAGAAAAAAAGGTCAAAGCTTCTTGTTGAGATCCTTATGTAGCTCTCTTGTCTATGTCTTCCTGTCTGTTTGAAAAAGAGCATTGAATTTCTAGATCATTATGATAATTTCTAACATATTCCTGTTTCTAGGAATTAGATCTGTCACAAAGATCCTGCATCACTGATTATTTATTCATATAAATATGCATTTTTAGTCTGATGGCTTTTAAATTTTTTTCACTAAGTATGGTTATTTACATAACTCCATATCAATGAGGAATTTATCCTAATTTTATTAATGGGGTTGTCCCAAAATGAGCTTAAAATGGATGTTTAAATGCAATTAAATTTGTTATCAGTATTTAACTAAAATGACTCAACATGACAAGTTGCTGCTCATTTCATCATTAAAACAACAACAAAGGAAATTGAGATGGGGAATTTGCAAATGATGCTTTGTTTTGCCAGCTTCCTTCTACAAATGTTATTAGTGAAAGCGTTCACATATTGAGAAGTTTTTGAAGATTATTGGTTGATGTAGGTTCTTTATGTTCTGGTCTTTATTCTGTCTTCCATAAAACAGAACATTTTTATGTCTTTTGTGATTTATTATTTTTATTGTTTTATTGGTTTTCTATTAGAAACACAATACTTCGGGTATTTGTTGGGAAAATAAGAGTAGGAAGGAGTATGGTATATCTTTGCCACCTTGAGTTACTTATAAAGTAATCAAGATAGGATAAAAATAAAATAAAAACGGGGAAATGTGATGAAGGTAATAGCAATTAGCACTTAGACTTATATACTGCTTTACAGCCCTCTCTAAGCGGTTTACATTTTACCCACTTTGAAAAATAGAAGGCTGAGTCAACCTTGAGCCTGATGGGATTTGAACAGCCGAAAGTCAGCAATAAAAGCACTCTAACCACTGCGCCAACAAGACTGATATAAAGTAAATACTCTTTCAATTTGAGTTTGATTCCTAGTTGTTGATGGACATAACTGAATTCTTTACTTGACATTATAAGAGCTGCTTGCTGTTACCTTCTTTGGAAGATTTTTTCCCCTGTCTTGTATTTCCTCAAAGCTTCTTATTGAATTATTAGCCAGGCCAAACTCTGCTTAGCTTTTTAATCTAGACAAGATTGCCCAGATATTATTACCTATTCTTTGAATGTTGCATTCGGCACTTCAGAAGATCATATTTATGCTGAGACATTCTCCCCATGGAATTCTCCCAGGAAGGTGTTCTCATTAAAAGTATCACAATATAAGATATTCCTACATTAATCCAGTAATTACCATGTTCTTTTCAAGAACAGAGAATTGAATGGGGAAAAAGTATGTAAGCTGTTCGTGTAAAAAATGTTAAATATATTATTCTATTAATAGATCCAGGATTTGTTAGGTATTAGCATACTTACCTCTGATTGGTTGGTCAACGACGGTGGGATGTTCGAATCAGCTGGCAATGGCTGAAGCCGCAAACAGCTCAGCTATAAAAGGAGCTGCCGCAGCTTCCATTAGTCAGTCTGCAATATAACCAAATAAAGAAGTTACTTGACCGCAGTCTCCCGCATTTCTCTCATGATACAACACTGGCAACAAAGGTGGGATTCTGAAGCAAATGGGACCAGCAAGCACATGGCAACGGACCAGACAAGAACCAAAATGGCCAGGACCAACACGCCACCCTCACCGTTCGATCCAACAACTGTGGATTGGGAATTGTACATCGACTGATTCCATATGTTCCTGGAAGGAGGCAACCTGATGAACATTTCAGAGCAAAGGAAGCGAGCTGTCTTCCTCACACATTGTGGCCCCACCATTTTCAAAATGGCCAAAGCTTTCTTGGTACCAACAATGTAAAAACGTGGCCTGGCTGGACTTAGAGGGAATCCTGAGGACTCACTCTACTCCACACGTGTCCTGTCTCATCAAGAGACATGATTTCTACCAGAGAGACCAGAAGGATGGAGAGAGCATCAACAATTTCGTTGCAAGCCTAAGGGACCTTGCTGGGGCTTGTGAATTTCTGAACGTGGATGAGGCAATGAGAGATCACATAGTCCTGGGACTCAGGGACCTGACACTACAGAGCTGACTCCTGACAAAACGAAAATAACACTAAAAGAGGCAATTGAAGAAGCATCAGCCATAGAAGCATCCCAGAAGTACGCTGCAGCCATGAGGAAAATGAATAGGACACCACAACCCCTACAGAAAGAAGCCGCAGCATCCATTCATCATGAGGACCTTGAGTCTGAGTCAGGATCGGATGAGGAGGAGGAAGTGAACCAACTCTGATCAGAAAGGTGCCAAAGAAGCCAATCAGAGTTGGTTCACTTCCTCCTCCTCATCCGATCCTGACTCGGACTCAAGGTCCTCATGGTGAATGGCTGCTGCGGCTTCTTTCTGTAGGGGTTGTGGTGTCTTATTCATTTTCCTCATGGCTGCAGCGTACTTCTGGGATGCTATATGCCAACAATGCGAGCAACAAGGCCACATTGCAAGGGCCTGCCGGGCATCCAAACCCAGCACCAGAAAACAAAGACAGAGCACACTTCCATGAAGCCGAGAAAGCCAACCCGAGAGCCAACCCAACCTGAATCAATTCAGCCGGAGCCAACGAAACAACGAGTCGACCACTACAAGAAGTGAAACGCATCAGACAGTGATGGTGGGCCATTCTAGCACAATGAACGCTAAGAAAGTCCACATCCAAGTCACTATAGAGGGAAAGGAATGCTGAATGGAAGTGGACTCAGGATCATACCTATCAATGGTATCCTGGGATACCATCAAAAGACTAAGCCCAAACATTACCAAAGACCAGCTGAGCCAACAGAGACTAATCCTAAAAGATTATCAATGCAATAAGATTCCTGTCATAGGCATAGGGAAATTCTGAGTGGTCTTCAAAAGTTACTCTGAAATCCTACCCTTAATTGTGGTTGACAGGGACCAATCAAGCCTGCTAGGGCTTGAGTGGTTCAAGCCATTGGGGATCAAAGTCACCAGAATACACAGCATCACCGAAAGCGAGTGGGAAGTACTCAGGGTCCCCTAACTCATTTGACCTTCACTCAACCATAGCCCCAATCAGACTAAAAGCGAGGCGAGTTCTGTTTGTGCTCAAATCCAAAATAGATGAGCAGTTAAACAAGCTCATCGCCCAAGGAATCCTAGAACCTATAGACCATGCTAAATGGGAAACACCTATAGTCACACCTATCAAGCCAGATGGGATTGTGCACATCTGTGCAGACTACAAGGCCACCCTGAATCACGCCCTACAATAGAGAGTGTACCCTGTCCCAGTGGTGCAACACCTTTTACATTCCCTGGGGCAGGGGAAGATCTTCGCAAAGCTTGATCTCGCACAAGCTTACCAACAATTACCGGTAGATGCTGAGACAGCAGAAGCTCAGACAATTGTAACACAGTGAGGGGCTTTCAAATGTAAGCGCCTGCAATTTGAGGTGAACGTTGCCCTGGGGTTATTCCAAAGCCTCATGGAACGCCTATTACAAGGGGTAAAAGGGGTGGTCCCTTATTTCGACCATGTCCTCATATTAGCAGAGGACAAGGAATAATTACAAAAATGCTTAAGGGAAGTCCTAAGCTGATTCAAAGAGGTGGGACTAAAAAAAAGAAAAATGCCAACTGGCAGCTGACAAAGTAGAATTCCTGGGCTAATTAATAGACAGCAAAGGGATCCACCCCACGGACAGTAAAATCAAAGCAATCAAAGGCCAACAAACAAAACAGACTTGCAAGCCTTTCTTGGTCTCATTAACTTTTACAATATATTTTTACCACAGAAGGCAACAGACTCCACAGTCTCCTTGACAAGAAGGCAGCCTGGGCCTGGGGGGAAAAGGAAGAAACAGAGTTCCAAGCAATAAAAAAGATAATCACATCAGACTGTGTACTAATCCAGTACAGCAAGACCTTACCCCTAATCCTAACCTGCGACACATCACTTTTTGGGGTTGGCGCAATCATCAGTCACATACTTCTGGATGTCCACAAATCTTTACTGGGAATCATTGCAGGAGATAGAGCAACACCGAATATCCTGTCACCCAGAATGACATGATGGACAGAGTTCCTAGCTGCCTACGATTACAACTTAATCTACAGACCCGGAAAAGACATTGACCATGCCGATGCACTCAGTCGATGCCCCCTACCAAACCTGGATGAGGACCCACATCCACGTTCCTGATTGAGACTATGGAGGAATGCCCAGTGACTGCAAAAGACATCGCGAGAGCAACCTCTAAGGACAGAACCCTGGCATGAATACTGAACTGAGTAGTGAGGGGATGGCCCGAGACAGAAACAGCCAAAGAGACTAAATCATTGAGGTCCAGGCAAAAAGAACTATCCATACTGAAAGGGTGCGTACTGTGGGGGGACCAGGTGATAATTCCAGAGAGCCTAAGGGATGACATAATGGGGATGTTGCATACAGGGCACCCAGGGATAGTAAAAATGAAATCCCTGGCAAGGAGCTATGTGTGGTGGCCTGGGATGGACAAACAAATAGGGTTTGTTTGTCCATCCCTGCAAGGCCTGCCAGGGATCCAAGTCTTCACCGCCCATAGCACCCACTCACGAGTGGGAAACCCCCAGGGGACCCTGGTTTAGGGTTCATATCGATTTCGCAGGACTAGTTAAGGGACACACATTTTTAATAATAATGGACACTTATTCTAAATGGCTAGAAGTCAGCATAATGCAGTCCACCACAACAGAGGCAATTATTAGAAATTTGAGAAAACTATTTGCAACACACAACCTGCTGGACATAATTGTATCCGACAATGGGCCCCAGTTCATGGCCACCCAATTTGAGGGGTTCCTAGCACAGAACGGGATAAGGGATGCCTTAACAGCACTGTGGTACCCGTCCATGAATGGACAAGTAGAACGCATGGTACACTACACCAAGGAAACTCTCCAAAAGCTAGGGCCCAGGGACACACCAGCCAAAATAGACAAGCTGTTAAGTATACAGCACATAATGCCTTGCACAAAAACTAATAAAAGCCCCACCGAGTTACTCATGGGAAGGAAGCTAACAGACTTCACTCCATATATAACCCAGACAAACCAATAAATTTGTTCAGCAAATGCTGGACATTTCAAACGGGACCCAGTTTACACCAAAAATCTAACGGGGGAACCCCTATGGATACTCACAAAAGTGGCCCAAGTAACTGGGCCCCACTCTTACAGAGTGGATACAACAGATGGGTGAAGTTGGAGAATGCACATAGATCAACTCAGAGACCGAGGGATGACAGGCGGCCAAGACATAAGCAAAGGGGAGTGGGGAGACCTCTCAATCAGGCGAAACACAATCAGAGAGGAGGGGGAGACCCTGCACAAACAAGAACAAACAAAGACAGACCCTAACAACTAACAAGACACAACCTCAACACTTAAGACTAGCACTGAATGAGACAAGCAGGCACATACCTGAATCCCAAGAGCAGGGCAGCATAGCCAGGCAGGTACAGATCCATGCAGAAGTCGAAAGGGTGGCCTCTAGTGGAGACAAAATGGCTGCCCCAACCAGAAGTTTCCAGGAGGTTCCAAGGGAAGAAACAGGAAAGATAGTAAATCCATCCGAACAGTTCGAACCTGCGACTGAGCCTGCGACTGAGCTGCGCAGGTCCAATCGCACCCTCAAAAGCCCTGCCTACTTAAGTGATTATATAAGTTAGTTAGACTCAGTATTGGGTGGACCGAACCAGGAGGGGAGGGGTGTTAGGTATTATGATACTTACCTCTGATTGGTTGGTCAATGGTGGTGGAGAGTTCGAATCAGCCGGCAACGGCTGAAGCCGCAAACAGCTTGGCTATAAAAGGAGCTGCCGCAGCTTCCATTGGTCAGTCTGCAATATAACCAAATAAAGAAGTTACTTGACCGGAGTCTCCCACGTTTCTTTCACCCACGATACAACAGGATTAATTATTAATAATCATTTTTATTTGAGAAAAGTTTCTTAAATTCAAGTAACAAAATGTATCAGCATGCATTATGCATTAATCTAAGGAAAGTTATTATCTCCTTCACATTCTGGGAAATAAATAGGAATGGCAACTGTGGAATATTATTCAGTGTTTCAGCCCGGTCAATCAGAAATGTAAGCTGGGGAAGAATGGTAACCAGAAGTGAAACAGAGTCAACCCAAGGACAACACTGTGAATTTCAACTAAGTCCAGTTTTTTTTTACTGGGTTACATTTAATAGGTAGAATCTTGCTAGTCTAAAGCTATAATCTTCTAATCTTACAGATTTACCCTGGGAGATTTCAGGATATGGTTACTCAGTCACCATGTCCACTTCAGGACTGTGCAGTTTCCTATTTTGGGCCTTTCTCTATAATAGGCTGCTTTCTCCCTGAGAAGTCATAATGCGATTACCAAGAATTCCCTTCCCTCCCTCCTCCATACACAGACTCCTTCTCTAGATGCACATTCCATCACAAGCAGCAACAATAATAGGAAAAATTGGAGGCAGGACAAATAGGTAAGAATATATATTTCTGCCTGTAAATTCTAAGGGTTTATATAGTTACTTGTTGCCATTTTGGAATATGATGTCTACATTAACATTTTTTTATTTCTCCTGCTAGATTATGATCTTAGCTAGCATCACTGTGGTTTGAGGTTTAGTAAGTATTTTTGTACAATGTTATTAGCCACCAAAGATTATATATTTTAGATGCATGGTTCTATAGATAATCTACATAAATAATTAAACAAACACCTGGCTGACTTGTTCTGAGCTTGGAAACTAACCAGATTTGGGTGGTGAAAACCCACTAGCTAAAGCTGGAGGTTAATGAGAGAAGTAGAAAAAAAACCAAAGCAAACTAAAAAAAACATTCTACATTTTTTCGCTAAGGAAATGCACGAGTATCTCTACCCAACCACTGAGAGTTGAGGTTAACTTAAATGTGCCGTTATGCTCTTTATTTCAGGATAATAGCAATAAAATTGCATATCTACAAGTCTCTTGAAATCAATTTTCCAAAACAATTACTTTCAGGCTAATCTAATTTTCTGTCAGAATTCTTCTTTTTCTCCTTTATTTTGGTAGATGCAGAGCCTGGCAATTTGCAACATAAACCTAAGGAATACTTAGATTTGTTTTAGAAATTATAAAGTCAGAATAGAGAGCAAATACTAAGGAGAAATTGTGGAATCAAGCCATTTCAACACTTTGACTTCTTTTAGCAAGTTGCAGAACACAAAGTGTGTATTATTGTGTATGTATTCACAATATGAAGAAACCCAGCTATACGAGAAACAACTCATACCTAATTAGATCAGAAGTCCATGCAGATCATTATGGCTCAGGAGATATGGTGGCACAGTGGTTAGAATGCAGTATTGTAGGCTGACTGCCAGGAGTTCGATTCCTTTCATCTTGATTGGCTCAAGGTTGATTCAGCCTTCTATCCTTCTGAAGTCAGTAAAATGAGGATCCAAATTGTTGGGAACAATATGCTGACTCTGTAAACCATTTAGAGAGGGCTGTAAAGCACTATGAAGCTGTATACAAGTCTAAGTGTTATTGCTATTGCTAGTTGACTCTCTAGGATTGCAAATAGGACTCCCTGGCAAACTACCTAGTACTGCGGGGACTGGACTGTTATTTTTTACCTGTGCAGTGAATTATATTGCTTCTTAGTGGACTTTCTGGAGTAACTTTTTCAGGAGGATGAATTCTGTTTCCATGCATCAAATTGCACTTTGCACATAAGGTTCTCCTCATTTCTGAGTAAGTCAGTCTATCTCTGAGGTCCTCTCCAGAGATATAGGGGTGTGTTTATAAAACTGGACTTCAAACTTCTGTCTTATGTTCAGTCTTGTTTTCTGTTGTGAAAACTACCTTACAACACCTTTCTATAAATTTTGGGATAAAAGCAATAGCAATAGCACTTAGATGTATATACCGCTTTACAGCCCTCTCTAAGCGGTTTACAGAGTCAGCATATTGCCCCCAACAATCTGGGTCCACATTTTTCTGACCTCGGAAGGATAGAAGGCTGAGTCAATCATCAGCTGGGGAGAACCGAACTGCCAAACTGCTGGCAGCTGGTGATCATCAGAAGTAGCCTGCAATACTACATTCTAACCACTGTATCACCATGGCTCTTGTCTCCTTTGTGAATAATCCATGTGAATTACTAGTTATCTGAGTTTCAAAGTACTTGATTCCAGATCTCTAATATAAACTTCTTTCTTCTTCTTCCTGGAAAGATAAACCCATATAATCACAAAAATTGTATTATGTTATTTTAAGTGTATGACATTGGATTGGTGGTTGCAAGATGAAGAGTGATGAGATGGAAAAGTCTGTCACCAATAAAGAATGTCCTGGTTCCATGCAAGCAGATTCAGTGGAACCTCTGGTCAGAACCATAATTCATTCTATAACTTTGGTCTCAACCTGATTTGGTCATGACCAGAAGCGAGACTGACTGTGCATGTGCCTTAAAAAAATGGTGCAGAAGGGAAAATGACAATTGAAATATTGAAGTGGTGGGTAGTTTCTTCTTTTTTAGATTCAACTATCAATATTAAAGACACCAGTTTTCAATTAGATTAGCATTTGGAGACCTTGGAAAAAGATATTCAGATGCCATGATGTGTCCATACATATAAAGAACAAAATCAGTGTTGTTGTAAAGATACAGTTTTGAAGTACAGAAAGATAAATTGGAATATCTACATTGTTAATATAGCCAATAATGCAGCTGTCTTGGAAAAGTGGTATGGTATGGTATTTATATCTCTTTAAAACAAAATTTGACGTCTTAGACATTCTGAATTATGAGTGGTGGGATTCAAATTTTTTTACTACCTGCTCTGTGGGAGTGGCTTGGTGGGCGTGGCAGGGGAAGGATACTGTAAAATCTCCAGTCAGAGGTGGGATTTGTTGGTTCTCTGAACTACTCAAAATTTCCGCTACCAGTTCTCGAGAACTGGTCAGAACCTGCGGAATACCACCTCTGGAGGGAAGGGTTGCAGTTTGTTTGAATTATGAGTCAGAGCAAGATATTACGACCATGCAATACTTCAGTTTTCATGTCCAAAACTGGAGCACATAAGCTATAAATGTAGCATCTGCCATAACAGGTCCTTAAAACATCCATGTACTTTCTCAAGATTGTGCAGCATCTGCACACAGTAGTGCAATCCCAGAAAAAAGATACCACTGCTATAAATGGTTACAAATAGGTGCCTCTTTCACGCTTTCAAACATGTCAAAATGCCTTTTGAAAATTTAATCAAAAACAATGCTGAGCGGTTACACCCTGTCTATGCAGTAAGTTACAGTGCTGACAGAAATGCATTTCACACTGATTTTGACTGGGAAGATAATAGTTTTGCTGGGAGGGAGTGGACACAAATTTGAAAAATATATATTCAGATTTCCAATGTCTAATTATCTCACTATAGATTCAATTATTTTATGAATGGAAACAAAAGTAGCATTCATTTTTCACAGTGTTATTCTAGGGGTGCCTATAAATAATTATAATAACATTGTTTATATAGATTATATACATATTTTTACTCATACAAAACTACTAAATCTGTGAAAAATAGTCATTTTGTTTTGGTATATTATTTTTTAAACTGAAGAATTCCATCATGGTAAAGTGAAAAGTTAAAGAGATTTGACAAATGTCCCTAATATGTTCCCAAATAAACCCTTATTTGCAAACTAATTAAATCTGAACTGGATTGCCTGACAATTAAGTGAATACATTATTATGGTAGGTCACCCAGTAAACCAGGTATTTAGACTGGATTTGGCTTTTTAATCTAATTAGTGAGATCTTCCAGAGGACCTGAGATAGGCAGATGTTGTTCAGATAAAAATATTATCTCAGGATGAAAGCTGTTCTAAATAGGGCTGCCTTTTGCAAATCACTGGCATTGTTTTTGTCAGTGTGCCAGCTTAAATAGTGATCCAGATGTTATGAAATTGTACCCAATAGTGACATATATCACTATTGGTATTATCTTTGCTTTCTTTTGCCACAGTCATTCTATTTCCATTATTATTGTTGTTGTTAATCTTTGGTGAGATTCACAGCCTTTGGGGCTGGTTGATAGCTCAACAACTCGAGTCCTAACCAAGGACCTAGGAACTGTTAAGGTAGCGTGGGAGGATATAAGCTGTTCCAAGTAGGGTGGTTTTTGTAGAATCAGGGTATTCAAGTCTGATAAGTATCATCATCATCATCATCATCATCATCATCATCATCATCATCGTTGTTGTCATCATTACTATTATTATCAGTCCAATTAACTCCACTGCAAGGTGAAGTCCTCTTCACTGAAAGTGAAGGACCATAACATTGGTCCACTACAAATTGGTAGTTAGATTATTTTCATCTTCACAATCTATGACTAAAAGCAAATAATCAGACCAAAATCATGCAGATGACTCATCCTAGGATGGACTAGAAACAGGTCATCTGTACTTGTAGCACATTGCCTATTACACCACATTGTCTAAATGGATATATAACTTGCTCAAAAACTGCACTTAAAGATTATTCATCAATTTTAGTTCCTTTTTAGAATGGAATGAAGCATTGACTAGATTCTCTGTCTGTTTGAAGAGGATTCAGTTTTTTTTTGGCTTTGTCACTGTGGAATTATATTATATCTGTAAATTATATTATATTGGAATTATATAGTGGAATTATATTATATCTGTAAATGACACAAAATTGGGTAAAAAAAATGGCTAAGAGCCTCATGGAAACAATGTTCAAAATGAACTTGGTAATATACAGAAAAGCCTTAAAATAATATAACAAAGTTTAACAGATACATATGAGAGACATTGTGGGGAAAATACCGTATTTATCGGCGTATAACACGCACAGGCGTATAACACGCATCTTCATTTTAAGAGGGAAATTTCAGGAAAGCGCCCGTTTCACCCCCACTCCCACCCCCCGCGCGCGCTTCAATCCACAGTGTCCCATTCTGCCTGCCTGCCTGCCTGCCTTAGTTTCTGGTTGTTTGGGAGCAGCTTCGGCTGAGAATAATAACTATTCGCCTCTTTTACTCAGCCGAAGCTGTTCCGATTCAACCATTAACGAAGGCAGGCAGGCAGGCAGAACGGAGCACTGCGGGCGGGCGGGCGGGCGGGCGGGTGTGGGGGGGGAGAAACGGGCGCTTCAGGGAAGCCTCCCGCTTCTTTGAAGCAGTTTCTTCCTGTGCTGGTGGAGGAGCGAGAGAGCGACTGACAGAGCTGACCCAGAGAGAAGGACAGGCTTCGGTTGCTTCCTCCCTCCCCTTCTTTCATTTGTGTCCTTGATCCCGATCCCAGCAGCATTCACCGAAGGCTTCTTAACATTATATCGGCGTATAACACGCATACATCATTTGCCCCCTATTTTCAGGGGGGAAAAAGTGCGTGTTATACGCCGATAAATACGGTACTTATGGTAGTCAAAAATCAGATTCACTTTTTCAGACATATCCATCTAGAAGTGGAGTTATTTGCCAGGGTAATGTTATCTGGGAAAAAGATAATGGAATAACAGTTGATTACAAATTAAATATGAGTCAGCAGTGTGCTGCAGCTGCAGATGCATTTTTAAGTTGTATCAACAGAAGTATAGTTTGCAAATGACAATAAGCAATAATTCCACTCCTTTCTTTGTTTGCCTGATTTCACTTTGAGAATTGTGTATAGCATAGAACTAGAATAGTTAAAAGGAAAGCAAAAGAATTAAAAGGTGAAGAGAGTTTGAAGAAATTGAAAATTTTTAGCCTGATGTACTGGTCTATTAGAGTAACTTGAGAAACAGAAAGAAGAGCCCAAAGGAAGTATGGTTAGATAAAACACTTTAGAGAAATGTAATTTGAGAAAGCATTTGAGACGTGAACCATCCTAGTTCTCTTGAAGATAAAGGGAGAGGGAATGCACATTCAGACTTGGAAACAATTCCCATCTGAAATGTAGTCATATAGAGATTGGACAACCATCTGCCATGGGTGCATTCATTTGGGTCTTGTGTTCAGGGGATGGGCATTCTGATTTATATGACCCTTTCAATGTCTATGATTCCATGATTCCCTGAAAATGAGGCCTTAATAATGAGGAAGCAAGTTTCCAGTCAGTTTGACCAGATTTTCCAGGAAAGAAATTTACCAGAATCCACTCAAAGTCCTTCATCAGATTGTCAAACTTAATCTCATCATGAAATATGAATTAAACAAAGCATCTTGATCATGATCTTTACAACTTCGGATTCCTTCTCTCTACCTTTCTGTAGACATAATAATAGAACTGGAAGAAACCTTGAACAAGAGACCCTATACTACAGGGATGGGATCCGACTGGTATAACTATCAGTTCTGTCACTCTGCGTCGCACGAGTCGCATGAGTCACATGAGTGCAATTTATGACCTGCTGAGCTGTCTGGGCAGCTAAGCAATGCTCTGGGCAAGTGTGCAGCGGTTGGAAAAGCTCTTTTTTCCTGCTTTTTTAACCACAGCTGTGTCGTGCAAAGCAGCTGTGGTTGAAAAAGCAGGAAATAAAGGTCAGGTAAGAGCCTGGACGGCAGGTGGGCCAAAACAGCAGCAGATATTGAACTGGTCCTATGTCTGCTGCTCTTCAGAACTACTGGTTCTATAGAGGTGGACAGAACCGGTTGAATCCCACCCCTGCTATACTATTCCAGACAAGTAATTGTCCAGTTTATTCTTAAAAGCTTCCAGCAATGGAGCATTCAGAACTTCTGAAGGAAAGACAATTTCTTTTACTTGTCCCCCAAAGCAGTCCAATAAATTGAGGTGATTTATGTTCATTTATTTAATACATCTATTTCTTTCCTTCATATTAAAAGTTTTAAAACATTTTTAATGTTTGAAAACTTAAGGTAGCTCCAAAATGCATGTTATGTTCCATTGTACCGTGTTTCTCACAAAATAAGGCTGGGCCTTATTTTTTTTTTGACCCCCGAAAAAATGGCTAGGCTGTCTTTTCTGGGGTGACTTAATTTCCTCCCCCACCTAGAGTGGCCCATACGCACATACCTCGCCACGAGGCGGCTTCTATCAGCCGACGCAAGCTCCCCGAAGGCAGAGTCTCCAACTGCTTCGGGGCGAGGCATGGCTGCCCATATCCCCTCACCTTTAGGCAGTCTCTTTTGGGTGATGGAAGCTCCCCAAGTGCAGTCAACAGCCACTTCAATCGGCCGGTAGAAGCAGCCTCGGGGTGCGCGCACACACACACACCCCTCGCCGCGAGGCTACTTCTATTGGCTGACGAAATCTCCCTTAAAAGCAGAGTCCCCAGCCACTTCGGGGCATGGCATGGCTGCCCATCTCCCCTCACCTTTAGGCAGTCTCTTTCGGGTGATGGAAGCTCCCCAAGTGAAGTCACCAGCCACTTCGATCGGCCGGTAGAAGAGGCCTTGGGGTGAGCACGCACACACACTCCCCTCAACAAGAGGCCACTTCTATTGGCTGATGAAAGCTCCCTTGAAGGCAAAGTCTCCAGCCGCTTTGGGGTGTGGCATGGCTGCCCGTGTCCCCTCACCTGTAGGCAGTCTCTTTTGGGTGATGGAAGCTCCCCAAGTGCAGTCAACAGCCACTTTGATCGGCCGGTAAGAGCGGCCTTGGGGCGCGCACACACACACACTCCCCTTGCCGCGAGGCCGTTTCTATTGGCCGATCAAAGTGGCTGTTGACTGCACTTGGGGAGCTTCCATCACCCGAAAGAGACTGCCTAAAGGTGAGGGGACATGGGCAGCCATGCTGAAGCAGAAAGTTACCAGAAAAGTATTCTTATAATTAGCAGAAGTTTCTTAGCTTATATCGCAAATATTATAGAAGTTGCTTAATATGATGTTGTGAAAACCAGAAAATTGCTGAATCTAAGTCTAAGAATAATGACCTATGAACTAGATATGTTCCTGTAAACAGCTAAATGGCAAGGGTGGCAAGGGTGGGTATGGAAAATAACAGATTGTGTAAGATAAGTATTTATATGCTGAATTGTGCAAAATGGCTAATTAGACTTACTTCCCCCTTTTGTAGTACGCTGAGACTGGGAGCTGCATAAAAGTAACCCCTCAGGAATAGCTGGGGCTTCAGAATTTGCCATGCTACTGTGGCTACTGTGGTTTCCATTGATGACTGTGAGTGTCCAGCGCTGTGGGCCAGTAGAAAGTGAGTGGCGTCTGCAGTTCCCATCGGAGACCGTGTGCACCCAGCTCCCTGGATCGGATGTGAGTGTGTGGAAATCCCTGGTGTTACCAAGAGAGGAAGGACCCCATACCTTCTTCTAACCCCTCTTCCCAATTGTCTTGTCTGGTGACCTGGGTGGCTCATGGGAGGTGGAGAGAGTGTGCCCTTAACGCCATTGGGGTGTATGCTAAAACACTTTAAGGAAGCATATGAATCTCAGGACTATGGTCTTAAGTGGAGTAGACATAAACTGCAGGTGTTTTGTGAGGGAGAATGGCCAACATTTGGAGTAGCGTAGCCAGCCATAGGTACTTTAGACACCTCTATAACAGTACAGGTTCATCAGTTAGTATTTCATCCCATGTTAGGACACCCAGACCAAGCTCCTTACATAGATGTTTGGCTTGACCTATTAACCCCCCATGGCTTAAAAAATTCAAAGTGCAACTGCGTAGGCTCCTAGTGTCATGAACCTTACCACTGACCAAACCAAAGAAGCCCACCCCAGTCATGCCTAGCTGCCCAGAAGAACTACCGCACCCATCCCCCTATGTACCCCTTCTTGGCTTAAGAAGGATGTCAGATGAGGGAGAATCCTCTGGGGCATCAGGATTAATAGCCCAACTAGACCGGATATCCCCCCTCATGAGAAGCCCTGGGGATCCACCAGATACAATGAATCGATCGGCCCAAGCCGACCTTTCACCCCCAGGGACCTCTGTCCAGGTACACCCTAAAGAAGAGGCTGAACCAGTGGCAGCAAGGACAAGAGCCAAAACAGAACAAACATCCCTGACTGCACTGCTTAGGCAGGTTGACCAGTTTGTAACAGATCATGAGGACCCCACAGCATCAGTCACCTTGTTCCAACATGTACCGTTCACCACGTCAGATCTGCTTAACTGGAAACTACACTATGGCCCTTTTAGTGAAAAACCTACAGAAGTAGCAGATTTAGTAAAAACTATAGTGGACACACACAATTCTACTTGGATGGATCTCCAACAACTTATGGGGACTCTGTTTAATCCGGAAGAAAGGGAAAAGATTAGGAACGCAGTAACTGAGATATTAAAACCTGATGTCAGGGCAGATGGAAATCTAGCGGTACATGTTGAGGCTCACTTCCCATCCCAAGATCCTAAATGGAATCCTTACCAGGATATGGACCATATACAAGATTACCAGTCAGTGGTTGTGCGAGCCATCCGAGTGGCAGGAAAGCCTTCAGTGAATATGTCTAAACCTTCCCTGGTATTGCAGGAGCCCACAGAAAGCCCCGAAGCATTTTATGCCCGCCTTATTGACGCTTACCGCATGTACACCCCCATAGATCCTACTGATCAGGCAAATGTCTGAATGCTAGCAATGGCATTTATCTCACAAAGTGCTACAGACATACACCATAAATTACAAAGGCTTGAGGGACTCTAGGTAAGCCTATTCGTGAGCTAATGGAGGTGGCAGGGAAGGTTTTTGTAAACAGAGAAAAAGAGGAAGAGCGGAAGAAAGATCAAAAGTGCAGAGAAAAGCTGAATTAATGGCAGCAGCTATGATGTGGACCCCAAAAGATAGAGGAGGCAGCTGAGCAAGAGGCAACAGATCTGGGTTAGGACATAACCAGTGTGCTATTTGTAAAAAGGAGGGACACTGGAAGGGTGAGTGTCCAAAAAGGAACAAAGAAGAGAGGCTAGATGGAAGAAGAGGGAATTTCTGAAGAGGCCTCCTGTTAGGTATAACATTGATACCAAATATGGTTTGGGTGAATAAATATATAAAACTTAGATATCATGGTTTAAGTGCTTATCACTTTAAGCACAATGCAGCAGGCAATTAGCCGATTAAGGGTGCGGTTAGAAGTTACAATATAAGGAAGCATTAGAAGCTGGAAAGTTTACTGTTACTGTAACTGTGTGCTGCTGCGACTAACTGTGATTACTGACTGTGAGTGCCTGTGACTGAACTGTTATTGTTTGCTACTGTTTGCTGATTACTGCGTAATTCTACTGAATATCCAGCGTTTGTTTCTCTGGAGAGTGAAACCGGAGGAGGAGAAGATATCTTTATCGGCTGATAAAGATATTGCAAGGACTCTTAACTTGGACTATACTAGTGAGTCTTACTGGATGGAAATACTGTGAATGACTTAATGGACTGAATGACAATGCTTAAACTCTAACTGGATTAAAAACTATTTAAACTACAAACAGTGTTTGTGTTCAGTGTGTGTATACTCTGGGGCCCTTCCGCTCTCCTTCCCTTGCCTGGCTTGACTACTGCTGCAATACTCTTCTAGGGGTTAATCCTCAAACCCTAACATTGGTTATGGGCCCAGCAGCATAGTCTAATTAACCAGGATATAGCAGAGAGAGTTGGTGTGAGTTGCACATTACTGTAAAAACAAACTGTTTTAATTAGTTTAAAATAGTCAAAATATCTGAAGAGTAATGGCACAAGTAAATTTGTCACAACTGTCCATGATATCCAGGCTGGATGGAACAAACTATGTTTCATGGTCAATGAAATGTAGTTTACTTCTACGCAGAGAAGGTTTGTGGGACATTATAGCAAACCCACCAGATGTGAGTAGCTGGGATCCTGCTGATGATGATGATAACGAAAAATTACAAGACTTTAAACTGAAGAATGAGCAGGCTTTATGCATCATAGGACTGACTCTCTGTGATCAGCAGCTTGTCCATATTCGTGGAGAAGAAAATGCTGCAAACTGCTGGGAGAACCTCAGGAAGATTTATGTTGGGGACAGTGTAGGAGCACATATAAATCTTACACGGAAGCTTTTTCGAACGCATCTTCAGAGGAATGGAGATATGTTAGTTCATTTAAACTGTATGAAGAGCATTTTTCAAGATTTGCAAGAAAAAGAGCTTATATTTAATGAACTGCAACAAGTCTACATAATATTATCTTCATTAGATCAAAGCTATGATGATTATGTGACTTCGTTAGAGGTATTGCCAAAAGAAAGCCTCTCATTAACCGAGATTACAGGCAGGCTACTAGAAGAAGCCAGAAGAAGGCGTGAGCGTGACGAGCTGAGAGAAGATAAGAAAGAAGAGAAATTATCTTCAAAGCTTGAAAGAAACCAGCAAAGCAAAGTAAAGCACCTGGAAGAAGAGAATTTATCTTCGACGGCATACACAATTAAAAAGTGTTTTAATTGTGGAGGCAGAGGACATTTGGCAAGATTCTGCAAAAAGAGAAAAAGCCAGAATGTAAAAAAGCCAAAGAAAGCATTTGAACTAGCCACGTTTAGCAACTCTGATGTGAAGAATGATTTATGGGTGGTTGACAGTGGCGCATCCCACTGCATCACAAGAGATAAGACAAAATTTATAAAAATGTCTACAAGTTCTCAACATATATCTCTTGCCAATGGCTGGAACCTGAAAGCGAAAGGTCAAGGTTTTGCACGTTGTCCGTACATAAACCAGGATATAAAAATGTTGTATGTACCGCAACTAAAGTTTAATTTGCTTTCAGTAAGGGTATTAGATAAATTAGGTTATGTAATTACTTTTAAGGATAATAATTGCATAATTGAAAAAGATAACAAAAAGGTAACTGCAGCTTTAAATGGAACATTATATGTATTAGATAATAGTAAGAAAGGGGAGGCTCAAACTGTATTTAATAATATAAAGCCTCATGATGAATGTATCCATTTATTGCATAGGCGTTTGGGGCATGTAAATTTTAAAATGCTAAACGTACAGTTGAGTTATCTGAAGGAATAAGGTTAAAATCTTGTGATAAATATTTGCGTTGTAATGTTTGCTGTGAAGATAAGAGCAAAGTATTGCCTGCAAATAGGCTAAATGGTTTCAAAACAAAAGAACCTTTAGAAGTAGTATTTGCAGACATAATAGGTCCAAAGAAACCCAGTATGGGAGGTGCTAGATATATACTGAGCATTATGGACCATTATTCTAGATATGGGTTTTGCTATTTAATGAAAAGCAAAACTGAAACATATCAACATTTTTTCAATTGGCTTAGGTTTGCTGAAAGAAAGTCTAAACGTAAACTGATAACCCTGGTGACAGATAATGGCACGGAATTTGTTAATAACAAATTCCAGAACAGACTTAAGGTAGCTGGAATAGAGCATAAGAAGTCTGCTCCATACAGGCCAGAACATAATGCTTTTATTGAAAGAAGAGGCCAAACACTACAGGCAATGGTTAGAACAATGTTAAATGATTCTGGGTTACCTGATTCTTTGTGGGGGAGGCTACAATGTGTGCTAATAACATATTGAACAACGTTGTTAATACAACAACAGGTGAAATACCATTCACCAGGTGGCATGGCAGGAAACCTGACCTAAGTTACCTGCACACATTTGGTGCACCAGCATGGGTGCATATTCCTGCACAACTCAGAAAAAAAGGGCAACATAGAGCTAAAAGATTTTTCTTCGTTGGTTATCAGGCAAACCATAGGGCATATAGATTTTGGGAGAAAGGCACATCTAAAGTGTTATGTAGTGCTAGTGCCCAATTTCTAGAACATGAAGGATGGGAGAAATTAGAACAGGATGCCAATAAAGATGTAATTATTGAATCCTATAGAAATCCCATTAGTTATCCCTGTAACTTTAAAAATAAAGTAAAGAGAAAAATACAGGATGAGATAGTGCCCATAAAGGAAGAAACAGATTCAATAGCTGAACAGGATGAGGAAGATGAACAGGTAGTAGTTCAACAAAGTCCTCCTGTAAGCCCTGTAATTCCCAGAAGAACTACACGTGTATCTAGACCGCCTGATAGGTACCAGGCTAACACAGTGTGCCAGATTAATCAAGTTCCTAATTCTGTAGAAGAAATTAAAAAGTATCCTATTAAGGAAAAAGAAAAATGGTATGCAGCAATGAATAAGGAACTGAATTCATTAAGTGATATGAAGGTATATGAAAATGCCAAATTACCTGTAGGAAAGAAATCCATTGGCTGCAAATGGATATTTAAGGTAAAAACAGATAAGGATGGTAATTTAATCCATAAAGCAAGGTTAGTAGCCCAAGGTTTTAGGCAGAATGCTAATGACTATGATGAGGTGTTTGCACCTAGTCTTAAGGCAGCAACCTTGAGAGCAGCTTTAGTGTGGGCAGCTAGTAAAAACTATATAGTTAACCATTTAGATGTGGAAACTGCTTACTTGCACGCCCCATTAAAACATACTATTTATATGAAAAAACCTGTTGGTATTAAAAGTGAAAATAAGGATAATAATGATTGTTGGTTGTTAAAGAAAAGCCTCTATGGTCTAAAACAATCAGGCTATGAATGGAACCAGTATATTGTAAAGGAACTAGACAATATAGGATTTAAAGCTGGTTTAGCCGATCCATGTCTGTTTAAGAGGGAGACAAATGGGAAAGTATCATTATTATTACTATTCACAGATGACATTGCATTGATAACTGAAACTAATGATGAAGCAAATAAAATAATAGCATCATTAGGAAAGAGAATAAAGATCAAGCAATTAGGGAGATAAAGAAGTATCTCGGTTTGAATATAAAGAAAACACGGAAAGGTTTTAAGATATCTCAGGAAGATAAGATAAGCAAATTGTTAAAGATTACAAGATGGAGCTTTGTAAGCCAGCTAAGACTCCAATGAGTCAGGAGTTTAGCAACACTGATGAACAAAGCCCGGAGTTTGATAAGGTGATTTATCAATCTTTAATTGGTAGTTTGAGTTATATTAGTAATTGGTCTAGACCAGATATATCGTACTGCGTGAATCAGTTGGCTAGATTCAATTCTGCACCATGTGAAAGACACTGGATTGCAGCTAAGAGGATATTAAGATATCTTAAAAAGACAATGAATTATTCATTGTATTTAGAACCAAAGGGTGATTTAATTCTAAGTGCATATGCAGATGCTAGCTTTGCATCAGAAAGAGACACTAGAAAGTCGACTTCAGGAACAGCCATAATGCTGGGTAAGACATTAATAGGCTGGAAGTCAATAAGACAACAGCATATAAGTTTGTCTACTATGGAGGCAGAATTCTCCTGTTTATCATTGTTATGTACAGAATTAATAATGTATAAACAAATGTTAATTGATATAGGTATAACAGTAGATTATCCTATAATTATACATGAAGATAATCAGGAAGCAATTCAAATGGCCACAAATATTGGAGTAAAAACAAGGAGCAAGCATACAGATCTAAGATACCTAAACGTGAGACAATCTGTAAGAAGTAAGATGATTCAGCTAGAGTACTGTATGTCGGAGGACAATTTAGCTGATAATTTTACTAAAGCCCAAGGTGCCAGTAAGCACCAGGAGAGTTGTGAAAATTATGGGGTTAGATTGTAAGGTATTATATATTTATTTCACCCAAAAGGGAGTATGTTAGGTATAACATTGATACCAAATATGGTTTGGGTGAATAAATATATAAAACTTAGATATCATGGTTTAAGTGCTTATCACTTTAAGCACAATGCAGCAGGCAATTAGCCGATTAAGGGTGCGGTTAGAAGTTACAATATAAGGAAGCATTAGAAGCTGGAAAGTTTACTGTTACTGTAACTGTGTGCTGCTGCGACTAACTGTGATTACTGACTGTGAGTGCCTGTGACTGAACTGTTATTGTTTGCTACTGTTTGCTGATTACTGCGTAATTCTACTGAATATCCAGCGTTTGTTTCTCTGGAGAGTGAAACCGGAGGAGGAGAAGATATCTTTATCGGCTGATAAAGATATTGCAAGGACTCTTAACTTGGACTATACTAGTGAGTCTTACTGGATGGAAATACTGTGAATGACTTAATGGACTGAATGACAATGCTTAAACTCTAACTGGATTAAAAACTATTTAAACTACAAACAGTGTTTGTGTTCAGTGTGTGTATACTCTGGGGCCCTTCCGCTCTCCTTCCCTTGCCTGGCTTGACTACTGCTGCAATACTCTTCTAGGGGTTAATCCTCAAACCCTAACACCTCCGAGGACCCCCAAGAGGAAGCTGGGGAGGGTGAGGTTACAGGGAAGGATTTGAAAGAACCCCCCTGAACTGAAACCAACCGGGTTCAGATTGCCTTCCAGAACCTACGGTCCGGCTAAATGTAGGAGGCAAACCTATTACCTTCCTAGTAGACACTGGAGCCACACGGTCAGTCCTAACCCAGCCCCTAACACAGGCCTCCCCCCACACCATTAATATCCAGGGGGAAACAGGAAGTATTTTACAGTGCCCCTTTTTGGAGGCCCTCGTGTGCACAACTACAGGACAAACCATAACACATCAATTTGTGTATATGCCAGACTGTCATATCCCACTCCTGAGGAGGGATTTGTTGTGCAAACTTCGAGATCAGATCTCCTTTGAAGAGAATGTAACAATGACACTGGGATATGGGAAGATAAACGTAACAATACCCAGAGAAGAAGAGTGGAGGCTCATGGTGGCCAGGGACAAGGGACAGGGAGATGAGGATGAATGGAAGCAATTCAATGTTCCACATTTGTGGGCTGAGGATAACCCCCCAGGCTTTGCCAGTCACCACCTTCCAATCATAGTGGAAGAGCTATGTGGATGATCTGTTGGTTACTGGCCACACAAAAGATAATTGCTGGAAAAACACACACGAGTTGTTACTTCTATTGCAAGACCTGGGATATAAGGCCTCTAAGAAAAAAAGCACAGTTGGTTTTAGAAAAGGTCCGATATTTGGGCTATGACATAGAGCAGGGGAAACGTACCTTAGGTCGCGAACGCAAAGAGGCTATATGTCAGCTCCCAACACCTAACAGGAAAGACTTGAGAGGGTTTTTAGGAGCTGCTGACTTTTGTCGTATCTAGATCCCCAATTTCAGCCTGATTGCCAAGCCCCTCTATGAAGCTACCAAAGGACAGGATAAGGAGCCGCTACAGTGGGGAACACAGGAAGCAACTAGTTTCCAATTGCTCAAGCAGGCACTGTTGCAAGCCCCCAGTTTAGGCCTCCCAGATTTGGATAAACCGTTTCAATTATTTGTAGATACTAAACAGAATGTAGCAGTGAGTGTCCTCACCCAGAAAATAGGAACATGTCATCGCCCTGTAGCTTATCTCTCGAAACAGGATGCAAAAGGATGGCCTGCATGCCTTAAGGCTGTGGCTGGGACTGCTATCTTAACTCAGGAAGCAAGTAAACTGGCTTTTGGAGGAGAGCTTGACATTTATACTCCCCATGCCCTTAAAGCAGTTCTGGAAACGAAGGGCCATCTATGGCTAACCAACCCTCGAATGCTGAAGTACCAAGGCTTAATCACTCATAACCCTATGATTAATATTATACAATCCACCGCATTAAATCCTGCTACATTATTGCCTGAACCAAACTCAGAAACCACTCATGATTGTATCCACACAATACAGGAAACATATGCCAGCCGCCCTGACATGACTGATGTACCCCTTCCTTCCCCGAATTACACCCTATATACGGACGACACCAGCTTCATACAGGAAGGCACTAAACGGGCAGGGTATGCAGTGGTAACTTTGGATGATGTTTGGAAAGCGGAGCCCCTTCCTTCAGGCACGAGTGCTCAGTTAGCTGAATTGCATGCATTAACTAGAGCTTTGGAGGTGGCAAAAGGCGAATGTGTCAACATATATACAGACTCTATGCTTTCCTCATGGTTCAAGTCCATGGTGCCTTATATAAGGAAAGAGGACTTATCACGGCAGGAGGCAAAGATATTAAATATGGTCCCCAAATACTATGCCTCCTAGAAAGTGCATGGGCCCCACAGAAGGTTGCAGTGATACACTGCCAAGGACATCAAAAAGTGGCCTCTGATATACAAAAAGGCAATGATAAAACAGATAGAATGGCATGAAAGACGGCTCAAAGGACTCCAACAATACAAGCACAATGCCTTACTGGACACCACACAAACACCAACAAACACCACACAAACACCAACAACCACATTACTCCCAGGAAGACACGAACCAAATTGAAGCACTTGAGGCTCAACTGGAAGGAGGCTGGTGGATCCTACCGGACAATAGGGTTTTTGTGCCAGGGCATATGGCTTGGGACATAATACAACAAGTGCATAAGCAGTTGCACCTAGGAAAAACTGCTTTAGCAAATGTTTTGCAAAGGGAAGTTTATATTAACAAAATACACAGCATTGCACAAATGTCTGTGCCAGGTGTGAAATTTGTGCAGCAAATAACCCTAGACAAGGGCCCCAACCATCACCAGGCCACCAACCAAGGGGTAGTTACCCATTTGATTCTCTGATGATTGACTTCACAGACATGCCCCACTCTGGACACTACAACGCACTGCTAGTCATCGTATGTACTTACACAGGATGGCCTGAGTGTATCCCTACCCGCACAAAGAAGGCTACTGAAGTTGCCAGGGCACTACTCCACATCATAATCCCCAGATATGGCCTGCCTTCTAGAATTTAATCAGACAATGGTCCTGAGTTTATCCACAAGGCCACTCAGCAATTAGCTAAGATATTGGGGATCACTTGGAAACTCCATTGTAGCTTCCATGTCCCCTCTGGAGGCAGGGTTGAGAGGGTTACTAGAACTATTAAGGAAAAATTGGCCAAAATATGTCAGGAAACCCACCTTAAATGGCCAAATGATTTAAGTTTGGCTCTGGTCGCAGTCAGGTGTGCTCCTCAAAAAGGCATTTTACTATCACCATTTGAGTTACTATATGGTCGGGTCCCCAATTTACTTCGTCCAAATATTCACAATACTATACAGATTTCTGATACAGTTAGAATGCAACAACTACAAGCTCTTAATATGATAGTCCAAATATTACAACAGTATGTGTTAACCTGTAAACCCCATGTTTTAGTGACCTCCCCACATTACATACATCCAGGACAGGAGGTCTGGGTTAAAGATTGGAAAAGGGAAGTATTGAGCCCACAGTGGAAAAGGCCGTATACTGTTGTTATGTGTTCTCCCCTTGCTGTTAAGGTAGCTGAATTAAAACCGTGGATTCACTGGTTTCGAGTTAAGTTGGCTGCACCTACCCAGTGAAAAGTGGAATCCCATCTGACTCATCCATTGAAGGTGACTCTCCGGAGGACTACACGGGATATCTCCCCTTTTGGTGACACTCCAGAAGCTGTCCCTCTACAAACGGGAGACGAAGAGGAACGGACCCTGCAGGTGTCACCCCGGAAGCTAACACCCAACGCACTGGCCTCCCCTGGAAACTTTGATTGCAAGTCAAGCGTACCTAAGGATTGGAATTCTTTAGAAAGGGGGGGAATTAGTGGTGGCAGGAGATATTCTATATCCCCCATTACAATATGGAGGCTAACCAAAGGATGCGGGAGACTGCATGCATCCGCAGAGGCCTTATGCCCTCCATCTGGATTGTAACCATCCTCTTAGTAATAAGTGTTGTCCTTAACTCCATGTACTTATATGAGATGTTAGTGGCTAAGAAGGGTAGTACAAACAAAGAAATACCCCTTGATAAGGATACAGTTGATGAGTGGTATTCACCAGACCCCATTGACCTGGAGGAACCCCAGGATCTGCAGGAGGACCAGGATAAGGGAAGGGAATCCAGGCCATGTGACATGTGCTTTAGGGTACTACCCACAGGCAGGCATTTTACCTATAGTGTAACCAGGTTTCCATAGTGGCACTCATTGGAATGATAGCAGCAGGATGTGTTATTCTACCATGTATTCTCCCCATCTTTGTGCGAGCAATCTCTAACAGTCTTTCTATGCTGGTAGAAAAGAAGGCTGCAGACAAGGCTATGTTTTTGTGGGAATATGAGAAATTAAACACAGTGGAAGATATCTCTCCCATCTATGAAACTCCACAGTAATCTAGGGATTTAAGTGCAGTTTCAAAGGGGGGAATGAAACAGAATGGAAAGTTACCAGAAAAGTATTCTTACAATTAGCAGAAGTTTCTTAGCTTATATCACAAATATTATAAAAGTTGCTTAATATAATGTTGTGAAAACCAGAAAATTGCTGAATCTAAGTCTAAGAATAATGACCTATGAACTAGATATGTTCCTGTAAACAGCTAAACGGCAAGGGTGGCAAGGGTGGGTATGGAAAATAATGGTGTAAGATAAGTATTTATATGCTGAATTGTGCAAAATGGCTAATTAGACTTACTTCCCCCTTTTGTAGTACGCTGAGACTGGGAGCTGCATAAAAGTAACCCCTCAGGAATAGCTGGGGCTTCAGAATTTGCCATGCTAATGCTCTGAACCTTTTGTGCAAATAAACCTGTATTCTCCTACCCTTCGTGGTCTTGTGTCCTGATTTGGAAACAGGATCTGCTGCAACAATGCCACGCCCTGAAGCGGCTGGGGAGTCTGCCTTCAAGGGAGCTTTCATCTGCTGATAGAAATGGCCTCGAGGTGAGGGGAGTGCGCGTGTGCACTCGCCCCGAGGCCGCTTCTACCAGCCGATTGAAGTGGCTGGTGACTGCACTTGGGGAGCTTCCATCGCCCAAAAGAGATTGCCTGAAGGCAAGGGGACATGGGCAGCCACGCCTTACCCTGAAGCGGCTGGGGACTCTGCCTTCAAGGGAGCTTTCGTCTGTTGATAGAAGCGGCCTTGCGGTGAGGGGAGTATGTGTGTGCGCTCACCCCGAGGCCGCTTATACCGGCTGATTGAAGTGGCTGGTGACTGCACTTGGGGAGCTTCCATCGCCCAAAAGAGACTGCTTAAAGGCGAGGGGACACAGGCAGCCATGCCACGCCCTGAAGCGGCTGGGGACTCTGCCTTCAAGGGAGCTTTCGTCTGCTGATAGAAGCGGCCTTGCGGCGAGGGGAGTGTGTGTGTGTGCTCGTCCCGAGGCTGCTTCTACCGGCCGATAGAAGTGGCTGGTGACTGCACTTGGGAGCTTCCATCGCCCGAAAGAAACTGCCTAAAGGCGAGGGGGCACGGGCAGCCATGCCACGCCCTGAAGCAGCTGGGGACTCTGCCTTCGGGGAGCTTCTATCGGCTGTTGGGGTATTCTAGCCTAGGCTACCTGCAGGGCACTCCTAAAGGCAAGTTTTCTCCCCATCCCCCCCGCCCTTCCCCTCCCATTTCTCTTCACCTCGTGTAGTTCTAACGAACGATGTAAGAAATGGCAGGGAAACGCATGGTTTAAATAGGCCTAAATTTTGGGGGCGGGGCTTAATTTCACCTCATGCCTAGAAATCATGCTGGGCCTTCCTACTGGTGGAGGCCGTATTGTTGGAGAAACACGGTATTAAACTATGACTTTTGTGAACAACGATTTGTTAATTAAGGTGCAGAGGCAATGTTTACATGTAACACTGAGCCATCAACCTAGGATTACAAAATGTAGCATCTGAATTACAGTTTAAGGCAAAATCAAACCAACTACAATATATTTAGTAGGCTGTGATTTGCAATTTGATGTTGTCTGGAGATTTTGAACACATTTCTCATCAACTTTTACTAGTATGATCAATAGCAAAGGATCCTGGAAGTTGTAGTTCAACAAAACTGGTGTGAACTCAGCCATTATGTGCTTTCAGCCTCTTCATCATAAGAAGGGAGGAGAGATAGTGGAATGCTATCCAAACAAAGAAGTTGTCTAGGTCAATTCTTATGATGAAAAAAAGATTGCCTGTTATCAAGTTCAAGTTCAAACCTTTATTGTCAATGCGCAACATGTGTACAATGAAATTGAATTAACCTCCCTTGGTGCAACCCACCCAAGAACATGGAATACATTTCAATAAATCAATAAAAAAATCCCGAACCCCAAATAAGTAATAAACTAGCACACATTTCATCACACATGTATATATAATATTACACTAATATATACACTGGCACTGTAAGTTTATCACATTAAGTGTGATTGTGGTGTTATGTTGTGTTTAGTAATCTGATGGCCCATGGATAAAAGCTATTTTTCATCCTATTTGTCCATCTGGCTATGCTTCTACAGTATATGTCCTGCCTGATGGGAGGAAAATAAAGAAATGTCCAGAGTTGTCCCTTGGGATTTTCCTCACTCTGCGGAGACAGCGGGACCTGGCAATTTAATCCAGTGGGGTTAGGGGGCAGCCCATGATTTTTTTGTGCTGTGCTCATCACCCTTTGTAGTGCCCTCCTGTCCATACTGTGACACATGTTATGTTTGAATTGGTCCATTAACTTTTACCCTCACTGGCTTTCTTAGTTCTTCAATACTATGTTAGACAAACTGTTGTTATTGCTTTTAGACTAGCAAGCTTGTTGGTTCCACATATTATTGACAATACATTTTCTTACATAAGAGAATTTATAACTTTATATTGTTTACTGTTTAATTTCTTGAGTTATTTTGCACTCATTTTAAAATAATAATAATAGGAATGCATTTATGTCAGTAGAATTAATATGGTATATTTTGCTATATCTTATACATACAATTTGTATTTAGTGTGGGGGCTTACAGTATTGATTAATGATGCTGGAAGCACAACCATTAGATGGTGCTTGGAGCAGTGTGGGCCATAAATTTTGTTGATAAAAAGAAAGTTTTGAACAGAAAATAGCATAATCACTTCATAAGACACTGATTTAAAAGCAATATGTGCTCCAAACCATGTTCAATACATTAACACAGTGGCTGAGTTTTCACAGGGCAGCAGGGAACAATGAAAACTTATACGCCAATTAGCGAGAAACCTATAACAATGTAGCTATTTAATTCTCATTCACACAGTTTTTAGTCATACCAAGGATGTAACATGAAATTACTTCTTTCAGGTACAGTCACAGTTTAAAATACATGATAATTTTTTCATAATTGACTGGACGCCTCTATCAGATAAGTCAAGCTATCCTCTAATACCTTGGCTTTTTTTTTGCTCGTCAATAAGCTATTAAAGTCAGAATGGCTATCACTATAGAAGTCAAGATGGACCTGTGACCACAGGTGCCTTTCCTCATCTGCAGCTTTTATACCATTCTTGTTGGATGTTTAGTTTATATGGCTTTGTCACCTCATGTTTGAACTATTTCAATTTATTGTGGCCTTTAAAACCATGATGGAATGCATTGTTCATGTTATATCAATACTTTGGGATTTGCAGTGGTTATCAGTTCTGAATGCAGTTCGATATGTTGGTTATAACATGTAAAACCCTGTGCGGCTTTAGGATCTGAATGTTTGTGAGGCTACTTTCTTCATATAGAATTGCCTGTATTGGGTAGTGGGCAAGAAGCAAACCAGCATAGCTACAACAACATTTATTGACTCAAAACTGGAACTGAGGAACAGCAGGCAAATGCTTGTAATTTATACTCTAGGCCCACAGAGCCTTAACCAATCATAATACTTGAAAAAGCCCGCCCAAATATGAATGTTCTGAGTTTCCCTCCAAAACAGTTGGAGTTAACAGCTAGGGTAATTTAAAGTTTAGTTTCACTTTAGCAGGGCTTAACACAACTATATACAGTATTCAATATATAACAGCCTGTTCAGTGAGATCCAGTAAAGAAAGCATGCCACAACCCAATGAAGTGTTGTTGTAGGAGTGGAATTTTGAGAGCAAGTTTCTTCATCGTGTCCCCTCTTCTCTGGACAGCTAACCCTCAGTCATAAAGGCAGACCATTTCTGCAATCATCCAGGACTTCAACCACAACAGTACACGAGCACACAATAGATACAAACTCAAGGTAAACCGCACCAAACTCGATTGCAGGAAATACATCTTCAGCAACAGAGTGGTCAATGCCTGGAATACTCTACCTGACTCTGTGATTTCTTCACAAACCCCCAAAAACTTTAACCTCAGACTGTCTACTGTTGACCTCACCCCATTCCTAAGAAGTCTTTAAGGGGCATGCATAAGCACACCAACATACCTACCATCCCTGTCCTAATGTTCCTTTTATTCTTACCCATTTCGTGTATTAATAATCATGTTTATACTTATATCTGTTATCTAATACATGTTCGACAAAATAAATAAAAAATAGAAGTTCAGTCTTTGGGAATGATTGAGATAACTGATGATGTGCCCATTGATTGAAGAACTATAATATTGTTGTGTTTTGTATTTTTTTCATTCTTACTGTATTTTAGCTTATCTACTATAATGGAGGGAATATAAACACATTAGAAGTGGGTTTTTTTAGATTTAAATCAAATAGAAACTGTAGTAAATAAAATATATGATTTATTAGCATGGGACACTCTTATTTTTCTGTTTTGGACCTTTGCTATTTTACTTTTAAGCTTCTTTAATTAACTGGACAATTGAGTATTTTAGCTGCTTGGTAGATCTTTAGAAGCAAAAAGAATATGGGATATAAATATTATAATACAAGAATTTAAAATTGTGCTTCAATAAATTATAATTAATGCATAATATTTGAGATAACTGGTAGAAAATAGCAGTTTATCTATACATTCAGTTTGGTCATGACAGAAAAGAGGTTTTTTCCCCAATTTATCAGATATACTAATATTTCAGAAATAAAAAAGTATTCAAATGGACATTTTTTCATATTACTTAAAACTATATTTATATTTGGTAAATATTTTAGCAACTATCAATAAATGAAAACTCAGTAGCATATATTTGAGATTGATTTGTTCTTTAGAAAGAAAAATACTCCAAGTATTTGTTAGGGCTACTTTAAATTTCCCTATTTTCTCTTACCCCGTACTGGATAGATGGAGATAGATAGAGAAATACATAGGAAGTTTTCTTTCTTCAACATTTTCTGTTACCCCTCTCTCCCTTCCCCCGGACATGAATACTTGCACAGTTGTCAATAACATTTCTAATTGAGTGTTGCTGGGTATTTTGGCCAAATTGTTACCAGAAAAAAGCTGCTTTGTTCTTTAATTATTCCTTATTTTGTTGCTATGTTGCAGGAAATAGTAATGTGCCAAGAATTGTTTGTTCAGAAAATAATTATATCAGATTAATTCTATATTTAGAATTCCCTCTGGAATTTGACTTGAGAGTTGCATTGAGTTACATTGAGTTTAATAAACAGCAAATCCAATGTATTCTGTTGCCCAAGGCAATTCTAGGTACTGTGGTTGATTGCCCTGGAACTTAAGTTTACTTAAAGAGATATTGTAATATTTTACACTGCACCTGATGGCAATGAAGTAGTTTAGAGAGACTTAGGGCATGTCTTAATATACCATAGGGCTTACCTTCATCATGACAGGTCTTAATATATGTTGCCTAAGATAGGTTTCCTATCTGTATCCTCAAGATGGTATAAAATATTAAATGTACACACATTTTTAAAAAGCCTGGTAAAAAAAATAGAGAAGAACATAGATTAAAAACAAATATGCCCAGAGCCATAAATAAAGCAGTACAAGCATGAACTGGAACTACCAATGGAACAACTATGTTAAAAGCATGAGCTTCATTTGAACTAAATTTCCTCTTAAGAGAAAGAATTTTCTGAGGAGTGGATTCTATGGCTGAAAAGGACTCTTGGAGGTTGATGTTAAAAAAGAGAAAGCCACAGAAGACAGCATAACCAATAATGACTCTAATTATTATCCAGAATGCCTGTTTGCAGCTATCTCATTTGTTTTTGGAAGATCCAGTTCTGTTCTTATGCGCGAGTCATTTTCTTTCATAACTTTCTTGCACAAATGAAATTGGAATCTCCATGAAGAAAGGTTCAAAATGAAAATAACCTTCCATGAAAGCTTCAGAGAATAAGTCATCAGACCCTGTCTTATCACACCTTAAGTATCTTAACCTTACTTTATAAATCTTAAACATAAAGCTGCAACTGAATGAAAACTGGGAGGAATACCAGCATATTTTTTCTAGAGAGTTCCTTATGTCTTAATATCTTGGAGCCTAAATATATTTTGCCTGACTGATTGGTTCAGGTCAAGTCTAGGTCAATAAAAAAGAATAAAGAAAGGGAAGTTGTGTAATACATTCGGGAAGGAAACACATGCAACTGAAAGCTTTTAACTAAAGAACAAATTATGTGCCCCAGAGCAAATCTGAACCTCAAAAATGGGTAACCACCCATGTGGCAGATAAATCCAATATTGGATTTAATCAAAAAACAATTTAGTGGAAACATATCAATGAGAAATGGCAAGGAGAGAGAAAGTAGTATTCATTAATAAAATATTATTCACTTGAAAACAAGGGAGGAAAAACCCTGTTTGTAATTTATAAATAAGAAAAAAAAGAGAGAACAAGATTCTGAGAAATCACTCTGTAAATCGATTAGAAGAATGGAAAATGGAGCTCTTTAATGTGTGGTAGTGTACCAAACCATCAAAAGTTCCAAGAAGTAGGATGAAAAGGGAGGGGATATCAGCAAGAGCTCCTATTAGTATTTTTATATGCATCAATTCAGCAAATTTCTTGGCTTCCTGAACACACAGTCCTTCTGGAGATGGAATTCAAGCCAGTTTTGCTTCCTTAGCTGATCTGAATCCAACTGTTCAAAAGCAAAGCCAACTGGCTTTTCCAGCTTGAGTTGAGCTTAATAGAACTATCATGCTGGTGATACTATCTTTCACTGCCCAAAGATCCAGTGACTTCCTTATGGCAGTAACTACAAATGCAGCTAAGTAGAAGTCTTAGGCCTTTGCTTTCTTCAGAGTTCTGCTGGCTGGGCTGAAGTCAAAACTATTAAGGAGAATTGGTCTCAAGTGGCTCATAGATGTTCTTGGAAGTCTTGCTAAGAGGGAACATTTCACAGCTACTTGCCCAACACACCTGATGCAGTTTTGCCTGGGTGACTCTGGTTAGAGATGGAGAAGGAATCTCAAAATGATTTTTCCCCCCAGAGGGCTGCTGAAGTATCTAGAGATTTCTTAAATCCAATTGTATTAAAGTTGCCTTTCTGAGTTTTCTGTTACATTCAGAGTGATCAGCGCTGATTAGATTTCTAATCCAACCAGCCTATATGTTTTCCCCTTCTCTCTTTGGCATTCAGACCAAGTAAAAAATCACACCAACTTGGTCACTTGAACATAGTCCTCACAGTATGATGAGATATGTGATATTTCTATTTCAAGTAGAGTTAATTCTACACTGATCAAAAAAATAAAGGGAACACTTAAACAACACAATGTAACTCCAAGTCAGTCACACTTCTGTGAAAGTAAACTGTCCACTTAGGTAGCAACACTGATTGATAATCAGATTCACATGCTGTTGTGCAAATGGAATAGACAACAGGTGGAAAGCATAGGCAGTTAGCAAGACATCCCCAATAAAGGAGTGGTTCTGCAGGTGATGACAGACCACAGACCACTTCTCAGTTCCTATGCTTTCTGGCTGATGGTTTGGTCACTTTTGAATGCTGGCGGTGCTTTCACTCTAGTGGTAGCATGAGATGGGGTCTACAACTCACACAAGTGGCTCAGGTACTGCAGCTCATCCAGGATGGCACATGCGAGCTGTGGCAAGAAGGTTTGCTGTGTCTGTCAGCGTAGTGTCCAGAGCATGGAGGTGCTACCAGGAGACAGGTCAGTACATCAGGAGATGTGGAGGAGGCCGTAGGAGGGCAACAACCCAGCATCAGGACCGCTACCTCCACCTTTGTGCAAGGAGGGACAGGAGGAGCACTGCCAGAGCCCTGAAAAATGACCTCCAGTGGGCCACAAATGTGCATGTGGCTGCTCAAACGGTCAGAAACAGACTCCATGAGGGTGGTATGAGGGCCCGACATCTACAGGTGGGGGTTGTGCTTACAGCCCAACACTGTGCAGGACGTTTGGCATTTGCCAAAGAACACCAAGATTGACAAATTCACCACTGGCGCCCTGTGCTCTTCACAGATGAAAGCAGGTTCACACTGAGCACATGTGACAGACGTGACAGGGTCTGGAGACACCATGGAGAACATTCTGCTGCCTGCAACATCCTCAGCATGACCGGTTTGGCAGTGGGGCAGTAATGGCGTGGGGTGACATTTCTTTAGGGGGCCTCACAGCCCTCCATGTGCTCCCCAGAGGTAGCCTGACTGCCATTAGGTACAGAGATGAGATCCTCAGACCCCTTGTGAGACCATATGCTGGTGAGGTTGGCCCTGGGTTCCTCCTAATGCAAGACAATGCTAGACCTCATGTGGCTGGAGTGTGTCAGCAGTTCCTGCAAGACAAAGGCATTGATGCTATGGACTGGCCCGCCCGTTCCCCAGACCTGAATCCAATTGAGCACATCTGGGACATCATGTCTCGCTCCATCCACCAATGCCACGTTGCACCACAGACTGTCCAGGAGTTGGGGGATGCTTTAGTCCAAGTGTGGGAGGAGATCCCTCAGGAGACCATCCGCCACCTCATCAGGAGCATGCCCAAGCATCATAGGGAGGTCATACAGGCACGTGGAGGCCACACACACTACTGAGCCTCATTTTGACTTGTTTTAAGGACATTACATCAAAGTTGGATCAGCCTGTAGTGTTTTTTTCCACTTTAATTTTGAGTGTAACTCCAAATCCAGACCTCCATGGGTTGCTCAATTTGATTTCCATTGATAATTTTTGTGTGGTTTTGTTGTCAGCACATTCAACTATGTATTTAATAAGAATGTTTCATTCATTCAGATCTAGGATGTTTTATTTTTGTCTTCCCTTTATTTTTTTGAGCAGTGTATATTTGTATCCACTCATAAATATTGAGATACTGTTGTGACCTGTTGGCCACCAGTCCCTCCAGCAGCCAAATCAGAGGAGGAGGAACAATGAGAATCAGGGTCAGTGTCAGGGCAACCTGGGAGCTCCGAGGGGAAGAGGGAATGAAGTTGGCAGAGAGACAGACAGACAGACAGACAGACAGACAGACAGACAGAGACAGAGACAGAGACGGAGCCTGGGCCATCCATCAGCCCTCAGATGGAGACTCAACAGGTCTGGAGGTGGTTGATGAAGAAGAGGACAAACAGCTGGGTACAGTGCCTGACATGTGGCTGTGCAGAAGTTAGAGACAAGAAGTGCAGTGGAAAGCCATGGGCCAATCCTGGGAAAGAAAGAGCCACTGCTACTAGTGAGGCCTCACCCTAGTTCTGGGGATAAAAGGCAGCAGGTAGAGATGAATAGGTGTGGCAGACAACTATTCATCTTCCGGCTGGATGGACTTGTAAGCCTGCAAGAGAAACTTTTTGCTGGGGCTGCCAGAATTCCTAATAATGGAATCTTTTGAGTTCACATCAGAGGGTTTGTTGTGTTTGGGGAACTGGGTCAGGACATATATATAGATCATATGCTGTTGTGCAATTCCTTGTTTTGTTGGTGACCTGTAAGTGAACACCCTAGTTTGCACTCACATTTCTGCATACAAGGAAAGAAGTCACATTCCAGTCATTTCTGAATAAAAATATTTAATTTTACTTGTCTTTTTTTTATTACAGAAAATAGGTTGTGACCACAAATTGATAAATACAAAAGCCCAGTGCCAAGGATTATGTGTTGCTTTGTTGTTCTGCAAATATTTAAATACAAGGCTTCTTACTGACAGAAAGGTCAGTGGCACCATTTTCCATCTCATCTCTTGATATCCATTTGTCCTTTGACTTTAAAACAGAAGAGAAAGAACTGATAATGACTTCAAATTAAACAAAGTTTTATATCCTCACTGTGGATCCATACAGATGCTGTCAACAGCAGGCTTTCTCAAATGCTGTCTGTCATTGCTACTGGCACCACAAAGGTAGTCTGTCTCCCTCTCTCATTTTGCATCGTGAGCATGATAAATTATGCAATTCCAATTTTAACTGGACATGTCAACAGTGTTCCCTATTTGTAGGCATAGTTATCCCCACCCCGCAGCCCTATAATGAGTACAAATGCTGTCACAGCAAAGTGACAGTTCATGGCTCATAACTGCTAATAGTCATAAATTTAAGTTTGAAAAAAATAGCTGGATGCACCAAAAAATCTTGGCACATTTTTTTTGGAAGGAAAGTATTTGGGGTATGCATGACTTGAATACATGAAAAGTATAATATAGCCCAGTGATGGGATTCAAATTTTTTTACTACTAGTTCTGTGGGCATGGCAGGAGAAGGATATTGTAAAAACTCTAGTCAGAGGTGGTATTTGCCGGTTCTCCGAATTACTGAAAATTTCTGCTACTGGTTCTCCAGAACTGGTCAGAACCTGCTGAATACCACCTCTGATATAGCCATATGCACACTTTCTCATTAAACAAAAATAAATTTGGTGAAATAACTAGGTGAATTCATTGAACTCAAAGGAGAACTGCACTTTTAATTCATTTTTGCTAGACGCATATGAAAATGTTTGAAATTAACATGTCCTATAATATTTTTTTCGTAGATTGAATGAAGTAAAATATAAGTTTCCAGGTATGGGATTCCAAATTCCATCTTCCCTAATGAATATGGGTCATGATCAGAGAAGATGGGATTTTTTGTCCATCAGCATCTCAAGGACCACAGAAATTCATTCTCCGTAAGCTATGACAGCTCTGAAAGAACAAATATTTCCTGCTTCCATTCCATACAAAAATACATATATATACGCATACACACATAGAAAGTGTATTTAGTTCATGTGGTTTGCTATTTAGGAAAACTGCAATATTAGTGTAAAGCGCTACCTGCTTGGCCATCAATATTTCATTATTTCTCTATATGAATTCTGAGCATGCAGAAAGAAAAGGTTTCAAAAAGTCAGCTCATAGTCAGAGATTATCCAAGCAATACAAAGATTCTTATGCTAATCAGTGTTGGAAATGTGAAAAACATAAAGGGATATTTTACCATGCATGGTGGACTTGCAAAAAAAACAACAAAGGATGCAAATAAACATGAAGATGCAAAGAATTTTAAATATTAATAATCAGATGAAATCTGATTTTTTTATTGGAACCCCTGGATATTTATTTTTGAAAGACCGTTTTTTTATTTGTTAAGATCATTCCTATATGTGCAGAGACGGAAAACACTGAAATAATGAAGGGATTAGGAAGATGGCATTATTTGCGAAATGGCAAGACTATTTGATCAGAGATAAAACAATAACTATCTTTATAAAAGACTAAAAACCTCTTACGGACTTTTTTGCCGAAAATAGGAGCAAAAATTAATTAGTGATTTATGGATCTGCTAATTAAAAAAAGGGTTGGATATGGGAAAAAGAAATCCATGTAATATAATCTTAAAGAGGGAGAAAGGATAATAAGTTTTTTATAACTACAATTAAGAAAATAGGAAGTTGCATCTATCTATCTATCTATCTATCTATCTATCTATCTATCTATCTATCTATCTATCTATCTAATCTATATATCCTTTTTTAAAACTGTACTGTTTCCATTTTTCTATTTCTATTTCTATATCTATACACACACACGTTTATCTTTTATCTATGTTAAAATATGGAAATTAAAAAATTAGTAAGTGTACAAAATGGAAAAGGAATTCTTTATGACAATCAAATAATAACATTACGGTGCATTTGGTACTTAAATACATGTTGATGTAGTAGGGAAACAGCACTCTTATCTTAGAGGTGAAGGTGATAAGTGGAAGAAGAAATTCAGTATATGTGGTAAAGAGGTTGTTAAGCCTGGATTCCCCAACGGGTGTTAAGGAAAACAAACTAAACAGAATGTGCAGCGAAGTCAGATAGGAAGACAGGTAAATGTGTGAGATAAGTTTTCTAGTTAACACGCAGTAAAAATACAGATACGCTTGTGCTATCAAAAATTATAATTTATTCCATTTAAGAATTATAGCATAGTCATTATAAACAGTCCAGTAGTCATATATCAATTTCAGTCAAGTCTTGTCAGGGATACTCTATTTGCAAAGTCCGTGTTGAATAGCCAGTGTCAGTACATTTACAATAAATCAGTCCAATCTTCTCTCCATTGAGAAATATTAACACACTTCTTCACTCCCCGTTTCAGCAAGAACGCAGTCTTCAATAAGCCAGCCAGTAAGAGCCAGAGAGTGCCTTGCTGCTTATATAGTACTTTTACAGCTGCACCCTTAATTACATTCCTTTAGCTTAAAGTCACATACACTTTATCTGACAAACCATGATTCATCATTTTATTATCTTTACCCAAAACAGTTAGGGTAAAACAATGTTATCCCTAACAGAGGTGACTAATTCTGTCTCAGTTTTTTGCTTCTTCTCTATCCTCACTAGAGCATTACCTTCTCCACTTTCTGGAAAAGCTAAGAACAAGAAAACACAACAAAATCTCTTCTCTTGTGGAAAAGATATACTGGTTTTCATTTCATTCCCTTTCCTTATTATGTTCCCAACTTTAAAGTTACATACCTGCAAATGTTACCATTAGGCTAAGGTTCTTAGCAAACTCAAGATTAGAATCTTCTTCACAAATCTTCACATAGGAGATATCATAGTGGTGTCATTTCTCCCCACTCCTCCCAAAAATGCTTCTTCATACATATTTGTAATAAATAAATCATGTAATAAACCATGTAGGGTTTACAATGTGTCTACTACACTGAATGGGGGAATGAGGCATGAATACATACTGGTAGTCTTGTAAATAAAAAATGATAATGTGTATTAGAAAGTTCTTTTTTTGCCACCTTAACTAGTTGCTGCTTTCGTTTCAAAGTCTACTAAGTATCTGAGAAGGAGAACTTCCATGCAGAGAATACGCTTCAGAAATATAGAGTATGTACAAGGTTGCTTCTTCATTACTATGTCTTTATGATACATGTAAAGCATCAGTGATTTTCTGCTTACACTATACTGCACATTCTTGGACACTTCCAACAATGACTTGGAAGTATCCAGCAGAAACGTATCACCTATGTGCTAATAAATCAAAGCAATGCCTGAATAAAGATGCATCTGTTCAAGGAAGCGACTCATTAAAGTTATTGTGATTTTTAAACAGACATGTCTTTCTTAAAGCTTACATGTAAACCTCCCAAAAGGAGGAAGAAAAATCCTTTGCAAATTTTTGCAGAATTCCTTAATGTTTCATTTTCTCAATGGTTTTAAATGGTTCAATTCCCACAGGACTTATCAAGTGACCAACTGTAAAGCAAAGTACTTCACCATCTGCTGTGATAAAATTCTCTCTTTCAGTTTGCTCTAGGTGAGCTCCAGAGCATTGAGGGGAATTTCAATTCAACTTTGTAGTAATAAGAAATTAATACATTCACATAGCAGATGGAGGGTAAAATGAAACGACATAAATTTTAAACTTTAAACCTTCTCTCATGTTAGTTAGGTTACTGTGTGTGTTTTGAAAGAGACAAAGTCATCAAATCTGGGCAGTGAAAAATGTTGATAATTTCAATGTCATTTAACTTCATTCAAATTTGTTGGGTTTTCAAAAGACATTGCAAAATATACACAAATATATAAATCCTAATAAACTTTATTAAAAGATGTAAAGCTGTCACATGCTGAAGGGGAGATCCAGAGATTAACTGTGAAATCCATTACTATCTTCAAGGATAGCTTAGTGTGATGGACATGCTATAAATTATGAATGAATTTTTTATCCCTACCAGAGAGATGAATAAATTCTCTAAAGATTAACTCAAATATAGAATCAGAACATTTTCAATTAGTATGTTATTTGTTCTTGCACATTTCTCAAGTTAGAGCTAGTTCATATGTGAAATATTGGTAAGAAACAGATCCATTTAGATGTGATTCTCTATTGAAAATGTTTTATTTTCATTTGAAGTGCTGATATGGCTTAGAAGTGTTGGCAATTAAGGCCAGGCCATTTAAACATCCATACTAGCAAAAAAAAAAAATGGGGATGGAAGACAAAATGATGGGAGGAAGAGAAAATGATGAGACAATATTGTTCTCATCAAGCTTTAGAGAGGATCTATAAAGGTCAACCTGCTAGCGGAAACCATTTGTGGACATAAAAGATTGACCAAGGATTTTTGTACAAATTTTGCTAAGAGAAGTCAGATATAAAGCAAAATATGTATTATAGTGGTGTTTATATTTCCTGGAAATATAATGATCTCAAAACATTAAGTCTGATGAACAGCCACTATTCAAACTGATACAGGATAAGATACATAATGTACTTTTTAAAGTTTTTCTATTAATTCTATTTGTTTTATTTTTAGTTCAATTACTAGTTTAGATTAGGTAGAGGTGGTTTGGTTTCCAGGCTGCATTTTATGCATCATGTAGACTGCCCAGAGTTTTGTTATTAACATCAGGATAAAAACTATATAACAAACAACCAATATATACATCTTTGGAGTAAAGGTCAGTTGGTTTTTTTCTGTTTAAATTCATTAAAGGATCCTGTTCCAGACTAAAGTTATATTCACCATGGTGAGATATATATCTCTATGCCCATAATAGTCATATTGATATCAGTGACAAAATGCTTTGGAGATTGAAGTTGTTCAGAGATGAACTAAGTCTGAAATACCAGGAACCAACAACAATAGTATCAACAATATCTTCTCAGTGGTGGGACTCAAATAATTTAACAACTGGTTTGCCCAGGGTCAGGTTGGCTGTCATGGGAAGTGTGGCCCATCCCTGTCCTCCAGTTCCACCACACATGCAGGATGAGCCTCCGATGACAGCCAACCTGACCCTGGGTGAACTAATTGTTAAATTACCCCCCGCAGGTATTAAAGTGGATCCTGGGCGCTGTGCTGCAATGGAGAAACAGGAAACAGGGTGGCTGCACGAGGGTAGGAAGAGGAGCAGGGAGAAGAAAGAGGGAAAATGGCCTTCTCCTTCCCTTGCGCCGGTGCTCCATTTCCCGTTTCTCCATTGCAGCACAGTGCAGCACCCAGGATCCATCTTGATATTGGGGCAGAGGGATAATTTAACAACTGGTTTTCCTGAACCAGTATGAACCGGCTGAATCCTACCGTTGGTGAGGCCCACTTTAGGTCAGTGACAAAGTCTTCTGGTTGAAGCGATATCCCTCTAGAAATAATTTGCCAACTCAAAACTGACCATAGTCTCTTACAGTTTCAATGTACCTGCTTTGCTATTAGAAGGCCAGAGGTGGTATTGAACTGGTTCTCACTGGTTCAGGAGAATCGTAGCGGTGATTTGGTGTGGTCACTGAAACGGTAGTGACTTCTGTCTGGCCATGCCCCCAACCCAGTCGCCTGGTCACTACTTGCTCACTTGCCCTGCCCACCCGACATTTGCTCGCTTGTCCCACCCACCCGCCGCTCATCCCGCCCAGTCACTCCTCCCGTACTACGCAGCAAGCTGGGTCCTGGTAGCTTGCCTTTCTAACCTGCCTTTCCACATGGTGCCTGTGCCCCAACTGAGCAGCCTGATCTGCCTGCTCACAGGTAAATCTGTGAGTCATACTAGCTCCTTCTCCACCATCCCTGGACCTTGCCAGCCCTTCCTCCACCATCCCTGGACCTTGCTGGGCCTCCCTCACCATCCCTGGGCCTTGCCGGGCCTCCCTCCACTGTCCCCAGACTTTGCTGGGCCTCCGCCACTGTCCCTGGACCTTGCTGGGACTCCTTACTATCCCCAGACCTTACTGGTCCTCCCCCACCATCCCTGGGCTCGCCTGGCAGGATCGAGAGGGCAGGCAGATGTCCTGGCGCTGCACATGCTGTGTGCAATTTGCAGCAGCACTGGGACATGGCTTCTGGAGCAGCAGCGCTGCGACTGCTGACTTTCTTCCTTTTGTCCCCCAGGAGAAGGAAGAAAGCTCCGCATGTGCAGCACACTGCAGGCCACACCCAGCTCGTGGGCCTTGAGTTTGACACCTCTGACATAGATATATGTGGAGGATATACAAGTGGGGGTTGCACAAATGGAAAACTTATTTGTGATCTTCCGTGCCAGATTCTTCATTGACTTTATCCCTGCAAGCTTTTCACAAAATCAGAAATTGGAAATCACTTTAATGCCTACCTATTTTTGCCCACCCATGTTGTTCTGTTGAGCTGTTTAAGTAAATAAATACCTATGAGCCATGGTAGTGTAGTGGTTAGAGTGCAGTACTGCAGGCTATTTCCTCTAGCTGCTGGCTGCCTGCAATTGGGCAGTTCGAATCTCACTAGGCTCAATGTTGACTCAGCCTTCCATCCTTCTGAGGTGGATAAAATGAAGACCCAGATTGTTGGGGGCAATATGCTGACTCTGTAAATTGCTTAGAGAAGGCTGTAAAACAATGTAAAGTGATATATAACTCTAAGTGCTATTGCTATGAAACCATGATGCAACTAAAATGATGACCTACAAATCACAGGTTTTCTAGTTCAATTTTAAACATTCTCATAATGGATATTTTTAATTTGTCTGTTAACCTACATACTACCAGTTCTCTGTGCAAATCCTCTGTGAGTAATAAAGGTTAAGTGGGCAAAATTTTCTTTGACTCTTTAATTAAGAAGTTAAAAGAGAGGGACAAAGAGACAGATGAACAGAGAAAGACAGACAGATAAAAAGCATACATGTACATTCAAGAATATTAACTTTTTATTGTTGTTACAATAAACACAATAAAACTATTAGCTCATTTGCTAGTGTATACAGGCACTTTTTTATTATCACTTGTATTTTGATTATTGGGGAATATATATATATATTGCAACGTTGCAATATTACTGGCTTAATCTAAACTTTATCCATTAATTATCTTAAATGTTTATAGCTCTAAATGCTTCCATTTTGTTAGCTTTTTTTAAAGCCCATTGATCAAAGCAAAGAGTTTCCAAACAGTTTTCCATTCAAACTTGGCTGAAAAATACACTCCTTTTTTTCACTGACAACTTCTGAAGCTGCACCAAAGTTCATGGAGGAAAACACACTGCCAAAAGGCTGCAATTTCACTCCCAAATCACATTCCATCTGCTATCATATAGAATAAATTTACACAGAGATAACTTGATTTAACACTCTTTCAACTGTAATACAATAGATCAGTGTTTCTCAACCTTGGCAACTTTAAGTTTCATGAACTTCAGCTCTCAGAAATCTGAGGCTTGAACTCATCTTAAAGGTGCCAAGGTTGAGAAATACTGGAGTAGATTACAAGACCACAAAAGGACCTCAGCTGAATAATTCATATCCTCGCTGGATGATCCATAATCCAAAATTATGCATTTTGTTCCCCAACCTCTGAGATACTTCTTTGCTTACTTTTGAGATAAATTCTAGCACCATGATCTTTCAGCTTGTTTTAGGCGGACTGATTCCAATTAGCTATATATGTCATGGAACCCTTGGGATCAATGCATTTAGTACAAATACAAATCACAAACCATTACAAAGTATGAAACCTCTGGAATGTTGCAGAAGTGGAGTAGTCTCTGGTCTAATCAAGATGCAGTGCTCTTCTATGGAGAGAAAGATAAGGCAAACACCCTAAAGCTTATGCTTTCATTGAGTGCCATCTACTGGGGTTCAAGTGGAAATAAGAACATCCCTTGCTTGCAAAACTCAGCATAGAACCAGAAGGTGTTACTAAAGAGGAACAAGAAATGTAGGCAATGCATTGATTGATTGATTGATTGTGTGCATCAAGTTGTTGTCAACTCTTGACAATAATATAGATAGTTTCTCCATGACGATCTATATCTAGCCTGGTCTTTCTTCATGGTATGCCCATTGCCATATTGAATTAGGCAATGCATAATCATAAAAATGGCTTAACTGCAGAGTCCTTGATGCTCTTTGAGCATGATTATGGGCTCAAAAATATTTCAATCAGTGGTGGTATTCTACCGGTTCAGCCCGGTACTGCTGAGCCGGTAGCGGTAATAAGCAGTGAAGACGGACCGGTTCTCTCCACCACTCTGCTGTTGTGCTCACCCGCCCACCTGGGCTCCCATACTCACCTTTATCCTCTGCTTTTGAAGCGCAGCTACTTTGTGCCACACAGCAGAGTGCCGCACAGCAGCTCCTGAAGCAACCGGGAGAGTGCAGGCTTGCAGGAGGTGAGTTAGAATGTCTCTGCACCTGTGCAAATGCCTCAAAGTGCATGTTTGGTGCACACACATCCATAAAGTGTATGCACACGTGCAAAGCACGCCCACCAAGCCACACCTACCGAACCAGTGGTAACACTTTTTGAATCCCACCACTGATTTCAATACCTGATTAGGTAACATCATCAATGTTAGAGAGTGTGGGGTTTGCTCCCTGTAGCTTATACTTCTGGTGTTAGCAGAGTGTGATTTTCTGCTTGGTAACTCCCTAATTTGGGTTTAATTTTTTATTTAGCATATGGCATATCATACATATGCTGTATGATGTTAAAATAAATGCATAATATACATGTGTATTAATATTTTATCTAGATTAGTAAAACATAAAATATAAATATATATAAAAAAATATAAATGTTAAAAGATCTGTGTTCAAACACCAATGTCTAGACTATCTAACCATTGAAACACAGCGACATTTATCTTAAAAACAATCAGACACTGACTGGTATATGCCCTTAAGTTACAGCCATTCACAATATGATCTACAGTTTGGCATGGAACCCCATAGTCACACTGAGAGAGGAGGATATTATGCCCCATTTATAGATGGAGTCCCTGCAGAAGTGAGGTGCAAATTCTATTCAGGATTTTCTATTGCTGATGTTGTAATTCAAAGCTTGATACCTTGTTTTGACGAATTATTCTGTTGTTGAAGTGTTGAGTTTTGGCAATAGTTCTGGGATTTTTAAAGTCTTTAGTCTTTTAAAGTCTTAAAGACTTTAAAAATACCAGAACTATCGCCAAAACTCAACACTTCAACAACAGAATAATCAGAGAAGCCATAGAGATAGAAAATCGCCCACACAGCATGAATAAACAAGATGATACCTCCCGCCTACCAGCCATTTGGAAACCGGCCCTCATTAACAAACGAGTACCTAACATGAAGAATGACACCAGACCCACACCCACGAAGGCCACACAAGATGCTACCACCACACTTCCACGTAGAAAGCAGATTCACACCCACACAGATGATGAGACATGACCACGGACCAGAAGCCGTACCGCAGCTGCATCACTACCCGCTTCAAACCCCTCCAACCCATACATGAAGCGAACTGACGCCCAGCATGAAGATATGGCACAACCACGAATGTGAAGCCAAACAACAGGATCACAGCTCACCAGCTCAAATCCCCCGACAACTAAGACTAACCTGAACACAGCCAATCCCCCACCTGAACAGAACACTCCCCCAGCCAATCAGAACACAGCCAAACCCCAACCAATCAGATCACAGCCAAGCCCCCACCAATGAGAACACAACCCCAGCCAATCAGAACACAGCCAAGACCCCACCAAGTCAATTCGCACTCCCACTGGCAGTTAAAAGAAAAAACAGCAGCAAGCTCACATTACTCTAAGAAGCACAAAGCTGAAGACACAAGCCTGAAGATGATGAATGAGATTTCGTCGAAACATCGCCAAAATACTTCCAATTTTATGTGGGAGAAAACCCGAATAACCAAAGATCCACATACAAATACCCGTGAAAACCTCAGAAAACATATATATATCCAATCTATATACCCAATCAAGTCACACCCCACTAGCAGTTAAAAGGAAGAAGCAGCTGCAAGCTCACATTACTCCGAGAAGCACAAAGCCGAAGACACAAGCCTGAAGATGATGAATGAGACTTCATTGAAACGTCGCCTAGATGCTTCCAATTTTATGTGGGAGAAAACCCGAATAACCAAAGATCCATATATATATATATATATATATATATATATATATATATATATATATATATATATATATATATATATATATATATATATAATGAATACGTGGGAAAATACCCGAACAAAGCTGAATGCCATATATGTAAGTACCCGTGAAAACTTAAGAAAACAAATACATACATACATACATACATACATACATACATACATACATACACACCTCAGAAAACACACACACACACACACACACACACACACACACATACATTCATATATGTGTGTGAATGTGTGTGTCCTGTTTCTCTGAAAATATGACCTACCCTGAAAGTAAGTCGTAGCTTGCTTTTTACATGTGCACACAATATAAGCCCTACCCCCCAAATAAGCCCTAATTAAGATCCCACCCACTCCAGAGTGCACTGGTAAAAATTAAGCTAGGGTGGGGATGGGGGAGTGAAGCTGCTCTACTATTTACCTTTGGACAATTGTAGCCAGGCCTCGCACACCTCAACACCTACCTTGCTGACCTATTTCTTCTGCAGCTGGCAAGGCTGGCAAGGCTTTCCTGGAGGACTCTAGCTGATATCAAAGCTCCCGATCGAGCACTGTTATCAGCTGCAGAGGCCTTCAGGAAAGCATTTCCGGCTGCAGAAAAAGTTCCTGAAGGCCTCTGCCAGCGAAAAGGAGGCCTGGGTGATGTGTGCAAGTGAGGTTAGTCAATGAATGACATACCCCAAAAATAAGACCTGGTTTCTTTTTTTATGGCCAAAAAATATAAGACAAGGTCTTATTTTGGGGGAAACTGTGTGTGTGTGTGTGTGTGTGTGTGTGTGTGTGTGTGTGTATGTACTGAGAGAGAGAAAGACACAGAGAGAGTCATACATGTATCATAGGAGAAACACATTCTCTAAATACAAGAAAATAGAGCAATCTTTATCTCTATTCCTGCCATTTCTTGCATATTTGAACATTTTAAGCAATTTCCTCTAGCAATAGTTGATGAGAAAAACATGTACAGTTTGGGAACTAAAATATGAACCTGGAGCACATATTTGCTATATCCTTGGAAGTAATTATCCCCAGTGATGTTATTAAGGGTAAACTTTGACTGAGACATTTGATCAATAACTGTGATACAACCTCAAGCAAAACTGTTCCATTTGAAAATGCAGTCAAATAGATATTTTTCTCTCACACTTACAGGAGAAATAAAAAATACATTTGCTGTACAAAACCGCAAAATAAATAAAAATAAGACTTTCAGAATTCTCCCACCCAACTGCCTGGTCTGAAAATATTATTTGGAATAAGTCCTCCTGGAGTTCCTTGTTAAGATTTCCAAATGTTAGAGCCTATTTTTACATCTTTTTGTACTGTTAGAAATGAACAAAAGAAGTAAAAATTATTTATTAAGCAACCAGTAGCAGTTGAATTAACACTGAACTAAGTAAGCATAAAAAGCTCTACTTTTTAAATTAATTATTCTTTCCCCTTAATTTGAAGATTGTTTGATCTCACAGTTCTTTGGAAAAGAGAAACAAAGCCCATCCAAAATCATTAGGTAGGCATCTATCCAAGCATTCATGAATCATCTGTAGTTTATTTTTAAGCCAAATTGACTTTCTCTTTAACCACAGTTTTCTCTACAGAGCCAAGGACTTTTTCATTTGAAGAAAAGTGAAATGCTTCTCAAATTCAGCAAAAAATACTCACCAGGTCTTATTATCAAAACCATTTATTTCATTTAGGCTTGTCAAAGAATCTAGTAATATGCCAAACAGATATTGTAAAGTGGCATTTTAAAATTCACAGAACAAACATTACTGAAAACCTCAGTGTAGAATACAGAATTAAAATTTCATTTTGAGTTAACATGCCTCCCACCTGTGATCATTGATAAATCAGATTCAAGCAAGAAGATGAGTTTCTCTTTATGAAGTCAAGCACCAAGAGATTATCCCAATTTTAGATATTTAAAGACAATTTAGATTCACATGCTACTCTCGCACAATATGCTAGAAAAGACTAAAGGGTGGCTTATGTATAATAAATGCATATTAATTAATTAATTACCTTGATGGTTAAAAATAAGCCAATTTCTGACTATATTTATGATTGACTCAGTGTGAGGAAAAAATAAGCATTTGGAATGGAAACAAAAAGTATATAATCAAGGAACCAATATTTAAAGGTTAAATATTGTTTCTACAATGTCCAGATAGAAGAAAAAAGCCAAAAGCACTAGGGCACTTTGATTGCCAACAAAAAATGCCTGATATTATGTCAGATCAACAACCAGTATTACTGAGTACTGTCAACACTCAGCACTGGCAGAGATTTTCCAGAGTTTTAGCCAAAAAACACCAATTGTGGTAAAAGGGAAACAAGGAAGGGCAAAAGGATTCTAACAACGTGCTGCACAATGTATTTTAGAAAGTGAAAAAAGCATGTTGGCCAGAACTTTATTGGTAATGAGTGATAAGCACAGGGTCTGAATAATCTATTACCAGCCAGCTGTCTGACAATACTCCAGGGATAGGAGGATTCATTCATTGGTGCCATGAGCCAAACAGATGCTTCCTAGCTATTGATGGATGGAGGAATAGCCAAGCCCTAGTATTCTTGAGTTGACCTGGATTATTTATTTATTTAGCATATGCCTAAGTAAATTGAGCTGTCCTGAACTGGTCCTTCACCCGCTCCTTTTTTCTGTGGCCACCAAAGAACCTCCAATCAGATTTGCAGTTCCCATAATTTCCCGCATCCCTAGTTCCCCAACATTTTGAGTTAAGAAATACATGTAAACAGACATGCAATACTTCATTAACTTTCCTTCACTGGTCTTCCCTGCAACCCACATAAAGAAACTTTATTTCTACTTCTAAAAAGAAGAAACCTCCAAAATATATTAACTATATGCTCCTGCCTGCTTTGCATTATTCTCCCTGTGCCTTTACCCATTCACTAGAGCTTCCATCTGTGTCCAAAGTGTAGCTCCCAATCATTCAATATTTCTCATATCTGTTTAAGGGAAAAGAATTGTCAGTTACCATCTGCCACATGAAGCAGGAGACTCAATTTCTTTAATAATAAGCCATTTTTACATGAAAAACATATATTAATATATGCATGTTAGTGACAATGGGCTAAAGCATATGAAGAACGCATGCAAGAATTTGTATGTCTAGTTTAATGAAAAGAAGAACTAAGTGTGATATGGGATGACATTGGAATTAGCAGTGTTCCAATATTTGAGGGGCTGAGACAAGGAAGAGGGGTTCAATCTAGTTTCTAAAGCACCTGAAGGCAGGACAAGAAGAAATGGATGGAAGCTAAGCAACCTAAAACAAAGGATAAATTTCTTGAAAGTTAGAAAAATTAATCAGTAGAAAAACTTTAGAAGTTGTGAGTGTCCAACACTGGATATTTTAAAGAAGAGATTGAACCATTTGTCTGAAATGGTATAGGATCTCCTCCTTGAATAGGGAGTTGGGCTAAAAGACTTCCAAGGTCCTTTTAAACCCTATTATTCTGTTATACCTCTGGGGAAAATGTGGCAATCTGAAGATACTTCTGCCAATAGTAGAGCCAATGATTGTTGGCGGACTGAAGAGTTAGTTTTCTCTCAACAAGATAAGGACTTGAGATTGCTCACAAGTTTTCCATATAATTGCTCCTACAAGAAGACTACAAGACAATTGGATTAAGATCTATGTCAAGGGAATAGCTATCTTTATGCTCAAACTACAATCAATACCTTTCAAAAAGACACTTTTTTTCCCCAAAAGGACACTGATTGCATACTTTGCCTACTTCCTTTCCTTAATAGTTTTGAAAATTGTCTCTTAACTACTTTTCAGTCATTACAACCTTTTGGGCAACAAGGTTTATATTACTGGTTAAGTTTCTTCCAGTCCTTAGCAAAATATGTTTTAAATACAAGTTTAAAGATTTAAAAAACTTTTGGAATAAACAGCAAAGGTTGATTAGAATGCTGATTCTGGAAATTTAAAAATGGACTAATAAGATTTTGAAATCAAAATCTATGGAAAAATGCTTTCTATGGAAAAATGCTTTTGTTCTGGATTATCTTTTTAAAAAACATTATAAAATGAGATATTGAAGGCTGGAAACTAGACGAAACCAGGAGAACTGAATATTAAATTAAAAGAGAAGACACTCAAATTTTGTTAGAAAGGTCAAAGAAAAAAAATTAAAAGAAATAAAGTTCTAGGATATTTTTTAAGGGATTAAAGAGTGTTAAGAGTAAAAGGAATATAATGTTGGTTTATTTGATCATGACTTTTACTGACATAAGAACTTAAATGACAATGCTTTAAGGATTTGTTTATAGAAAAAGATGGGATACAGGGTTAGGATTAGGGTTAGATTTAAGAAGAATTTCTCTATGGCAAATGCTTTATCCATAATTTATTCAAAGTTGTTAGCAATTTAATCTTTTTAAAGAAATATAAACCCAACACAATAATAGTTGGCAATCTATTCATTTGTACTAGAGATATATCAATATTTGCATAATATACAAATGAAATATCCTGCATGTCTACCTTCAAAAGTTAATAGAAATTAGTCTTAACCAGTTTCAAACTTCCTTGAATTTTGATTAACTAGATCATGAATCTTGGGAGTACTAATTGGCTTGATTTTGGATGGTGAAATATAAATGTTGATGTTAGCTTTACAATCTTGAAATACAAAAAAAACCTGCATTAGATATAATGGGAAATGATATATTCTCCTTTTAGAATGAACAACCTGCAGCAATAAGCTATTTACTTCAGCAGTGATTTAGTGCTGTCTCTAAGGCTTCCTATCAGGTGCTATCACTTTTCAGCAGGAAAGACAGTCACATGACATCTACATATAGTGTGAAGATGTTTACTATAGCAAAATTGCCTCTTAAAATAAAAAAAAGTTCTGCTTAACTGGCTTAAAACACAAACTGAAGTTTAAAAAAACAGCATACAGCTCATGTTTCATTCTTTTGCTATTGTTGCACAAACTTTTTAGTGTATTGACTATCAATGAATTTCAGCTTCCCAAATCAGTTCTCCAACAGAAATCCAAATTCCTGGTCTTCCAGTTTGAGCTTCTTCGGCGACAGACAAAAATCCGCGATCGTGCACGGTTTCGGTCTGGTCTTGCCACTGGAGCACCCCGAGCTGGCTGGTTTCGGGGCTAAGCCACCCTGTAGAGGTGGTGAAGAGGGGGGAGACTGCCAACGGGGTTGAGGAGGGCCGCATCTCTCCTCCTCAACTGGCCATTACTCCCTTTCCCGAAGGCAGTTGCAACGGTGGTCAGAAATGGCCACCTCAAAGAAGAACTCGACCAGAAAATAATGTGCAGGAGGAAGATAAGAAATGAAAGTTTTGGCTGACCAGGTTAAATTGCAAAAGCAACAACTAAGGTACCCTGGAATTTAAACTAAAAAAAAAAGTAACATCGTTCCCAAAGAAGATTCGGAAGCAGCGAAGGAAAGTGAAAAGGGAAAGGTTTGGCTTTTTTCTTCTTCTCTCCCTTTCCCTATATTGACAACCAAGAGACTTATATAAGAAATCAGAAAAAAAATATGCTTTGACATCAACAGGCAATTAAGCTGAAAATAAAATAAAATGTCAAAGGGATAATAAAGATTTCTGGACATTAAAAAGTTTTTTATAAACAGGGAAGGAGAGAGAAAGAATAAAAGGGCAGGATCTAGAAAAAGAGAGGAGACTGCCTGGAATTAAAAGGAATCTACAGAAAAGCTTTAACAAGACTTTTAAAAGATACATTTTAACTGAAACTTGGTAACTAAATTGTAGAACCCCAGGAAGAGAAAGTGAAAAAAAGCAAAAAGAAACAGCTTGCGTGTATTTGGATTATTTGGTGATCATTGGACTCTTGGTTATTGCATTTGAATGACTAAAATTAATCGGGTGGTTGTTTAAAAATTTATATAATGGCACTACTTCTGGATGAATTGAAAATGGAACTTAAAAAGAAGAAGATGCACAAGAAGGGAGAGGCTCTTTCGGCTTCGTTTTTCAATTCTTAGAAATGGAGATTTGGAACTATGAGAAACATCAAGAAACGTCTGCAAAACAAGAAGACTGGGACAAAGAAGAAGCCATCTTTAATGAACAAGTAATTCTATGTGGGGAAGAAAAAGGAAAGGGGGGAAAGAGAATGGAGAATTTAAGACTTAAAAAAACAACCAAAGAAAAGAAAAATAGTTCGAAAAATAAGTATAATATTGGAAAGCAACAGAAGAGGGAATACAGAAGAGAGAAATAGAAGTAGAGAGACAAGGGGGTAAAAAGGGGAGGGAGAAGAAGAGAGGGAAGAAGGAAAGGAAAAGAAGTTATAAAGGACAGAAACAAGATATAGAGAAACAGGACTTATTTAGAGATAATGGGTGAAAATTTAACTGAAAAAGGGATTCTGTAAAGGCACATAATATTGTATTGTTATATTAGTATTAGAAATAATTTTAGAAAATTGGAAACAATGTATGATTAAAATGAGGGATAAAATTGCTATTGTAATCTTGTGAAATGTTTGTTAATAAAATAAATGAAATAAAATAAATGAGAGAATTGAATTAGGAAGGGACGGGAACATTTTAATTAGTTAATGTTTTATAAAATAAAAGTGAAGAGGGGGGAAGTTAATTATGGAAAACTTATAACTGTTCCCATAGAAGTATGATATTTATGAAAAGTAATGTTAGAGAAGTTAAGATTTTAATGAATATTAATATTAATGATAGAATTGAATTGGAATGGAATGTGTTATTTTAACTACATATATTTATAATCTTTTTTTTTCTTTTTAAGAATATAGTGTGTATTTTAAGAATGTACCAAGCAGAATCCGAATTGAAGTTATGTATTATATTGAATGTTAAACTTTAAGGTATATATTGAAGCTTACATAAGAGTTAAATGGATAAAATTAAAATATATAAAGGTGTCATACTCCAATCAGCAACTTCAGGAGAAACTTTGTTTAATGAGAAAAGGTAATATGAAATTGAAACAGGACAGACAAAAAGTATAAATATAAAGATTTGAATCGAGATAACTAAAATTAAGAAAATTAAAAGAGGAGAGAAGCTATGTAGAAAATGTAAAACAGTAATAAGATATGGAATTGAACATAAAAATGAGCATGAAATTGAATTTGTGTCTGTACAAAGAAATGTAACCCGGGATCACGCTACTTTCAAAAAAGATGTTTTATTTGTATTTCTTTGTGAAAACTCAAATAAAATTTACAAAAAAAAAAAAAGAAAGAAAGAAATCCAAATTCCTGAGTCTCTCTACATATTTCCCTTTAAAATTCCTCCATAACACATTTATTGCATATAAACAAATACATTGTCCTTTCAAGTTGATTCCTGGCAAATGCAAAGTTTTGGAACAAAAAAGCTGTCATTTCCTTATTCCTAAGGCTGAAAGCGAAGAATTGACCCAGTTAACTCTATGCTAAAATGGGAACAGAACTCACAATCTCCTGATTTCTTATCCACTTTACATATGGCTCTCATACTGCATATAACATAATGGAAAAATGGATTTATGATTAATAAAAATACAGTATTAATTATAACATCTACCATAGTCTTTTTAGAATTTGCAATGAAGACATTGAAATGGTGAGCAATTCGTCTTTTTTAGATTCAACTGTCAACAGTAAAGGAAGTAGCAGTCAAGAAATGTTACACAGACTGACACTTGGTAAGGATAAAATATTCAGATGCTGAAATGTGTTTATACCTACAGAGATCATAATCATGTAAGAAATGGTTTTCCTTCTGGCACATTATGAAAATGAAAGTTAGACTTTGAAGAGGTAGGATAAAAGAATCTTGATAATGTTGGTGTTAGAGAAGATTCTTGAGAACATCATGAATAGCCAGGAAAACAAACCAGTGGATTATTGATAAATCACCTCAGAGTTTTCATTCAGGCTTATAATCAGGCCCATTATCATATCGGGACAAATTATGCAAAGATATGGGTCTCTTGGGAAGTCTGTAATGCTGGGAAAGGTAGAAAGAAGAAAAGGATCAGCAACAGACAGATACAGCAACAATGAATGCATCATTAGAAAACACAATGGGCCCAGAGTTATTTTATCTGTTAGGTTGCTAAGAATCAACAGCAGTTTGATGACACATGATCAATCAATCAATCAATCAATAGAATATGCTCTTGGTCATGATAATCCTCTTAAGAGATTTCTGCATAGTATTTGACACAAATGACCCAGCATTATGCTTACCAGATAAACCTAAATCCCAATTAACTATACTGTGACATGTGAATTGTAATCTACCATGGAATCTTGTGACAATTTGCAAAGTAAGAAAGATATTATTTCACATTTGACAATTCTGATTAATTAGATTATGATCTAGGAAAGCGAAGATGTTTTCAGGTATACTGAAATATTTCCTGATATTTATCCTGCAAGAAACCAGCTAGCTAGCCTTCATGAAATGTATGATCTATAAAGTTCATTATACTTAGGACTATCAACTGAAATGAAGAAACAATAACTATATTTAACAACAATGTTAAAGTAGTTAAATACAACCCTGATGCGGTCCTCAATGAAATTGAGTTTGAAAGCCCTGATTTAGTGGGACTGACAATATGGCTGAGCAATGGGGAAATTTACCACCCAAAGAGGTACAATCTTGTAAGACATGGATAAATGGCACATACCAAGTGTTATAAAATGAACAGATTCTTAGATTATATTTAATATAGTAAATATACTGAAAAATATTAATAGTTTGCCTTTCTATGTGCACTGTTTCTTAAAATCTGCAAGAGAGCAATGATTAGGCCCTTTTACTGTTTCCTGGTCTAATCAAGTTGCTATTTATTACTTTGCCAAAACTAGTATAATTTTAGAAAAGATTTAGAAAACTATATTTATAGACCAGGAAGTGATGTCCCTAGTTGTGGGTATAAAAGCAGCAAAAGATTCTAGCTTTTAAAGTTTCCAGTCCAAGCAGTGGTTTAGGGCAGTGGTCTCCAAATTAATTGTATATATTTACCAGTATTTTCTTTTAGCATGCATCCTCAATATATGTATGTTTATAAAGTTATATTCATGTACAATTGTACCTTATGTCTATTACGTACTTATAAAACACACTCCAAAAATAGACCTTAATGAGTATAAGATAAAAATGAACTGAGTAATCTAATATTTTCTTCTTGACCCCAAAGGACCTTCTTGCTCACCTCCTGAAAATCATTGTTTAAAGAACTGTCTGAATACAACTGTTATACACTTTTCAACTTTATGGCACTTGACAGTGGTTGCAAGCATACAACGCTTAAAACAAACATGCAATATCTAAAATAATTAAAATGAACTTAAAATTCATTAACCTAATAGATTCTTCAAGAACAGTCCCAAGGAGAATGATTTGTCTAATTGGAGAATCCTGAAGTATATGCGAATGGTCTCCTAACTCCTTATATATATGTGTGAGATTACTTTCATGTATGATTGAATTTTAAAAATGCTAATTTCAAATCTACAGATTTAACACTCCATCTTAAAAAATCAGGTAGATGGTTCATGAATCATATTCTATCATGACTACTAAAACAAAACTCTTTGTTTATCTTTTTGTGCTATTGTATATCTGAAATGGTTTCTGAATTCTTACATAAGAATGTATTGGGGGAATTTGCTTCATTAACTGATACTTATTTCAAACTTATTTCAGAACTAAGGAATCTTCTTGAATGGGAAATGAAATATCTTCAAGGAAAAACAAAGATATCCAACCATGACTATTATATTTTTCTGGTTTCAGAGAGACTTCTTCCCATGTAGGTACGTAGGTCTGAGACTGCAACCATAAACTTGTTTCATGCCATGACAGGCATGTAAGTAAAATTGCTTTCTATGGTTTATTGGAAATTTCTGGGGTTTCCCCTCAAACCCTAGAAATGCTACCTATTGAACCAGTTTGAAAAGGGTAACTAGAATAACAAAGGAATGCCATTCTTCTTAGAAAAGCAAGTGACAAGATTGTTTCTGTATTACAGCAGGGATAGGAAAGCTAAGGACAATATTTAGCACTCAAACTATTCCAATATGGCCCTTGAGACTATTTTGAGTACCACTGGCTTGGAACAAGGTTTGGATGTAAAGGGGAACAAAAGGAAATCAGGTAATTAAATCACAGAATGAGATAAAATGTATTCAAATAGAATAGTATTCAAATAGAATTCAATAAAATGTATTCAAATAGATTCAAATAGTTGAGCCTGCAAATAAATAGCAATAGCCATTAGACCAATGGTAGGATTCAATTTTTTTTACTACTGGTTCTGTGGGCATGTCTTGGTGGGCATGGCAGGGGAAGGATACTGTAAAATCTCCAGTTGGAGGTAATATTTGCCGGTTCTCTGAACTACTCAAAATTTCCGCTACTGATTCTCCAGAACTGGTGAGAACCTGCTAAATACCACCTCTGCATTAGACTCATATATTGCTCCATAGTGTTTTTGAGCACTCTGATTGGTTTACAATCTCAGCATATTGTCCTGAACAATCTGAGTCCTCATTCTACTGAAGGATGGAAGGCTGAGTCAATCCTAAGCAAGTCGGGATCAAACTCCTGCCTGTGGTCAGAGTTAGCCTGCAAGTGCAATACTGAATTCTAACCTCTGTGAATCAGAATTAAGGATTATCTGAAGGGGTATGAGAGATGTAAACTTTTAGGGTCACTGAACATAAATAAATACAATGTTAATAACAGTAATCTTGAAGAGCTGAAAGGAATAACTAAAAACTTGGAGTCTGGAATAGTTATTCAAGAGGTGACATTGTGGGAGCAGAAGATAGACCTAAGAGCAAAAGCATATGTAGCAGTTCCATTTGATGTAGATCAGTGTTTTTTCAACTTTAAAATATGTGGGGAATGCTAGCTGGGGAATTCTGGGGGTTGAAGTCCCCATACCTTAAAATTGCTACGTTTGAAAAATACAGACAGACTTGATCCAGAGTCTACTCTTGAAATTAAAAGGGAGATCTATAGGATTTAAACAGAGATGGGAGATTTCTCCAAGTCAAGCCACTTAAAAAGATAAAAGTGAGCAGAGATGTTTCTATGGGACAATGCAAACCTATACCAACAGTTAAAATATTTGCAAGGAATTAGGTAATTTAGCACAATTTCTTGAACTCAGGGAAAATCACTGTGAATAAAAAACCAAGGTTACTCAAAGAGTTTCATGTGTATTTCATAAATTGGTTAATTGTTGTCTCACAACACAGCTCTCAGACAATCTTCATCATAATCATCACTATTATTCTTTCAAAAATTACAGTATTACTTAAGACATAAGTCTGGCCATAGGATTCACAAACCCACTAGTGCTCGCACTATGATGCTATTTGTGTCAGTCTAACCCTCTTCCTTAGCAGATTCCTTTGGTGCCATTATTTAACATTTTAGAAAGCATTAATGGATAGTTAATAACCATTAACCAAGATCTAGTTTGTGAGCTAAGGTTGATATCTGAAGATAGCGTAATATATATAAGCTCACCTACAATGAAAGAAACACTTATCTTAATAGGTCGATGTTATCTCAGTTTGGACACAGTGTGAAGGCCATGCTATGAAAAATTCAAGAGGAGTCTTTTGGGAGCATACTAAGTAATTTCCAGATCAGTGCACAATAGCTCCTCTGAAACACCTACAATTATCTTTCATTCTGTACAGTTAGTTTTTGGCCAGGGAGAAGGGGAAAAACAAGAAAGTAATAAAATGAATGAAACATGTTCCATAATTAAAAAGGGCATAATCTAATAAGACAACTGTTGTACATTTACAAACAGCTGTTTGGATTTGGCAGTCTCCTTCTTACCTTGAAAATCAGCAGCTGAAAACTGCAAATAATAAGACAACACTTTCTCTCCACAAGAAAATGTAATTAGTAACTGATGATTGCTGTGGGTTATGTTCTTTCAGAACATGCCTTCATACAGATACCAAAGGTTGCATCCATCCATTTTTTTCCTCCTTAAGGGTTAATTGGGGTGCAATGTAGACTTGTGGTGCATCCTGGGCAACTTTGTCACATCTAAATAGTCTACACCAGAAATGTCAAACTCAAGGCCCACAGGCTGAATCTGGCCCATGGGGGGCTTCTATCTGGCATGTGGGGCCACCCTGGAAACAGTGAATGACTGGCCCGTGGTGCCTTGGCCTGCCCAGGCTGAACATGTGCTGATCTACAATCTGGTGGGGGCTCGCAGAGTGCTGGAGGAGGCCATGGCAGCCAAAAACGGAGCATGGGAGGGCCGTGCATGTGTTTTCGTTGGCAGAGTACTAGCAAAACAAACTACTAGCAAAAGTGCCATTTGATCACAAGGCAAGGAGGCATCAAAAAACATTTCCTCTTTTGCATTTGAGCATCCAAGAAGGGATAAGAAAGGAGAAAGGGAAAGAGCAAAGAAAAAGAAGGAAAAATGGGAAGAGAGCAAGAAAGGAAAAAGAAGGGAAGAGGGGGAAGGAAGGAGAAAGAAAGGAAAATGGAGAGGGAAGAAAAAAGAAAAGAAGGAAGGAAGGAAGGAAGGTTATAATGAGAAAGAAGGAGGGTTTGCGGGAAGTCCTGCCTTAGCACTTGGCCACCAGCAATCCTGCTGCCCTTTTGCCACCCCCTTGACTCCTCCTCCTGACTTCTTCTGGTGGTCTCCATCCTATTGGTGAAGGTGTTTTGGTTACAAAGCCGGATCTCCTCACGTGGAGATTCTGACCCACACACTTTGCCATCCCATACACACCTTGAGCAACCTGGCCAAGAAGAATGAGCACAGCAGCAGCAGCATTGAGGAGGAGGTAAGCATAGCCGGGCACCCTCCCTGGGAACTTGAGGACCAGGCTGGGAGTCCTCCATGTGGCCTGAGAGGGATGGCAGGATGGCAAGGCTTCTCTGGAGGACAAGGATTTGTCCCTCTCCCTGTTCTTGACTTCCTCCACTGGAGACAATGGATCTCCCCAGCCCTGCCCAGACCACCACAGGCACCCCCAACATGAGTTACATTGAGCTGGCCATGTCCCCTGCCCTCCCCGAGGTCAAAGACAACCCTGATGAAATTGAGTTTGATACCCCGGTCTATACATTCTGGCTGTTGGACCTTACAAAGTTTTCCCAACAAGAAGCAGCAGCTGAAAATAAAAACAACAGTTGGTATCTTCCATCAATATATTCCCCACCAGGTTTTGCTACATCATACTTGCCTTTGTGTACGAATACTTCAAGTACACCTTGTTTGTCCTCAAGTTTTGAGCATTTGTGCAGAGGCATTTGAGTCCTATATAGTTGACTCTGGGTATATTTCCTATAACTCCTACTTTACTTCTGAGTTTTATTTCCTTCCCATCACTCCCTACCTAATTGTTTGATTGGGGGATTTATTCTTGGGGTTAAGTCTTGAAGAACCTAATGATTGGTTATCTTCCCCTTCAATTTTAGTTTAAAGCCTTTTGATAAGTTGAGCCAGTTGTTTTCTGAATACATTCTTCCTGTATGATGTGCCATTCAATAAATAAATAAATGAGATTGCTTAGCCCAACAATTTAAGTAGTACGATTTTAGTTCATCAAGAAATAGTCTCATTTGGGATGTTACCTTTTTTTTCTGTGCAGAATAGTTAATTTGGTGCCTTAACTTTGTGAGAGAATGGAAGTTAGCAGATACAGGTGTTTTTTTAAATTGTTCTATCTCTGTACACCTGAAAGAAAGGAAGCTATAGCCTCCAGAGGTTAAGTTCTATGTAGTAAAGACAGTGTTGCAGTCTTGAAAAATACATTTGTTGTCTATGTAGTTTGTAAATTAAACTAGGCACATAAACCCACATTTTAATCTAAAATTTACTTTGGCTAGTTGAAATATTTTATAAACACCTTTAAAACAAAAATAAAGGTGAACAGTAAGTTTCTAAGTCTCAAAAAGGTTTCTACATTTCAAAAATATTTCTAAATCTGAAAATTAGCTAACACTCCATTATTAGAACCTCTTAGAACTCTGTTAGGATAAAGAAAAAAGAAAATGAGTTTTGTGCAATCTCATCTGAGATTTTACACAAAAGCAAAATGAACACTGTTCCTTCATTTTATTCCTTAATTTGTCTAATAACTGGAGATCTTGTTTCATAGAATATAAATATTACTTCCTGAAGAACATAAGACTGCATATAAAAAGAGTAAAAAGAGTAAATGAAGGTTTTACACTGCTAATCTTTGCCAATTATAGGGGGTGATGTTCATCTCCGTTTCAAGGCCATTGAGCCAGTGCCATCCAAAGACATTTCCATGGTCATGTGGCCAGCAGGATGTCACAGAGCATTGTTACCTTCCCATCAAACTGGTACCTACTTATCTATTCACATTTACCTGCTTTCAAACTGCTTGGTTGGCAATTGCTGAGGCGAGGAGCTCACCCTATCACGTGACATTTGGGTTTTGAATCTGGGCTGCCAGCTTTCCAGTTGACAAGCCCAGCTTTCTTAAGCACTGAGTCACTGCACTGCCCTTAACAGACTGCATGTAGCAGAGCAGAAAAAGAGAAAAAATGTTCCAAGAGGATAGTATTATTATGCAGTCAATATACAACAACAGTTTTTGAGATGTATCCAAAGTGCAGCAGGTTATATTACCTTGCCAATGAATGCTGAATGTCATGACAAGCTGATTCTACCCCATTAAATTACCATGAATGTGCAACTTCTGGCTGTTATTTGATGCATGTTTTTATATGGGACTCATCTAGAGCATTTCCCAATCTGGTGTAATGCAGAAGATTTCAGCTACCAATAATTTCCTGCTAACAAGGCCAACTCTCATTCTTCCCAGGTGACAAAATATAACATATTACCAATGTACTCATGGATCTGGAAAGCCACTTTCAAATCAAATTGTGTGTATAGGTATTGCTCAACTTACAACCATTTGTTTAGCAATTATTCAAAGTTACAGTGGCACTATGGACATCACACTTATGCTGATCACAGCAAATCCAGAGTCACATGATCAAAATTTGGGTGCTTGGCTTGTATATATCATACATGTATATATGATGGTTGTAGCTTCCTTGGGTAATTGGGTCACCATTACAATCCTCTTAGCCAATTTTCAACAAGTAAAGTCAAATGGGGGAAGTTAGACTCCCTTAACAATTACGTGACTTACTTAACAACTGCAATAACTCATTTAGTAACTATAGATCATAACATGGCTTAAGAACATGACTTAACAACTATTTTTGTTAGCAATGGAAATTTCTAATTGTGGTCATACATCAAGGATCTGTACAAAAAGGGGGAAAAGTCACAATTTAAGTTTGCTGTTCTATTGGTCATATTCTAGCTACCAAAAGAGTATAGATCGTGTGCCTTTATAGTAGAAATTGACTTCATATTCCCTTTCTTTAAATGAGAACTCTGGAGCTAATAGGAAGTAAATGTGCCAGCTGGCCATAATATTATGAACTCCAATTATTTTGTATTAGTTGATAAGGCATGATTTTTTTTCTGTTGAATTTAGTTTCCCCTTTCAACCCTGTCTCCCAATAGGATATGGTCTATCAATAAGTATTCAAGAAAAGTAAAATAAATGCAGTGTACTATGAAATACTTCCATGCTGACATTTTATTGCAAAGAGAGGAATGAAAGGACAGTGTGATTTTAAGAAAGAACAGGAAGAGGGGAATGGATGCCCCACGTACATAGGCTTTTACAGGTTTGTGTAAACATAATCACAAGTTATTTATGCTTTGTGTATAGTCTTATTCTTTTACTGTCACTTATGAAACACTTACTGTGATGTTTTACAAAACAAGCAGAAAGCTTTTGTATTGTATTTGGGTTCCACTCTTTCTCTTGTGTATATTGATCTGTACAAATGGAGATCTTAGCCTACAGTTTCCAATAATGCTTCTTTTTTTTCACTCAGTGTAATGACTTAGATACTCCTAAGTTCCTGGGCACTCTCTGGCCAAGAGCCAGGACCTCCGATTCTTCTTCAGGGCTGATAAAGATATTTCAATGTCTGAGGCAGAGCTACACATGCTGTTTTTTCCCTGGTCAAGATATATAATGGGTGGGCTTCAAAATTTTTAGCAAAGGGTTCTCTGCCCGGTTGCTGGGTGGGATTGCCCATGGTTCATCAGTCTGGAACCCACATTATGCATCTGATATTAACACAGTTGAGAAAGTCCAGAAATATTTCACAAGAAGAGTTCTCCAGTCCTCTACTCATTGCAGAATACCTTATGCCACCAGACTCGAAATTCTAGACCTAGAAAACCTAGAACTATGCCGCCTTCGGTCTGATCTAAGTATAGTATATAAAATCATACATTCCAATGTCCTACCTGTCAATGAATATTTCAGCTTCAACCATAACAACACAAGAGCACACAATAGATACAAACTCAACGTTAACCGCACCAAACTTGATTGCAGGAAATACGACTTCAGCAACAGAGTGGTCAATGTCTGGAATACTCTACCTGACTCTGTGGTTTCTTCCCCAAACCCCAAAAACTTTAACCTTAGACTGTCTACTGTTGACCTCACCCCTTTCCTAAGACGTCTGTAGGGGTCGTGCATAAGCACACCAACGTGCCTACAGACCCTGTCCTATTGTTTATTTTATTTTATTTTATTTTTCTTATATGTATCCATGTATTCATAACTATGTTTTTACTTATACCTATTATCTTGTAAGCAATTGACAAACCAAATATAAATAAATAAATAAATAAAAGGTGGGTGTGGCCTAGGGGGCCTCCTGCCTCATGGTGGGGGAGGGGTGTTTTTGCCCTCCTCGGGCTCCGGAAGCTTTCCTTGAACTTCTGGGAGGGTGAAAACAGCCTCTCCGGACTCTGGAGGCTCTCTGGAAGCTGGAAATGTTCCCATTTCCGGCCTTCCTGAACTTCCAGGAGGCCTGTTTTTCACTGTCCCTGAGCCTCCGCATCTGATCTGCACTTACCTGCATCCAAAATGGGTCCCATGGGGACTCCTGGGTGGGGTGGAGTGGGCAGGGCCAGCCAGGAGTGCAAACCCCTAGCATCCCATCCCTGTATAATACCAGCAATTTTATTTTGACTAAGGAGACAGAAAATACTCCAAGTACCTTTTTTTATGCCAAAGTGCAAATTGCTCAGCCTAGTCTTCAAACTATTGTAACAGTTTATTTATTTGAAGAAAAGCGAATTGCAAAAGCATTCCTTTTTCTGTAATATTTTTGTAGACTTAGATCTAATTACTTTTCCACAGCTTCCCCTTCTATTTAGACAATCCTGAAAAATGTCAAAGAAATAATGACAGGTTTTGGAAGGAATATATTTTTCATTTAAAAAAAAATCAATTGTTTGATTACTACAGCTGATGAAAACTGCAGAGACAATTCTGAATAAAGAATTAAACAAGAAAAAACAAACTAGTGTGTCTGTTTTTATTAAAACTTTTCTATATTGTGCCAAAAGAGGTAGTAGAAATTGCAACTTTCAAAAGCTGAGTTTATCATTTTATAACAAGATAAAATCAACCATTTGGCACATTACTAATCCTGTTTAAATATTTAGCTTTTCTTACTCAAAAATGAATTCACACTTTAAATTTAAAGTAAAAATAACTAAATTAGTTTGAACTATAAGATATAAACCATATCCATATTTTAATTGCTACATAAATCTCTTGATACACAACCACAAAATGTCAGTCAGAGTAAAGTACTGTCTTTCCTTCTAGCTCCTCTCTGCCAGTAAGCTTTTAGGATAAGAAGAGAATACTTGAGTATTGTGATATGTATCTCAGCTAAAAAGAGATAATGTAAAAAATAAAATATAAAAAGAAAATCTATTGCATTTAATTTGGTAACAGTTTCATGAATTTATTTCCTCATTTTTTTTCTAACCAGCATTAGATGAAAAAGTACATCTGGGTTCTCTATTTAATGAAATATTTGTATTTGTTTTTTCTCCAAAAGGCTATAAAGGCAAATATATCTTTAAAATCAGCCTCAAAGGAATTAAAGGGAGTAAAATACAGCTGTATTTCAGATAATTCAGGAACATGTTGATTCAGGTATAAAATATATGTATTGTTTTGGTACCGAAACTGCCCAAAGCTAAATAAGAATTAGGCCTCAGAATGTTCAAGGGCCACTCTCTTTTTTGTAGAACACAATTTCTTGACTAGCAATAAGCCACCCATGGTCTTAGATAAAACTAGCAATAGTTTACTGTACATAAAGCAGTTGTTCCTAGACAAGGAAATTTTATTTTTATTTTTATTTATTTGAATTGCCATGAAGATGAATAAAATTCTATTTGGGATTTGTCTTCATGAGGTTGATTTATGATTTACATAAATCATATTAAAGATTCTCAGTACTTGATTGTAGAAATCCTAGGTATTTCAAGAGATTTATGGTGGATTATATATTCCTTGCACAATGTATTAATTTAGATATGTCATTCGGGACTAGAGAATATAATTCAAGGTTTACCAAGAAAATAATACCATATCTGTTTATGCTGGTGAAATTGCACCATAAAGAACCTATGGAACAAATTAATTCTGTGTTATCTGCATGTGGTATATAATTTTTGAATAAACTACAAAACTATACAATTTGAATGCACTTTTATTAACAGATGGTGGTGCTGTCCCTTCCATATGACATCGGGAGGCGGGGAGAGATTTTGTTTTGGAGGAATAGGCTCCAATGTTATCAAACAGTCTAATGACAACCTCCCTAAAACCTTTGAAAAATAGTTAAAACAGAGTTCTGCATAAATGTATCTGACAAGGAGTAAAAGGTAGTTGAAAGGCAATTTGGTGCAGTGGTTATGTATCAGGTTAGTAACTAGAAGTTCTAATCCCACAGTAGTATAAAGCCAACTGGGTGACCTTGGGCCAATCATTGTCTCTCAGCCCTAGGAAGGAGGCAAAGGCAAACTACTTCTGAAAAACCTTGTCTCAAAAAATCCCTGGAGAAACTAATGCAGCAGTTGGTAGGAGTCAACACTGACTCAAAGGCACAAATTAAAAAATTTAAAAAAGGAAATTGCTAGTTGGATTCTGGGTCCAGGGTAAGTGCTTTATATTATTATAAATTTTAACTTTTTTTAAAACTGTAGGGAATCTCTGCAAATAAATGGATATAATGGATCTCATTAGCCAATGATGGGTAGACAAACATTCTTCCCCCCCCAACCTTTTTCATTTACATCAGGGGTGTCAAACTCAAGTCCATGGGGTGGATCCGGCCTACAGGATGTTTAGATCTGGCCCACGGGGCCATCCTGGAAACAGTGAAGGACTGGCCGGTGGTCCTCTGCCAGCCCTCCTGGACTCTGTTTTCAATGGTAGAAGGCTGCGGGACATTGAGCTGGCCATGCCTACCCTGACCACACACACTCCAGCCATGCCCCTGAAGTCAAATACAACCCTGATGTGGCCCTCAATGAAATCGAGTTTGACAACCCTGATTTACATAATTGATTGCTAGATCCTGGTGGAGGAAATAATTGTAGGCAATATTTCCATATCATCACTACTTCATTGGCTACTTTTTTTGAAGTCAAATGAAATTGGAGAATAACTCAGGGTTTTGGGAGAGTAATTGCAGCCAGAAGGAAAACCATTGTAATACAGAGGCTACTACATGCTATTCCTCTTCTTTGTCTCCTCCTGATCTTTTTATATTAATCTTTGATACAGTCCTCTTTGCCCCATTTTCCTTCCCAATATTTATTTCTCAAGAAAAAAAAATCCATTGAGAAAAAGTAGATCATATAATATATTTAGAGGGTCTTACTCTTGGCCTTCCTCTCACAACGGAAAATCTTTTCCCAGTGACATTTTTTGTTTAGGATTCACTAAGCAGTGAGAGGCGATGGCTCAGGGGCTAAGACGCTGAGCTTGTTGATCAGAAAGGTTGGCAATTCAGCAGTTCAAATCCCTAGCACCACGTAACAGAGTGAGCTCCCGTTACTTGTCCCAGCTTCTACCAACCTAGCAGTTTGAAAGCATATAAAAATGCAAGTAGAAAAATAGGGGCCACTTTGGTGGGAAGGTAACAGTGTTCCATGTGCCTTCGGCGTTTAGTCATGCCGGCCACATGACCACGGAGACGTCTTCGGACAGTGCTGGCTCTTCAGCTTTGTAACAGAGGTGAGCACCACCCCCTAATGCCAGAAATGACTAGCATGCATCTGCGAAGAAAATCTTTACCTAAGCAAATCCAGAATCCAGCACTGTCAGAAATATGAATCTCTGTGGTCTGTCTCAGAAATTGTTTTCTCCTTTCCCCATTTTCCTTCAAGCATGTAATCTTTTCTCTTTGTTTCTTATTGCCAAGTGAATCTGTATATCATAAACTGCCAAAGTTCTCCCCCTAGCATATGTTTATATGTGTGTCAACATTACATCTTGAAGTCTCTCAAGTTCTTTGTTGAAGGAAGAACATTTTATAGTTTTAAGCTGCTAAATTTTTCTACCAGGAAAAAGTCCTCATATTTTTCAACCTTATTCTCGCCTTGCCAAAAAGCTTTACAGTGTACTTAAACTCCATACTTTCCTTTGTCTATTTTCCTCATTGCCAGATAAAGTGTATTAAAGTGAATCACCTCTTGAAATCCCACTTGTCCCCCATGATTCTTTGAATTCATTATCTGTTTTCATAGCACTTTGGCAACAGTAGTGTCAGTTCTTCAGATTTGCCAGAGTTTTGATTCTACATGAAAGGAGTCTGAGGGGGGTGGGGCTGGAACAATATCTTGATCATGATATCTGAGATTCTTTTTGACTTGTGGAGGCTGACAAATGGTCTCTAGGGATGACTTGTGCCAGTTGTGGGTTGGATTGATTCCCCCCCCCCCAGCTGACTGCAGAAGGAGACATGTGAAATGAATTCAGGAGATTGTCCATGCCTGAGTTTGGAATCCAACATTCTAGAAAAAAAACACCATGAAAGGCTTTTGCTATATCTGCCTATTTTGGACAATTGCTGATCAATCTCAATATTTTCTTTGGGGAAATGGTAATGGGTCAAAAGTAGACTGTCCTTAAACAATACATTTACCATTATGAAACAACTTAGGCCTTTTCTATGTCCTTAGGAAGGTGACTAAAATTGCAAAATGCAGTCTAACATCTGGCTGACAGTATGACTATTGTAACCTAATAAAGGAAAGTCATGATAAAAATTCATCAGTGAAGAGAAATAATGTTTACCATTGTTATGACATGCAACCATACTTTACTCAGGATTTTTTGTCACATCTTTTCCTTATTAGTAACCTGTATTAGTAAAAACAAACGATAGTAAAAACAAACTGCCAGAATGTCGGTACTCAAAGGCAATTATAATGGCTGCTTCTAAACCATCTGTCTTTGCCATACAAGGTAATATTAATCAAGGAAGCATAATTTAATTTAATTTATTTAAGCAAAGAGAATGGTCATCTCTTCATTCATGTCATGTCTTGTCAGATCGCAAAAATGATAATCATATATGTTGATATAGATTTTTTGTTTAATAAGACAAAAATGCTTCACCTGTTCCTACTCTGAAATTTAAATGCTGCTAAAAAAATGAATACCTATTAATAATTATTTCCTTGAAATAAATATTGTAGATTTTGTGATACAATGGATAGAATGGTTAGAGTGGAAATGTTTAGAGTGGTTTGGATTGTTTCTTTGACTCAAAGTTAATTAGATATATGAATTACAATTTCCCAAATTCTCACTGTTGATTGAGCTGATGTAAGCACTGTTGATCAACTAGAAGTTGAAGTCCAGTTTGTCATTTCACTGAGGCTTTCCAACAGCACATTTGTGCAGATAAAGTCACACTGTAGGAACAGTACATGTGTGTATATGTATGCATACATACACGTGCACATACACTTCTTTTAATTTCTAAACAAATGAAGTACACTTTCAAATTAAAAGTATAATTAAATCATCTTATATCTATGCAGCCTAGCAAAGTGTGCAGGAATAGCAATCAAAAACCTGCGAAAAGAAGGCTTAGCTATTACATTATACTGGATGAAGAAAGAGTCAGAACTGCTTATGGCAGGTGACAGCTGCAGTAGTGACCTTTTGGAAATCATTTCAGGAGCCCAAATAAACAGCACATACTTGCTAATTTAGATTAGCAAGCATTTTTGGTTTTAAGAGTGACATTCAGTTTCAAGATTGATGAAATATTATTTATTAGTTGAGACAGCCACTTTCACATTATATTTCTAGCCCAATGATTCTCAACCTTGGAAAGATTAATCTTAAAGTTGCTAAGGTTGAGAAACATTGATGTAATCTATACGCAGCACACCAGTGGTGGGATTCAATTTTTTTTTTATTACCAGTTCTGTGGGCATGGCTTGGTGGGCATGGCAGGGGAAGGATACTGTAAAATCTCCAGTCAGAGGTGGGATTTGGCGGTTCTCCGAACTACTCAAAATTTCTGCTACTGGTTCTCCAGAACTGATTAGAACCTGCTGAATACCACCTCTGGCTGCTTGTTCTTCCCAGTCCCAAATCTTTTTCATTCTACGTGCATCTTTGTTAACTAATCCACATTTGAAACAACCCAAAATAGTTCTGTGAATGAAAAACTATACAAGACTAGTTGTAGGCCATTGCTGTCATTCTTGTGCTAATTTTCCACTCGAGGGTTGTTCCCCTCCCCTTTTGTTTTTAATCACACAGATTAGAATAAAACAAAACATTATCTGAGATAATCTGAAGTTGTAGATACTTCATTCTTCCACATTCATTCTGTACTTTCATTGGCACTTCTGCCTACAGGGCTGCATTCATTGGTTGTCCCTACAGTGGGATAGATGCCATCTGCCAGCATTTCCTTTTCCTGGATTCATGGAATACAAATAGTTCAGCAGAACACAAGAAAAAAGGTATACAGGATAAATGAACCCAGGACATATACTATAGTTGTATATATTGAATGTATAATAATAACGATTTCAAGCTTCTTGTCTATTATATAAATATTATCAAGGCTCCATTCAATTAACAAATACAGTTATAATCCAATAGTAATAGCAGAATAATATATTATTTATTAATTAATAGGTAATTGATAAGGGATAAGGAATACTTGCTAATGATTACTTACTACTGTTTACTATGAGCTATCAATCTTAATATCAAATGTAATAGAAAGAAATATGTTTATTGTTCTATTTATATTCTTTTTATTCTTACATATCTATATGTTTGTTTGTGTTTTAATCTTTTGTAAATAAAGTCTATTTTAAAACTCTAAAAAAACCAAATAGTTAAGCATCAATAAATGAATTGAGACATTTGATAAAGATAAAATGCTCTGTCCTACACATTGGTAAAAAAAATAATCAATACACCAAATACAAACTAGGTGGATATGACCTCATTGATTATTCTCACACTGTCAAGGACCTTGGAGTATTCATATCAAATGACCTAAGCACCAGATGTCACTGTAACAGCGTTGCCAAAAAGGCACTAAGAGTTGTAAATCTAATCTTAAGAAGCTTCTCCTCCAGAAATATTGAATTGCTAACTAGAACATACAAAACTTTTGCTAGACCAATACTCGAATACAGCTCATCAGTCTGGAATCCACACTGTATGTCGGACATTAATACAGTTGAGCAAGTCCAGAAGTATTTCACAAGAAGAGTACTATACTCTTCTGCTCACAACAGAATACCCCATATCACCAGGCTTGAGATTTTGGGCTTGGACAACCTTGAACTATGCCGCCTACGGTTGGACTTAAGCGTAGCACACAAAATTATCTGCTACAATGTCTTACCAGTCAATAACTACTTCAGCTTTAACCACAACAATACAAGAGCACACAACAGATACAAACTCAATGTAAACTGCTTCAAACTTGATTGCAGAAAGTACGACTTCAGCAACAAAGTGGTCAATGCCTGGAATGCATTACCTAACTCAGTTGTTACATCCTCTAACCCCCACTCCTTTAACCTCAAAATATCCACTATTGACCTCACCCCATTCCTAAGAGGTCTGTAAGGGGTGTGCATAAGTGCACCATTGTGCCTACCGTCCCTGTCGTATTGTCTCCATTTATTCGTACCTATTCTTACTCATGTTTATATTTATAACTATTATCTTGTAAGCAATTGATAAATCAAATAAATAAAAAATAAATAAAATAAATAAATAGAGGTCTATGGGAGAATAAGCGCACCATCTTGCCTACCGTCCCTGTCCTATTGTTTCTTTTATTTTTCTTATATGTACCCATTTCATGTATTCATAGCTATATATATACTTAGACCTATTATCTTGTAAGCGATTGACAAATCAAATAAATAAACAAAAATAAGATAAATAAAGAACACTCTGCAATCCCAACGCTTCAGCAAAAGACTGTTCAAGATGAACACAGAAAGAATTAAATGTACCAGTAACTTCTAGCTCAAGCATGAAATTGCTAACAGGAATTAAATAACATTAATTCAGTATAAGACTGAATCATGTTCACATTTCTTTTTGCCCACCACAATATGAGCTTCTCTTATGTAGAACTCCTATCATGTTCAGGGTTCTCTTCCAGCAATTCTAGGAAGATTATATTATCCCAAATTCCTGGTATTTCAGATGCTCTTTGCACATTTGAATTATGAAGAGAAATATAATAGAACTTTTATATTTTCTAGTCTTCTGCCTCTTAGTAGAACTAGGGAAAACATTCCATTCTGCATTTGATGCAACATTATGGTATAATACTAGAACAGATGGTGGGTACCCAACAGTGGTGGGATTCAAAAAATGTTTTACTACCGGTTCTGTGGGCATGCCTTGGTGGGCATGGCAGGGGAAGGATACTGTAAAATCTCCAATCAGAGGTGGTATTTACTGGTTCTCCGAACTACTCAAAATTTCCACTACTGGTTCTCCAGAACTGGTCAGAACCTGCTGAATACCACCTTGGTACCCAATGATTTTTTTTATTAAAAAACTTCTATAATAGATATTAGAGCTCAACCTCATATATTTTTAATCAGAAATAAGCCTCACAGTAGTTAATGAACTTACTCCCATATAAGTAAGAAAAGTATTTAAGTCTATCACAGCCTGAATGACTTTGTGACATTTGTCTTTTTTAAATTTTCATATACTACAAGCCTCATAGAATAACCTTTTCATTTCTTGGAGAAATCTGAGATATATAATAAACTGCTGGTAGAAGGGTATCTTTTATAGAGGGGGTGTCAAACTTGATTTCATTGAGGGCCGCATCAGAATTGTTTGAACTCGGGGGGGGGCGGAAGTGTGTGGCCGGGGGCATGGCCAGCTCGAAGTCACTTGTGTTGAGTGTGTCTCTGGTGGCCCGAGTGCTCTGCCAATGAAAATGGAGCTTGTGAGAACCACAAGCTCCATTTTTTTCTGGCATGAGGCTGCAGGAGTCCATTGCAGCTGAAAACAGAGCTCATGAGGGCTGCGTTCGGTTCTCCTAAACTCCATTTTCACTGGCAGAGGCACCAGGAGCCAATCCTTCACTGTTTCCAGGGTGGCCCCATGGGCCAAATCTGGGCCAAGTACCCCACAGGCTGGATTCGGCCCATAGGCCTTGAGTTTGACAACCCTGTTTTATAGCATCTTAAGGGCTGATAAAATTTTCCCATTTTCAAGGTATGGTCTATCATTGAAACTAGCAAATTTAGAGCCTTCCTATGTAAATGTTTTTATTGGAACCTGTAGAGTAGAGCTTCTCAAAATCTTTAGCTCATCAACCCCTTCATAAAGTTCCAGATTTTTATCAACCCCTTCCCCTGAATTTATTATATGAAAATAATATAATAAATAATATTTTAACTACCAGTACTCCTAATATGACTTTTTAAATATACTTGTATAACATGTTTATTGTTTTCATTTTTTTATGTACGCCATTCAAACTCACTTCTTTTGAGATATATGGCCACATAAATTTGGTAAATAAATAAAATAAATAATAAGATTGATTTCCTCCTTTAATAGTCCCATTGACCCTGGAGGTTAATATTGATCACTTTGGGGAAACCTGCTGCAGAGGGTGTGGAGATAACCTTAACTAAAGTATGTAGGAGACTGTTGAGATAATTCCTCGTTAAGAGAATGAGCGCATACAGGGAGACGTATTTGAGAGAAGTGTTTGAATAATACACACAGAGCACACAGATACACTGTACAGTAAATGTAGGTTTTTACTTCCAGAAAGGTTTAAGCAAAGTCCAAAATAAGCAATCCAAAATCATTCACAGGTAAAATCAGTCAGTTTTCAATCCAGGGATAATCCAAATATCAAAGTCCAGTGTCAAAAACAGTTCAATAACAGACTTACATTAAATCCAGTAATATCAGTCAATTAGGAAAAATGGAGGAACGGCAATATTTTCCAACAGAAGGAAACAGAGACTGAGACACACTCTCTTCTGAGATTAAGGCTAAGACAACCCAGGTTTCTGGCTCCATCTTATGGCTGTTTGAGAAACCACACCCAATTGCAGTTTTTGCAATCTCTTAAAGACATAGTACTAAAATGTTTATCCTGGTTTATATATTTCTAACCCAAATACCTGTTAGTTGACTTATATTCCTAACAGAGACATTAAGAGAGTTTTGTCCTAGAAAAGAAGAACAACATGATGCAGAAATATAATTAAACAGGAAGAGGAAATAAGACTGAGCAGTAAGCCAGTAGCATCATCAGCACTGGACAAAGCCTCTTATTCCACCTTGAGTCATGCAGAACCAATAATTCAGTTATGTTATGTTTTTCAAGGAACAGAAAAAGGTCTCTGCCAGCTGCATAAATTGAATAATATTCTTGCAGTAGTAACAATGTAAGTAATCAGGGAGAATAAGTTATTTGCAAAGCAAAATATTTTGAAAGAGATGCAACCACATATTTGGCCTATTCCAGCACAATTTAAGGAATATTAAGCTGATATAGTGTAACAACCTGGCTTGAAGGACTGGGAGATCCAGGTTCAAGTCTCTACTCACCACTAGAGTTCATTGGGTGACTTGGGATCACATTTTCCTCAGCCAATATAAGTTTCCCTTAAATTCCCAGGGAAAAGATAGGATTAAAAGGCACTAAATAAATAATAGTGAAAAAGTATTGTCTGTACATAGTCTACAGTGACACTCAGAGATGGAAACACAAAGCTAAATAACTTTTTTTCTAGTTCAAACACCCATCAACCAACCTGTGGCCTACTGAAAGAGAAGCAAACCTAACTGGACAAATATTTCAATGATTTGTTGGAAGAAATATCCTTCTGGGTTCAGTTCCAAGTGGGGAAAAAGACACTGGAAACATGGAGGCTGTTTAGAAGGTTTAATGGTGACAGGATCACATGCCCTGGAGCTCCAGAGTGAAAAGGAAGGATGATCACATGCTTCAAGGTGAAGGAAGAGACCAAGAAAGGGCTAAGATGCTGAGAGTGCCTGAGTTTTATAACCTTTGTTGGGATTTGAATTGAATCTTGTATTCTGATTGGTTGTCAGACTCCAATGCAGGGGCAACTCTGTAGGCTGTCCTGAGTTCCAGGCTTGGTTGAGCCTTGCTGGATGATGATGCACTGAAAAGGGCTTTTGGCAATTGCTATAGCTTTAGCTGGAGATCTTTGTTATGTAAAGTATTCTGGCCCAGGCCTCAATGGCCCACCCATTAACAAAGGTGGGGGTGAGCTTCTGCTTCTGAGGTGAGTTTCTGCTTCTGAGTTTCTACTCTTCTTAGAGGAAATATTCTGCCTTTTTAATATTTCCAGGATATTTCATTTTTCTAGGAGAGGGTGGGTGCTAATTTCCTACAGATTTAAGTGGAAAGAAACAATAACTGGATCAGATTAATATATTGTGGTGAAAACAGAACCCACAAGAAAGGAAACCATCTTCTGATCCACAAAATTTGCCTTTGAGATTGAAGCAGTGTTAGAATCAAACACCATTTCCAAGAACATTCAGTCCCGGTATTGTGGTCATGGCACTCTGCATAGCCAAGCTGTTCGCTTCTTCGGAGCAGAATTAGGCACTGGAAATAGGAAAACATAAGGCTCATATATTCCAAATTCCAAAAGGGGTTACTCACAGAAAAACATAAAAAGTAAATGATATATTGATCCAGATTGAGCCTAGAGTCACTAGATAGTGAGATGAACAGCAATTAAATTAAAGTTACAAATAATAAATAAATAGCCTTGGGAGTGGGAGAGATGGCCATTTTTATTGTGGATGGGACAACATATCCTGTATTTTCCTTTCCTTTCCTGTCTTTATTATGTTTCCAGCTGGGAAGTCTTACAGCATCTTTTAAAGCACAGAAATCAAGATTTGTACTTAAATATAGTTTGAATTTGGGCCCCGGTAGGACTTCCTAAAAATGAATTCAAAGTAATATTACATTGTAATAATAATATTACATTGTAATAATAATATTACATTGTATTTATAAGAATGACATTTTAAAATTGTTTAAATCTCCTTTGCTACAGTTTATATTTCTTGAAAGCACTATGATTTTTTTTAAAAATCTCAGGGCACATTTTGGAGATCAAAGGTTTCCAGATTGTAAAATGATTCACTCATTCATTTTTCCTAAATACCCACACGTGAGATCAGGTCTCATCGGAGAAAAGAGCCCCAGAAAGAATCTAAACATAGCAATCTAGGAATGCTTCTTTAGACGAGCAATTCAATAAATGAACCTTTATTATCAACTTCTGTAGAAACACACAAAAGAGCATCATATTAAACCATCATTTTTCTTGGTCTTTCATTCTGTAGGATAAAAGTATCTGATCTCTTCTGTAGGAGAAAAAGGGCACTTGATTTTAAATTCTTCTTCATTGCATCATTTATTTGCAATATGAAAATAAAATGTTTACTAGAGTTTTTGGACTAGGATGACAAACATTTTGTTCTATATTAACATTCTCCAAATCCTGAGTTCTGATTGGTCCACACGGACCGCAACCCGATTGGTCAACTAAACTACTGTGATTGGCGCGCTAAGAATCTACCATGATTGGCCGAGCCGATCGCGGGAAATTCAAAGCGTTGTCATTGGCCGCCGAGCCGCCGGCCGGCTGAATAAAGCCGAGTGGCTCGCAGGTCTTGGACAGAACTGTATATCCAATAAAGAGCTGACTGTTCACTTTGGTCTTGCGTCTCAATGAACCTGATCTACCTAATCTAACACATTTCTAACAACAAAATTAGATTTCCTGAAGTCTTCTGATCAAAATTCTCCAAATGTTCCTCGGTTTCAGGAGAGAAAAAGCAGGTTGAGAGAATTTAGCATGGTTCTTTCAACTCTTCCCAACCAACAGATATTCATCCACTGGATGAGTGTGAAAGACAGGAGATCCCAACCTTTTTGCCCAGAAGCCCTCTTGGTCTTCAACTCCTAGCCCTGCATACTCCTTGGAGTAACATCCCAGTAGTGGCTGCTGCCACCACTTCTTGTCTTTCATGCAGAAACGGTTTACCTGGCATTCTCCCCAATTCCAATCCCAATGCCAAGCAGTGGCATCAGAAAAATAATCTTTCTTTCTTTATTGTGAGGGTGACCAGGTGAACTGCTGCTTTTTAGTCCCACTCCACCATAAAGGGAGAGAAGGGAGGCTAACAGGTTTTGGCACCTGAAAGATTACCTTCCTCTCTTAATTCCAGGGGATTGATGTTGAACTGAAGAGGAGGATGGCATTTCTGGCACTGGTGCTGGGAGAACTGGCATTGAAAAGCTCTTCCCAGACTTCTTTCATCATCATCACCTCCAACTTCTTCTGACACTCACAGCAAGAAAAGACAGGAGAATCCTTTCCCCCCCACCAACACTTTATTATGTTTTTCCGTTTATACATAATACCATTACTAATTGAACAGTATTGTAACAATATACTATACATTTATGCATCCTATCCAATTTTTCAATACACACTACTTCCATACCTTCATAACTATTATATACATTATTTACGTTTTCTATTCTTATGTATATTGTCAATCCATATATACAGGGGTGGGATTCTACAGGTCCTCGCCTATTCGCTAGAACCGGTTGTTAACTTTCTAAGCAGTTCGGAGAACCAGTTGTTGGAAGAAATCTCCTTTTGTTTTTTTCCACCCTTCTTGCATTCTTGGCAGTATGCCTAGACTTACTGTCTCCAAAGGAGGGTTTTTCTTTGCTGGTAAAGGGGAAGGATTGTTTTAAGCTTTTCACACTGCTGTTGGGAGGAAATACTCCCCTGTTGGAGTTAGCACTTTGAAGAAATAATTGAATAATGAAGCAGAGCTGCCAGAAAGAAGCTTGTAATGACAAAGAATCAAGATGATTCATTCAGCAAGGCTTCTTGGCTAGCTAGAAAGATTGACATTTGAACATGAGTTTACATACCCTTTTTGAGTTTTGGTTTAAAACTGGTGACCATTCAAAGTTACAATGGCACTGAAAAAAGTGACTTATGACCATTTTTCACACTTACGACCGTTGCAGCATCCCCACTGTCATGAGAGGCCAGGTGAGGAGAAGCGCCCCTTGATGCGAGTGACGTCGAATTGGCCACGCCCACCCAGTCACATGACCAACAAGCCACACCCACCAACTAAGCCATGCCCACAGAACCGGATGTTTAAAAAATTGAATCCCACCCCTGCATATATACCATGTTTCCCATATTGCATTGTATTCCATGTCAGCTTTCCCTTTTAGTTCCATAGTTAATTCATCCATTTCCATACACTCAAAAAGATTTTTTAAATTATTAAACCTTCGGGAGGTATGGCATTTTTCTTCCAGTACTGGGCATAGGAAATTCTAGCTGCTGTTACTAGATGTAATATAAGATATTTTATCTTCCAAGACAGGAGAATCCTATCCTTTGGTGTCACAGGAGCAGTCACAAGGGTGAGACCAGAAAGTCAAGGCAGTAGCTGTAATGACACAGTTAAAACCCTGTAATGCCTCTTAAATACCAGCTCAACCTTCTTGTATCTCCTTCCTTTGCAGCTATCTGCCCTTGCTATTTTCTCTCTCTTCACTCCTTCTGGCTGGTATTAAAAATGAGGAGGAGGAGAAGGGGGAACTCAGCCTCTTCTCTCTCCCTTCTCTTGTCACAGCCCTGGGTATCTAACTCTGAGTGAGATTGGGATATTTCCGACCCTATTTCTCTTTTCCTTCTCCTGCTTGTGTTTCGTGTGCAGAGAAAAATCCTGTTTTGTTTTGTTGCCATGGTAAGTAAGGGAACAAACATGCTTAGCACATTTTTACATCCACCCTTTTAGTGGTAAAGTAGGCTTTGATGCTAAAATGAAGAAAATCCTGAAGGATTACTATTTCAATACTGAAGGTGTTAGATCGGGTAGATCGGTCCCCATAAGAGACGTGAGACCAAAAGTGAACATTCAGCTCTTTATTGAGTATACAGTTCTGTACAAGACCTGCGCTTCGCGGCAGCCCTTCATATAGGAGCTGTCCGCGGCGCGGCGGCCAATGACAGCGCTTTGAATTTCCCGCGATCGGCTCGGCCAATCGCGGTTGATTCTAAGCGCGCCAATCACGGCCGTTTAGTTATCCAATCTGGTTGTGGCCCGTGTGGGCCAATCAGGTTTCAGGATTTGGAGTATGTTAATACAGAACAGAAGGCTACTTTTTGAAATATTTATTTCAAAGAAAATCTTTTTTTAAAAAAGTTTTATTTAAGTTTTCACAAAACATATAAATATAAATAAAATATCTTTTTTTGAGAACAGCATGACCCCAGGTTATCACTTCTCCATACAGACATAAACTCAATACATATTTATCTTATACATTCTAATCCATATCTTATAACTATTTTTGCAATTTTTTCAATAGCTTTTCCCTTTCTTTACTTCCTGTAGCCTTATTTTAAATTATCTCATTCCTTTCTTAATTCAATTACACATTTTTTTTCTAATTTTTAAAATCTTTCTAAACAATGTTTTTATACTTTTGTCTGTCCTGTTTACAATTTCATATTATCTTTTCTCATAAAACAAATTTTTCCCTGTAATTACTAGACTGGAGTATAACACCTTTGTATCTTTTTTCAAATCTTGTTAAAAATTTAAGTTACATCTTTACAGTTATAACATTCATTTTTTAACCTCTATTTTATAACACATACCTATTTTCAATCAAATTAGTACATTCCCTTAAACATACATACTAAATTCTTAAAAGAAAAAAGTATATATGTGTGTGTGTGTGTGCCGAACAAAGCTGAAGGCTATATATATATATATATATATATATATATATATATATATATATATATATATATATATATATATATATATATATATATATATATATATGGCCTTCAGCTTTGTTCGGGTATTTTCCCACGTCATAGTAGTGGTGCTTTTAAAGTTGTAGCAACGTTTCAGCAGAATCTCATCTGCCATCATCAGGCTTCTGTATTGTGTCCGTCTGTGAGTCCGTCTATATATATTTTCTTAAGTTTTCGCGGGTACTTACATGTATGGCCTTCAGCTTTGTTCGGGTATTTTCCCACGTCATAGTAGTGGTGCTTTTAAAGTTGTAGCAACGTTTCAGCAGAATCAGACGGACACAATACAGAAGCCTGATGATGGCAGATGAGATTCTGCTGAAACGTTGCTACAACTTTAAAAGAACTACAATGACGTGGGAAAATACCCGAACCAAGCCGAACACCATACATATATTCATCTCCCATCTCATCAGCCTGAATACCATACATAGCCTGAATACCATACCATACAAAGCTGAATACCATACACATAAATACCCGCGAAAACTTAAGAAAACAAATATATATATCTGTGTATATATGTATAACAATAGTAAATGGAATAATTATTCTATTCAAGTACAGCTCTGCCATTAATATTAATAATAATCTTTTAATTTCTATTTCTTTTAACAAACATTACCTAGTAATATCAGTTGTCTTTCACTTTAATCATCTATATTTCATATTTTACTTATTACTATCTTTAAATAAAAAGCAAAACAATAGTTATTAACAGTAGTCAATAAAATTATTATTCTTATTCAAATTCATCTTGTCAACTGATAAAAATCTTCCATGTTTCTTGTAATTTTTTTAACTTTCTTTTTAAATCATTGAGAGCCTTATTCTCTTTACAAACAAATATTCCATTACATATCAATACAATTTTTTTCTATTACTTTACCCTACCCTAAGCCTAATATAACAATGCTATCCCATGCACCCTTGCAGAATCCTCTTCTTAAGTTAAATTTTAACCATTGTCTCTGTGTCTTTTAAATAGGTTTATACTTTTAATTCTTGTACACTTTTCCTGTACCTTTATAGCTTGTTTCTGTCCTTTGTAGCTTCTTTTCCTTTCCCTCTTCCCTCTCTTCTTCTCCCTCCCCTTTTTATTCCCTTTTCTATCTGATTCTCCCTTCTGTGATCCTCCCTCTGCTTCTTCCTGATATTATGATTGCTTTTCAAATTACTCTTTTTTTTTTTTTTTGGTTGTTGCTTCAATGCTTAAGTTTTTAGCTCCCTTTCCCCCCTTTCCTTTTTTACCCTGCTTAAAGTTGCTGGGTCATTAAAGATGGCTTCTTCTATATCCCGCCCTTCTTGTTCTGCCAGCGTTTCTTGTTGTTTTTCAAAATTTCCATTTCTAAAAATTGAAATATGAAGCCAAAAGATCCTCTTCCCTCTTGTGCTTCTTCTTTTTGTTCTTTAAGTCTCATTTTTAACTCTTCGAGGAGTGATGCCATTTTAAAAAATTTTAAACAACCCCCAATTGATTTTATTTTGTTACATTAGGATCCACCATCCAAAATTCCAGGAATCATCCAATAATCCAAAACTGTTTCTTGCTTCTTTTCTCACTTTCTCTTTCCAGGGGCTTTGTTATCTTGTAACAAAGTTTCAGCTACAATGTATCTTTTCCAAGCCTTTTTAAAATTCCGCTATCGATTTTTTTAAGTTCCAGGTGGTCTCCTCCATTTTCCAGATTCCACCCTCTTGTTTCCTTTTTCCCTCCTCTGCTTTCTTTCATTTTTTAAGAAAAATTTTAAATTATCCAAGAATCTTTATCCCTTTGACACTTTATTTTCAGGTAGAAATAGCCTATTAATGTCAAAGTGGATTAGTATCAATTTCTTATTCGAATCTCTTCTTCTTAACGTTCCAAGTCAATTAAAACCGTCAATATGAGAGGAAAAAAAGCCAATTCCATTTTCTTTCCCTTTTGCCACTTAAGATCTCTTTTAGGAATAGTATTAGTCTTTAAAATTCAGGTTCCAGGTACCTTAAATAGATGTTCTCCATTCAACCTGGTCAGTCAAACTTTCTCCTTTAAATTTCCTCCTATACAATCTTGTCTGGTCAGGTTCTTCTTTGAGGTGGCCATTTCTGACCACCGCTGCAACCACCTTTGGGAAAGGGAGTAATAGCCAGCCAAGGAGAAGAGATGCAGCTCTCCTCAACCCCGCTGATGGCTCCCCCTTCTTCACCACCTCTACTGGGTGGCTTCAGCCCTGAATCCGGGTGGCTTAGGGTGCTCCAGCGGCAAGCACGGATCAAAACCGCACACGATCACAGATTTTGGGTCCATCGCTGAAGAAGCCTGAACCAGAAGTGCTCCAAGAAAATCTTGTTATGTTTGTTGGGCTTGGTTCCAGTAGTCCATCTATCTGTCTTGCTTTTGGTCTTTCCTTTCTTCTGCTTCTTTCAATTATTTCAAATATAATCATTTTTCTAGATTCTCATCCACTTTTATCACATGCCCCAAAGGTTCTGCTTGCTAGTAATTACCTGAATGCAGTAGTCACTCTTTATTTGGTCCAAAAAGACTGACTGATTGACAGATTAAGACAATAGAAATAAGAAAATTATTGCTATATTGGGAATCAAGACTGCAATCTTAAGCAAATGCCAGAGGCAAATCTCATTGACCTCTATAAAAAATTGAAAATATAAGGCAGGAAAGAGGGGGAAAGCTCCCTTTATTATTGACATTGTTCCACAATACTCTGTGCCTTTGGGAAGACTATTTTTGTTTTGTTTTTTAGTTCTAACTGATATTATACATTTTTTCTGACTTTAAAGACCATTATGTCATTTTAAGATGAAGAATTCTTGGTGAACTTTTTGATTTAAAGTTCTGGGTTGTTGTTTTTGACTTGGTGCTTCTGATAGCAAATAGTCCAAGGAGTTTTGTCTTTGAGTGAACGGGAAGTGGAAGGTAGTCTAAATTATCTCTGTCATCATCATCAAAGAACTATATCAACAACAGCAGCAATCTAGGCTGTTTACAGATCTTGTTTTGATCAAGTGGCCTCATTAAAACCAGGGAGTTTATCAAGCACTGATTGGCTTTCTGAGCTATTTGTGCCAGAGTTAAGATTTTCTGCTACAGTTGTCCCTTTTAGAAGTTGGCTGGATTCAGTTTTCCAGCATTTCAGGACATACTGTTTCATCTTACTTGTTTTAGCTGCCATATCCATTTATTTCAATTGTTGATTTTGATCTGATGTGTGTGTGTGTGTGTGTGTGTGTGTGTGTGTGTGTACCCAAACAAAGCTGAATACCATACATATAGATACCCGTGAAAACGTAAGAAAATATTATATATATATATCAGTTAAACAAAGATTTGCTAGCACTACACCTGGAATTGAGCAGCAAAATCCACCCTCTACTTTGGGACAAGATAAAACAACTTACAGCTTGGAGAGCTGAAACTGAAACCACTTACAAAAATGACAAACTCTTGAAGAAACTAAAGAAATTAGAACATGACAAGAAAGCCCCCAACAACTCACAACAACACCTGAAACAATTAGTATATAACGTTTCCAACAGAGAACTCACCAAAACAGAAGCAGATGTCCTAACCAAAGGATTCTATTATGCTATAGCACCCCAAAATATCCCCACAGAATCCATCATATGTGCAGTAGAATCCAGCCTAACTAAATTAAATACAGATGAAGCTGATAGAATAAGACACCAAGTTACTAACATCCTATGCATGAGCAAACCACCCAAAAGCAACTTGCACAAAGAAGAACTAAAAGCACTGCAAGCCCTAAAAAAGGATAGCAGCATAATCATACTTCCAGCAGACAAAGGGAATGCCACAGTAGTAATGGATAGAAAAGACTACAAAACAAAATTGACAGACCTACTCCAAGACTCCACATACAAACCCATAAACACGGCCCCAACCACATATCTGGAAAAATTAACCAAGAAGAAAATTATAACCAACAGATGATCATCCCAAGAGAAAAATCTTCCAGATGCCCCAAACTATATGGCCTCCCAAAAATACACAAATAAGGCATACCTCTCAGGCCCATAGTCAGCTCCAGAGGAGCACCACTACAAAACCTAGCTAAACACTTAGCAAAACAACTACAGCCCTGTGCTGAAACAGCAGCTTCACATGTACAAAACTCATACCACTTCTTGGAAATGATCAAAGATCTACACATGGAACAAAAAGATCTGCTTGTAAGTTTCGACGTGGTTTCACTATTCACTCAAGTCCCAATAAAAGAAACTCTTGAAATCATCAAAAATAAATACCAACCAGCTAAACACCTCATGGAACTAACAGAACACTGCTTAACCAACACATATTTCATATACAAAGGACAAAGATACAAGCAAATTGAAGGAGCCCTATGGGATCACCACTGTCACCCGTCATTGCAAACCTGTTCATGGAAGAATTCGAATCCAGAGCCCTAGCTAATGCGACCCACAAACCCAAACTATGGTTAAGATACATCGATGACACATTTGTGATTTGGCCCCATGGAAAAGAAAACCTAAACAATTTCCTAACACACCTAAACAGCACACACCCCAAAATCAAGTTCACCATGGAAACGGAAACAAACAACTACCATTCCTAGATGTACTAATCTACAAAAAAACAGATGGCACACTAGGACACACCATATACCAGAAGAAAACACACAATAACCGCTACCTCAACGCCCAATCCCACCACCACCCAGCACAGAGAAACTCCGTGGGCAAAACACTAATTGCTAGAACCAAACGCCTGGCAGACAAGACACACATAAAGACTGAGCTATGCACCCTGACTAAAGTACTGACAGCCAACGGCTTCCACAAAAGCAAAATCACCAGCTTGATCCACAAAAACACACTGAGACATAATGTAGACCTAGAAGATGAACAGACCTATGGAACAGCTGTCCTGCCCTACATAAGAGGCACTACAGACAAAATCAGTAAGATACTACACAGGCATCACATCAAGACTGCCTTCAAAACAGAAAGAAAAATAGCAGCCATCCTTAGAAACCCCAAAGATAAAATTGACCTGGAAAACCAAGGCATATACGAAGTCCCCTGTGCATCATGCCCGGCTACATACATTGGACAGACCAATAGAAGAATAAGTACCTGCCTGGATGAACACAAAAATGCAGTAAAAAAGCTGGAACACACTTCCTCACTAGTCCAACACATGAAAGCCACAGGTCATAGCATCAACTTCAATGGCACCAAAACCCTAGCCACTATAGAAAACCCCAGCCACAGATTTATCAGAGAAGCCATAGAGATTGAAAAAAGACCTGAAAGCATGAATAGAAGAGATGATTCCACCAGACTGTCAATTATTTGGAAGCCTGCACTCACAAACAAAAAAATATCCACACCACTAGCCAGGCAAACACCTGGGCACAAACAGATCCCCCCTGATACCTCCAGCTCAAACACACCCCAACCAGGCACCCAGATGAAACCTAGCTTTCTAACAAATGATAGCCGTCCATTTACTCGGAGCCAAGCTGCACTAAAAGCCTCCAATAAAGTAACACAATGTTGCCAGCCAATCAAGACAAAAAAAAAGCCACAAAACAGACAGAAGATATTAGAAACACCAATCAAGCAGAACACAGCAAACTTCAAGACCAATAAACACAGACCAAGACTCCCAACCAATCAGGATGAAGAAAAAACCATTCTGGCACAGCAGTAGGCTAGCCCCAAATTTAAAACTGAAACAACTGTAAAAGTCTGACTCACAGACGAACACAATACAGAAGCCTGATGATGGCAGATGAGATTCTGCCGAAACGTTGCTACAACTTTAAAAGCACAACTATAATGACATGGGAAAATACCCGAACAAAGCTGAATAACATATATATATGTATTTGGTTTGTCAACAGTAATAATCATTTCAAAATTACAGTATTTTTCCACTTAAAATTTCCTTAAAATAACTTTGTAAGAATAAATGCCATGTTGCCCAAAATAACCAAGTACTGAATACTGTCTTCTTGTTCAACTGTGCAATATAAGCAAGGCTAAAATAAAAAGGCACTGACAAATGTTGTTACAAACACACATAACCATTTACAAGATTGTGATGGTAGTGTGTGTGTGTGTGGACCTTCCTCATTTGTCCCTAACTGTGGAACAAATGTGTCCTGGTAAATTGCCATATTCTCATCCTTCTTCTCATTCCCAGCTCTTCACCGAATATATAGGCCATTCTCCAATTTTAAACTAAACTCTGTAATCTTCTGCTATCATTGTTTTGCAACAACTATGATCTAATGTGCTTTGGTTTCACATTACAATGATACAGTCAGGAGCTATTCCTTGTTATTGTGTAACTAGACATTGATACTGTGATCCTTAGATGGTTGATCTATGCCAGGGAGGAATGCAGGGCTTGTCCATTGTACCTAGATCTGCCACTCTTATGTGTGTTATAGGTAATCTCCTGCCTTTTATTTCTTCGAGAAAGGACTTGATTTTATTGTGTTGGGTGAAGGTTTTATTTACTCTATTTTGATTTTGGAAGCACTAGGTACCACAGCTGTTATTATGTGCCGGCCAATCACAAGTGTAAGTTCTCCATCACAGTCAGGAGAGGGTGCACTATCAGACTGTCATTCACCTGCCCCGCTGGTTGAGGGTGAAGTTCATTTTACCTCCTCTTTTACCCATTATACTTTCCCCAGATTTCTTATCTGTCTGCTGGTCATTTCTGACAGTTGACCAACGTTCAGAAATAATAGATTGATTAGTTCTCATAACAGCAACACAGTATTTTATATTGAATTATCCTGGCTCCCACTCAACTCCATCCTCCACAAGAAAAAGTCCTTTGTATTCAGCCCCAGTAAATTAGTTTCCTACAGTTGCTAAGATACTAGGGAACAGTGGCCCATCCACCGTACATCTCACCTGTCATTAAAATAAGGCTGCTACCATGCCGCATTATTTAAACATTAAGCTTCATACGCTGTAAGAAAGAATAAGTGAATATGTAAAACATGTATTTCATTCTATGGGTCCCTAATGGTTTAAAACCATTAGTGTATGAGACAGAAAATGATGTGTTTTCTAAGTCTCACATCTGAATGCCTAACTAGCTTTAAACATGGCTTGATGGGACATGAAATGAGAAAGAACATTCCCCTTGTAAATTCCCTACCTCTGAGGATATAAACTTTCTTTAAAAAAATGTGTATCATAATGACATAATAGAATTAGGTCAAAATATTTTTTTTCTATTCTATGTCAGTAGAAACACAGGGAGATATGGTTTAATTTAGCCACTTTTTCTCCTCTGACATTGCTCTCTCAGTATAATATTTGTATCATCTGTTCCTCTGTCTGTATTTCAATTAGCATCTATAAAACATTATCTTTGTACCAAGTACCCGGTGCTAGAGACTTAAGCTATAAAAGCATTAATATGGAAACAATCCAGATCATAATATAAGTATAATATGATTTTTACTGAAACCTTTAAGAAAGAATGTGGAGCTACCAGAATTCAACAGAAACTAAGAAAGAAAAACTAAAAAGAAAGAAACTGAAGAAAAAGCAAAGAAGTGCAGGAAAAGAAAAAAGTTCAAGAAAAGTAAAAAAGGAAAGAAAATATAAAGAAGTGTTTCTGATGTTATTCATAGTAGTTAAAAAATCAAATATATATTTGACACATTTATCTAAAGTGACATCATCTTACTCCTCTTTCTATAATCTATCCTGTCCACACATTACAATCATAAATCATTAACACATTTGTTTTTCATGTTTTTATGCAAAATGTCCACAGGACTCTTCCAGTCATCAGTAAATATAGATGATCAAAGAGGTTAACATCTATCCATTTCAGGAAAAAAAAAAAGATCAACTTCACCAACCATTCTTCCATAGTGGGTAGTGTTAAATCTTTCCATTTCTGTGCATCTGGTAATCTCATCTGTGGCCATGTATAGATAGTCCTTGACTTACAATCAGAATTAAAACCAGAATTTCTATTGCTAAGCAAGGCAGTTAAGTGAATCACAGTCACATTTAGGATCTTTTTGCCATTTGATTGTTAAGTTAATCACTGTTGTTATTGAGTGAATCATGCAATTCAGTGGTGGGATTCATTTTTTTTTACTACCAGTTCTGTGGGCATGGCTTGGTGGGCATGGCTTGGTGGACATGGCAGGGGAAGGATACTGTAAAATTTCCATTTCCTTCCCACCCCACCAACCTGCTTTCCAGCTCTGTTCTCCTGTGCAGGGCAACAAAAGAAGACCCAGCCAATCAGCTAGGATTCAGGAGGTAGAAAATAGATGGGGGCGGGGCCAGTCAGAGGTTGTATTTGCCAGTTTTCTGAACTACTTGAAATTTCCCCTACCGGTTCTCCAGAACTGGTCAGAACTTGCTGAATACCACCTTTGACATGGATGTTAACTGAATCTGGCTTCTCCGATGGACTTTGCTTAGCAGAAGCCAGCAGGGAAGGGTTCAGGTGATGAACACATGACCCCAGGATGTTGCCACCATTGTAAATACATCCCAGTTACAAAGTGCCTGAATTTTGATCAGTGTAGGGATGCTGCAACAGTCATAGGTACAAGAATAAGTTAATGGTATGGTAACTTTGGACAGTCATGAAACAAACAGTTATAAGTTGAGGGCTACCTGTATTGACATCATTTTCCATGTTTTTTCCTAATAGTTTATCCATTAATCCTAACCCCCTTGTGTCCAATCCAAACAGCAATATAAATGATAGGCAACAGCCCAATCAAGATTGGTACCATAGTCACAATAGTCTGGGACTATTTTTTATGCTATGACTTCAAGATGGGTCTTTTATTCAAAATTAAGGCGGGGAAAAAGGTCTAAGCATTAGCCACATCTGTAAAATACTGCATAATTCCACTTATTTGTCTCCTGTTTGGATACTAACAGAGTTGACTAGAAGATGCAAGACTGAGAAAGCTTTTCTTAGTTTTAAGGTCTTAAATTCCACGAGGTAAATAATTTTGTTGTACTAGATGTAATTGGAAGACCTCAAAAGTCAAAGGTTAATATTTCTATATTCTGAATCAATCTTCTGATTCATTAGATATCCCAACTAATATTACATGCAATTCTCTGTAGATGCTTTATCTGAATAGTTTGGATGCTATGCGAGCTATAGGGATAAATGAAAATACACAACATACAATTTTCTTCACTTTCTTCTCCCCAGATAGTTTACCAAGCCACAATTAACCAAATTTTCATGCAACACACACTTGTTGCCTGTAGAATCTTAATACCTTCTGCCTTTTTAATTTACAATGTCGCTGGCTTCATTATTTGACTATTTATTATGTTGCTCCATTTTCTTAAAGATGTTTTGGTACTGATACTTGGCTATGAAAAGTGCAAGGAGATAAATGAGCAGCTGATTTTCAAGTCTCTTGACCTTGCTCTTGTATTTCTTTTGTCTATAGTTATCCACTTTCCCCATTTTACTTCTTGAAATTATCCTTTACATATTATTTTTATTTAACACATCAAAGGTCTTGTTTTGCCTTCAAACGATATTTGACTCTCACATAGTCAGCCCTGGAAAATCTCATTCACCTACCAGCAGCAATTTGAAAATAAGTATTGTCTGAGTCAACCCTGAATTGATTCCAACTGGAGATTTGAAATTCAAAGAGGCCGTGATTCAGCTCAAATCTGCTATTAGACTACAAACAGATTAAATTTTAGCCACTTCAAAATTCAATCTGAACGTAAGCCAACAATGTGTCAAGCAGAGAACTTAATTGTGCTGAACCAATGCAGAAATTGCTCTACACCAATTAAAGACTTTCAAAAACAAAATTTAAAAATATACTCTTTCTTTTCTGTTTGCTTTACCAGAGTCACAAGTTTCGTATGACCCTACAGTAACAATTACTAACCTCTACTATATTGCTATTCAACTATTATACTATATAGTGTTACTAGCTGTGTTTTCTTCTTACAGATCCTGTGGTGCCCCTTTTTTGTTTTGTTTTTTCCCCTTCTCTGTTAATGACCAGTATGTAAAGAATTTGCATCTTTCTGCATTGTGCTTTGATGTGCTGTGCCTCTGTGCTTCTGTTTCCTCTGGATCATGCATTCCCTTTGAGGAAAAACACCTTATTTTATTTGGCTGCTTTTCCACATTTGCTGGTGGCTAAAGAGCTTCCAAAATGTGCCTCTTCTCCAATCTTCTCCCATCTGTTCTCACACTGGATTTAAGGTTTCAGCTTTATTGGCAAATCTGCTGTGATGTCTATGGAGATTAGAACATAGTTGGAGATTAGAATAAAGTTGGAAGTTCTAGTCTTGCTCGAGCAGGATTATCAGTCATCCAGGTCAGGATCGTCCCAAAGGTGCTTTTTCAAAAGGAAACTGGACTTTGTTTTTCCTAATCACATCATACTGTGATGCTGCTGCAGAAAAAGTTCATATGGAAGGAGAAGAATGCAGCACAGTTGTCTTCAATTTTTCTAAGCCATCTGCCTCTTCCACATTATGACAATAAAATAAATCCTCTGGACAATTTAAGTGGAAAGGTCTATCAAGCTCCCTCTGATCATTGAGTTTTGTGGGTTGCCAAGAAGGTTAATGTGGCTGGTTGGAAAACCTGCCTCCTCTCTTGACCCTCATTTCTGGATTCAAAGGAGTTCTAAGGTACGATGCCTCGTCATGAACAGAACTAAGTTGTGTGAAGGCTATATCAAGGAATTATGCCATATTATCAGGCTGGCACAGTGAGATACAATAGCAGAGGATAAGTGGGTCACAGAAAAATGGCTGGTATAGAAAAAAACAGTATTTGCAGACTTCTTGGCCCTCTTTTTTAAAAAAATAGTACATGTTTGGCCGAGTGCTTATGTTCATGTGGCACCCATTCTTCACACATTGTTGGGAAATTTGCATATGCCCCAATTGTATAATATTTAAGCGTAAGATATGACCTAAAAGACTTCATTGGATGGTAAGCTGCTGAGAGTTGAGTTAAAGCAAGATTTATAAAACACAGAAAAATAATAAATAATACGCAGAAAAGGTAAATTAGGGGGAAGAAGAGAATATGCAGTACAGCTAAGTTGTGGCTTTGAATATTACTGGTAGCAACTTCAGAAGGAGCAGAAGTGCCATTCATTCTGCAAAATAGTTTGGAAAAAGATGTAGCACTTTATGAATCTACTCTGGTGGGTGATTGGGCTAAAGCTTCTATCCTACACACAACTCTCTGGAAAGTTTATAGACATGACTCACGACTGCATAACAATAGTCATAAGTCAAGAACTATCTGTGTAATAATGCTTGACAGAGGGCAGTTCTGCATTTGGTTCAGAAGAACAGTGCATACCTAGTCTACTTCATTTTGGATTTTTATAGTCCCATATTACATTCCAGTTATAACCAAAATCATTCTTAAAGTACAACACTGCAACTTTTCACCATGCAATCCATTCTTACTTCTTGCCCCCATAATGGGGGTATATCCTAAATGGAGCATCATTCACCCAGGATGCCCAGCAATGTCTCATATTCTTTTTCTCTGCACATAACAAGCCCCTCTGATCTCTGTATTGTTTTTATTTTTTGACCAGTGGGTCAGGTCAAGAGATAAGTTATTCATTCTAGTATAAAAACATATTTATTTAGATATAGAACTGCCCCACAGCCTTAGCAGTAGAGTGTGGCAATATAAAGCCATTTCATTTATGATGAATATTAGCTTAGTAAACAAAGATACATCTTCTGAAATATAAAAAAACATTTTATTTTATGGGGGAGGGGCTTTCTTTCACCACTGGGAGACGAATGGCTACAACCAAGTTCAGTGACGCCATCTACTGGTGCATTGATCTCGGGAAATTAATTCTGCATCTTTTTGCAACTAGGAAAAACATTGGGAATGAATGCAATTTAAATCATGTTTAGACTAATAAATTGGAATTCTGGAATGGAGGTTTCAATATTTTAAGAGCTTTTTCTCAATAGTGGCCCAAAACGATAACCTCAAGTGGCTGCTAAGTTTTAAAACAGAAATTCAATTTTCTCAAATTATACTTTTATTCGTTGTTAATTTTTAAAATTGCAATTTCTTTGATGGAACCCATGGGTTTGAAATTACAGTGGCACTGAAATAAATTACTTACAACCAGTCCTCATGCTTACAACTATCACAGCACCCCTACAGTCACGTGATCAAAATTCAGGTATTTCACCGCCATCATTTGCCGTCTTCTAGTCAATCTCTAACATGCAAAGTAAATGGAGGAAGCCCCATTCACTTAACAACTGTATGATTCAGTTAACTGCAATGATTCACTTGACAATTATGTCAAAAAATAGTTGTAAAACCAGGCACGACCACCTTGCTTAGCTAAAAAATTCTGGTCCCAAACTGTGGTCATAAGTTGAAGACTACATGCGTATAAATTTTTGAAACAAGTATTATTTTCACTTTTGGGGCTTCTGCATACCTAAGTAATAAATCAAGTAACAATTTGGACTTTTTAAATCTGCTAAAACTACTTCAGAACTGGACCATCCCCCCCCCCCACACACACACACAGGTGCTAAAATGGCAAGTTAAAACTTTTTCTTATTTTTTTTTTCCTGAATGGTGTCCTTTGGCAGAGACTGTCAAACACTGGTGCCTCATTGTAAATTACATTTTTATTGTGGTAATTTTGACGTGTGATATATGTACAGCTTCTGAGTTAGCTTCACATTCCTGTAATTCCAGAATTGATGTTTGGCTCAATTCTAGTGATTTTGAAAGTCAAAAGCTGCAAAGTGGAAAAGCTAAGAGTCTTAACAGAACTACAGAAGTTTTGCCTTTCTCTATGTGCAGAAGTTTTGCCTTTCTCTTGCTTCCCAGTTTCCGGGCTGCAACGGTGCTAGCTTGTAAAAATTAGAAATTTGAAAGTTGTGTAGTTCATCCCTCATAGAAAATATTGTGATTTTTTTTTTAAGCACTTCAATGTAACATGAAAGAAGAACATGGAGGAATGCATGAGAGGGAAATAATTAATTTTGTTTTCCTTCTCAATATTATAGCTAGTTTTCCAACTTCTTATGTAGGATGGGAAATTGAGTGGCATGGTGGGCTACAGGTGAAGACCCTCACCTCACACTTGGGAGGCTGAGACTCCAATCCTAGGCAGCAATAAATGTTTCTCTATTAGGCCACAAAGAGAAAAAAATCTGTTGTGAACTCCATGAAAGCATCTGGAAGGGCAACTGACCAGTAAATGTTCAGCTCCATTCAGTCACCCCAAAACAGGGATTACAGGGTCGTTTAAAAAAAAAAAGTAGGATATGAAAGTCAAAGCAGTGGCAGTGTGAAAATATCCCTAAGTTCATGAAGCAAAATGCTGCTCATCTTTCTTTAATGTGACCTCTGTGGGAAGCATAAACTTACTTCTGAGAATATAGTTCTGAGAATATGAGCCACAGTGGCGCAGTGGTTAGAGTATAGTATTGCAGGGTACTTCTGCTGACTGCCGGCTACCTGCAATTTGGCAGGTCGAATCTCACTAGGCTCAAGGTTGACTCAGACTTTCATCCTTCCGAGATGGGTAAAATGAGAACCCAAATTGTTGGGGGCAATATGCTGACTCTGTAAACCCTCAGAGAGGGCTGTAAAGCACTATAAAGCGGTATTTAAGTCTAAGTGCTATTGCTATAGTTCCATTGCATTATATAGATCAGTGCTTCTCAACCTCTGCTAAGTTTAAGTTGGACGGACTTTAATTCTCAGAATTGCATTGAGAAACACTGGTACAAATCTTGTTTACTAATAAGCCCCTGAGCTTTGAGCTTAAGTCCAATTTTTGCAGAACAAAATGAAAATTTTCACAGCATTTCAATGAAACAAAAGAGAGCAAGTACATCTAAAGCACTTAGTATCAAAACAAAAACATGGCATTGGTGTCAATCCTCCATTTCCCATAAGGCTTATCTCTAGCTCAATGGATATTTCCAGAATAAATAACTCAAAGGATCCTGTTAAATATGTTAAATATGCATGATTGAATAATAATACAAGTTCTGTGGTCACTTTGGAGATCCTGTGAAGCAAGATAATATGATTTGTTGCTGAAAACAGAAAGAACTCCAAGTCTTTTTTAAATTAAAAACTTAAATCACCTGAAATCAACCTATTGCAGTTCCCTTTGGAACATAATATCTGAAAAAGGAATGTGTTTAATTGGGACTTTGAACAATGTAACTGCACAACACATACAATTACCTTGTCTGGGTTTCTGAGACATGAATGATTTAAAAAAATCCTAAAGGCACACATACAGTGAATTTTAAGTAACAACTAGCATCTCCAGTTCCCACCAACAATAAACTCTCTCTCCTCAGGATTGAAGTTGTGGATGGATAATTAATTTGTCATCTGAGGAACCTTTACTTTACATTGTGCTATCATTTAATAATTTAGTTCCAATCAAATGTTTTATTTAAGATCCACTTGAGCACAGAGACATTCCTTTAACTCTTAAATAAAAGAAAGAAAGAAATTCTGCAGATTAGATGAACCACTGACAAGACACCATGAATTTGGGGGACAAAAGCTTGATGAGATATTATGCTGACAAAAGCTAAGAAACAACGTGTTTTTTCCCAGTTATTGTTAAGATAGCTCCTTCCTTCCTTCCTTCCTTCCTTCCTTCCTTCCTTCCTTCCTTCCTTCCTTCCTTCCTTCCTTCCTTCCTTCCTTCCTTCCTTCCTTCCTTCCTTCCTTCCTTCCTTCCTTCCTTCCTCTTATTCCTTCCTTCCCCTTATCCCTCCCTCCTCCTCCCTCCCTCCCTCTTTCTCTCCTTCTCTCTCCTTCCCTCCCTCCTTCCCTTCCTTTCCAGATAGATCACAAGCATTTTTGTGGCAGAATTACTGCCAATTAACATCCTGGCTAGAAAATATTCTGGATGGGTGAGACATGAGGTGCTGGTGTTGCTCAGAAAGCATTTTTGTAAGTAACACATTTTATTTAAAGATATACTTTTGCTAGATGCAGCTTATCTCATCAGATCCTGATATCAGCGGGAGGAGAAAAAGGAAACGGAATAATCAGATGTCTTTAACAAGCATTGCCAGATAAAGTCATCTTCCCCTCTCTCCCCTTTAAAGCCTACATCAATCTAGCCACTCTGTCCATGTAATGAAGTGATTTGCAGCTTTGGGCTTTGTACCATTATGGTGCCTGTGGCTGATAAGTAACATAATGTAATTTCATACAGGTTTTTTAAAGCCATAGTATGTGATGTCAGGACTTGAGGTAGTCAAGACAGGAAACCAAAACCATGAATATTAATACTACCATTATTGTGAGTTTACAGTAATAGAATCTTGCAAGTCTGAAAGTCCTTCCCACCTCCCATGCTTTTATGGTCCAGAGAACTAAAGAACTGAGATGCGTAGTTCACTCCCATGCCTCCCATGTCTATGATTTTGTTTATCAGACTGTTGTTTAGGCCGTAACTCTTCCTCCTGTCTCCCAAGGTTATTCTCACAGTCCATTATATGTAGCCAGTTTGTCTAAATGGTTTAATGGCTAGAAACCAGGAGTTTCTAATCCTGCCTTAGGTACAAAGCCAGCTTGGTGACCTTTGGACAGTCATTCTACCTCAGATCTAGGAAAAAAGCTATGGCAAACCACCACCACCACCCCAAAAAAAACTTGCCAAGAAAACTGGAGGGATCTATCCAAACAGTTGCAGGAGTCAAATGTGACTCAAATGTGCATACACAAACAAGTATGTAGGCTCTATCAAATATATAGGCTATTTTGTTTTCTGATATTGGCTGAATTCAAATATAGTGAAAAAGAAGAAAAAGAAAAACACCATACTTTCAGCTTCTGTGGATCAGTCTCCCTTGATGAGTTCAGCCTTCTTCTACTAAAGCTGTGTGGTAGAAAGGTTTTGACAGAAACCTTTTTGCTTCTGTCTTGGTAAGATTTGCTATCATGGGCAACCCTGGAAAAACTGGGTGAGATTTAATATGTAAAGATTCAGCAGAAGAACAGTAGTTTGGTTGGGCTGACAGATTCATCTCTTCAATGACATATTAGGGGCTGCACTTCTAAGGGAGCAATACTAACTCCAAACATTTATAGAGGACAAGGGCAAAATTAATATTAAATATTATAGTAGTTATAAATTTAATTCACCCATGTAGTTAGCTGTGATGTTTTAACTATTACGTTTTAAATATCTGGGCTACAAAATTTTGGATAACTGAGGTAACAGCAAAAAGGTAAAGATAACCCTAACATACTGCTGCCATCTAGTGATAACTCTTTCATATGCATGCACATTTACACATGGAATTCACAGTCAATTACATCTCAATTTGTTGCCATGTATAAATAAAATAAGATGTGAGAATTATGCGAAGTATACAAACATCCTGGGTAGGGTGCAATGGCCCCTGAGAAACAAATCAATTTAAAACTGTAGTTTCTTATTGTGGTTTATTTCCAGAGATCATACTAAAGATGAATGCTTATTCTGGGTTTGGAAATTAAAATAAATCAGTTACTTAAAAATGGAAGTGAAATTTTTTTAATAATCTTCTTCAACTGCTCCAGAATGGAGGAAAAAGTCGAACAAAGTAACCCAGTCTTCATTGTGATACGATGAAGTCAAATTTCTGTGTGAACCAAACCATTAATGTTTCCTAATTCTGAATGATATTCAGATCTGATTTAAATAGATTTACCCAAGAAGAATATAGGTGTTCAACCTAGCAATATGAAAAAGAAGATGAAGACACTGCATTCAAATTGGAGCTTCTTGGAAACATTACCAAGGAATATCTAGTTACTTTGAGTTATCTCCAAGTACATCTCCAAGGTCAGATTAACTGAATCAAGAATTTTAAAATAATTTGCTGATCATTTGACTGAATCTTTATAATCTATTGAGAAAGCCTAAAAAACAGGTAAAGTGTTAGACTACTGGAATAGTACAAACAATCAGAAAAGGATAAATAGGATGATTAATTTGAGTACTTATAGTCTGACAACAATACATAAGAAGAAAAATTAATCTGTAAGCACTTTGGAAACAATGCCATAATTATTAGCAACAATTGCTAGATGAGTATTTTCCAGATTTTGTGATCTGATAGTGGATTACTAAAAAGGCATAAATGTATCTTGATTTCAATTAATTCTTCAGGCATTCTGAATAGCAGACCAGTGGTTGAATTATATGGCAGGAGAATGAAATTGTTACATATTTGCCCAGAAATCATACTTAGCAAATGCTCACCAACTGCTCCTCATTAAATTAGAATAAAGCATTGAACATGGTGATATAGGGAACCTCATACTTTTTAGTCTTTTTTTAAGACTGAAATGAGAAGGTAGAGGGAGTACTAATTGTGTTATAAATGGCACAAAATTGAGTGAATTGCTAATTGCTAGAAAACAAAATATTTTAAGTGCTGATATTAGAGAAATAGGCTATAAATAATAGATAAGATATATATAATAGATAAAATTTTATACACACATACACATAAATATATACAATTTTCATCAAAATTATGTAGATACCCATCTCACAAAAAGTAACCCACTTTTCACAAAATGTTACTCCGAGTAATGAACAACAATTAATTAAAACAATGCATATATAAAATGATATTAAGAACATAAAACAGTCATTATTAAAATATAAAATGATGAAGCAATAAAAGTAATGATGTTCAATTGTGATATATTTTCCACCACTAGAGTGAGCTAATCTTCCACTTGTATAATATAAGACTAACATTTAGAGGCATTTCAATCAACTTTCATAATTCTGGTTTTTATCTGCAACTCTCTATTATTAGTAAATCAAATGAGGACAGCTTAGTTAGCCCTCTTCTTGGAGTTTGTTCATCATTTCCACATTTTGTTTACCCTTTCTGTCTGATTTTATGGATATTCTCAGTCCTCTAGGTCAGGGGGCTCCAACTTTGGCAACTTTAAGCCTGGCGGATTTCAACTTTCAGTTTTGCTGGCTGGTGAATTCTGGGAATTGAAGTCCACCAGGCTTAAAGTTGCCAAGGTTGGAGACTCCTGATCTAGATCATGGTTGTCCCAAGTGTGTTTTTCAAGAGGCCACTGGGCTTTCTGGTTTCCTTTGAACACGTTTTGCTTCTCATCCAAGAAGCTCTGTCTGATTGTTGCTCATGTTGCCCTAAAACATGTTTGAAGAAGTTTGCTGGTCAACTATACATAATTTGTGCAGAGGTATACAGCAAATCAAGTAGGCTTGCATCATATATGTAGGAGGCGCAATTCTGAAAACTTTGTTAGTTTTTGAATAGCAGTATGCCTATGCAAGGACTCTGCAACATTTCCTTCTTGAAAATAGAAAGAAAGTAGGGTCTCTTGGTCAGAGGAGATTCTACGAACTGCAAAAAGAGAAATCAGGGATGTTGTATTAAATTGGAAATATAGGTTGTCTTGATCGATCCAAAAGAAACATTGCTATTTTTCCTTGTTCCTTAGTATTGCTTTCTTTATTTCATCAATTTTTGGTGAACAGCTAGTGACAATGACAAAAAGTATGGAACTTGGGCATAAGACTGAATGCTCAGAGCTGGAGCCTTGTTGGTAAATGCTATCAGCTGTTTCCAAACAATCTAACATTTGAAGTTGCTAATCTAGATGTAGGGCCTATTGCTTAGCATCTTAAATCCGTGGAATAGAAACCATGTTAAATTCTCTTTTCACAAAGAACAATTATGATGACAATTTTTTAAAAGCCCCCCAAAAAAGCAGAGGCACACAATCTAAAACTAGTTACTATACTGCTGAGTACAATCTAAAACTAGATTCTGTAGTTGTTGAAAGACAAAAAAAAATATCATTAGTGTTTTTCAGGGAGGTGTTTTTGCTAATTTCACTGAATGAATGAACACTAGATCCAATCAAAGTGAAAAATATTACACCATGAAAAGTTGGAGAAGGAGAGGAAGGACTTTGCTTGCCATCAATGATATCAGGACTCTGGCCAATAAGTGATTGAAACACTAAATCAGCTACAAATCATGAAGGCATCCAACACCCCCCCCCCCACACACACACACAAAAGCAGCATCTTTACTGGAAAGAATAAATTACCTTCTCTTGGGCATGAAATCTAGCAATGTGGCTGGAGAAAATGTAAAACTAATAAAGCACTAATGATGGGAAATATGTTTTGATTAAAATGAAATTTAAAAATGAAATGAAAATGAAAATATGAAAAGTCAAAAAGAAACATCATGTTATACATGCATTCTGCTACCCATAAACTAATACGCTACCAATGGTGTTATTGTACAAATAAACTAAATCAGGATGTGTCTCTTTTTTTTTTTTACAATTGCATTAAAATGAACTTGCACTACAATGGAATCTGCCCTGAAAGCATGAATAACGTTATGTTTCCCAAATGCAAGGGAGACAACTGGATTTTTCCACCACCAAGAGTATTGTACAGAGATTAAAGTAATGATCTGAAGCATATTACAGCAAACTGCTTAGTTCTCAAACTCTCAGATTTTAAAGTAAATTCCACTGACATTTTCAGACTTGCATCTAATAATGCAGTGTATAAACACAGGAAATTACTTTGAAATTAAATAACGTTGGAGACTTCTCTTTTTCTAGGTCTGCAATATTCTAGCGTTCCAGTCATTTGTATATTTCTTCTTCCTTACTTGAGACTAAATGTACTTAAAAGCTAAAAAGCGAAGGACAATGCAAAAGCAGGTGAACTGAAAACACATTCAGGTCTCTTCCTACTGAATATTGTAAGAAACAAATATCATAATAAGATCTCTTTTGTTTCTTCATTTTCATTCTCTTGGGTAATAAACTATATTTCCCACTGGAACTGATTGTTGCAGTGGTATAGAAGATAATTCGTAATTAATTCATATTTGCTTCAAGCTTTTCATTTTTCCCCACTTTTTCCCCTTAGGAAAGGAACTGTGTAGGGCAGAAGAGTTTTTAAAATATTCAGTGATATGAAAACTATAAAATCTTTTTAAAAATACTAAAAACCAGGCTCCTTCTATTTCCATTGCATTGCCATTTCTTTTCATGTCAGCCTCTGTAATTAACCTAACAATGCAGATTAATGTTAATTAGGAACAATTCTGGAGACTTTCTAGCCATTATTGTGGCATTCCTTGGCTTTCTCCAAAGCAGGTGGTATAATTAAATATCTTACATTTATTTCATTATCAGTTCTTCCATTAAAATAAATAGGGTTCTAAGTCCTTTTTGTATACTTTGCTACAGTTATAAGTATGAACATGAACAAAGGAAGTAAATACAAATAAATGGGTACAGTAAGACAGGGATGGTAGGCACATTGGTGTGCTTATTCCTCTATTCTCCCTGCCTGAAGTACAGTCTACCCCCAATTTTCTTTAAAGAAACAAGCATTTTAAGACCTCTGGGTATCTGCATTCCTAACTCAGCTGTTTTTCTCTTAAGAAAAAAAAATATGATTCCTATTTCCAGATACTATTCTTTTTTCTTAAATATAATATGGTAAGAAAGAACCAACTCTCTAACCATTTTTATCTTGATGATCCAATATGGAGGAAGGAAGGAGGCAATAGACTGCGATGTATTCCTAGACTATACTTGTAAATGTTTTGAACCCAGTACCATACTTTGAGTTCCCAGATCAGCCTCAGCTATGGGCAGAAATTTCAATCAAATCATGGAACTGACATAGAAGAATTTCCTTTCTCAGAGGAAAGCAAATATTTGTGTGTGTGGTGGGGGTATAGATATGCCTATATTGGCTGCAAACTATTTTTATTTATTTATATGTCTCCTGCATTTATTATTTTTACAAATAACTCAAGGCAGCAAACATAGCCAACACACCTTTCTCTTCCTCCTTTCCCTTCAACAATAACCCTATGAGTTAAATTCAGCTGGGAGAATGACTGGCATAAGGTCACCCAGCTGACTTTCATGGCTTAAGGCAAAACTAGAACTCACAGCCTTTCAAGGCTAGTGCCTTAATCACAAGACTGAATTGGTTCTAGACTAAATTGAAATTGAAATTGCTTCAGGGGCACACTAGGACTAAGGTAGTTCTAACCTAACATTTAAATCACTACATCCCTCTGTATACATCATAAGGAACACATTGAAGAAAAGCAGGATGTAACCATAGTTAGCAACAATCACCACAAAGGAGAGTTTCTTTGTTATATTCCTTCTTAAGAGCCTTTGAATTTCTCAGTTGTAGGATTCTCATCTTAGACATGAATAAAGGAATGGAACTTTTTTGGAAACAGGTGTCTAAACTTTCAACAAGAACTGAATTATAATTCCCAGAATATTTCATCCTAGACATGCCAATGGGAGTTGTAATTCATCAATATCTTGATAGGCCACAAATTTCCTATTTAGTCTGCCTGTAGAACACTGTTTGTTTTTTATCTTATCCTAATTATTTGTGTAATCTTTTTATTAAAAAATCATACATACATCCAAAAAAATCAAGCTTGTCTTTTAGTTATGGACTATAACATATTAATTACCTTTTAATGAATGGCATTTGCTCCAGCTGGAGGTTTTTAAGAAGAGATCAGGTAGCCATTTGTCTGAAATGGTATAGGATTTCTTGCTGTAGCAGAGGATTGGACTAGATAGAAAATCTCCAAGGTCCTTTCCAATTCTATTATTCAGTTGTTATTTTTTTCAGTTTAATGGTCTATCTGCAGGTTTTATTACAAGATTTCTTGACTGTTGTATCAGTAATAGCAAAAAAACACCATACTATAGGTCAATGATGGGATTCAAAAATTTTTACTACCAGTTCTGTGGGCATGATTTGGTGGGTGTGGCATGGCTTGGTGGGCGTGGCTTGGTGGGCATGCCAGGGGAAGGATACTATACAATCTCCATTCCCTCCCCTCTTCTAGGGGAAGGATACTGCAAAATCCCATTCCCTCCCCACCCCACTAACCTGCTTTCCATCTCCCCTCTCCTGTGCAGAGCAACAAAAGAAGACCCAGCCGGTCAGCAGGGATTCAGGAGGCAGAGAATAGATGGGGCGGAGCAAGTCAGAGGTGGTATTTGCCGGTTCTCCGAAGTACTCAAAATTTCCGCTACCGGTTCTCCAGACCTGGTCAGAATCTGTTGAATACCTCTGCTATGGGTCAATTTCATCTTAACATTACCATAAGTCATCTGCTTTTCAAGCCTAATTAAGTTCTCTGTATGCTTGTTGCCTTGCAAGCAGATGAGCCAAAGGAAAAGTTCTTCACTTTCCTGGACTCTTCTGCTCTTTACAATGTGCTGAGAATATATCTGCATATATTTCCTATTGTTCTCAAGATGGATCTGCTTTGTTTTGCTAGATCAGGGGTCTCAACTCTGGAATTCCTCAGTTGCTGGCTAAGGAATTCTGGGAGTTGAAGTCAACAAGTTTTAAAGTTGCCAACTTTGGAGACCCCTGAGTTAGATGACTTAATTTTCCAAACTGAAGCTATGGAGCCTGTTTGGTTTTTGAATAAAGCAATCAAGTTCTTAACTTACTGCTTGATTCAAGTTGTTACTTCACATATTCTGCTAACATAGGCAGGACTGTCAAAGATTCCAGGCTGGAGAGTTTCTATACCAGAGGTTTCCATACTTGGCAACTTTGAGACTTGTGGACTTTAACTCCCAGAATTGCCCAGCCAGCTGGTTGGGGAATTCTGGGAGTTGAAGTCCACAAGTTGTCATGTTTGGAGATCCCTGTTCTATATAGTCAGTAGACTAGCCTAAAGTCTATGTAATTTAGCAAAATTATTCCAGTCAGTTTAGATTTTTGAATGTTCTTCTGAGTGCTCCAATGACCAAACATCAGATTTCTGTAGTTCTACTCCATTTGGTAGAATTGTAGATTGATACTAGGGAGGTCAACAGGGATTAATAGATTTGGGGGAGGAAAAACAGATCTTCAAATTATAGCTCCTGTTTCCTCCCTTGAAATTCCTTTTGAATAAATAGAGAGAGCATCATATTCCAAATACCATGTATCTTTTTATTGAAAGTACAGCATGAAGATCACTAGGGGGTTCCTGTGAATAAGTTTTTGCTTTTCAGAAGCATTTTCTTCTGGATAGCAATGACAACATACAATTAGAGAATTTCTGAAGACACAAGAAAGGGGGAGAGAACTCCACTTGCAATGGAAAGTGGCCACCCAGAGCCACATTAAGAACAGCAGAAGCAATGAGAAGGGCTGTTCTTAGCATTTTCAGACCAGAAACTGACGTGGCATTGTTACCAGTGCAGCGTTCTCTGGCCAAATTGTTTTAAAAACAACTGGCTTAGGGCTACCACTGAAGTAGGATACACCCTATAATACTGAGTGGTTTTATTTACCAATATGAGGTTACATGATGAAAAAGAGAGAGTTAAAAATATAACAAACAGCCTTAGCCAGTGTGGTGCAGTTGCTGAAGGCCTCAGAGGACCAGGATTCAGAAATTTTAGGTTCAACCTAACTATAAAACACACTAAGAGATTGGTCTAATCCTTTTTTTTTAAAAAAAAATCTGCCTTCCAGTCTTTCCCCAATTGGGTTGTTGTGGGGATAAAAATGGGTAGGAGGAATATTGTGCTACCTTGGAGAAAAGAGGCTGCAAATTAAATTAATAAGATGAAACAAATGCATTCACTAATGAGAGTAGAGGAAGATGAAATTTCCTTACACTACGAGGAATGATTTCAAAGTGAAGCACGCACTTACTTTTGTCAATTTTGTCAAGGATTTTCAGATGAATTGGAGTCAGACTGTAACACCCATCAGTCTCAGCATGATCAATAGCAATCAGGTTGAGCTATTAGGTCGAATCCAAGGCATCTGAAGGGTGCCAAGATAAGAACAGCTGGTACAAAGAGACAACAAATTCAGTGGGTCCCTATCCTGGAAGTATCCTTGACCTTCAGCACATCATTCTTTGGCTGCCAATACACTTCTTTCCAGTGCTTGTTTGTTTATTTGTATCAGAGGCATCAGGATTAAAATAGGACATACTACATGACATAAAATTTAAAATATAAAATACAAGATTAAAATATGTACAAATGAAACAGATCTTGTCCAGAAACTGGTAGTATTAATTGCATTCTGTCGCATTTCCATGAAGTCCTCAAGCATACACTGATCGGAACACAGAGGTCAGGAATACCCATGTGTTGTTGACTGCATGTCCACACAATCACAAAGAACAGTGCTGATTTTTTTTAATGAAAAAGTGAGAGATCCCATCCAATAAGAAATCATTTCTTCTAGTCTTGATCCATACATTGCAAATTGATGTGCCTATAACAAATAAGCAATATCTGCAGTTATGTCCTGATAATAATATTTAAAAAAAAAAGAAAAGGCTCTGGGCTAGTTTGAGTCATGTTGACCAATCTCTTTGAGTCTTCCAGAACTGATTTAATAATTATATATTATCCCTTACTGTATAAATTTCCTACTATTGTAATGCTATTTATCCTTTCAATGACCAGCAAAGTTTCAAAAAGTGTCACATGAAGGAAAGTTGAATTGGACACCTATAGAAATGGAAAAAATCAAATAAAAGTCAAATGGATGAGACAAAATGCTAGCATAAGTATAAAATACTGTAAAAGAAAGCATGTGATCTACACTTTTATAATGTGTGTTAATTATATGTGCAAGTGTAAATCCTCAATATTACAAGAGAGAGAAGAGTAGATCACTTAAAACAAGATAGCATGTGTGTTGTTAAACTTAAAGTGATGAATAAAATAGAAATGGTTATTACTGTAACCAGTTATGCCTTATTTGTATCAAAGCAACACAGAATTTTCCCAATACACAAGTGATTAAAGGGTTTAGAATTTTATAAGAAATGGTTCACATTGAAATTCTCTGTTCTTCCCTGAAATTTACATTATTAGGAATTACTATTAGGAACAGACCAGAATTTACAAGTAGTAATACATACAAAATCATTTCATTCTCCTTGTCGCCACATAGGCAGATATGCTTGGTTAATGGGATTTTGGAGTAACTACTTAGCAGCAAGGTAAGATGTTATGCCTGGCTTTGAAAAAAATGTTATCCTTTTTTTAAAAATAAAGTTTTATTTGGGTTTTCACACATACAAAATACAAGTAAAACATCTTTTTTGAAAATAGCATGGTCCCGGGTTGAACTTCTTTATACAGACACAAAACTCAATTTCATGCTCCTTTTTGTGTTCTATTCCATATCTTATACTATTCTACATTTTCTATATTTTCTAAGAGTTTTTCCCCTCTTTTAATTTTCTCAATTTTATTTTGATTATCTTATTTCAATTCAAATCATTATATTTATACTTTTGTCTGTTCTGTTTCAATTTCATATTATCTTTTCTCATTAAACTTCTTTATACAGGCACAAAACTCAATTTCATGCTCCTTTTTGTGTTCTATTCCATATCTTATACTATTCTACATTTTCTACATTTTCTAAGAGTTTTTCCCCTCTTTTAATTTTCTCAATTTTATTTTGATTATCTTATCTCAATTCAAATCATTATATTTATACTTTTGTCTGTTCTGTTTCAATTTCATATTATCTTTTCTCATTAAATAAATTTTCTCCTGTAGTTACTAATTGGAGTATGACACCTTTATATCTTTTAATTACATCCATTCAACTCTTATTTAAACTTCAATATATACCTTAAGGTTATGACTTTCAATATAATACATAATACATAACTTCCAATCGAATTCTGCTTGGTACATTCTTATAATACATACTATATTCTTAAAAAAAAAGATTATAAATATATGTAATTATAAACCCTCATTCCATTCCAATTCAGTTCTATCATTAATAATCATTAAAATCTTAACATCTTTAACACTTCTTTTCAATTAAATATCATACTTCCTTAAAGACACATATAATCTCCATAATTAATTTTTCCCTTATTTCTCTTCACATATGTTTTGTAAATCATTAAATATTCATTTTGTTACATTTATTTATTGACAAGCATTCCACTGAATTACAATAGCTATTTTATCAAACTTTTTAATCATACATTGTTTCATATTTTCTAAAATTATTTCTGTTTCTAATATAACAAAACTATCTTATGTACCTTTGCAGAATCCCTTTTTCCATTAAATTTTCACCCATTATCTCTAAATAGGCCCTGTTTCTCTACATTTTGTTTCTGTCTTTTATAACTTCTTTTCCTTTCTTTCTTCCCTCTCATCTTCTCCCTCCCCTTTTTACCCCCTTGTCTCTCTACTTCTAATTCTCTCTTCTGCATTTCCCTCCTCTGTTGCTTTCTGATTTTATACTTATTTTTCACTCTATTTTGGGGGGGGAGAGTTGTTTTTCCCAATCTTAAACTTTCCATTCTCTTTCCTCTTTATCCTTACTGTGGGGGGAGTTAGAAATTGTAGGTATCTTGCTGGTTCTCAAATATTTTATTGATCCAATTTCTGCCATTTGCTACTGAAGTCTCAAGCAAGCAGATTTACACATTTACACATTATTGTATTTTGCCTATACTACAGGAATCTTGCCTTCCCTTTGCTTGCCTTCCCTTAAGTTCCATAGAACTTAGGGGGAAATCAGTTCTGGATCTCTTGAAGATGCACAACAATTCAAGACAATTGAAGATGCACAACAATTCAAGATACGCAATAATTCCCCGCTTGAGTACTCCTTCTCTGCCTGGCTGAGTATTTCCCAAAAGCTATTAACTTCATCCTAAATCTCTGTAATAAGAAAATGACCTTGGGAGACAGAGTAAAGAGCAAGAGATACAGACATGTCAATGGTTGGATAAAAAAACAATTTAGACTGCAGCAGAAACTGAGCAGGACAAGGAGATAAGAAGAGGCTCCTTCTAATTTCTTTAGTTTTAAAGAAAATGGGAGAAGAAATATAGTTTCAGACTTGCAATATTTTGTTAATGTAACCTTACAATAAGATAGAATTACTTCATCTGGCTATGCTGCCAGGTTTACCTCACAAATCTGACAAACATCTTATATCAGTACTAGGCCCCAAGGGGCTTACTCACCAATGGAGGTGGCTGACAGGGTAAGGAGCTCTCATCGCCATCCTATTTGTCTTTTGGCTCTGGTAGGCATGGTTTTAGTTTTTAATATTATTTCAATGTCAGTTCATTTTAATCTTTTAACTATTTTTCAGTTGTTTTTATAACTTGTAAGCCATCTCACCCAGTTGGGGAGATGGACAGCATATAAAATGAATGAATGAATGAATGAATGAATGAATGAATGAATATTGTTCATGTGCCAGGTCAATCATATAGCAAACTATGTATGTGAAGTGATGGTGACATGATCTGTAATTCACAAAAAAATTATAGAATATTCCATACAATTGTGTGAATCGGCGTGTGTATGAATAATTGTAACTTTTTAAATGGAATAACTCTCATATTGGCTTGAAGGACAGAATGAAACATCTAATTTAGACGTCAATTTTTGTGGAGCCAGAATTTTTAGAACCAATTTTCACTGAAATATATTTGGATTTCCATTTAGGTTTTCATAGCTGCAGAAGTTGTTCTCCTTTAAAGAGGAAAGATGTAAAATAGGAGCTGGTGCTATTGTTAGGATTCCTCTTTTGTTCTTCAGCATTTTGCATGGCTCAAGGAAATGACACTTTGGGGTGAAGAACAATTTTGGGTGAGAACTCCAAATGATCACATGGTCATCTTCTCCCATCAGCTAGGGTGGGGAAACTGCAGCTTAAAATGCAGTTTTAATGCAGTCCTGAACCTAATTTTATTATGAAATCCACAGAAAGGGAGAAACCACAGAAAACTGTACCATGCTAAATATTATCCACATTTGCTTTGGTTCACCCGCTTGTGATTTGTTACACCTACAATTGTTATTTATCTCTGGTCATATTATCGTATAGCTACAAGCTATACAAACCTAGGATGCTTCATCACAAAGATAAACATCCCTTTCCAAAATGTTGTTTAGCTCCTATAGGTTATTATAAATCCAAGTGGCAGGTATCCTCATCATAATATATATATTCATTTTTTCTATGAACATATTATTTGCCTCTATAAAAAGATCAGTGCAGTGTTATAGTTAGTATGCTTGATATTGTTATTTTAAACTTACCTCTCTGCATTAAATTCAAAGACAGTGTTTTAATTAAAAACTTCTGCACTTTTTAACATCTGGCTTCTCTTGAAAACTCCCAGATTATGGCCTGTTAAATCTATATGGGCGAGTCCTAAAGTGGGGGAGAGAAAGAGAAAAGGGAGAAGAAGGGAAGAGGGGAGGGAGGAGGAATGGGAGGAGTGAATAGGGTGAAGGAGGCAAATGAAAAACATGGTTAGGAATTAGGGGAAGAAGTTTTTGGAACAATCTAGCAATGAAAGCCCCCTGAGGGGGGAAAGCAATGTACAAGGAAGAGAATGGTCTGAGCGCTGTGCAGAAATGCAAATTGTATTCAAAGTGTCACTATCTAGTGTGGTTTCAGATTCAAAGAGGATGTTTCTTTCAGTACGGAAAGCTTTTCAACAATTTTCCAACATTTCCTTGTCTTAAAAGGGATGTGAACTGCAAGGCAGCGAGGATGTCTGTCCCTCAGGATATTCCCCCTCCCCTTTCAATCTAGTCTACGTGGCTGTGCTTCAGAAACACAAACACACCAAAACCTCTTTAGCCCAGAAGAAACATTCACAAAAAGTTGCTAGTTCTGTAAAACAAAATGCACTGCACAAATGTCCTTGAAACTTCAACTCATGCCACTGTAATGTTTGCTTTCTCCTTTATTTTGTTTGAATGTATTTTTAAGAGTCTTCTTAAGAGCTGGCGATGCAGCTTGGAGCTTTGGAAAGTGTCTACCAATTAGGGCAGACTGAAGCTTGAGGGACTTTCCTATGCAATAGTTGATAGACTTAAATGACTTCATCAACTAAAGTATGTCATGCAACTCCCCCAACACTGGCCTCTTAACAGTCTTCCTTCTCTTCTTCTTGTCCTCCCAGATTCTTTGTCTGCTTGGTCTATTATTTTGCTCTTTCTCCCTTTCCTAGTCTCTTGCTTTTTTGCCCTTTGCATTTCTCTAATTTATTTAACAGATGTCATTTTTCTTTCAGGAGCACACATATATAGGCACAGTTTCTTCTCTTTCATTGCCACTGTAAAAGACTCTGCCATTGATTCTTCTGTGTGAAATCAGAAGTATAGTTATAGTTATGCGCCAATGTAGGCACACATACGGAGAATAATATTACATTTGGTATGTGAAATCTGTCTAATAGAGCAGCAAGTTTCATTAAATGGAGCCTAATAGAAAAAAAATATAGAATGAAAGAATCCTAAATTGGACTTTTGTTTTAAATGCAATCCAACCCACAGCCCTTAAGCCACAATGTAGGGAAGCCTCACTGCAATTTGTTCATGGTGGGAAAGCTGAGAATTAAGGTGAACTGAATTTTTATTAGCTGTCAAAAATGCTCCAGAGCTTTAAGCCACAATCCCTATTTTGGTAGGAATTTTACTGAAGGGTTTTTCTGAAATTAAACTTCAAGCTGCCTTTGCTTCACCTAACAGATTTACTATCAAAACATTTGGCATTTGTAAATTTTGCTTCCATAGAACGTAAGTTCTTAAGAGTAGAAGCATTTTTCCATTAAGAGTCAGTTGCTACTAAAATTGATTCTATACATAAATGAGGATTTTTCATGAGGACTTTAGGAGTAAAGGAATTGATATGGCTAATTTCATCTCACCCTTGTCCTTGTTTGCAGATGATTACACATGTCTAGAACATATGTGCATTCTGATTTGTGATAATTGCAGAATGTTAGCTGAGTAAATATTTGGGATGCATCTTCCTATTTGAGATTTAAAACTAGTTGCTAAAATGGGACTCAATCATGAAAACCGTTTTCAATATTTGAAGGGCTGCCACATAAAAGAGGGGAAAGATCTATTCTCCAAAGTATCTGAGGACAGGACAAGTAGTAAAGGGTGAAAAATTATCAAAGAAAGTTCCAACCTAAAATTAAGGAGTGACAGTGAGAACATTTATTCAATGAAACAGCTTGCCTGCAAAAGTTGTGGTGCTCCATTACTGGAGATTTTCAAGAAAAGATTAGGCAGCCATTTGCTAGAATGCTATAGACCAGGGGTCTCCAACCTTGGCAACTTTAAGCCTGGTGGTCTTCAACTCCAAAGCTGGCTGGGGAATTCTGGGAATTGAAGTCCGCCAGGCTTAAAGTTGCCAAGGTTGGAGACCCCTGCTATAGACTCTCCTATTTAAGCAGGAGCTTCAATAGAAGACCTCAAAAGTCCCTTCCAACTTTGCTATTTTGTGTCCTAATTGCTGTCTCAACTTCTCCTTCTTTGAAAATCCATCTTTCTACACCAAAAGCAAAGGAGGCCATAATGCATTTTGCAGGAATTGCTATGCAGCCACATTTCCTGAACATTATACTACCTAGAGTTGAAACATACAATACTGTTTTTTTCTAAGCAAGTTTCTCCTATGACTCAGAGGGAGTCTATGTGGCACATATTTTTCTTCCTCCCCCCCACCATCGTTTGCCAGAGAAATCCTTTTCTAGTCTGTCTCTTGCTACATTTCTTCCCCTCCCCCTTGTGGTTAAGAAATTGTAAATGAAATACAGAACATTTTAATATAAGCAGCAGCAGCAGCAGCAGCAGCAGCAGCAAAATAATTATAATTATGTTTTAGCAACTAATAAAAGGTGGCTTATAGTAGAAAAATAGCTAAAATTCATATAGTGTTACTAGATAAAGGTTTGATGTGATCTAGAAAGGCTTTTCTTCTGCACCAATGTCCTAAGGAGGTATTGGAAACCACACATCTGAAAATCGTGTTTTTTATAACAAATTCCCAAATTGTCTCCAGTTCCATCTGCCAGAGATGGATAAAGTCTTCATGCACAGAATAATGGGTGCTTTTTGGCTCTTGTTTTGTAAATGGAGGGCCATATCTTTTAGCAGGACCTGATATATAAGCAAAGCTCTATGCTTGGAATGAAAGTCATAATAACCAGGGGAAAAATGCATGCAAAGCAAACCAGTCCAATCCAGAGGCTGACAATCTGTTGCTCAGAAGAAATCTGTGGCTATACACATCTATTTCTAGCCCTAAAACTTGCAGGGATCTAAGGTACCCCATTCGCTCCTTTTAAAAAATCCAGTCCCTTCAAAAATTATCCATTTTTTCCCATAAGGCAGCTTAAAATTGAAGGGTTGTTACATTTTGCTGTTTAATTCCCCCCAAAAAGGTAAACATGGATTGGAATATTCAGTTTCCTCCATTCTGGTGCATTATAATGTCCCAAAAAGTTTAGCCAGCATTAATTAAGCTGTAACAGCTCTACCTCAAGGATATGGATTAAGAAGGATCTTTCCCTTTCCCTTTTTAATTGGTTGTTTTAGCTGGAGACACCATTAAGACACCATTTAGCTGGAGACACCATCTTTGACTAGAAAGAATTTGCTCCATCTACTGAACTGCAATCTTGTCTTTTAATCTTCCTGCACATAAGTCTTCTGGATTCATCATGGGAAGACTACAGAAAAGGAAGAATTCCCAGAAGATAACCCAACTCTTTTTAATAGACTTGGTTTCATTGAGGATATTTTCTGGGCAGCGTGGATTTTTAGACAAACTGAGAAGAAACGTGAAGACTAAATGTGAAAACATATGTGATCCCCCCACACCCCAGAATGATATAAAGAAGAAGAGAAATGATAGGCTGGTAATCCAAACACACACTCAGCATATGGCTTAGTAAAGACTACAATTTAAACATACAGTAACGTTATGGTTGTGGTAATTACTATTCATAGTATTGTAGACCTGGTAACAGTGGCCTGGCTTCAAATTGGAACTCTAATTATATCATTTTGAAGAGCTTTATTTAGAATTCAGAATTTGAAAAATAGTTGTTCATTATAAATGTCTGTATTTCAGTCAGCCACATCACTTCCTTCAAATGTGATGCCATTTTCAAATTTTACTTAGCTTTACATATATCTGATGATTATCCAGATATGACAGTGTATTAATAAACATGCATTATATATGAATAAATTGAAATATAAGCATACACTAAAATACTTGAATTTAAACTTGTACTTGGAGTAGTGCAGAAGAAAAGTAAATACCCTGGAAAGAAATGGTTACAGTTTTAAGTTGCATTTTAATTTTGTCCCAATTTTGCTTACCTTTCCCTTTCCAGTTTTCCTCACAGTAAAACCCTGTGCAGTATATTGGGTTGATAGAAAGTATTCAATAGGTAAGTGGGTTCTCCCTACTCCTAATCTATCATTTGTTTAAAGTTTTATCCAAATCCCCTATCAGGGATTTTCTACTAATCCTTCACTAATAAGCTAATAAATGAGAAAAGTAAACCATGGTCACTTTTCCAAAACATTTTAGAAGACACTTTAGAAATTTATGATAGCTACAACCAGTGATGGTAAACTTTTTGAAACAGAAGGCATAAAGCATGTCACAGATATTTTCATAAAAACCAGGTGAGTTATGTCCAACTGCTGCTTCTACCTTCCTACCAGCATAGCTTATTTTTCTTCTTTTTTCCTTGGTAATTTGACATTCTTCCAAGCAAGCACTGGATTGCAGCTACAGTATATATAAGTTTTATGAGAAGGTGACTCAGTGCCTCCTCACATGCAATATTTTGGTATATCAAGGTAATATTCAATGGTTGTGCCTTCTTTTTCATGCTAAATTATCATATACAAAATCCTTACATATCATTAAATACCTATTAATATAATCATTAAATACTCATAATATCCAGCTCAAGAACTAAACAGATTTATGCCCAATGGGCTTGCTGATTTATTTGAGCAATTGCTCATAAATTTGCCTTAAATATTCCTGTACATTTGCATATAAGCTGCCTTGGACACTAAATATATGGAGGTTTAGTTTATAGTAAGAATGCAGAAGTATAATAAGAGGTTCTTGCATTATAATTAACAACAATAATAATTGAGACAAATGGAAGGTTAAGTATGCTTGGTTATTCTCTTTCCTGTGGATATACAGAATTCCCTTTGAGTGCACAAAATGGAAAATTCAGCAGTATATTTACAATGAACCCCAGAATTCCATTTCTATACAATGTAATATTTATGCCTACTGCAGTGCAGTCACCTAAAAAGTAAATGCAATTTAAAATTGAATTAACAGTTTCCAAAACCTCAATAGGAATTTTGTGTCCAGGTTTTGTTGTTCTTTAAAAGTTATGTAGCTTAGGTAGAAAAAGTGCCAGAGCTTACTGAGGTTAGGTAGAATAAATAAAATACTGATAGCATTGTAAGAGAAACGAAGGAGGGAAGGAAGAGGAGAGAGAAAGAAAGAAACAGAAAGGAAAGAAAGAAAGAAAAAGAAAGAAAGAAAGAAAGAAAGAAAAAGAAAGAAAGAAATGTTGAGAAAGGAAAAAGAGAGAGTTTTACTTTCATGGAACTATATTGAGCACCACTGCTTTGTCAACTTACTTTTTGTGGTTCTGGACAAATGAAACAGGGCTGTGTATTGCACTGTCTAATAACATGTTTCAGAATAATGGCTAGTTTTATAGAAAGTATACTTTTCCTTCAAACCATAATTAAAGGAATTGTATGAACTTGGAAATGGAAGCTTAGTTACAAATGGTAGGGTAGAAATTGGAAGAGGAAGTTAAAGAACCAAAACTGGCAGATTGTATTCTAAAGACTACACCTTTGTGTTGTAACCTAAGGAATGAGCATGCTTCTAGAATGCATAGACCTGTCAAAGAACAGGCTTACTTAAAAATAAACAACAATGCTGAGAAGTAAAAAATGTAGCTCAAAAATTATGATAAGAGTTAATTTCAAAGGTTAATGCATGTTTATACTGAATGTAGTATGCTGAATGAAGATATGTTTTAGTTGCTAGAATGCAGGCAACAGTATATTGGCCTGCAAGATAATCTCTAATTTAGAGATCCTAGCTTGCATGCAGTAGTGTGATCTTTGATTAAAGTTACCTGCTATGGGGATGCTATAGAGAGCCTTGGATTCTTCGAAACCATCCTAATCCTTCAAAGTGGCATTAACCATCAAATAGATCACATACCATTTACTAAAAAACTTGAACCAGCCAGGAGGAATATTTGTCCGGGTACTGATAGCCAAGCTCACGGTTTACTGTTCAATTCAAATAATTAAGCTCATATGTGTCTCTGTCAATAGATCTGCCCAACCTGTTTCTCACTCTGAGAAAAGTTAGAGTTAATTAATAGAATAGCGATGAATTAAATAGACATGAATTGCTGAATGTTTTGAATGAAAATGAAGGTGAAGATTGCTAAATGCAATTAAGAATGGCATATGATAGAAATAAAGCATGTGTGAAAATAAATGAAATACAAACAAATGGTTCAAAATGAGCAGGGAACACAAGAAATATAAAATCCCCCTTGTTGTTTAATGTATTATATTCATACTTTTATATATATTGTGAGGTTAGTTGTGGCAGTTAATAAATTTCTTTTTATTTATCCAGATAATGTCATGTTATTGACAAAGACCAATGATCTGTGGAAAAATAATAGATAGTTGATCTGAGACTTTTATATGCTTAGAACTGTTTTCCTGAACTCTTTTCATAATTATGTTTTAAGCCAGGAGTTCATAAGGATCGTGTGGCTGTCATTGTGGAAGACGTAGCCAACTCTACATTGTTGCCCAGGGGATGCCCAAGTGTAGGATTCCTACACTCTTCAGGTAGGTTTCTTTCTTGTCTACTCCTCCTTATGAATGTCACAACATTCTCTGCTTTACAGTTGAACCAAAAGGATTCAATCTATCCCATAAAACCTGGTAAGTCCTCAGTAGGACTCAACACTGAAAGTGTGCTTCCATTAATGGAGAAATCTCTCTGCTTCATAATGGAACTGTAGTGTTCCAAAGCAAACAAGGTGACATATGTGGAACAGTGCCCACTGATAGCACATTGGCAAATCCTAGAGACTTTCTGTATGCAACTCCATTATAGGCTGCATTAACAGAGGGATAGAATCAAGATCACGTGAAGTGTTAATACCACTTTATAATGCCTTGGTGAGACCACACTTGGAATACTGCATTCAGTTTTGGTTACCACGATATAAAAAAAAATGTTGAGACTCTATAAATAGTGCAGAGAAGAGCAACAAAGATGATTAGGGGTTTGGAGGATAGAAAATGCAAAGAACAATTGCAGGAATTTGGTATGTCTAGTCTAGTGAAAAGAAAGACTAGTGTTCCAATATTTGAGGGGCTGCCACAGAGAGAAAGAGGTCAAGCTATTTTCTAAAGCACCTGTAGACCAGACAAGGAACAATGGATGGAAACTGAACAAGGAGAGATTTAACCTGGAAATAAGGATAAACTTTCTGACAGTGAGAACAATCAACCAATGGAAAAGCTTGCCCTTGGAAGTTGTGGGAGCACCATCACTTGAGACCTTCAAGAAGAGATTGGACTGCCATTTGTCAGAAATGGTGTAGGGTCTCCCGCTTGGGCGGGGGTTGGATTAGATAACCTACAAGGTCCCTTCCAAGTCTGATTATCTGTTAAACCTATTTTCAATTGCAAATGTCAAATTGTTCTGTGTGCCTAATTTGGTTGCCCTGCTGGCTGAAAAAAAGGTTCACATTAACCTACCTATCCTAAGGAGATGAAGATACTTGCTTTCATTAAAGGTCATAGAGACAAGATTGGCTTTTTTGGATCACAACAGATGCACAAATTTGCCAGATGTGACCGAGCAGAAACAACTAGTAAAAAGGCAAAAGTGGCAAGATGATGAGAGACAAAGGCTCACTAAATATAAGCAGAAAAGTATTTCAGACATTTTGATACTGACAAATGAAATAATTATATCTTATTATAAAAATGAATGACTGATGAGGAAGAGAAATGTGATGGAAGTTTGAAGAGGCCTTAGACCAAACACACATGCCCTCTACTTCAAAAGAAAAGACAGAATACAATAGATTAGAAATAACTAATGTCACTATGCAGAGTATATGATATATTTCTAATCTATTGTATTCTGTCTTTTCAAAAGAAAAGACAGAATACAATAGATTAGAAATAACTAATGTCACTATGCAGAGTATATGATATAGTGTTGGTCTACATGCCATTGCTGCCATTATCAGAGCCACCTTCATAGATGCTGGCTTAATCATCAAAGAAGACAAGAGACTTGTAGTTGACCACAGTAAAGTCAAGAGAGGCCAGGAAAAAATTATGAAGTCGCTAGATCAACAATTTGATGACTTTTGTAAGAAGGGTGAGATAGAATGCATCTTTGGCAGCTGTATAGTTGTAATTAAAGTTATGTTGAAAGAAAACAATTCAACCCCCCCCCCCCACAGTATCATAAAAGAAGAATATTATTCTATGAGCAGTGAATCAGGTGGAAGAGATCTTTATCATTTCATGCCAGAGAAAGGCTCAAAAATAGGAAAACCTGCTCAAGTGATTGCAGATAATCTGGTGTATTTAATGAAGAAGAAAGACATTGAGAAAAGCTTGTAAGGCCATTGGAGGAGATTCTACAAATGTTAATACTGGAGGTGGTGTCATGCACTGGGTAGAGATTAACTGGAAGTTGATCTGGTTGTTGTGTGCACTCCACACAAATGATTTATTCCTATGACACTTAATCATAAAATTTGATGGAAAGACCTTGTTTAACAACAAATGGGCAGATAAAATTGGCAACATGCTAGACACTGCAACAGAGCTTGATATTGATCCTTCATTCACCTGAGTTTCAATTGATGAGACTCTCATTTCACTGAGGAACAGTGTTGTAAAGGATCTCTCTACTGATCTACAAGTATATGGATATAGGACCACACAGGCAATAAGTACAGGAGAACTTCCTACAGATCTGGCTCTTCTGGAAATTGGCCCCATAAGCCATTCACATTGGTTGACAATTGCAAATTGGCTTTGTCAAATATGGGTTTCAAAACATGGCTTTAAAGGCAAAACTTTCCAAAACTGAAGAATGATAGTGGAATACATTGTTGGTATGTACTACCCTTGCTGATTCAACATCAAAGTAAAACATTCCTGGATTGAAGGCCTGCATCATGTGTTGTTCCAGCTGCAGCAAATCAGACTGAAAAAGAAAGTTGAGTTGATGCTGTTTTGCCAATCATTCAATCCTCAGCATGGTACACTTTCAATGAAATGATAATCCAGACACTCTTGTGTTCAGATAACATTCAAGAGAGGAGAGCTGGTGTGCAAAAGATCATTGACTTGAGGGGTGAAGATGATGATGTGCTGGAAGATTTTTCTCTATGTGCAAGAAAAAGACCTTTAATAAGCGTCAGAGCATCCATTCTGCTGGAGCTGATTGATTGGTCTGAAGGTGTATATGAGCCACCTTTGATGTGCAAACTGACTACAGCAGAAATAAAGAAGTTTGTTCAATGCAAGTACCACAGTGGCTCTGTCATGCCCAATCAATAGAGACATGTATGAAACAGTTTACAGAGGCAGCAAGCAGAATGTATATACATGAGAAATGTGAGGGTTATATCAGAGGCCAAGAAGCAAGTTGGCAGCTGATGTCGAAGAACAAATCAAAACAAGACTTGATGAAACTCTCTTAAATATTTTTGTAACTCAGATAATTACTTTCTGGTGTTAGTTTATGATTGCATGGATTATTTTTTGCTTAGATAGATAAGATTCATGCAGATTTTTTTAAAAAAAAATTTGTAGCACAAGGTGTAATTTTGAGAAGATAAAGTTAACAATATTTTGGTTACAAGAGGTTTTTGTGGAGTATATAATCAGATGTGGATGTAACATACCAAGCTAAACATTGTGTGATTGCAAAAATAACAGCAGATTTGAATTCTTGATGTAAAATACATATTTTTAGAACACTTCACTGAAAAAAATAGCAAAAATTATTTTTCCCCCATTAAATGACATGCATATCCTTGTATGCATTCCATTAAATGAAATGCATATAGGGATATCTTTATCTAATTATTATATGTAAGTGAGAATCTATTATGTCAGGAGAAGAATAAAAGAATGTGGGAGAAAAAGAATGCAATGGGAATGGGGTACTTAACAATAATGGGGTGAAACAAGAAGAAAAATGATCAGGAATAAATGGACAATCAATGAATGTAGAATAGAATAGAATAGAATAGAATAGAGTAGAGTAGAGTAGAGTAGAGTAGAGTAGAATAGAATAGAATAGAATAGAATAGAATAGAATAGAATAGAATAGAATAGAATAGAATAGAATAGAATAGAATAGAATTTTATTGGCCAAATGTGGTTGGACACACAAGGAATTTGTCTTTGGTGCCTATGCTCTCAGTGTACATAAAGAAAAAATAAAATAAATTCATCAAGAAGCATAAGATACAACAGTTAGTGATAGTCATAGGTTACTAATATGCAATCAAATCATACTAGGAAACAAATAAAACAATATAAATAGTAAAGATACAAGCAACATGGTTATAGTCATAAGTGGGAAGAAATAGGTACTAGGAAGGATGAGAAGACTAATAGTAGTGCAGACTTTGTAAATAGTTGGACAGTGTTGAGGAATTATTTGTTTAGCAGAGTGATGGCATTCAGGGAAAAACTGCTCTTGTGTCCCATTGTTCTGATGTGCAGTGCCCTATAGCATTGTTTTTAGGGTAGAAGTTGAAACAATTTATGTCCAGGATGTGAGGGGTTTGTAGATATTTTCACAGCCCTCTTTTTGACTCATGCAGTATACAGGTTCTCAATGGAAGGCAGGTTGGTAGCAATTGTTTTTTTCTGCAGTTCTAATTACCCATTGAAGTCTGTGTCTGTCTTGTTTGGTTGCAGAGCCAAACCAGACAGTTACAGAGGTGCAGATGACAGACTCAATAATTCCTCTGTAGAACTGGATCAGCAGCTCCTTGGGCAGTTTGAGCTTTCTGAGTTGAAAGAACATTCTTTGTTGTGCTTTTTTGATGATGTTTTTGATGTTAGGTGTCCAATTTAAGTCTTGAGATGTGGACTGAAAATAAAAGTGACTGATCCATTCGAAAGAATTATGCTGAAATAGTTTGATGAAATACAGAAACTATTAAAACTGAATCACAAAACAAATCTATAAAGGGTTGACTGAGTTAAGTGGAAAGAGAAAATCAAGAAAGTCATGGCTGGATGGAGTTACGGAGATCTTCAAAAAAAGGGAGTTGAGAAGATTACAGAATAAAAGATAATATATGAATCAGAGTATGGATATGGCAAAGCAAGGATGGTTTATAAGGATAGAAAGGTATGGAGAGCTATAAAGATGTGAACTAGTTCTAGCTTTGCTTCTTTTCCTTTTCCCTACTGGGTGTTTTTGAATTTTTGGCCTACTGTTTCTCATTGCTTTCTGCAATCTGCAAAAAAGAATACTAAATGTTATTAGTCCATTATATATCTATATTAAACTGAATGTAAATAATTCATGGTACTTGCCATTTTATCTTGCAGCATATAATCCAATATTTTAACTGTAAATTTTATGAAGACACCCTGTATTTAATCACATGTGCTTAAGCATATTAATACTAATATTTAGGGAAGATAAATAATTTGGAGATGAGTCTAAATAATTGAAGTTGATAAAAATCTAGTGAACTACCAAAAAGCAGATTTCTCCAAACAATGTAAATATGCAAAAAAAAAAAAAAATCAAAATGAATTCAGTAGAAGATAAAACAATGTGCATGAAATTATGTCTAAACTGATTACTCCAAACTGGCAATAACTATCAATAAAAGGATTTGGAGGCCACAGTAGATACCAACGAAAACATCATCTCAAGATATGGCACTGTCAAAAAATATTAGATATTATTTTAGAAAATATTAACCAGAAAATTAAATTCAACTACCAAGTTTATAGTACCTTTATACAAATCTACTGTACAACCATATTTAGAATATTATGTACAGTCTTGCCCGAAAAAACAATACTGTAGAACTTGATCAGATACTAGAGCAACTTTTCATTTAGAAAAAAGATTCTGGCATGGGAAAAGTTAATAGATTTTTTTTCATCCAAGATTAATAATTGGGAGGGACTTTATAGAATCCATGATTAACTTGTGGATTTTACTTCCATCAAATAGAGTGGTGGAAGGTAGTCCTTTAGCAATTGCTTTGGATAGTGATTGCCCAGTTATGATAATGATGAAAATGTAACTGTGTGACCAATGTTCACTTTTATAACTTTTGCAGTGCCTCTCCTTCTCAGTCACACTATCACCATTTTAATCAATTAGTACATGTTATGCTATGTCAGACCTTTTCTTCTCCCCATTCCCAGAGAGGAGAGATTGCCTAAGGAAGCAATTTCTTCCTGAGCTGTTTTTCTCCCCAACACAATTAACAACCCCAACTCTATGAATGTAACTAGCAGATTATAATGCTTGGCCAACTGCAGCTACTGCCTTAAATTTACAAGATCCTAATCGATTTTGAGAACCGGTTTGGCATAGAGGTTAAGGCATCAGGCTAAAAACTGGGAGATGGTTAGTTCTAATCTCACGTCAGACACAAAGCCAATAGGATGATCTTGGGCTAGTCAACTCTGGGATGAACACAATGGCAAACCACCTCTGAAAAACATTGCCAAGAAAACTGCAGCTACTTATCCAGAGAGTTGGGTACAATTGAAGGGGGAGAATCAGTTTCACATGTAAGATTTTTGCTTGCCTTCCAAGTGCCTTGTTTTGAGCATGCTAGGGAAGCAGCCTCCTTAATGCATTCCTTTCAAGATATATATCTGCTTATTGTTTTGAAATCTTTTCCTACCTGTGTGCCTGCTTACTGTCTTTAAATCCTTTCCTTTTCAATAAATGGAACTAGAAACGTTTAATCTCTTCTCACAAATTATCCCAATGTCAGGGTGAGCTTTCTAAAGGAAAAAGGAATGGGGCAAAGACTGTAAGATGTTTTTTTTTCCACCAGGCTTCTTCATACAACTAGTTATGGAAATTTCCCCCACTACTTGGGGCCACCCAACTGTTTATTTATTTATTTATTTATTTGATTTGTTAATCGCTTACAAGATAATAGGTATAAGGATAAACATAGTTATGAATACAAGAAATGAGTACATATAAGAAAAATAAAAAGAAACAATAGGATAGGGACGGTAGGCATGTTGGTGCGCTTATGCACGCCCCTACAGACCTCTTAGGAAAGGGGTGAGGTCAATAGTAGAAAGTCTAAGGTTAAAGTTTTTGGGGTTTGGGGAAGAAACCACAGAGTCGGGTAGAGTATTCCAGACATTGACCACTCTGTTGCTGAAGTCATATTTCCTGCAATCAAGTTTGGTGCGGTTAACCTTGAGTTTGTATCTATTGCGTGCTCTTGTGTTGTTATGGTTGAAGTTGAAGTATTCATTGACAGGTAGGACATTGCAATGTATGATTATATATACTATACTTAGATCGGACCAAAGGCAGCGTAGTTCTAGGTTTTCTAGGTCTAGAATTTCGAGTCTGGTGGCATAAGGTATTCTGCAACGAGTAGAGCAGTGTAGAACTCTTCTTGTGAAATATTTCTAGACTTTCTCAACTGTGTTAATATCAGATAGGTAATGTGGGTTCCAGACTAATGAGCTATATTTGAGTATTGGTCTGGCAAATGTTTTGTATGCCCTAGTTAGTAGTGTGATATTACCAGAGAAGAAGCTATGTAGGATTAGATTAACAACTCTTAATGCCTGTTTGGGACTGTGTATTTTTGATTCAAGGGGTGTTGTACCTCAGTGGCTAAGACACTGAACTTGTCGCTCAGAAGGTCAGCAGTTCAAATCCCTCGTGCACCACATAATGGAGTGAGCTCCTATTACTTGACCTAGCTTCTGCCAACCTAGCAGTTCAAAAGCACATAAAAAATCTAAGTAGAAAAATAGGGACCATTTTAGTGAGAAGGTAACAATGCTCTGTGCGCCTTCGGCATCATGCCAGCCCCATGAACATGGAGACGTCTTCAGACAGCACTGGCTCTTTGGCTTAGAAATGGAGATGAGCACCACCCCTAGAGCCAGAAACAACTAGCACGCATGTGCGGGGGAACCTTTACTTTTTACCTTTTACTTTTGATTCTGTAAAGCAAAGAAAAGCTGAAGTAAAAACACTGATGTGATTCTTCACTTAGCAACCACTTCATTTGATGACTGAGTTGACAAACCCAATTACAGTTGCTAAACAAGCACTACATATGTTGGATATTTTTAAACAGGGATAAGGCATGGTTGGATAGATATTCAACTGAATAACAATAGCAATAGCACTGAGACTTATATACCTCTTTACAGTGCTTTACAGCCCTCTCTAAGTGGTTTACAGAGTTGCCCCCAACAATTTGGGTCCTCATTTTACCCACCTTGAAAGGATGGAAAGCTGAATCAACCTTGAGCCTTCCATCTGTCAAATTGCAGGCAGTTGGTAGTTAGCAGAAGTAGACTGCAGTACTGCACTCTAACCACTGTGCTCCTATGGCTCATCAATGGTGGTTCTAAATATATTATATGAATCAAATGTACTATGTTTCTCTAAATCAATTTTAAGCGAATATGAACAGGAAATTACAGTGTGTGGTTGTTGTTTTTTTGTTTTTGTTTTGCATATGTGCTTTGATATCTAGACTTGGCCTTCAGTGAGATTAAACAAGACTAACTGGGATTGATTCTCAAAAATTAGTAGTTTATAACAAGTCCCCATATAGGTTTTTAACTTAACTCTTATTTAAAAATATCTTCGCAAAAGGATAAAAAGAATATTCAATTCTTCTAGTTTATTTAGCTAATGTCATATGCCATCATTTTATATTATAAAGTAAATAGAATGTTCAACTGTAGCACTGCTCTTTTTCTTTGGCAAGGAATAAAATAAATAAATAAAATAACAAAATACTTTAGCTGCCATCTAAATGAGGCAATCTAATCTAATAGGGCAATCTATACATTATTTTTCAGAACTGATCATTGTGTTTTAGATAAACATGCTGAGGATCACATAGGAGGTAATGCCTGCAGTAGGATTTACACTGGCTATTTAACACAGGTTTTCTTGTACTTTAATTTGTCTTATTTCCCTTTCTCTCTCTTTTAAATGTATTATTAATAATCAGCCACAAACCTAATATAGAAAATATAGAAAAAAGAATGTAAAAGTCTATATAAAATTCAGTATTGGCTGGGACTGGACTAAAATAAGGTCTCGGTAGGCCTCAAATACTTTTGGACACTAGTTAAGTTTAAAAAAATTATATGGGGACTTGTTATAAGCTGCACTCAGGAGTGGGATTCTATTAGTTCGGCCTGGTTAGAACTGCTTATTATGATTCCCGGTAGTTCGGAGAACCAGTACATTGAGCTTCTGCCTGGCCCCACCCCTCTCTGCCCGCTTCTCCATTCCCTGCCCAGTCAGTCCCTATCGCACATGCACAATATTGTGTGCATGCGTGACATGCCTGCAGCCTGCTTCTGCCCACCCACCAGGGCAGACATTGCCGCCTGCCTTTCGCTGTGGCAGAGCAAAAAGCTTGCAAGTTCCCTTCCCTTCGGGAAATGGCTCCTGGGCAGCAGAGAAGCAGCCTGGTTGAATCCTGTTTCTCTCTGCTGCCCAGGAGCCATTTCCCAAAGGGAGGGGAACTTGCAAGCTTTTCGTTCTGGCAGTAGAGGTAAGAAAAGCAGCCTAGAGCCAACACAAGCCTCTCCACTGATCTGCCTGCTCACAGGTAAGCCTGCAAGTCATGCTAGCCCTTCCCACACTGCCCCCAGGCCTCTCCAAGCCTCCCCTAGCCATCTTTAGGGCTCCCTGGGCCTCAGTCAGCTTACCTACCTCCCCCCCATCCCTGTGCTCGGCTGGCTGGCTTTCCCACCGGCATGGCCCCATCCCGCTGGTGCCGCTAGCTTGGGCCTATCTACCTGCCCCCTCATCCCTGGGATCTCCCAGCTCTCCCTTCCACATGGTGGCTGTTGCACAGCAAATGGTGGCAGCAGTGCTTCGACCAGTAGGGCGGTGGACACGGCTGCCTCCCATGAGCAGCGCTGTCGCTGCTTCTGTCCACCACCTCTGCCCGCTTTTCCCGGGACAAAACAAAAGGAAGCAGGTGGAGATGGCGATAAGCTGCTTACGGGAGGCAGCCAGGTCTGCCGCCACCACACATAGAGGTGCTATGAGAGGACAGAGTGGAGGGATGCTCAATGCCCCACTTCAGCAGCAGCAGCCCCCCTTGCTTTCTTCCTTTTCCCACTCCAAATTGCTTTCCATTTGTCCCATTCCTTTGCTGAGCTCCTTTCACCACCCCCATTGCTTGCCTTTCTTTCCCGTTGCTCTCCTTCCCCCCCACTGCCCCCTTTTGCCTTTTGCTGCCGCTGCCAAAGCCACCAAAGCAAACTCCCCACCACTGGTGCAGTTCCGGGATGTGCTGCCTTTGCTGCTTGCCTTCCCTGCAAGAGCCTCATTGGTAGCCCTCTCTGTGATATCTTTCTCTCGAATTTATTTTGCAAAATCCAAAGGCAACAATAACAGGATGAATCATCCCTTTTGCACCTGGAGTTCTTTAATGCAGTGGTCGCCAACCAGAAGAAAATTTTGATGGTCCACAGAGAAATGTTACCCTCAGAGCACTCCCCCAAAGCAATTAATCCAGGCTGTGCAGGAACACAAGGCTGCGCCACCCACATGGCCCGCGGGAACCCTCCCTGCCCACTCCTTACCTGGCGAACTTGCCTGCTAAGTTGCTATTTTTCCTCCCCCAACCATCAGCTCTTCTGCTGTGCTGGGAGATTTAGATTAGCTAGAAAGCAGAAAATCCTTGGATTTCTTGCTTTCTAGTTAATCTTTAGATCTTCAGCTCTGCTTTTAAGCAGAGCCCAACCTTCCTTAGGATTGAAGCAGTGCAGACTCAGGTAGGTGATGGCAGAAACACAGATCTCTTGAATGAATCTGTGATTCTGTGAGCAACTCAATCTGCTTACCTGCTTTACCTGATTTTGGATAAAACTTGCTCTTTTTTTATTAAAAATCCAATATTTACATACATGGTGTGTTGTGAGTTAATTTTGTGAATTTGCTTGCTAGCAAATTTTATGGGTTTGCTTCAAGCAAATTTTATGTGACAGACTCAGGTAGACGATGGCAGAAACACAGATCTCTAAGTGAGTCTGTGATTCTGTGAGCAACTCAATCTGCCTGCCTGCTTTGCCTGATTTTGGGTAAAAGTTGCTCTTTTTTTATAAAAAATACAATATTTATATAAATATTTATAATATTTACATATATGGTGTGTCGTGAGTTAATTTTGTGAATTTGCTTGCTCGCAAATTTTATGGGTTTGCTATACCCAGTCAGTCACATGGCCACCAAGCCACACCCACAAATTAGGCCACGCCCACAGAACCAGTTGTTAAGAAATTTGAATCTCACCCCTGGCTGTACTTTTCTAAGATAAATCTACAGAAAAATAATTGCATGGCATAAATACATGTAAGATTGTTTTGATGGAGGGAGGCAAAAGAGAAAAGCAGGTAATTAGAACTCCCTCAAAAGGCTGCAAATGTATATTTAACAACCTAGAATCTTTCATAATGTGTTAGACTACAATTCCCATAATGCCCAGCCTGCCATGCCTCAGGAAAAACAGCAAGGTAGAATAAATTAGCAATTATTTTCTTACTTGCCTATTCTTGAGGCATATATTCCTTCTCTCTCTCTCTCTTTTAGCAATTTTTGATTGGCTGATACTTTTCTTTTTTAGAAGGAGAAATTCCATCTTGTTTTAATCATTGTCCATCGCTAGTTTTCCTTGCTGATTGCCAATTGCATTCCTTTTAGAATGTTGCTTTGGCTTGGATTCTAGGCAAATTTTGGAACTGATTTTTTTTTTTTAAAGTGGTACTTTATGCCTTCTTATTTCTTTTCCCTAACAAAAAACAGGCATAGCCTTAGTTATATAAGTATGTGATGAGCTGGAGAAATATAATGGCTGCCATTTCCTTTTTTATTTTTGCTTTACTGTATTTATTTAATTAAAAAGAACAGAGAAAAATAAAAAAGAGTAACAAACAAGAAAGGAGGAAAATGTACAATAAGTGAAACATGGAATGTATATACAAAGAAAGGTGTATGTGCAATAAATTTCATATAACAATAAAAGATGTACATCTATAAGCAACTTGTTTTTAAGTTGCAAGTAAATAATAGGTCTCCCATCTACTACATAATTGGAGCCATACCTTTGCCTTTCAAATATTGCAGAAGCAAATTCCTGGTGAATAATAAGATGGCAATTGTTGGCTAGGAAGGATCTGACAGGTGGCAATAGTGGTAAAAGCGGACTTTTGCTAAACTTTGCACTATGCACCAGTTATGCCCCTTCCTGGATAAGGCGACCCTTCTCTCGATCACTGACACCCTGGTCATCTCCCACTTGGATGATTGCAATGTACTTTACATGGGATTACCCTAGAATATTATCCAGAACTGTACAGAATCTAATGAGCAATTTTGGGGACCCCCGAAGATGATACATGCAACACTTCTGATGTATGAGCTGCATTGGGTGCCAGTTTGTTTCTGGATCCAGTTCAAGATGTTGGTTATGATCTTTAAAATGTGGGCTGAGGTTACCTTCAGAACTGCTGTCTGCCTATTACAGAAGCCCATCCCACATAGTTAGCAGACAAAGGTATGATATGGTATGGTAAGGACCTAATTAGTTCAAGAATTTCAACTGACAGACTACAAGAAGAAAGCCTTTTTGGTGGCATCTCCACCTTTTGGAATATTCTTTTACCAGAAGTGAGTTACATCCCATTCTCCTCGCCCGAAAGAGCTCAAAGACTCAAATTGTTTGTGCTGATTTGCATCAGCTCATAAAAAGTACATAATCTTACAGTTGATTAATACCTTCAAGGCCTTCCCTTCCCTGCCTTTTCAACTTTAATTATTCTATAGCACTTAGACTAATATTTTGCTTCACAGTGCTTTACAGCCCTCTCTAAGCAGTTTACAGAGTCAGCATATTGCCCTCCAACAATCTGGGTCCTCATTTTACCGACCTCGGAAGGATGGATCAATTTGCTCAGAATCGAACTCCTGGAGTGAACAGTGAGTTAGGCTGCAGTTCTGCGTTCTAACCACTATGCCACCACAGCTTAGTTATTCTATCCTTATTTTAACTGCCTCATTTTATTGAGATATAATATTTTCATATAGTTTTATGTCTCTAGGTTTATAATCATAAGTATTCAGTGTCACTCTGTAAGTAAGATAAGGTCTCTAAATTTGATAAATAAATAAAATATAAAGTTATAAATTGTCATTTTCATTTTCCAACTGTCAATTTCTATGTAGCTTATTGCATTCAAAATATTAAAATTCATTTCAAAGTCAAATTAATATGTTCTTATTTATTGTTGGACCCTAATAATAATAGGATATTGCTTATGCAGAATTCTTATAAATAGCCCAGATACGTAACATACAGTTATTACATAGAAACTATATCCTATTTGTTACTAACTGTGTAAAGATTCACTCTAAATGACAAAGTCTCCTCCTCACAGCTGAACTGTAGCCGAACCTGTTCTTCTGGTACAGTCCAATATACGGACAAAAATATCAGAATATACTTTGATGTATCACTGCCAGTCTCTATTCTGCCACACTACCAATACCTGATAATGATATTACCTGTCAGGGACATAAGATGTGCCAAATGCTCTTTTTTATATGGAAATATTGGTTGGGAAGTAAGTAAATTTTGACAGATGTCTAGGCTGTCATCTGTAGATTTAGCCATCAAGAAAAAGAATACTATGTTTTAGTACAAGCAATTTATATGGCTCCTTTGAGAGGAACACAGTGTTCTGCACTGATGTAGAATGACTCTGGAAGACAGCGCAAAAGTTTTTGCACCACCTTAAAGTGCAGAGTAAGTTATGGGTATAAGCTTATCCTACCCCTAGGACAGGGATGGCAAACTCAAGGCCTGCAGGCCAAATCCAGCCCATGGGGTACTTCGAGCTGGCTCGTGGGGTCACCCTGGAAACAGTGAGGGACCAGCCCACAGTGCCTCTGCCAATGAAAACGGAGCTCAGGATAGCCATGCGGGGGTCTTTCCAAGTTCCATTTTCACTGGCAGAGGGTTGCAGGAGGCCATCCTGGTTGAAAATAGAGCTCGTGGGCCCGTTTTTGCTGGCAGAATGCTCCAGCCGCCACAGGCACCCCACAGGAAGTGATGTCAAGCTGGTCATGCCCATCCTGGCCCCACCCACCCCAGCCCCCCAAAGTCAAACACAACCCTGATGCGGCCCTCAATTAAATCGAGTTTGACACCTCTGCCCTAGGAGTTACCTAATTGTAATGCCATGAAAATAGTTGGTAAAGTGTGTTGAATTCTATTCATGCTAAAATGGTTTGTAGCATTCTAAAAGGAGGAAGCACAACAGAGATGAGATGAAGATATCATCAGTTCGAGAGGACAGGGCATAATAAATAAATAATTCCTGGGAGATATTTGTGCTGTAATTAGCTGAAGTGGAGAAAAGGTCCCAAGATACTGAGATGATGTTTTCTACCATGCATTTGATATTTCACCTAGAATTCTTTTTGCCTTGATAGTTATTTATTATATTTATATTTCAATTTTCTTCTTGGAAAGCTATCATACAAATATAAGCAACATACATAGCACACTCCCTTCCGATTTTATTTCCATAACAATGGTTCTATGAGGTTGAGACATACTGATTATTCTGTAGTCATTTTCAATAGGAATCAAAATTAGACACAGTCTGACAGCACCATTTAAAACTAACAAACTTTATTATAAGACATAAACTCTCATGCAAGCTGCAAAGAAAGATATATAGAAACATGTATGCACTAAACATTAAAATTTGAAATGGAGTAGGAATAGGAATAGGAATATAAATATAAATAGAATAGAATAGAATAGAATAGAATAGAATAGAATAGAATAGAATAGAATAGAATAGAATAGAATAGAATAGAATAGAATAGAATAGAATAGAATAGAGTATTTATTGGCCAAGTGTGATTGGACACACAAGGAATTTGTCTCCAGTGCAGAAGCTCTCTGTATATATACAAATAACAAAGTAACATAATCAAACAAATAGGAGAATGCAGTAGAAAAGATGAGGATAATAGAACACAGCCAAACTACATAGGTAAATATACCTAGACATAAGACAGTACTTTGAGAATTAGATGTTCAGCAGAGTGGTGGCACGAGGGAAAAATGTCTTTATGTCTAATTATTTTCACATGCAATGCCATATAATGGTGTCATGAGGGGAGAAATTGAACAGTTTTTGCCCAGGATGTGACAGATCTGTAGATATTTTCTCAGCCCTCTATCTGAGTTGTGCAATGGAAGGCAGGCTGACTACATTTTTTTTTCTGCAGTCCTAATTGTCCATTGAAGTTGGTATCTTCCCCGTTTGGTTATTGTACCAAACTAGACAGTTACAGAAGTACAAATTACAAATTCAATAATTCTTCTGTAGAACTGAATCAATAACACCTGGAACAGTCTGAACTTTCTGAATTGACATAGGAATAACATTCTTTATTGTATCTTTTAATGATGGTTCTAATGTTAGGAGTCCATTTCAAATCCTTCAAGATCTTGAAACTTGAAGATCTCTACTGTTGATATTGTGTTGTCTAATATAGAAAGAGGTGGTAGAATAGAAGGGGTCTTTATAAAAACCCACTTTCATCTCTACAGTTTTAAGTGTGTTCAGCTCCAGATTGTCCCAGCTGTATCACAGGCCCAGTTGTTCAACCTCCTATCTGTATACAGACACATCACTGTCTCGTATGAGGCCAAGAAAAAGTAGTATATATCCTCATGCACAGGAACAGAAATATATTTTCTTATCTTCTTAAAGGAAAATATATATATTTTTAAGCTACTTAAGTAGGCCACCACTAAAGGAAACTTGAGGTGCTACAACAAAAGTTAGTTAGAATGACTAATATATTATTTTCTTTACTCTATAGAGGGCTCCCTCCTTCCATTTTTAAGCAAATTTGGGCAGTTAAACCCAGTATAAAAAAGCTGATTAAATCCAGATGAAAGGACATATGACTACAAGGCATTCCAGCAGGGGAAACTGGAAGATTCCATAGTCAGCTCAAAGACAGAGAGAGAAAGAGAGGGAGGGAGGGAGGGAGGGAAAATCAAGTTCACACAATATTGTTGAAGTAAAAAGTCTTACTAAAATCCATGGCGAATAGGCAGCAATACAAATATAATAAATAAATAAAAATAAATAAATAAAAATAAGCCTATAGCCATTCATGTAAATTGCTAAGATCCTTTTTATTAAATGCAAATCATTTATCTTCTGTTCTTTGAACCTACATTTTATAGATACAGATTCATGCAGGTGTAATTTTAAACACAAGAATGCTTTACTTTAATGCAATTGATACTTCCATTTCCTTGTAGTAGCCTAGGAAACAGATTCTTCCTCCAGCAACTCCACCTATTCCATGATGGGGATTTTTCTCTTTGCTTTATGAAGAAAAAAATGGACTTCTCATTTCAGAATGTATATAAGGAATGCTAAGAATGCATTTCTTATGAACCCTCAAATATTACTGAGTATGAATATCAGAAAATGTGGAAGGCAGTATATGATTATTGCACAATGAAATATTATGCTATTGTGTTCGGGTTCAGGCAACCAAACACCTCTTAGTAACCTGAAGACTTTCCTTAATTATCTGCATGTACATGAATATGTACCAAGAATATTTCCCTTGGGTATGTTGATGAAGTATCTGTACATGTACATACAAGCAAAGATTAGAGATATGTGGTATAGTGGTTAAAGTATTAGACTAAGACCAAGTCCACCTTCAGCCAGGGCAGATGGTTGTGTGGCTTAGCCAGTTGCTATCTCTCAGCCCAACTTCCTTCACAGGTTATTATTAAAGGAAGAAATCAGAGAGGAAGACTAGGTATGTTGCCTTGAGTTTCAGAAGGAAAAATAACAAAATTAACCTTCCAAGATCTCATTTGTTTCTCTGAAGCAACCATGCCAAGCTTTAACACGTAAAGAGTTCAAAAGATACTAACAGGCTTTGAGAAAAATCCATCTCATATACTTTCTACAGCCCTATTTTATGTATGTGGATTTGATAGAAGCTGAATCAAAGCACCTCTTTGAAACTTCTAAGAGAAATGATGCCCCACTTCCCTTCTGCCCTAAACCTTTATTTTGTCCCAGCAATCATGGCTTCTGTTGTTTGCAAGATAAATTGACTGTTTGAGACAGACTAATCCAGCTTCAATTCTTCAAGACAACATGAAGTATCATCTCTGCAAAGCAAACCAATTAATTCAGGTAGAATGTCAACAATCTAGTCTGCCTATCTGATATATATATCACATTTAGGAAAAACTCCATTATGCGCAACAATATAAAATGGGAATGTTACTTGTACACTCTTCAAATACTGCAGTTTTGTGATCACTCATTTCAACACATATGAAGGGTAGTAGATTTGGAAATGTTTAAGACTACAAATTTAAAAAAAAATACTAATTCAGTTTAAAGTCACCTTAAGAAGAAAAAGGAGAACATGGTTATAACACCCCCTTTAGAAAAGTCTATTACTTTCAGTTGAGAATTGTATTTGGGAAATATATAAAGTTTTTCATCCCCAATTAAAATTAAAGCAGTGCAATGGTATCCTTAACTTCATGGAGCCAATCCCCAGGTGAGTGGGGCCAAGTCGGTATCCTGTTGATGAAAAAGCATTCTATGCTTCCAACGTTTATTATTTTAACAGTTTGCCCTACTTTTCTATTTTCAAATGGCCTTATAAAACCTTCATATAAGTTTCATCCAATTTTTTTTCAGTCTGAATGGTAAAAATTTATCTTTCTTTCCTCTCTCTCTTTAAAACAAGATTGTCCTAAAAACTGTAGAAAAGGTTGCTTCTGGCTTCCACAAAAGATTGGTTCTTGTGTTAAAGTTCCTAATATACAGCCTTATTTCTACTGCTCTGACACGTCACAAAGCAAAAGCAGTCAGTCATATCTGGCAACTGTGAATATGAAATTCCTTTTATGTTAGTGTGAGCAACGCCTCCAAGCTTTTGACTCCCCCATCCATCTCAAGCTACATATGTTTTCCAGATGAAAACAGTGACCACCAGAGCAATGAGAAGCAGCTTAACCTTTAAATGCTAGAGTATATGCTATGTTTCATTTACAGTAAAGAAAAAGCTGAAGCTTTTCCGCCTTTTTAGTTCTAATTTTTTTTAAGTATTTAGTCCTTTTGGACATTTTTTTCAGGCTTTTTTTGAGAATGACTGGGTAGACAGGTTTAGTTAGGAAACAGTTAGATCCTGCCCTGAAACACTTTTATAGAGAAAGAGCAGCCATCAAATCTTACCTTCAAATAAGTCTCCTTAGACATGAAAATTCTGCATTTGTTAAATAACACTCGCATTAATTGTCCTTTCTTGCAGAATCCTGACAATTCAATTCAGGTTTTAATTGAATTAACCATAAAAGGATAAACAAAAATTCAGCTCTAGAGGTAAGAGTCTGTTTCTCGAACATTTGGCCTCTCAGATTCCATGTTACATTTGAACACCAGAATCTCAAGCTTCTTGTCAAATTCAGAAATAAGGGGGGGAAACAGCTCTAGAACCAGCGTTTTCTTAACAGGGAATCAAGAAAAAAATTGGCAATACTCCTGCCTATGTGTAAAATACTTTTTGGAACATAGACTGATTTGATAGGATAAAAACCGCCAAACAAAAATCCTGGTTTTTTTAATAAAAAAACTAAATATTTCCTAAGATTATAGATACTGTGCGTTACATCAAAAAGGAAACATAAAAATTCTTTGGTGTGGGGTAAAGTAGATCTGCAGTAAAATTAAAGCCCTAGGAGATAGCCTGGTTGGAAAAGGTGGGGGAGGAGGAGGGGGAGGAGGAGGAGGAAAGGCAGGAGGAGGAGGAATGCCCCACTGATCTCAATTCAATCAAAGTGTTCTGTATTTTCAAAGTTCAGAGATTAGTATGACTCTTAATCTATCCAAATACAAAAATAAAGTAGACACAGATATAAAGACACATTAGCTTTGGCAGCATAAAAATATTCTTACAGAAAACATTAAAGGGGAAAATTTCCACCTACTGCCCAGTCTACACTGAGCAATCTTGTTGCTACAGAAAGCTGCTTTTCTATTGTGAGAGAGACCCAAAGCTGGATAGATGGCAATTAATGGAGTATTACATGATTGAGCAATTGATGTAATGAATATGAGCTCCTTGCAGTGTGCTTTATTTCCAATCCTACAATTTGTAATTCTGTTAACTCTGTGAATAAGGCAAAGCTAAACAAAAGCAAAATATTGAGTTGTCATGCTTTAAAATGCTGTTCCAGTCTGTTGCCACGTCTGTAGAGAATTAGTTGAGCAAAAGGAAAGGCGGAGGTGGTAGGAATACCTTCTGCTCAGCAAGCCTCTGTAGAAGGAGCCAGGACTTGGAATTCCAAATGCCACATCAGCAAAACTTGGAATCTTTGCAATGTGGAGATTTTGAAAGAATGCAGGATGACAGGCTGAATTGTTGCAGCATAAAGATCCATTTACATTTCTTCATCATTTTGGTCTGGAAGGTACAACAACTTAGTATTCGACATACTTATTGTATAAAAAAAGTAAAACATATATATTTTAGAGGAAACTATCAAGAATGAAAAGGAGGTGACTCAGAAATGAAATTTATAAGGACCATATTACTAATTATACTTGAGGGGTACAATCAGCTTCCAAAGAATAATATTCTTTGAAATTGTTGGCATCAGTTTTCCATTTTGAAATATTAAAATTGCCTAATGTTGATTATATAAAGCATGTATTTTATCTGTCATGTGTTTTCTATTTTAAAAATGTATATCAAATAATGTTCTTTCTGCCTACAGTGCTGAATTCATACAAACAGTTTACTATGAAAGAATAAGACAATAGGAACCTACTTCTCTACTACTACCAAGACATTGAGTTTACTGGAGGAAATTTTTCTTAAAGTTCTAGATTTACTAAATTAAACTAAACTTTTCACTGAAGTTTCCTTCTAGATCTATCGCTAAAGGATGCCTTGACATTTGTATCAGCCACATTCATATAATTTTCAAACCATAGTTTATAAGACTAGAGATGATCAACACAAACTTTTATGTTTTGACATAAAATAAGATTCAAATAAGATCAGTGGCTACTGTTATTAGTTATCAGAAAACTATTGTTTGCTATTACACTGCAGGTAATGCTTGTGTTATGAAAGCAATTGGGACTGAATTGCTTGTTGCTATCATAGCAGTGTGGCACAATGTGCTTAGTAATGGCAAGTTCCATTTGCCATTGTTAAGAAAAACCACCTGCATCTAAGAGAGATCTTCAAATGACATAGTACCTGAGTTCCTGCCAGCATCCTCATTTGCTTCTGGAATGTCAGAAATTTAGTCACATGACTGCAAGGATGCTGAGGTTCTGTTATAAGTACCATAACACCGAATGATTGATTAATTGCTGAAAAAGTACTAGTAATCTGAGAACTACCTATACACTATTATTCAAAGACCTCACCTGATGAAAAGTAGTTTTCATTACTTAATAGTTTTAAGCAAACCATTATGATGTACTACTGTTTTTTAATAAGTGGAATCAAAAATTTCTAATTTCCTTTTCTTACACAAGCCAAAATGTGTGAGCCTAAAGCCGGGTTCAGCAACAAATGACTCTGGAGCGGCATGTGGCTCTTTCATCCCTCTGCTGTGGCTCCCCGTCGCCAGTCGGCTCCACAATTGATAGGGCTTTCAGTTAGGATAGGTAGAGGAAAAAGGATGCTGTGCTAGGAGGAGACTCTATGAGGGGGAACCGGACTTCCATTCAGCACCAGAATTGAATGGGGGGGCTTCCGGTTAGGACCTTTGTGGTTCTTTCAATGTTTAAGGTTGCTGACCCCTGGTTTAAAGCATTCTGCATTTATTGCAAATTCTTTAGGATTGTTTGAATACAGCTTATACTTCTAATTCAACATTGGCAACAAAAAAAAACAAAACCCAAGACATCTAAATGGTATTTTATTAGGTCAGAATTATGGCTCTTTTGCTCTTCATTCTTACATTCTCAGTAGACCCAAATCAATTTTTTAGATTAATTAAACACCCAGCAATTTGTCTAATTCCAGTAAAAGCATTAGTTTCAGAGCATAATTTTAAATGCAAATATATGTTTAAAACTAGAGTTAGACTATTTTGATAGATGTTTCCTATAAATATTTATTTGCTAATTTTTCTATGATGTACAATAACATTAAAATGCAACTAGAATGAATGCTTCCTTTATACAGTGTATACATTAACAACTGCTTCTTCTGAAATCAAGTTAGGCAGATTAAATCAAGTAATTTTCCTCAGCATCTTCACAGCTAACTTACCTTAATCATTTGAAATGAATAGCCATGGATTCTGGATTTGAATTGGTGGAGAATTTGTCTATAAATATCCATTTAAGAAATTAAGGACCAACATTTTTCCATGTATGATCACAGCATCTTGACCTTTATCAAGCGAGAAATAGGAAAATAGAGAGGAACTTTCAAAATGTCAGAGAACTTTCATCTAGGGCAGGGTTGTCAAACTTTCGGCCCACAGGCCGAATACATCACATGCTGGCCATGCCCACGCATGGTTTAGTAAAGGGGGAAAAAGTCCCAATACGTCACGTGAAGCTTCCATGATGACATGAGTTTGACACCCCTAATCTAGAGAACCTTCTTTATATCCATGCAAGATTTTACCTCTCTTTCATACTTATAAGGAAGTCTTAACCAAGTAAAAGTAGACTGGATAACTTCAGACTTGGGTCTAATTATTTCTAGATACTAACAATTCTTGAACAATTTCAGCATAGGATGGTGGCAGTAATTGAATAAGACAAGAAACCTGTGGTTTCCAATCATTACTGGATTACATTTCTAGCCTCATGTATCATTTGCTCTACTTCCTATGTTTGAATTTTAGTTCAGAACATTGAAGGACTGTAGTTTAAATGAAAGGCGCAAATTCTCCTAGTAGAAAGTAATTAGCTGTTCTGTTTTCTTTTAACTCTTATCTTTTGATCTACATCGATTTTTTGCCTCTCAATCTCTTAATTTAATTTAATTACCTCTTAATCCACTTAATCTATATAATTTTGTTGCCTTCTTACTTGCGCACTTTTTTTTCTTCCTGCTCTCTGTCTGACCACTTATTTTTGCTGGAATCTATCACCCTGGTCCTCTTCAATTCTTCCATTCCCTTCATTTCTCTGATGTGTATGTAGAAACAACTTTCATCAATGCAATATTATACTGTGAAGATGCTCCTATCATAATGAATTTTTGATATTATGGAAGAGTTGGAGTTAGAGGAGTTTCCCTATCTAGTTAACCTCCAGATGTGTTAGACCACAACGCCAAGACTTCTCAGTTGTAAGTTATCAGTTATGGCTACTTTCATTTCTAAATGGGAAAGGCAGGTCCAAATGCTACATCTGAGGAAATGTCATTTTGTTACATAAATATTTGACTTTTTAGTAAACATCCCAAGGACCCTTGGCAGGAGCCTTGGTTGTAAATGACTACCTACTTTGAAAAGCATGCAGTGTAAACATCTTATTCAGTTTGGAAATATTTTTTTTGGAAGGCTAGAAATTGTGTGGTATTTATTTATCTTCAGGTACTTAAATATTATCAGACCTCAAATGAAACATCCATAAAATTCTGCATGGCCAGGTGGTAGGATATGGCTATGGACAAATCATCTTCAACATAGCCTAACATTTTTAAAATTAATGTTCTATACATGTTATTAAGAACTGACTAAAGTATACTGTAACAGTTAATGTTGGCAATCAATGCTTATTAAAAATAGGCCATATGATATTTAATATAATTTAGGAATTTAGGAAAGTATGCTGCTTTCCTTTGTGCAACCATTTTCAATATATGAACTGAGCTATTGTCTGATGTTTTTAACTTTAAGTTACTTCATTCAGTTTCAGACTGCACTGCCTGGCAGAATTAGAACTAAGAATCTCTATTCCTAAAGCTAGGAATAAATATAGACTGTATTAGAATCTGTGAAATCCTTGAAGCACAGAAGGAATCACAAAGTGATTAATTGTCAGATAATATTGTACAGGATAGCTGTTTTGTATTGGCTAGGCCTATGAAGACTATACCTGACTTCTCAAACTGAAGCAGAAAAACATCAAGGTTAATTGGAGGTAAGAGTACCAGTCTTTTAGCTATCTCCCCCTCTGAATGGGATGATTGATGAAGAAGAAGACTACAATGGTGTGTGTGTGTGTGTGTGTGTGTGTGTGTGTGTGTGTAAGAGAGAGAAAGGAGAGAGAGAGAGAGAGGATTCCATAATGTCCTATTCTAGACCTCTTAGTAAGTTAATTTCTCAGGTGTGGTGAAGGATAATATCTCATATACATTTGAAGTTGGTTTCTGTATATGATACTGTATTTGTCTCAAAATGTCATGGATCAATCTTGGAAACATTCTGTCTAGGCGTAATAGCAATAGCACTTATACACTACTTCACAGTGTCGGGGGTTTCTGGTTCAATGTGTGAGGATGTGTGTTTGTGTTTATTTTCATGGTCATGGTCATGATGTGCACTGAAGTTGGTGTTTGATTTCGTTGTACGAGGTGCAATGACAATAAAGTAAACTAAACTAAACTAAGTGGTTTAAAGAGTCAGCACATTGCCCACAATAATTACAAAGTCATTAATTGTCAGATACCCTACACTATAGGGTAGCTAGATCCACATTTTACCAACCTCAGAAGGATGACAAGTCATCCTTGATCCAGTGAAACTCCAACTGCCAACGTGTGTTGTACATTACCTATACCTAATATAATCCTCATTCAAAAGCTTATAGGGGAAGAAAGAAAACGATGGGAAATTGAAATCAGGATGCAGAAGACATGTTAACCACCTTCTTTTAAATTTTCTAGTTCAATAGGGAATGGTTAGCAGGTGAAGGTAATAAGGCCATACAAAGTACTTGCTTCCCTGGTAGTCACAGTTAGAATGACATCAAGAAGCTCAAGTTTCAAGTGCCACAGCTAAAAATGCAGTGAAATCTACAGTGGCTCCATTCTAAACATTGTAGATCAGGGGTGTCAAACTCAAGGCTCCAGGCCAGATCCAGCCCACAGGGTGCTTAGATCTGGCCCATAGGGCTGCCTTGGAAGAGAAAAGGACCAGCCTGCGGTGCATCAGCCAGCAAAACTGGAGCTTGGAAGGGTTGCCCGTGGCCCCCCTGAGCTCTGTTTTTACTGGTAGAGGGCTAGCAAAACAAACTAAAAACAAAACAAAAGGAGAAACAGAATAGAATAGAATTCTTTATTGGCCAAGTGTGATTGGACACACAATGAATTTGTCTTGGTGCAAATGCTCTCATTGTACATAAAAGAAAAGATACATTCATCAAGAGTCAAGAATCATAAGGTACAATGCTTAATAATAATATAGGGTACAATAAGCAATCAAATCATACTAGGAAACAGTAAATACAAATTGTTAGGATACAAACAACAAAGTTATAGTCATATAGTCATAAGTGGGAGGAGATGTGTGAAAGGAAGGATGGGAGGATTAATAGTAATGCAGACTTAGTAAATAGTTTGACAGTGTTGAAGGAATTATTTGTTTAGCAGAGTGATGGCGTTTAGGGAAAAAAACTGTTTTTGTGTCTAGTTGTTCTGGTGTGCAATGCTCTATAGCAGGGGTGGGCAAACTACGGCCCGGGGGCCACATCCGGCCCGTTGGTCTGTCCAATGCGGCCCGCCCCTGAAAAAAAATCACTGCCATTAGTCTGTCCAATCCGGCCCGCCCCTGAAAAAAAATCGCTAGGTGTGGCGTATTGCCCTGTGCCGCGTGGCCCCAAAAGCTGCAAAACAGTGCGGAGCGATCTAGGGGTAGGAAAGAAAAGAAATTTGCAAAGGCCTCGGCTGGGAGTTCGAAATCACCTTCGAGTGCGACCTCTCCGAAGGTGAGTCCCCGCCGATCCCCCTTTTTTCCGGGGCTTCCAGGCTTAAACTTTGCAAAGGCAAAGCTTGCAGGCTGGAGCGTCTTCCCGCCGAGGAGCGGGAAGGGTTCCACCGGCGGGCGGGCGGGCTGCTTGGAGCCACCTAAAGCTAGGCCGCTGCTGGTGGAGCCTTGCCCTGCCTTGGTGCCCGTTCCCGGCTCGCCGGTCCTGCTCGGGCGGCACTTTAAAAGCCTGCTCCCAGCACCCAAGCAACTTCCCAGCAACTTTCGGGTTCGTTTTAACTCGCGGGCGCCAGGCATGATATTCCGCTCTGAAAAAAAAATCGGGGCCGGCCAAAAGAGACCCCCTGCCGCGCGCCCGCTGCTTTCCCTCACCGGGGCCGGGCGACGGCGTGTTGCACGGAGGCTGGTCTGTGGCTGGCCCAGCTCCCTTTTCCTGCCGCTCAGCGGCCTCCGCCGCACCGCCGGGCTCCGCTCAGGTATCCGGCTGGGGCTGTCAGGAGTTGCTACCGCTGGTGCAGCTCCACGCGGCTCCAGTCCCGTTGCCTCGGGAAGGAAAGGCAAAACCAGGAGCCGCTGCTGCCATTGCAAAGCGCCGCCGCGGCTCTTCCTTTTTGCCTTTCCCTTCCTGAGGCAACGCGGGACTGGAGCGCGCATGGAGCCGCGCCAGCAACTCCTGACTGGGCCTCCGAGGGAGGGGAAGGAGGAGAAGAAGGAGTGGGGGAAAGGAGGGGGCGATTCCCAAAAAATCAGAATTCGATTTTAATCGGAAGAATATCATGCCTGGGGCGCTCGCGCCTGGCCCCGAGCCGTGCGGCGGAGGGGAAGCCCGGCGGGCAGGCGGGCAGGCGGGCTGCTTGGAGGAGGCGACCCAGCGGCGCTCCGGGCTTCCCTCCGCCGTGCGGCTCAGGGCGAGCGCGAGTGCCCGCGAGTTAAAAAGCGAAAGTTGCTGGGAAGTTGCTCGGGTTTCCGGGCTTCAGGGCTTTGCAAAGGCAAACTTTGCAGGCTGGAGCGTCTTCCCGCCGAGGAGCGGAAGGGTTCCGCCCGGCGGGCGGGCGGGCTGCTTGGATCGGGCTGCTGTGCGGCTCGGGGCGAGGCGCGAGCGCCCGCGAGTTAAAACGAAGCCGAAAGTTGCTGGGAAGTTGCTCGGATTTCCGGGGCTTCCAGGCTTAAACTTTGCTCGGGCGGCACTTTAAAAGCCTGCTCCCAGCACCCGAGCAACTTCCCAGCAACTTTCGGCTTCCTTTTAACTCATGGTCGCACGCGCGCATGGCCTGAGCCAGCCATGCGAAGGGAAGCCCGGCGGGCGGGCGTGCAGGCTGCTTGGAGGAGGTTCCGGCTTCCTCTCCGCCAGGCGCGAGCGCCCGTGAGTTAAAAGGAAGCCAAAGTTGCTGGGAAGTTGCTCGGGTTTTCGGGGCTTCAGGGCTTTGGAAAGGCAAAGTTTGCAGACTGGAGCGTCTTCCGCCCGAGGAGCGGGAAGGGTTCCGCCCGGTGGGCGGGCGGGCTGCTTAAACTTTGCTCGGGCGGCACTTTAAAAGCCTGCTCCCAGCACCTGAGCAATTTCCCAGCAACTTTTAACTCGCGGGCGCTCGCGCCTCACCCCGAGCCGCACAGCAGCCTGCTCCAAGCAGCCCGCCCGCCCGCCGGGCGAACCTTCCGCTCCTCGGCGGAAGACACTCCGCCTGCAAACTTTGCCTTTGCAAAGCCCTGGAAGCCCCGAGCCGAGCAACTTCCCAGCAACTTTTGGCTTCCTTTTAACTGCGGGCGCTCACGCCTGGCCCCAAGCCACGCGGGCGGAGGGAAGCCCGGCGGGCGGGTGGCGGACTGCTTGGAGGAGGCTCCGGCTTCCCCTCCGCCAGGCATGAGCGCCTGTGAGTTAAAAGGAAGCCGAAAGTTGCTGGGAAGTTGCTTGGTTTCTCGGGGCTTCCAGGCTTAAACTTTGCAAAGGCAAAGTTTGCAGGCTGGAGCGTCTTCCCGCCGAGGAGCAGGAAGGGTTCCGCCCGGCGGGCAGGCGGGCTGCTTAAACTTTGCTTCGGGCGGCACTTTAAAAGCCTGCTCCCAGCACCCGAGCAACTTCCCAGCAACTTTCGGCTTCCTTTTAACTCGTGGGCGCTCGCGCCTGGCCCCGAGCCGCGCGGCAGAGGAAGCCCGGCGGGCGGGCGAGCTGCTTGGAGGAGGCGACCCGGCGGTGCTCCGGCAGCAGCAACAGGCAGTTCCGCCCGGGCTCCGCTCAGGTGTCTGGCTGGGGCTGTGAGGAGTTGCTACCGCCGGTGCAGCTCCGTGCGGCTCCAGTCCCGTTGCCTTGGGAAGGAAAAGGCAAAACCAGGAGCCGCTGAGCCTGAGCCTCCGTGCCGCTGCTCCCGTTGCAAAGCACCGCCGCGGCTCTTCCTTTTGCCTTTCCCTTTCCGAGGCAATGCGGGACTGGAGCCCGCGGAGCCCGCCGGCGGTAGCAACTCCTGACTCAGGGGCCTCCGAGGGAGGGAAGGAGGAGAAGGGGGAAGGGTGGGGGGCGATTCCCAAAAAATCTTGTGCTGACCCGGCCCGTCTGTCAAATTTTAAAAGTCAATGCGGCCCCGAGCCAAAATGTTTGCCCACCCCTGCTCTATAGTGTCATTTTGAGGGTAGGAGTACAGTTTATGTCCAGGATGTGGGAGGTCTGTAAAAATATTTCCCCTTTTGCATTTGAGCATGTAAGAAGGGACAAAAAAGGAGAAAGGGAAAGAGGAAAGACAAAGAAAAAGATGGGAAGATGGTCACCACAAGTGCTAACGACATGAGTGATGTCAAGCTGACCACGCCCACCATGACCATGCCCACCATGACCCCCCCTCAAGGTCAAATATAACCCTGATGTGGCCCACAATGAAATTGAGTTTGAAACCCCTGTTGTAGATCAAGCCTAATGGAGAAACACCAAGTTTATGAAGATTAATCTGGTCATATTAACATGTTCAATTACAGTTCAAGAAGAAGAATGACAAGAGGAGGGCTATCAAGATGGTGAAAGCTTTAGAAATGAACGACATTTTTGATACTTGAAAACTGATACCATCTCTGTTATTTTATCAACTTTTCTATGTGGTATATGTATTGCAATTAGATTCAACAGCTGTGAATCAGTTATGCTGAAACTACAGCTAAATGATCTAGATACATATAGTTTATAGAAAAGATTATTATTAAGATATGCATGGCATCTGAAAGTCTGTCACATAGTAGAGGAAACAAATGGTATTACTTGTTCTTTTCATTTCTCTAAGGTAATGTAACTGGATATAATATGAAGAAGATACAGGACAGCTCAATTTCTCCCTCCCTGGTTACTTCCCCATATTGGGAATATAATCTGGAAGAGAGTACTCAGTATTGCCATTCTTTTATTGGACAATCCACTTTGATTGGCAGTTCCAACACCCTGTCATCAACCCTCATTAGCTTTTTTTTTTTTAAACGTTCAGAAATCCTTATCCCTTTAGCATTTAATTACTTCCAATGCGGGTTTTCCGATTTCTCTTGCGGTTCTATTCGCTGTCACGTTAGGAAGGAGAGTGAAAAGAAAGAAAAACTTTCCCTTTTAAACTTCCATTCGCCGCTTGTAAATCTCTGGAAACGATGTATCTTTGGCAAATTTTAAGTTCCAGGGTACTTTCGCTGTTGCTTTATCCCGGTCAGCAAAAAACACTTTCACTTCTTCACAGCTCCTCCTGCACTTTCTTTTTCCAGCTGAGCGCTTCTATGGCGGCCATTTCTGACCGCCGCTCAGCTGCCTTCGGAAAAGGGGGTTTAGCCGGCTAGGGAAGAGAGGTGCGATATCTCTCGACCCTGCCAGATCCCCCCTGTCTTCACCACCTTCTACGGAGATGGCTAGCCCTGAAGCTGAGTGGCTCAGGGCACTCGGGCAGCGAGCACAGGCAGAAACCGTGCACAGTCGCGGATTCCTGCCTGCCCCGAAGCACTGCAGACCGGATGTCCCCCTCATTAGCTATTTTTGAAGTAGGGCTTTCAAGTAATTATGCTTGCTGAGTGCAAAGCTACATCATGATGAGTCATATAGCAAAGAGAAGATGCTTGATATTTGCCTCAGATAGGGCAAATTAAGTTAAAATATTGTTTTGAAAAACTGAGTAAGGGATAGTGAAATTGTTAACTGGATTCTTTGACAAAATCAGATGTGAAAATATACTAAAGAATGGACAAAGTATCAAAGACACAGATATCACCATTTTCTGCTTCTCCCAAGGGTAGAAGGTAGAGAAGATTTAATATCTTTTTTAAAAAAAACCTGCATCAAGGGGCTGAAATGAAGGAATAGTTCAAACATAAATGTTTTAAATTAAAACTAGGTTGAAATAAACATTGGTACCAGATAAGGCCCACAACTGAAAAGAAACACAGACTTTTAGAATCTTCCTGGTTCAGGCAGAAGGCCATCATATCCATGTTCTGGACTCAAGGGATGTTTGCTATCAGTTTCTAATTGAAAAATAGTGGTTACCACAGTACCCTTGTTTAAATCCTTCCTGGAAAAATGAAGTAGCTGGGCCAGTTGCTCCTTTCTTATTTATACATAAATGGTACAGTTTTCTATTTACATGTTGATTATGCCTTGAATCTTCCCCATCTTTTTAAATAAAAGTAAAACTTGGCCAACTTTGAACATTCTTAAAATTTAAGAAACCCTCTTCTTGATATTTAAATGGCATGTTGTTGTTGTTTCACATGTTTTTTCCCACGTTTCTGTTCCTTTCTTGGGTACGCTATTTTCTTGTAGCTGAGAAATAGTAAATTAAGTGATTTTCACAGATGAAAGCTGAAACACACTTCCCAGCTGTGAGGGGAAAAGAAGACAGGCTGTGATGTGATCATTCTTTCCATACGGTTTTGTTTATAAGCTACAGCTTTTATTTCGGACCACAACATTCATCTGGCAGCTATTTCTGAGTAAATGAAAAAAAAGGGCCCTGTTCAAATTCCAGTTGGATCATGTGACAAGTACTTATATGGCTGAGCAGCCATATTTGAAGAGAAAGAGGCTGAACTGAAAGAAGAATGTTGTTAATATGTATTAACACACTGCAATTCCTTCAAAATATACACGAATATGTACAAAATATCTTTTTAATTGTTAAAGCAGTCATATTGTTTTCTAAACTCACATAACTATTTCACAAGTTCTTTTAGAATATTTCTCTATATCTATCAGCTGTTTTAGAGACAATTGAGAAGGGCTTCTAGAAGTAGTTTTGAGACTAGAAAAAAATGCAAAAACTTTAATGATTTTAAAATTGGTTACTTAGTGTATGGCTTATCATACATGGTCTAGCAATATATATAAACATTTCATCTAGATTAATAAAACATAATAAAATATTAATGTTTAAAAGATCTTTGTTCAAATACCAATGTCTAGGCCTTCTAACCATTGAAACGCAGCATTGTTTATATATATAAAAAAACAAATACTGGACCAGTATATTACAGCCAGTCACCATGAGATCTATAGTTTGATACAGAACCCCGAAGGAGGATATTATGCCTTATTTATACAGGGAATCCTTGCAGATCCTATGTGAGGTGTAAATCCTATTCAGGATTGTTCATTGCTAACTTGGTAGTTCAAAGCCAGGCACCATTTTGTGGGGTCATATTTATGTCCTCCTATGGCTGGGCATTCAACAATCCATTTGGCTTTCCATTGGGACTGATACTAAATTTGTTGGGTAGATGTGCCAGTGGGGGCTTCCTGGATTTGAGTCTTCTAGATTATAAATGAAGAAGATTGGCATGCACCAGTAAGACTGACTGATTCATAATTTTTCTGTATTCTCTCACTAGCATATCTTGCATTCGCAAAGCTGGCTCAGAAGAAGAAGCCAGCAAGTCAAAATGGTCTTAATACATTCAGTTTATAATCCTCATAGTATCAATGAGATTGGTGAGATTACAGTATGGCAACTATTAAGCCATATAAGGGCACAGTATTCTGCTGCAGAGTAGACCAACCCTAATGCTGATGCCCTGTGGATGGCAACTGAAGCTCCCCATTTAGTTTCGCGTAATTTCTGGACTATGTTATTCTTAGTATTGATTTTTGCTGCCATATTCTATAGGTATATCATGTAGGAGAGAGTTTAAAATTATAGTTTAAAATGAATAACACTACACGTTTCAAAGTACTCCAACTGAGGAAGTTATACAATTTTACTATATAGCAATAGCATTAGATTTATATACCATCCCATAGTACTTTTCAGCACACTCTGAGCAATTTACAATGTAAATATTAATTGCATATTGCCCCAAAAATCTGGGCACCCATTTTAATGACCTCAGAAGAATCAACCTTGAGCCCTATCAGGATGATACTCTAGACTGTGGGCAGAGTTTGCCTGCAGTGCTGCACTTTAACCACTGTGCCACCAGTAGTTAAATATCCCAAATTATATTCCAATTACATCCATAATCCTTGGGACTACAGAAGGAAAAGTGTGTTCTTTTTAACTACTCAGAACAACTATAGTATGATGGCAATGTAGTCTTGAAACTATCAATTCTAGAAGAAATCCAGCTCAGACACAATATGAAGAACAGTACGCTGAAATATTACTGCATATTAAACATGTTAAGTGTGGGCTAGTGTTTCCCAGCTTAATATCCTTCAGATATGGCAGGATTACAATTCCAAGAATTTGCAGCCAGTGGTGACCATTCGGCCAAAAGGCATGATCAGAACAAGACAGGGATGGAATCAATAATTAAATGCAGCTAGAATTCATATACAAGTAGCTTTGTTTAATGTCATTTAAGGACAATTTTAATAATAAAAAATTTAAAAAGTTAAGTAGGTATCTAATGCTTGGCAGTATGAGGCAGTAAACTTACTTCTTGATAAGTGGACTAGTGCATTACCACTGAAGTAAAGCTTCTTCCCAATCCTCAACCTATGTGACTATAGCCTAATGTTTAGTTTAGCTTCCAGGCAGCCTGACAAATGAGAGGGCCTTGAAAGTAGACCTCCACAGAGACTTATCATCATGAACATTTAGAGTTACACGTACATTGTCATTTTCTGACTCTGAAAATGTGTCGGCCAGTTAGCTACATTAGTTATTTTCTCAGTTGTTTCTTTCATTTGTTTTCAGTATTGATGTAATGTGATAATAGCCCATTGGTGAATTATTGTTATTATTATTGTTGTTGTTGTTATTCCTCTAGTAATTGGCTCTGCCAGTTGACTCTGCCAATTACTAGAGGTATATTTTAATTCTGATTCCCACCTACCCTCCAAGCCACTGGTTTGCACCCAACTCTCCTCTGCAGTATTATCTTAAATCTTGTGTTGATGAACACAATATTATACTTCACAAAGTTAAAGAGATTTACAAGTCTCGAAACTTTCCTATGACCAGAGAAGGATGGAACTATGAGTATGGTCTATCACCTCAAAGACCACACCAGGTTCAGTGTTATATATTGAGGGTGGCACTGCAAAAGTGGCCTGGGCAATTGTTGTTTAGAAGTGACTTGGAAACTGAAGGGACATAATGTTCTTTAGCTTCCCCAAAGTGGGAAGGAAAGAGGAAAAGCGCTAATAATATTTTTACAATGCTCTCTTGGGGGAGGTAGGAGTTTCTTAGGTTTGTCAAAAGAATGCTGGTGGGGTTGTGCATTTACACTACTGGGTTTATCTATATAAACCAATGAACCTGATATGCAATGTTTGTTTTAATGCTGTAATATGTAGGCATAACTTTTCTTTAATTAAAACAATGTAGCTAATACTTGGAGTACTATATCCCTGCCTGTTGTATATTTGTGCAAGGATAAATGATTTGCATTCTCAGACTTACATACATGCCCTCAATATATTTTTTAGCCCTTCAACCCCCTCCATTCAAGTGCCAAGGATATCCTAAGGTCTCATCAAAAAACTCAAGATGTCAGTGATGAAGCCACGCCTTGTTTGATGTTTAAAAAGGAACTGCACAATAACAGTAGCAGCAACAGTTAACTTCTTTAACCCATTATGGATGCCCATCTTTCCTGATACGCTGGCAAAAAAGGACAAACAAAACTATAACGTAGACTCTTTACATCATTTTTGAACAAAATATTAAATAACCACATAAAAAGCCACAGCAAAATCCAAAATAATGCCATCCTGTAAGGATGATGTGGTTCCATTCATTTGTATTATTTACTCAATCCTGGGCCTTCTTCCTTCCTACTGCCAAAGCAGGTTCCCCTAACTAACTCCAATGAAAAAATGGGATTAACTACATGTAGTAACTATGACAATGAGATCTTATTAATATGTGCAGATATGTGTGTTAAGTTTGGAGAATAATGGAGACCAGACATCTGACCAGTGACTTCAACTCTTTAATAACAGTAGATAGAACAGAACAGAGCAAGGCTATGGGCAGCAGTAACCCTTTTATAGGGTTGGCTGCTACCCTATTAACCAATAATAAGTGCAACAAGTTCAACTAATAACCAATAAGAAGTGTCCTAATATTGGCCAATCAGGGGTTTGTTATGGACCAATCCTTGTTCGTTGTTTAAGGACCAATCAAGTGTGCAGGCTTTCAAAACCTGCTTTGCATTGGGCTTAGTTACTTTTATTGATTCACAACATCCCTCCCCCTTGGGTTCCGTTTGAGGGGAGCTGTAACAAAATCTTCAAGATAGACAGGCCGTTTGGTCTGTCTGAATGATTTCTGTGGCTCCACGGGTTTGGCCTAAAGTCCGGTTCCGGTGGAGCGTTTGGATGATCTCTATTAAGTTCCGTTTAAGCTGCGGTGATTCCGTGCTACTTTATGTGTTGTCTTTGCCAATCAGTGTTTCTTGATTTCGCAGTTCGGTTTCCCTCGTGTTCAAGTCCCATGGAAAAGTCAACTCCTCCCGCTTCAATTCCCGGTACTTCGCTGGGCCGTAGGGTTTCCGTTGACCTGCTATCTGTCATATCAAGTCAATTTCCTCGATATTTCCTCCCCCCTCAGTTGGTGAACCGGGAGCCATGGGCGCTGGGTGGTAATCTCGAATTCAGGTTGGTCTATGTGGCGTTTCCACACCTCCCATTGTCTGTTAGCAGGCGGTAAGATCTAGGCCCTGTGAGGTGGGTGACGGTTGCGGGTATCCATAAAGGGTCGCCGGAGAAGTTTTTGGCAAAGATTAAATCGCCTACCTTAAATTCCGGCATTTGCTGCTGGAGCGAAAGGCTTTTCGGGTGCGTATGCGGGTGGAGCCGGTCAGTGCGATCATAGTCTCCGTCCCATAAGAAGTTCGGCGGGCATTTTGTTGGTAACGCCTGTGGGCGTGATGTGCTGCAACAATAAAATTCGATTGATTTTCTCATCGATGTTTCAATTCCATTTTTGTGGAGGGTCTTTTTACAAACTGTACCATGCGCTCTGCACGTCCAGTCGCCGCAGGGTGCTTGGGCGAGTTAGCGCATGGCGGATGCCCAGTCAGCAAGATATTGTTCAAATGGTAATGCTGTGAACTGTAGGCGTTATCCGAGACCAGAACGTCCGGAAAACCATGTGTGGCAAATAGCCTGTTTAATTTGTTGATAACTGAGTCCGTTGTAGTTGTGTTCATTCGATGGATCTCGAGCCAATTTGAATAGGCATCGACTGTAATAAGGAAAGTGTGTGCCCTTTGTAGGCCCCAAAGTCAATATGAATACGGGACCATGGTCCCCTCGGAGTTTCCCATTCGGTTGGGCTTGCTTTAGGTGGGCGTTGCTGACGTCCTGTGCGCGTTGACAAGTAGCGACCCAGGCCTCGATTCTTTTATCGATTCCCGGCCACCAGGCGTAGCTCCGTGCGAAGTGCTTTCATCCGCCGATGCCGGATATCCGTCGTGCAATACCGCTAAAACAGTTCATTGCAGTTTGCCCGGGATTACGACTCTATCGCCCCACAAAGATGCAGCCCTTTTGGGAAAACAGTTCGGTTTGGCGGGCTTTGAAAGGCGCCCATTCAGGTGATAGTTGTTCTGTTGTGCCAACCACGTTCAACCCAGCGTAGGATGTGTTGCAGGACGGATCTCGTTTTGTTTTGAGGGCAATGTCTCTGCCGTCAATGGCGGCGTGTGTAAATCTCAATTTGTAGTGTTGTGATGGTTGGGGCTGGATCTTCAACCGATTCTGGAAGCGGTGTTCTGCTCAATGCATCAGCGTGGAGAATTGATTTCCCAGGCGGTGTTGCAAGGTGTAGTTGTACACCAAGAATTCAGACCAGCGGGTCATTCTGGGGGACAATATATACGGGGTTGGTTTATTACCTGCAATAATCCCCAGTAGTGGTTTATGATCAGTAACTATTGTAAACGCACGCGCTATACACATATTCATGAAATCGTTTAACTGCAGCCACAATAGCTAAAGCTTCTTTATCCAGCTGACTATAATTTCTTTCAGCTTTAGCTAAGGTTCGCGAAAAACGCGACGGGAGCTTCTGCTCCGTTCGGTAAGAACGTGGGCCAGGATTGCTCCAACCCCAAAAGGTGAGGCGTCACAAGTAATAGTTAACGGCAGAGTTTCGTTGTACTGCATAAGTACAGAATCAGAAGTTAGCAATTTCTTTACTTGTTGGAAAGCGTATTGTTCACGTTGTCCCCAAACCCACGTTGCTTTTTGTCTAAGAGTCTATGTAATGGTTCAGCTACCGTTGCTTTATTGGGTAAAAAGAGCGTTATAAAATTGATAAGTCAAGGAACGCCTGTAGATCTGCCTTGTTCCTTGGAGTGGGGGCCTTGGAGTGGGGGCCTTCTTAATTGCCTTTAATTTGTCCTCAGTGGGATGGATTCCTTGACTGTCCAGGAGGTATCCCAAAACTCTACCCTTTCGGTACATAACTGGCATTTATTTTTTTGACTTTGAGGCCTCGTCTTGGAACCTTTGTAAGACCACTCGAGTCGTTTTTCTAGAATGTCTCTGTTAGGGCGGCGATGAGTACATCGTCGAAATACGGTACGACCCCTCTAATTCCTTGTAACAGCCTTTCCATTAAACTCTGAAAGATTCCTGGAGCGCGCTCACCCCGAACTGGAGCAGGTTGCATTTAAATGCGCCCCTATGCATGACGATAGTTTGCGCCTCTGCGGTGGCGGATCTACAGGCAATTGTTGATATCTGCCTGCGCTAGGTCTAATTTAGCGAAAACTTTCCCACCGCCCAGGAATGGAGCAGGTGTTGCACTACCGGCACTGGATATGCACTTTGCTGAAGTGCGTGGTTTAGGTGGCCCGGTAGTCTCTGCAAATTCTCAGTGACCCATCAGGCTTGATAGGCGTCACTGTTGGGGTTCCACCGGGCGTGGTCGGTGGGTTTCAGCACGCCCTGTGCTATTAGTTTATTGAGTTGTTCGTCGATTTTAGGTTTTAGGCGAACGGCACCCGACGCGGCTTAAGGCGGATGGGTGCTACCTCAAGGTTCAAGTTAAATGAGATGGGGTCCCCTTGTACTTGCCTAGTCCGTTCAGCGAAAGCGTCTTGGAATTCTTGCATGAGGGCTTCCTCCCAATCGTTGCTCTCGGCACGGTGGACTACAGTGATTCCAAGCGGTCTGAACCATTGCAGGCCTAAAGACTAGGCCGGTCACGGTCCACGACAGTCAGTGGCAGTGCGACGGTGCGGTCCTTGAAAGAGATCTGGAATCGGCGGGACCCGACAACGGGAATTGGTTACCCTGGTAATCTTTGAGTATAACCCTTTGAGGGTTGAGGTCTTGGCGGCGAATCGTCGGGAATGAGCTGTTGGAGCGTCTTCCAGGACACCATCGAGAGGGATGATCCTGAGTCCACCTCCATTACACAAGGTTTGTTTTCGATAGCGACTTTCACTCTGATTTTCCGGCATCAAGGGATGTAGCGTGGCCTATGGTGATTGTCTGGTGGGTCTCTTCCCGCCTGGTTTCTTCCCGCCTGGTGGAAGTGGTGGATGGTTTGTTTCTGTAGGAGTGGCTTCCCCATTGGTGATTCAGTTTGTTTCAGGGTGTGCCGAAGAATTCTGAAGACTGGCATTCGGCCTGTCGGGGTTTGGAGTTGGAGTTTTGTTCGCTTCTGCAAACCTTTGCGATGTGACCTCTTTTCCCGCAAACGCGGCAGAGTGCGTCGAGGAATTTGCAGCTGGATCGTGGGTGATTCGCTCCGCATCCTGCACAAGGTTGAGATGAGCGTTGTGTGAACTGGTCTCATTCCGTTCGGAGTCGGTTGACCTCTTCCTCATCGCTTTCGGACGGGGATTCTAGGTCTTCGAGGTGAGTCGATACCGGGTGTCTCTCTGAGTGAGGCGAGGTATCGTTGGCGAGTTGACGTAGCGGTGCGCTGGTGCGGCGCATTCGGGACTGCCGACGTTTGGTTGCCTCCGCTGCAGTGGCTTCTTTAAGGGCATCGGTGAGGCTGATGTCCCCCTTAGCCATGATTTTGCTCTGGATCGTGCCGTCTTCTAGGCCCAGAACTAGGCGGTCTCGGAGGGCTTCTTCTAAGTTAGAGAATCCGCATGAGGCCTCCAAGGTTGCGGAGGTCTGCGACGTAGTTGGCAAGGCTTTTGCCTTTCCGCTGGTCCCTCTGGTAATATTCGTGTCTTCTGACTAAGGTTGGCACGGTGGGCGCATAGTGGGCCCGTAGCAAAGGCTCGAGGACGTCCCAGTCCATCGCTTTTACTTCGGCTGGCTTGGCAAGTGATTTTGCCATTTTAAACACGGTAGGCCCGCAGTGGGTTAGAAATATAGCTCTTTTTGCTGGTTGTTGCATCTTTCAAATTGTTGGTCTCCAGAAACATCTGGAACCTATCCATGTCGACTCCCAGTCTTCGGTTTCTGGGTCGAATGGGCGGGTGGTACGGCACGCTGGCCATGTTGCCGTTGATGGTGCGTGTTCGACCACGTGCTCTGTTGGTTGCTCTGTAGATCAGTCAGCTCTTCGGTCTCCGGATCCCACCTTCGTCGCCAGTGTTAAGTTTGGAGAATAATGGAGACCAGACATCTGACCAGTGACTTCAACTCTTTAATAACAGTAGATAGAACAGAACAGAGCAAGGCTATGGGCAGCAGTAACCCTTTTATAGGGTTGGCTGCTACCCTATTAACCAATAATAAGTGCAACAAGTTCAACTAATAAACAATAAGAAGTGTCCTAATATTGGCCAATCAGGGGTTTGTTATGGACCAATCCTTGTTCGTTGTTTAAGGACCAATCAAGTGTGCAGGCTTTCAAAACCTGCTTTGCATTGGGCTTAGTTACTTTTATTGATTCACAACAATGTGTGTGTGTGTGTGTGTGTGTGTGTGTGTGTGTGTGTGTACAATGAGAGAGAGGGAGAGGGAGAGAGAAAGTAAGGGCTGTAATTTAAAAGCTAAAAAATGCAGACATAAAGTATTAAATATATCCCTTACAAAGACAGATGATTCCATTTGCTTTAAGGAGCATTGATATCCATGTGTCCAATGAAATCTTCTCAAAGTATTTGTTCAGATTCCCTCACCCCACCCCTCGTGTATTCTCCAGACAAAGTTTCTTGATGTAGAAAGCTGGAAAAGAAAACACAGCCTCTTGCTATGAACTGTTCATTGGCTCTTGCTTTGCTCTGCTCGCTAAGTATCTTGCTTAGGTTGGCTTGGTATTCTGTTTTTCCTGGAAACGTCATTTTGGTTTTGGTCAGTTTTCCAAAACCACAGTGCACTGAAAATAAATTCCTGTTCCACGCTGTCAGTTCCTTAAAGACTTCCCATTCTAGAGATCTTCAATTCTTCAGGCTTTTGGAGCTCCACCTGTATTTCTGCTGGATTAAATTTGTTTGTTAGATTTAAAGGTAGCTCTTGGTGGGACCTTTTGCAGTATAAACATTTACAATCACTTTTCAGTGCTCTAATACAGATGGTATTTGGCAAGAGAAGAGAAAACAGTAAATAATTGAATGGCAAAAATGTAGCTGTAAATTTAACAAAGGATAGAGAACATGAAAGATAAGAAAAACTTTTTTTTTCAAAACTTGGGAACTTCTAAGTAAAGGTTCTATGTCAGGAAATATGTTGCTCTACTCTTGAGCATAGTTTAGACATGTTAGATATATGTCTATGTGGCTAAAGTATAGCCACTAACATCTGTTTCTGTTTTAAGCTGTAATTCCCTCTGACATCTATTCAAATCTCAGCAGTCTTCCAGCAATGCATTTTCAGATATTCTAAAGAACCAGATCTCTTTAATGCCTTGAGCTATTCCAAGGTTAGTTCCAAACTCACAATACTAAAGTCTAACCAAAGCACCAAAATTCCATTATTTTGCTCAAACTTCAAACCAAAAGGTTTTTTTTCTGTTTCATGTGGTTTTGAATGTTTTACTACAGAAATTTGAAATAAGTATTTACTCCTTTTAAAAAATTTCAAATCACAAAATTATGATGTGATTGTACTCCCTATCAAGTGTTATTTGTTTAAATAAATTTATTTTGTTTTATCATAAAAAGTAAAATACAAAACAGAAAAACAAATGAACAAACAAAACACGCATCCAGTATTAACAACAAAAAAGAAAAATAATGGTGTACAAAAAAAAAGAGAAAAGAGAGTTATTTACCATCCAAGCAAGGAAAAATTGCCAAGTAGATGACTTGGATTAAATATTTGTAAAATGCCGATAGAAAATAATAAATAGAAGAATTATGCAGAAACAACAGTTTTACAATTTGCTTTAAATAAAAATATTTAATTTTTAAATTATTTTATCATCTTGGCCATTTTTTATAGGTTGAATGGATTGGTAGATAACTTCATTATGGAGTACTCTCCTGCTTATCTATTGTTCTATGTAGAATGAAAAATGAAGAGGCATATTTTTGAGCTTCCATTATTCTCAATTATAGCAAGCTCACAAGAAAATGTTCTTACCAAAGTTGTTTTGCTCTAAACTCATGCATGGCACTACTTTACACTTGTCTTGAATATATATTAAATGCAATTGCTTGTATGTGCCAAAGTGTGATGACATGAGTATCTTTCTAAGTATGTGTGTGTCCATACCTAAGCATATTCAAATTTTAAATCAGTTGCATGCATAATTAAGTTATCAATTAGGAATGTTCTCATAGTAGCAGATTCTAGTAACAATAGGAAACAAGGAGAAGAAACAGAAAGTTTAAGTAACTTCTAATTCCTATTCTTTACATCATTCATACCATAATTTTTAGGCTCTTTTTGTGAGTAAGATGCCCACATTTCCTTTCATATTACAGAAAATGCATAATTACATCCCTATTGTTCCAAAAAGTAATTCAAATTATGCATTTATGGACAAAGTGAAAATATATTTTAATCCTTAAACTTTGAATTTAGTTGGCCTTAGAGCTCAAATCAAAGAGGATATATATTTAATGAATACATTAAAAACAGTATAATGTAATTCCACTATATTCTTTCACATAGTACATTAAACTTTTCTTTGGGAGATGTCCTTCAAAGGTTTTATAGAATGCTAACATGTTGTCAGATTGACTGGAAATTTTAGAAGACACTATTCTCAATACACCCTTTAGGGCAGAGGTCTTCAAACTTGACAACTTCAAGACTTGTGGACTTCAACTCCCAGAATTCTCCAGCCAGCATAACTTCTGGGAGCTGAAGTCCACAAGTCTTAAAGTTTCCAAGTTTGGGGACTCCTGCTTTACGGTCTCCACTGGACAAAAGCCAATTTGAATGAAATCAGAAAATAATGACATGATACCCTACTATCTTTTTAAAGATGTTTTTAAAAGATTTAATTGCAGTTCTGGCACAAATGTGCAAGATACTTAGGTATTTTTCCTGCATTGATTTGTCTATTTGGATTATTTGCAATGTAAGATAAAACCTCAGCTGTAACACAGTACTTGTAATGGCTGCATTTAGCCAATTGAACAAGGAAGAGAAGGAGGAGGTAGCTGTTTGGCAGCATCTTGATTTCAGCATCCATGAGAGTCTAAAAAATCCTTTAGGTTTATTTTCATAAGAGGGAAAATGTCAGTACAATAGAATGGAAACATCACAGAGGTTCTCCATCTGAGGGATAGAATGATAAACTCCTGTGTGATTTATACCACATGTATTTGAAACTAATCTGCAAGTCTGCACCCTTCTTTATAAAGTTCTATCAATGCTGGAAATATTTTATTCTTGGTCTTGAGGAAGAGATAGAACCAATGATCCTTTGAATTCATAAATACATACTCCAGCCTCAGGACAATACTTGGTAGCTAAGTAAGAAAATGGAACAAATGGGGTGGTCTTTCTTTCTTTCTTTCTTTCTTTCTTTCTTTCTTTCTTTCTTTCTTTCTTTCTTTCTTTCTTTCTTTCTTTCTTTCTTTTTTGTGGGGAGATTTTGTGACAGCAGCAATGGTGCCACATAGCTAACTGCCTGGTAAGAAGCCAAGCCAAATTCTGCAAGCACCTCCCAAAGCAGACGTGGCTAAGTTGAATGATTCCAGAGTGAGAACATATGCTTAGAGATGAAAAGAAACCATCAGTAACTTTGCCACACACTCTTTCACTCTGGCACACTCTGCTGTACATATTAGTCTCAGCAAAATATCTATTTTTGTCTCAGTAAAAGAGAATATCTGTAGGTCAGGACCGAACAGTGGAGCCCTTGGTGCTCTATGAACTTGGTTATTTATTTGCAAATGTTTCATTACCAGACTAGGCAACATCTTTAGTACTAGAAGGGAGTGGAGTTTGCTCTCTTTTTATATACTTGCCCCATCCTGTCAGTGTTAGTGGGGGCGGCTATTTTCTACCTGGTTCCTTGATTAGCTATTGTTTATAATTTGATCGCTGAATTGGTAGGACTATCAACAACACAAGTGACTTACAAATAGAGAGCAAACCGCACTCTCATCCAACACTGAACATCTATTTTTCTCTATCAGAAATAGAGATATTGCTAGGCCAAAATATAAGCTCTTCCTTGATTATTCCTTAGCTAAACATAAATCTTGATGCAATAAGATAAAATTTATCCTCTGGAATAAAATCGCACACAATATTAAATAAAAACTTAATAAATTGTTTTAGGGTTTAACATCATGTTGGAGCCAGCCAACTAATCCCAGGAAAAGACAGGGACATTTTAAAGAATCGCAGATAGGTGTGCAATTTTAACTTTGATGTGTTCCAAATGACTTTTTAAGAGGAAATCTGACTAGCTGAGTTGTTCACTTTCATTTTCAGCCTGAATGTCAGGTTCAAACAGTCAACCTCATAGATGAAAAGTTTAAATTAGCTTCTTTACTGTTCTATTGCCTATTTCACACGAATCTTTTCAGACTGGCAATTTGCCCCTTGAAAAGACTAGATGAGGTTCAATGGCATTCAAAGGGGATCGATCAGACCTTGGCCTGTTGTGCTTATGTAACGATTCCAGAATAATCCCCCCACTCGATCTTTCCTCTAGACTGGGAAAGTCTTTCTCCAACATTGTCATTTTTCACCTACTGTAATTCCATTTGCAGCTAAATGTTTGTAGCTTTAGAAATGCCAGATTTAACATTTTTTAAAATGATGTTCTCCATTAGCACATTATTCCCCAATTCCTCCAATTTTTGCAAATCCAGTGAACTCAAAGAGAACACCATGACCTAATTTGGTATTAACCTCTTTCCTGCTTTCCCTCCAACTGAGCAACAAGACAGTGTATAAATTTTATCCAAGCAGTCTTTGTTTCATAAATTGGTCAATTTGTTTCATAAATAGGATAGAAAAATCTTCAAGACCAGGATGCTGAATCATTTTTGGGGAGAGAATAGCAGGTTTGGGGCTAGAATGTTAGGTGAGACAAATATTTCCATCCATGAGGAAACTAACTTTAGGTGAAATCTACAAAGACTCAACAATAATAAAGTAAAATACCAGCTTTGCAGAAGTTTAAAATAAATGAAACCAGAGTTAGAAATATATTTTCTCAGCTACAAAATGGACTATAGCAGAAGAGCATTCAGGTTTAGGACCAATCCTTAAATCATACAAAATATTCAAATACAGGTAGTCCTTGACTTACAACAGTCCATTTAGTGATGGTTCAAAGTTACAACAGCGCTGAAGGAAGCGACTTGTGACCATTTCTCACACTTTCAACCATTGCAGCATCCCCATGGCCGTGTGAATAAAATTCAGATGCTTGGCAACTGGCTCATATTTACGACGGTTGCAGTATCTTGGGGTCGTGTGAACTCCTTTTGTGACCTTCTGACAAGCAAAGTCAACAGGGTGTTATGGTTCGCCGGCAGCAGGTGCAGATGGCTGAGGTCTCTGAGAGTGAGGACTCGGATGAGGGGCCTGTGTGTGATGCAGGGATGGGGCCAGGACTATCGGAGAGTAGGTTGCTGCTTTCAGAGCTTGTAGAGTCTGGCATCAGTGATGCAGAGGATCCTGAGGAGCCTGTGCCCAGTGTGCGTGCGTGCAGCACTGCTCAAAGGAAAAAGCAGCTACAGCAGCACGGGCAACTCAGGAGTCAGGCTGCAAGGTGAATGGCCCCTCCCATAAGGGATAAAAGCCAGCCCTCAGGGTTGGGTTCTTTGCAGGAAGCAAAGAAGTTCTTTCAACTCCAAGTTCTTATGGAAGTCCTGTCTATTCTGATTTGTTTTCTGAGACTTTTGGTTTTGGATATTTCCTTGCAATTAATCTTGTGTTCTTGGCAGCCTTTCACAACTTTGAAAGGGCTTGCTCTTATCTGGGACAATTAGTTTTAATGACCCTTTGCTGTGAACGAACAGAATTCACAGAAACACATTAAAAAGGTTTGCTTTTATATATACTTTGTGTTTATTTGATTTGAACGAGGCCTGGGTCAGAACACAGGGGTGTCAAACTCGATTTCATTGAGGCCCACATCAGGGTTGTGTTTGACTTTGAGAGGGCTGGGGGGAGTGGCCAGGGTAGGCATGACCAGCTCAACGTCACTCATGCCCACGGCACCTGTGGTGGCCAAGCGCTCTGCCAGCAAAAATGGGCTTCTGACTCTGTTTCCAGCTATGACACCTCCTGCAACCCTCTGCCAGTGGAAATGGAGCTCTGTTTTCACTGGTAGAGGCCCCACGGGCTGGTCTTTTACTGTCTCCGGCCCCACGGGCCAGATCTAAGCACCCCACAGATCAAATCCAGCCAGTGGGCCTTGAGTTTGACAACCCTGGGATAGACAGATTCACATAACAACCATGTTACTAACTTAACAATTGAAGTGATTCATTTAACGACTGTTGCAAGAAAGGTGACAAAATGGGGCAAAGCTCACTTAACAAATGTCTCACTTAGCAACAGACATTCTGGACTTAATTGTGGTCATAAGCCAAGGACTATCTGTACTGGGTCCAAATATCAGGCGGATAATGGTTTGCTTTAAAACAATTTATTGAATAAAATACAATTAAATGGTTTCACATGTTATACTAAATCTTAAACTGTGGACTACAAGCTATTCAGCACGAGAAGCCAAAACTGAACAAAGTAAATTTAGTTTGCTTCATGAAACAGTCTATAGGGTTTAGGATGCTACTGAACTAGGAAGCAACACCATTGTGCTTATTTCTATTGCTATTTCTCTGAGTATGTGTGTATTTATTGTAATGTTTTTATATTATTACCACCTACACACACACACACACACACATCTTTTATACCTGAGATTTTTCAAAAGGTAATTAGATTGTAATATTGTATAGTTAGGTAGTCCTCAACTTACAACCATTCATTGAGTAACATCATTGGAAAAATTGACTTATGACCAGTTCCTGCACTTACAACTATTCCATAATCATATAATCAAAACTTGGGCATTTGTATTTACGATAGGGTGTCATGTGATCATGATTTGCCACCTTCCCAGCTGATTTCTGGGCAAAGTAAATGAAGGAAATCAGGTTCACTTAGCAAAAAGCAGTGATTCATTTAACAATCTTGGCAAAAAAAAGTCAGGTGTGACTCACTTAATAGCCACCTTGCTTAACAACAGCAGTAGGATTCTACCGGTTCTGTCCACTTCTGTAGAACCGGTTGCTCTGAAAAGCAGCAAACAGAGAGCATACATAGAACCGGTTCTATGTTTGCTGCTGTTTTGGCCTACCCGCCTGCCCGGGCTCTTACCTGACCTTTATTTTCTGCTTTTTCAACCGCAGCTGCTTTGCGCGACACAGCTGCAGTTGAAAAAGCAGGAAAAAAGGGCTTTTCCAACTGCTGCACACTTGCATGCAGCACTGGTCAGCTGTCCGGGCAGCTCAGCAGGTCGTAAATTGCACTCGCACGACTCACGCATGTGCACGCGATGAAGAGCAACAGAACTGGTAGTTATACTGATCGGATCCCATCCCTGCTTAACAATGTAGTTAAAAGAGGGATATTCAGAATACAGAGATTGACACAAAAATAAGATATTGAAATGGTGAATAATCAAAGAATGAAAGATTATAATTTAACAAAATATGTGTATCAATATTAAGATTGTCAACTGCATTAAATATGAAGAATATTGTAAAAAATTCTGGTCATAAATTAAGGACTACCTATATATATTCTAACTATATTGCTATTTAGAGTACATACAATATTACCAAATAATTAGGTTTTGAAAAGTTGTCAACTGAGACTAGAATCCCTAATCATTGTGAAATATGTCAAAACAGGCATTTCCCTTTCTGAGTTTCTTTCTTTTTCTTTTTTAGTTTTTAATGTTACATTTTATTCGAAGCAAAAATAATTATAGTCAGCCAAATATTTTTTTTCCTCTTCTGAATTCTTTCACAAAGATTGTTTCTTCTTTTTTTAATACCATTTTCTAGATGAATAAAAGTCAGTATGGAAAATCAGTTTTATTAGAAATTTCCTCAAGATAACATTATTGATACTGTACATTGGTTTTCATTGAATTCTAGCGTGTAGTCAAAGAAATGTCACTTACCCAATGTGAATGATAGAATTCATGCAGAATTTATTTTTTTGGTCACTTCTTTATTTTTAGTCTGTGATGTGAATTAGTTAATGCACAATTTTTCTGTCATTTGACTGTCTTCATAATATATACTATAGGCCATGAACTTGTCAGAGGTGTAATAATAAATTAAATAAAAAATCATTCAAGTATTAAAAAGGAATTAAATATTCCAGATTTACACAAATAAAAAGCAGGAAAAGAGAATAGTCATTTATTAACTAAGTGCAGCTAGAAGAAGTATGCTGGCTGTGAAATTCTGGGAGCTGAAACCCACAAATCTTAAAGTTGCTGGGTTTTAGAAACACTGGGCTATTTGAGTTAACATTTCCCTGAATTAAGTTCATAAAACAAACATAGAAAATTGGGATTTTCACAACCAAAGTCCTATCTTTAATGACCACCTGCTAGATCTCAAATATTAAAAATTATAGAATAACCAAAGTGATATAGCAATAGCAACAGCATTTAGACTTATATATTGTTTCACAGTGCTTTACAGCCCTCTCTAAGCAGTTTACAGAGTCAGCATATGGTCCCCAACAATCTGAGTCCTCATTTTATTGACCTCAGAAGGACAGAAGGTTGAGTCAACCTTGAGCTGGTGAGAATCGAACTGCCGAACTGCAAGCAGCAGAATTAGCCTGCAGTACTGCACATCCTAACCACTGCGCCACCATGGCTCTTGTTTATGTAGCTTGCTTACTTTATCTGGTGCTCAGATGATAAAAGTAGCAAAGTCACATGACCACATCATTTATCAATGGCAATCTCAGCAGTACCACTTATTAGATTAGTGGGTTGTTAAGTACTACGTGGAGGATATCTCATTTAAGAGGTGCAGGGTGAGTTAGGTCCTGGAAGCCCTGACACAAGCCACACATGAGTTGAGGACTAAGCTGAAGGAGGCCAGGGGAAAAGGGGTGGTGAATGCATGTGTATGAAGACAGGAAGGCTAGGGCAAGCATACTCTGGGTCTTTTTAATGTGCACAACTCTGAGGCTGCAAGAAGGCCCCGACATGGCACAGCACAAAGCCCACCCAAGCCAGATCATTGAAACCACTATGAGAGATCTGGGGAAGAAAGCCTTGTGTGATCAGCAGCAGCCTCACAAAAGGCCTGGTTGCAGGGGTGGGTTTCTACCAGTTTGCACCTATTCGCTAGAACCGGTTGTTAACATTCTAAGCAGTTTGGAGAACTGGTTGTTAGAAGAAATTACTTGCCTAATCCTGTAAGGAAGGCAGGAAGGAAACATTCTGGTGTTGCTTACAGAAACTGCCCCTCAGTTAAACCTTATTATATTCTTGGTAGGACTGGACTTCCTGTCTCAGGAACTTCTCTGGAGTTGTTTTTCCTTCCTTTGCCGGTACCTTGCTTGTGTGGAGTGGCCATTCAAAGTTACAATGGCACTGAAAAAAGTGACTTATGGCCATTTTTCACACTTACGACTGTTGCAGCATCCCCACAGTCATGAGAGGTCAGGCGAGGAGATGCGTGCTGATGTGAGTGATATTGAGTTGGCCACGCCCAGCCAATAACATGATCACCAAGCCACATCCACCCAGTCACATGACCACCAAGCCATGCCCACCAACTAAGCCATGCCCACAGAACTGGTTGTTTAAAAATTCGAATCCCACCCCTGCCTGGTTGGGTACAGAAAAAAAATGTTGAAGGTCAGGGGTCAAAGGCCCCAGAGAGGAGGGGCCCCAAAAGGGCATAGACAGGTACATGGGGTAAACTGAAGTGCCCTTGTAGTCATAAGTGTGGGCGGGCTTCCGATTACTCAAATTTTGATCATGTGATTGTAGGGCCCTGCATAACTTTGGAGACTGATCTTTACATGGGTGTGCTTCAAAAAATGTTAGCAAATGGTTCTCTGCTCAGTTGCTGGGTGGGCGTGGCACCACGGGGGGAGTTTTTGCCCTCCCCAGGCTCCGGAGGCTTCTTCTGAGCCTCCGGGAGGGTGAATACTAGAAGCTAGAAGGCTCTCTAGAGGCTGGAAATGGGACCATTTCCTGATGTCCTGAATTTCCGGGAGGCCATTTTTCACCCTCCCTGAGCCTCCATGCATGCCCTACACTTACCTGCATCCAAAATGTGTGCGGTCTTCAGGGAGGGGAGGAGAGGGATGGGCGGGGCCAGCCAGGAGTGGGATTTGGGAGTTCTCCAAACTACACAGAATCTTAGCTAGAGGCTCTCCCAAACCCCTGAGAGCCCCTAGCAGCTCACCCCTGGAACTTTAGTCCCTTTGTTCAGCACCACTGAAACTTTGAACAGTCACCGAACTAATGCTCCTAAGCTGAATACTGCCAGATGTTAGAGACATAGGACTAATTATAGACTAAAAAAATTAAACTTTTTGTAACTTGTGAAGTTAGGCTCCCCTATACCTATATGTTCATTTTGGATCACACTCATCTCCACCATAGCCTGCCCCAACTGATATCCTCTAGATGTGTTGAGTAGAGGTTCCATCATTCACAGTAGATACAGAAGCACAGTGAGAATTTTTGTCAGGGCAAATTCAATGGTACGTCAGGTTACATATAATTTCGTTGCATGATCATCAAACTGTCATGAACCAAACATATGATAAGCATTATTCTTTAGAAATTGGTGTTTTGTTTCTGTACTTGTTTTTAATTCATCTATTGAACCAAAATTAAAGCTACATTAGATTTACATAAGGATGTTAACTTGTAAATGCTGTGCATCTTGTTCTGTTATTTGCATGTTTATCTGGTAGCAGATCCTGTGATTTAAAACATTTAGGACTTAACCTGCATGATTGTACAGTGCATTTTAACTTACATTAGTGGAAGCAATCTGATTTTTATTGCCAGCAACTGTGAGGGAGCAGGGAAATATGAGAGTCAGGAAGTGCAACCAATAAAAGCTCAGCTGGGACAGCACAGTCTTAAAAAATATCTGGAATATGACAAATTCCATGACTTCAGAGTTGGGGGCTCTGAAACCAGCTGCAGAAAGTGTTTCTTCCCCCATCAGCACAAAGGGGAAAAAATGGACTCGCTGGCACATTCACTCCATGCTGCAGTTCTTCACTTATTTCCCCTTCAGGCTGCTCTTCCTTAGAAAATCCAAATCTATGCACTTTTAAACAAGTCTAGTTACGCTTGAAATTTTACTCTATATAAACCTAAAAAGTACCCAATTCAATTCCTATAGAGAACCCTGTAGCTAAAGTAGTTTGCTTCTTTTTTTCTTTTAAAAAAAAAGGGACATTTTCTTCCTCTCTCCTATACCTTGCCCATAGTACAATATATTTTATATGTAAATGTCAATGCACAACTCACGTGAAGCATGAAGTGTTTCTTAACCTTGGCAACTTTAAGATGCCATTTTTGGAATGGGTCCAGAGTATCTGAGGAACTGGCTCACCCCGATGGGACTAACCCGCCTTACTCATTTCAGCAGAAAAGAACCAGTTCGGATCTCATTGGCCACAATATTTCGGCTGGTAGGGTCGAGGAAAAGGGCCTTTTCTGCTGTGGTCCCTGCCCTCTGGAATATTCTCCTGTTGCACATAAGGCCTGCCCCACATTCCTGCCTTCCATAAGAGTCTAAAAACTTGGCTCTATTGCTTGGCTGGGGCCCCAACAGTATCCTGTTACACTGAGGGTGGCTGACTGTGTGGAGAAGATCCAATCCCTAGGCCACCCACCATCTTTGTTTTTAATTAGAGATAGGATGGGACTATAATGTCAGAATTCCAAACCATTGTTAGTGGCAATAGGAATTCTGGAGTTGCAGTCCAGAATTCTACGCTTATAGTATCAGCTTGAAACATCCTATAATCGTGCCAAGTATCTGAAGCATTGTATGATCAGACTTGGAAGGCGGGCATTTAGAAATCAAATCTATCTCACTTTATACTTCTTTTAACTTCTAATGAAACCATACACTCTCTGACAGTCTACAGAGACTCTCAGTCATCCAGGTCATGGTTGTCCGAAAGGTACTTTTTCAAGAGGCATCTAGACTTTCTGTTTTCTCTTTGAAGACATTTTGCTTCTCATCCAGCACCTTTGGGACACTCACTGACAATTGTAAATTATATTCAATTGCTCTGTAAAGTCCTAACTTTTTACAGGTGTAAGTAACAAGCTACATGTAGTCCTTGACTTACAACAGTTCATTTAGTGACTGTTTGAAGTCACAATGGCACTGAAAAAGTGGCTATTGACCATTTTCACACTTCTGACCCTTTGCAGCATCCCTATGGTTATGTGGTCAAAATTGAGATGCTTGGCAACTGAAATATTTATGACAGTGGCAGTGTCCAGGCTCACAGGATCACCTTCTATGACCTTTTGACAATGGGGAAGCCAAATTCACTTAACAGCCATGTTACTAACTTAACTGCAGTGATTCACTTAACAACAGTGGGCAAGAAAGGTCATACTGTGGGGCAAAACTCACTTAACTGTTTTGCTTGGCAACAGAAATTTTAGGATGAATTATGGTCATAAGTCAAGGACTACCTGTAACCATAATAATTGCAGGTCTCATCCTGGTATCTAAGTGAATGACTTGAAATGAGGGAAAATGTAATAATATGAAGGATTGTCATTCATATTTGCCATGCATTGTATAAGTGTGTTCATGGCCCTTTCAATTTCTCTTACTTATGAGAAGGGGGGACATTATTTTCTGAGACTCGCTAGTTCAAATGATGAGATCCAGAATACTGATTAGATGTGACTGTTTTTTTAAAAGAAACCACCCAAGAGGCATGTTATATTCTGAGCATGGGTGCAAGGAACGGAGACGAGTCAGAGAACTAGTGAACTTCAACTCTTTATTAAGGATTAGGAACAGAGCGTAAAAACCCTGGGCAGCAGCAGCTCTTTTATAGAGCTGGCTGCTGACCCGTTAACCAATGAATTATGTCCAAATGCTTAACTTTTGCCCAATGAGAGATGTTCAACTAATAGCCAATCAGGCTGCTCAATCCCTGTTCGCTATCCATGGGCCAATCAAAGGTGCAGGATTACAAGCCTGCTTATCATGAGGTTGACAAGTTTTATTAAATAGTTTTTATTAGTTCATAACACCCCTCCCCCCTAGGTTCCGTTTGAGGGGTGCGGTAACATACTCGCGTAGATATGCAGGTCGTTTCACCTGCCTGTTTGATTTTCGCAGTTCCACTGGTTTTTGTCTGCAGTCTGATTCCAGTGGAACGCTTCCAAGGTTTTCTGGTACGGCTAGTTCCGTTTCTGTGCGGGAGGACTCGGCGCGGCTCTCGTTGTTGTTATCCCAGTCTCCTAGGCTTACTTCCGGGTCCCGTGGGCTTGCCTCCCTCGTGCTATTTCTGTGTGGTGATGCCACCCCGCTCCCTGATTCTTCTTCAGGTTGCGCGTTTCTTCGGTTAAGTTGTTGGGTCCCCGTGATTACGTCATCATCTATTTCGTTTTCGGCCTCCTCGATATTCCCTCCCCCCTTAGTTTGTGAATTAGGGAAGTCACGGAAGGTGGGGGCCAATCTGGATCGAAGCTGATCTATATGGCGTTTCCATGCTCTCCTGTCATTAGTCTGTAGGCGATAGGATCTGGGGCCGGTGGGTTGGGTAATAGTTGCAGGGACCCATAATGGGTCACCAGAAAAGTTTTTAGCAAACACCAAATCGCCTACCTTGAATTCGCGGCACTTTCCGCTAGATCCGAAAGGTTTTTCTGGTGAATAAGAAGGATGGTGACGGTCGAGATGAGAGCGAAGTTTCCGCCCATTAGCAGTTCGGCAGGCGTCTTATTCGTGATGCTGTGTGGGGTGATGTGTTGGAGCAGGAGTATTCGGTTGAGCTTGTCGTCAATGTCCCCATAGTCCATTTTATGTAGGGTTTTTTTGACGAATTGTACCATTCACTCCGCCCTTCCGTTAGCCGCAGGGTGCGCTGGCGAGGTGAGCGCGTGGCGGATGCCCCGGTCCGCTAGGTACTGTTCAAAAGCTAGGGCAGTGAACTGGGGCCCGTTATCAGAAACTAAAATGTCTGGTAACCCATGCGTTGTGAATAATTTATTCAGTTTATTAATGACTGACTCTGTTGTGGTTGTCTTCATCTTCTGGATTTCTAGCCAGTTTGAATAGGCGTCAACTGTTAATAAAAACGTGTGTCCTTTGGTGGGTCCCGCAAAATCAACGTGGATACGGGACCACGGACCCCGAGGGGTTTCCCACTCGGTTGGCGTCGCTTTAGGTGGGGTGTTGCTAACGTCTTGGCACTTCTGGCACGTGGTTACCCAGGCTGCAATCTGCTTATCGATGCCTGGCCACCACACGTAGCTTCATGCGAGCGCCTTCATGCGCACGATGCCCGGATGTCCCTCGTGTAATACTTTTAAAACAGTCTGTTGTAGCCTCTCTGGGACGACTACTCTATCCCCACAGAGAACGCAGCCTCTCTGGGAGAAAAGCTCCGTCTGCCGATTCTTGAATGGTGCAAAATCGTCGTGGAGTTGGTCGGCTGGCCATCCTCGTTCGACCCAGCTGAGAACTCGTGCCAGGACAGGATCCCGTTTCGTCTCGATGGCGATGTCTCTCGCTGTTAGTGGTGGCGAGTGCAGCGTTTCGATTTGGAGCGTCGTGACGGTTGGAGCTGGGTCCTTGACGGTTTCCGGAAGTGGGAACGGCTCAATGCATCAGCGTGGGGAATGGCTTTCCCCGGGCGATGTTGCAACAGATAATTGTAGGCAGCTAGGAATTCAGACCAACGAGTCATTCTTGGCGATAATATATAGGGGGTTGGCTTGTCTCCCACTATAATACCAAGCAATGGTTTGTGATCTGTGACTATGGTAAATGCTCGTCCGTACACGTATTCATGAAAGCGCTTCACAGCAGACACAACAGCAAGGGCCTCTTTATCGAGTTGGCTATAGTTCCTTTCAGCCTTTGATAATGTTCGTGAGAAAACGCAATAGGTGCTTCATTTCCGTTTGGTAGCACATGGCTTAAGATTGCTCCCACTCCAAACGGTGAAGCGTCGTAAGTAATAGTTAAGGGTAAAGTCTCGTTGTACTGCATCAAAACAGCGTCGGAGGTTAGTAAGTCTTTCACTTGTTGGAAGGTGCGTTCCTCTCGATGTCCCCAGACCCAGGTTGCTTTTTTATCAAGAAGTCTGTGTAAGGGCTCCGCTACAGTCGCCTTCTGGGGCAAGAAAATGTTGTAGAAGTTAATGAGCCCCAGAAAGGCTTGGAGGTCTGTTCTATTTTTAGGTGTTGGGGCGTTTTTAATCGCTTTTAGCTTGTTATCAGTGGGATGGATTCCTTGACTATCGAGAAGGTATCCCAGGAACTCCACCCTCTCAGTACACAGTTGACATTTATTTTTTTTAACCTTCAGGCCGGTGTCTTTAAATTTCCTTAGAACCATTCTGAGACGCTTTTCTAAGATGTCTCTATTAGGGGCGGTGATTAAAACATCATCAAAATATGGCACGACCCCTTTTATGCCTTGTAAGAGTCTCTCCATTAAACTTTGAAAAATTCCCGGAGCTACGCTCACTCCGAATTGGAGTCTTATTGCACTTGAAAGTGCCTCTATGCGTAACGATAGTTTGTGCTTCCGCAGTTTCCGCATCTACGGGCAACTGTTGGTACGCTTGTGCTAAATCCAATGTAGCGAATATCTTCCCACTACCCAGGGAGTGGAGAAGGTGTTGAACCACCGGCACCGGGTAAGCACTCTGCTGAAGTGCGTGGTTCAAAGTGGCCCGATAATTCCCACAAATTCTTAACGATCCATCTGGTTTAATGGATGTTACAATTGGGGTTTCCCAACGGGCGTGGTCGGTTGGTTCTAAAACGCCCTGGGCTATCAATTTATCGAGTTGCTCATCGATCTTTGGTTTTAGTGCAAAAGGCACCCGACGAGGCTTAAGGCGGGTGGGAGCTACTTCAGGATTGAGGTTAAACGATATTGGGGTCCCCTTGTACTTGCCTAGCTCGTCCGAAAAGACGTCCTGGAATTCTTGGACGAGAGACTCCTCCCAGTCGTTGCTCTCAGCTCGGTGGACGCCGGCTACCTCGATCCCGAGCGGGGCGAACCATTGTAGGCCTAATAAGCTAGGCCGGTCATGGTCGATGACGGTCAGCGGTAGTGATGCGATACGATTCTTGAAGGAGACCTGGACTTGGCTGGAACCAATGACCGGGATTCTGTTGCCCTGGTAATCCTTGAGTATGATCCTTTGGGGGCTGAGGTCCTGACGACGGATGGCCGGGATTAGTTGTTTGAAGGTCTTCCAGGAAACCATCGAGAGAGACGACCCGAGTCGACTTCCATCACGCATGGTTGGTTCTCGATGACGACCTTCACTCGGATTTTTCTTGCATCTAAGGATGTAGCGTGGCCGATGGTAATGGTTTGGTGTGCCTCTTCTCATCTTGTTGAAGTGGCAGGTGTTTTATTTCTGTAGGAGTGGTTGTTCCATTGGTGGTTCTGGTGGTTTCGATTTGCAGGAGCGAATCCCGAAGACTGACTGCAGTTATTCTCTCTGCGCTTTGGACTGGATCCTCGCTTGCTTCTGCAGACCTTTGCTATGTGGCCTCTTTTCCCACAGGAACGGCAGAGTGCGTCGAGGAATTTGCAATCGGATCGTGAGTGGTTTGCCCCACAACCCGCGGATTGTCACGGGAATCGCTGGTTTTGTTGGTCTCGTTCAGACCGGAGTCGGTTGACCACTTCCTCATCACTTTCTGATGGGGATTCCAGGTCTTCATGGTGCGCCGTTGTTGAGTGCCTCTCGGGGCGAGGCGAGGTGTCATTCACGAGTTGACAGAGTGGTGCGTTGGTGCGGCGCATTCGAGCGGCCGACTTCCTGGTTGCTTCTGCTGCGGTAGCGTCTTCGATGGCATCAGCAAGATCGATGTCCCCTTTGGCCATGATCTTGCTCTGCACCGTCTGGTCATCTAATCCCAGAACTATGTGGTCTCGCAAAGCTTCTTCGAGGTTGGAAAACCCACAGAGGCCTCCCAAGTCCCGGAGGTCAGCGATGTAGTCTGCAAGACTTTCGCTTTTCCGTTGGTCCCTCTGGTAAAATTCGTGCCTTCGGACAAGTGTTGGTACTGCGGGTGCATAGTGGGCCTGTAGGAGGGGCGCGAGGGTGTCCCAGTCCATTTCACCTCAGCCGTTTTTGCAAGTGATTTCGCCATCTTAAATACGGCCGGCCCGCAATCGGTCAGGAATATTGCCCGTTTCTTGCCGGTTGTAGCATCCTTTAAATTATTGGTCTCCAGAAACATCTGGAACCGATCCATATACGAGTCCCAGTCTTCGTTTGCCAGGTCAAATGGAGCGAGTGGTATAGCACCGCTGGCCATATTGCCGTTGTTGGTGCGCGTTCAGCCACGTGCTCTGTTTGGCGCTCTTTAGTGTTCAGTCAGCTCTATCGTCTCCGCATCCCATCCTCGTCGCCAGTGTTATATTCTGAGCATGGGTGCAAGGAACGGAGACGAGTCAGAGAACTAGTGAACTTCAACTCTTTATTAAGGATTAGGAACAGAGCGTAAAAACCCTGGGCAGCAGCAGCTCTTTTATAGAGCTGGCTGCTGACCCGTTAACCAATGAATTATGTCCAAATGCTTAACTTTTGCCCAATGAGAGATGTTCAACTAATAGCCAATCAGGCTGCTCCGTAAGAACCAATCCCTGTTCGCTATCCATGGGCCAATCAGAGGTGCAGGATTACAAGCCTGCTTATCATGAGGTTGACAAGTTTTATTAAATAGTTTTTATTAGTTCATAACAAGGCAAACCTCCTTTCCCCACATAGAACAATCTATTGCATAGAAATAGTCATCTGAACTTCAGATTAACCTCTAATCAACCTAAGCTAAGTTATATGAGCAGCCACTGTAATGGCTGATAACATATAAGTGGAGAGATTGGTAATTGTTTACATATTAGAGAAAAACAACATTCTCCTTCTCCTCCTAGTGCAGGGGTGTCAAACTCAAGGCCCAGGATCCGGCCTGCAGAGTGCTTAGATCTAGACCACAGGGCCGTCCTGGAAACAGCAAAGGATAGGCCCCTAATGCCTCTACCAGCAAAAACAGACCTTGGATCCAAGCTCTGTTTTCGCTGGCAGGGGATTTCAGGAGGCTGTTGCAGCCTAAAATGGAGCTTGGAAACCCATTTTTGCTGGCAGATTGCTCAGGCCACCACAGGTGCTCCCAAGATGAGTGATGTTAAGCTGGCCATGCCCACCTTGGCCATGCTCATCCTGGGCCCCCAAAGTCAAACACAGGGCCTAATGCGGCCCTCAAAGAAATTGAGTTTGACACCCGTGTCCCAGTGTTTTCCCACAGGAGCAGGGTCCACCTTTCAGATCAAAGAACATATTTTTGCCTGATCAAATGCAGCAACCAGCTGGATGACTTTCATGTCTGCATTAATGGTATCCTGCCACCTTTCAACTTCCACACAGGCATTTCTTCAATGATAAAATGGTAGATTGTGCAAGCAAGAGTGTGGGATGTAGAACATGGTCACATCACTGTAGAGGTTTTTCTTGCATTTTCTCTGTTAATAATGCAACACCCATCTGTTGTCAAACTATATCGTTTGCTGATATGGTCAAAAAGGGAAATACTTAATGACTAATGATGTATGCCCATCTCTATACATGTAAAGGGCCTTGGCACTTTTGATGGTTGGCCAGCATTCTGTTCCATACAGTACTAGTGGGCAGACATTATTTTATAACTTTCAATTTTAGGCAAATTGGCATATGCCAATCACATGGCACTCCAGTGATTAGTCATGTTGCATTCACTTTAATCATGTTGCATTCATCCCTCTATACCAGGGGTGGGCAAACTTTTTGGCTCGGGGGCCGCATTGACTTTTAAAATTTGACAGATGGGCCGGGTCAGCACAAGATTTTTTGGGAATCGCCCCCCACCCTTCCCCCTTCTCCTCCTTCCCCTCCCCTCGGAGGCCCCTGAGTCAGGAGTTGCTACCGCCAGCGCGGCTCCGCGCGGCTCCAGTCCCGCGTTGCCTCGGAAAGGGAAAGGCAAAAGGAAGAGCCGCGGCGGTGCTTTGCAATGGGAGCAGCGGCACCGGAGGCTCAGGCTCAGCGGCTCCTGGTTTTGCCTTTTCCTTCCCAAGGCAACACGGGACTGGAGCCGCACGGAGCTGCACCGGCGGTAGCAACTCCTCACAGCCCCAGCCAGACACCTGAGCGGAGCCCGGGCGGAACTGCCTGTTGCTGCTGCCGGAGCACCGCCGGGTCGCCTCCTCCAAGCAGCTCGCCCGCCCGCCGGGCTTCCCCTCTGCCGCACGGCTCGGGGGCCAGGCGCGAGCGCCCACGAGTTAAAAGGAAGCCGAAAGTTGCTGGGAAGTTGCTCAGGTGCTGGGAGCAGGCTTTTAAAGTGCCGCCCGAGCAAAGTTTAAGCAGCCCGCCTGCCCGCCGGGCGGAACCCTTCCTGTTCCTCGGCGGGAAGACGCTCCAGCCTGCAAACTTTGCCTTTGCAAAGTTTAAGCCTGAAGCCCGGAAACCCAAGCAACTTCCCAGCAACTTTCGGCTTCCTTTTAACTCACAGGCGCTCATGCCTGGCGGAGGGGAAGCCCGGAGCCTCCTCCAAGCAGTCTGCCCACCCGCCCGCTGGGCTTCCCCTCCGCCGCGTGGCTTGGGGCCAGGCGCGAGCGCCCGTGAGTTAAAAGGAAGCCAAAAGTTGCTGGGAAGTTGCTCGGGTTTCCGGGGCTTCCAGGGCTTTGCAAAGGCAAAGTTTGCAGGCGGGAGCGTCTTCCCGCCGAGGAGCGGGAAGGGTTCCGCCCGGCGGGTGGGGCGGGCTGCTTGGAGCGGGCTGCTGTGCGGCTCGGGGCGAGGCGCGAGCGCCCGCGAGTTAAAAGTTGCTGGGAAGTTGCTCGGGTGCTGGGAGCAGGCTTTTAAAGTGCCGCCCGAGCAAAGTTTAAGCAGCCCGCCCGCCCACCGGGCAGAACCCTTCCCGCTCCTCGGCGGGAAGACGCTCCAGTCTGCAAACTTTGCCTTTCCAAAGCCCTGGAAGCCCCGGAAACCCAAGCAACTTCCCAGCAACTTTCGGCTTCCTTTTAACTCACGGGCGCTCGCGCCTGGTGGAGAGGAAGCCCGGAACCTCCTCCAAGCAGCCTGCACGCCCGCCCGCCGGGCTTCCCTTCTGCCGCCCGGCTCGGGGCCATGCGCGAGCGACTGCGAGTTAAAAGGAAGCCGAAAGTTGCTGGGAAGTTGCTCGGGTGCTGGGAGCAGGCTTTTAAAGTGCCGCCCGAGCAAAGTTTAAGCCTGGAAGCCCCGGAAATCCGAGCAACTTCCCAGCAACTTTCAGCTTCGTTTTAACTCGCGGGCGCTCGCGCCTCGCCCCGAGCCGCACAGCAGCCCGATCCAAGCAGCCCGCCCCGCCCGCCGGGCGGAACCCTTCCCGCTCCTCGGCGGGAAGACGCTCCAGCCTGCAAAGTTTGCCTTTGCAAAGCCCTGGAAGCCCCGGAAACCCGAGCAACTTCCCAGCAACTTTCGGCTTCGTTTTAACTCCGGGCGCTCGCGCCTCGCCCTGAGCCGTACGGCGGAGGGGAAGCCCGGAGCGCCGCTGGTCGCCTCCTCCAAGCAGCCCGCCTGCCCGCCTGCCCGCCTGCCCGCCGGGCTTCCCTCTGCCGCGCGGCTCGGGGCCAGGCGCGAGTGCCCCAGGCATGATATTCTTCCGATTAAAATCGAATTCTGATTTTTTGGAATCGCCCCTCCTTTCCCCCACTCCTTCTTCTCCTCCTTCCCTCCCCTCGGAGGCCCCGAGTCAGGAGTTGCTGGCGCGGCTCTGCGCGGCTCCAGTCCGCGTTGCCTCAGGAAGGAAAGGCAAAAGGAAGAGCGCGGTGGCACTTTGCAATGGCAGCAGCAGCTCCTGGTTTTGCCTTTCCCTTCCCGAGGCAATGCGGGACTGGAGCCGCGTGGAGCTGCACCGGCGGTAGCAACTCCTGACAGCCCCAGCCGGATACCTGAGCAGAGCCCGGGCGGTGCGAGCGGAGGCCGCTGAGCGGCAGGAAAAGGGAGCTGGGCCAGCCACAGACCAGCCTCCGTGCAACACGCCGTCGCCCGGCCCCGGCGAGGAAAGCAGCGGGCACTCCCGGGCGCGCGGCAGGGGGTCTCTTTTGGCCGGCCCTGATTTTTTTTCAGAGCGGAATATCATGCCTGGCGCCCGCGAGTTAAAACGAACCCGAAAGTTGCTGGGAAGTTGCTCGGGTGATGGGAGCAGGCTTTTAAAGTGCCGCCCGAGCAGGGCCGCCGAGCCGGGAAACGGGGCACCAAGGCAGGGCAAGGCTCCACCAGCAGCGGCCTAGCTTTAGGTGGCTCCAAGCAGCCCGCCCGCCCGCCGGGTGGAACCCTTCCCCTCCTCGGTGGGAAGACGCTCCAGCCTGCAAGCTTTGCCTTTGCAAAGTTTAAGCCTGGAAGCCCCGGAAAAAGGGGATCGGCGGGGACTCACCTTCGGAGAGGTCGCACTCGAAGGTGATTTCGAACTCCCAGCTGAGGCCTTTGCAAATTTCTTTTCTTTCCTACCCCTAGATCGCTCCGCACTGTTTTGCAGCTTTTGGGGCCACGCGGCACAGGGCAATACGCCACACCTAGCGATTTTTTTTCAGGGGCGGGCCGGATTGGACAGACCAATGGCAGTGATTTTTTTTCAGGGGCGGGCCGCATTGGACAGACCAACGGGCCGGATGTGGCCCCCAGGCCGTAGTTTGCCCACCCCTGCTCTATACCCTATCTCGTTAACACCACCATCATTTGCAGATGGGATCCTAAATAATGCAATGAGTATTCCTTCACAAACTTAGTAATAGCTATTAAATGTACTGTAAATGCAAAATCTGAAACCTACCAACCTACCAAAAGTAAAGAGGAAGAGCAGTGAAGCTATACCATAACACAACTAATGTGAAACCGTGGCAGGTTATCAACTATCAAAACATCAGTTCAATACCTGTCCTGTTTTTGTATCTTCTGAATTCATTTCATCATTGCTTATGAACAGAACTAATCTCTTTTCCCTCAATTTAATATCTTTCAGTCTTTCATATCTGAAACTATCAAGATGAAAGCTATTTGTTACTTCAAAATGTGCCTGTGATAAAGCCATCGTACCAAAGTAAACCTTCCAGCTCCTTCCTGTTCGTTTTTTTCTGTTAGTCCTTATTCATAGGCTTCTTAAACATGATTGTTTCAAATCCACATAGTGTGAAGAGTAATTTGTGTAGGGACTGTAGTCAGTAAAAGATAATAATCTGCATTCTGCAAGTTTATTTATTAATTATATTGAGTTATTTATTAATTATATTGAGATGTACTTAAATGGCAAATGAAGAGAGGTTGTTGAGATAGTACCTTATTAGAGATACTGACTTGGTTAATTCCAAATGACATGTACTCATTTTCTTTAGATCTATTCATCAACAAGTCTAATTTATGCTTTTCTCTTTCTAATTATCCATAAAATTATTTCAGGATGGTTCTTTCTCTGACTTAAATTAATTGTCAAACTTTTTCAAGGGGCAGAAAACACCAGGAAGTTTATTTAAATTTTACTTATTCAATGATAAGACCAAGTATCACAATATAAGTATTACTTGTATTTTGCTTTTTTGGATGGTTTGTTTACATTTATTTGCAAAAAATACAGAGTAATTATAGCAGAAACCCCAAAGCCAACATTCATTACTCTATCATTAAACCTTCAAGGGAAGATCTAAACAGAATGCAACCATTCCTCTGGGTCTGCTAATGTAATTCATCATCTGAAGAGAACCAATGTGCAGTGTTCCTTTGCTTTTCAAGATTTTCCTTCCAAAACTAATAAATTAACAAAAAAGTTTGTTTTTTAAGTGAAGACATTATTCCTAAGTGCAATGACATTAATTGATTTATTGAAATGTCATATCATATCTGCAAGATGATTTTTTTTCAAGAGATAACAGTTTCAAGTCTTTGGAAATATATTCCTCTTAAACAGTAGTGCAAGAATTAGGAGATTACTGAGTGCACATAACAGAGCATCATATGACTGTCTAGGAAGCAAATTAAATGTAATTTAATCTCAGAAGCCCCTGAGGGTTCCTTCCTACAAGCTCATAAATTACTGCATTCTGGAACTGTCTTAATAATATTTTTATTATTGCTCTGTGAATACAGCTTCATAATGGAATTAAGGACAATGGGGATTTTTATAAACAATTTAAATATTTATTATTTTCAATGTTTAAACACATCCAGAAAATACATTTTATATAGAGGCTATATATATATATACACACAATAACACGACATACTATCACTAAATTCCTGTAAATATGATATAACAGAATAAGAGTCGGAAGGGACCTTGGAGGTCTTCTAGTCCAACTCCCTACTTAAGCAGGAAACACTATACCATTTCATACAACTGGTTGTCCAATCTCTTCTTAAAAACCTCCAGTGATGCAGCACCCACAATTTCTGGAGGCAAGTGGTTCCATTGATTAATTCTTCTAACTGTCAGAAAATTTCTTCTTAGTTCTAGGTTGGTTTTCTGCTTGGATAATTTCCATCCATTGCTTCTTGTCTTGCCTGCTTTGGAGAATAGATTGATTCCCCCTTCTTTCTGGCAACCTGTTAGGTATTGGAACACTGTCATCATGTCACCCCCTAGTGTTTCCCTCCTCTATTAAACTGGACATACCCTTCTTTTCATTAAACTAGACATACTCAATTCCCATAACTGTTCTTCATATGTTTTAGCCTCCAGTCACCTAAACATCTTTGTTGCTCTTTTCTGCACTCTTTCTAGAATCTCAACATCTTTTTTATGTTGTGATGGCCAAAACTGGATGCAATATTTCAGGTGTAGTTTACCAAGGCATTATAAAGTGGCATTAACACTTCACGTGATCTTGTTTCTAGCTTTCTATTAATGCAGCCTAGTACTGTGTTGGCTTTTTTGGCAGCTGCAGTATACTGCTGTCTCATATTTATATGATTGTCCACTAGGACTCCAAGATCCTTTTTGCAGTTACTACTGTACTTTTGAGCCGGGTACCACCTACAGAATTCTATAATTGTGCATTTGGTTTTTCTTGCCTAAATGTGGAACTTTACTTTTCTCACCACTGAATTTTATTTTGTTAGATAGGGCTAGTTTATAATATTGCTAAATACCTTCATCTGTCTATAATGACAAGAAGACCTCTCCATAAGGCACTCTATTCTTTATTGATACTTAACTCAGATTATAAATTGTTGCTGTTCACTAAGCAAGGTTTCATCCACATTCTCTTGTTTACTTCTCTCCCTCTCAATAAAAAGTAAAGGAATTTCAGTCTGCAAACTCCTTTATTCCTTCCATCTCCTACTTTGGTGTGTGTGTCTGGGGGGGCGAGAGTGAAGGGGAAAAGTAGCGTAAGAAGACCTTATGAAAGATTTTAAGAAAGAAGGTTAGTCAAGAGAGGGAGACATTGTGTTAGAAGTAGATCAGCCAACCCAAGCTTCCATCCTGACACATGCCAATGCAACTGACTTTCCAAGAAGGGGTAAATAGGAAGACACGCCCCATCAAATGGAAGCAAACTTGGCAAGGAGGTGAGACCACGTCAGCCACCGCACAAGGCATGGGAGGGGGAGGGCAATGGGAAAATTGGGGTATCAGAGATTGTAATGACAGCAAGACAATGTTAGGAAGCTGCGGAGATATAAGACGGTTGATTTACATGTAATGTTTAAAATGCCATCTTGAAGGCAAGATCCCTTGGAATCAAATGAGTTCAGAAGTTAGTGGAAAGTTAGTTGAAGCCCTCTCTATGGGAGTGGGGGAGAGGGAACAGACACAAGTCTTGTAAAGACAAAAGTATAGCAGGACATAGCACAGCTATGAAATGAAACCAGACTAAGAAAACAAAAATCTCCCTTAACCTGAACTGCAAGAGGGTTATTTCTAGATGTCACATTTAACTACTTGTGAAATTTTAAAATTATCAGTCAACTTGAGTAGATGGTTTGTGAAGTTAAAGGAGATCACAACTCTGTTTCAAAGTCTTATATACTTTCTAGTGAGAAGATTAGAATTTGATTGTGGGGATGAGAAACCAATAAAAATACTCTCAGAAAAGGGAGGAGGAGGCAGAGGGGCTCTGCTAAAATAACTACAACCATAGAAAGCAGAGAAGGTCAAGAAATGAAGTATTATGTGTATATGGATATGGATACCTATATATAAATCCCTAGACTAGATTATTTGAAAACTGGTGTCCTCAACTTGGGCTATGGATGCCATGGGTTGTTTGATGTTTGTTGTTAAACATAAAAAAGGAAAAAAAATCTGTTTCAAAGAAGAAAGCCTGATGAGGACGAGGATATATTGTTTATATGAGTCATGAACAAACACCCTGATATGAAAACACTGCAAGAGGCAAGAGAAGGTTAGCTGCACAAAATAATGGTGATACAAAATATTGCGGCAACAACAGCAAGCACCACTTCATAGCTGGAACATATAGCCATGTGGGCGTCCAGAAAGTGCCAAATATCCAACTTTCCTTGCCTGCCTTCCTTTGGGCTGAAATCCCAAACTGGCTTGTCTCAAAGTAGCTCCCTTCTAACGACCCTGGAGGATGGGACTGGGTTGGTGAGGGATTCCAGAGAAAGGCTCGGATTGGCTAAGGGAATCGCCCTACAAGAAGCAGAGGGGGGGATAGTAAGGAGGGAAGAAAAGGGGAACAAAGGGAAATAAGCACTTTTTGCCTTGTCAAAACCATCGAGCTTCCTCCTGGTTACCTCAGTTGATGGTAGAACCTGGACAGCTCCCCTTTTGAACGCGGCAGAGAGCTCCACAGCCTGCCCCGCAACCTTCAATTTCCCCAAAGGGCCAGAGACGATAAGTGCAGGGAGGGGAAGGAGGAGGGAGAGAAAGAGAAAGAGAGAGAGAGAGAGAGAGATCCAAAATCCAGACAGCCACATTCTCTTTTGTGAAGCTTCAAAATGTCCACGTCCTCAAAAAGAATGGAACCAATTTAACATTCCCACCTCCTACCCAGCCCCTTTCCTCCAAGCAGCCGACCTCCCCTTCCCCCCCTCTGCCTCCCCCGCCCATCAGAGAGGCGTGCTCACTCTCCTCGCGCGTCCTCCTCCCATCTCCGTCTCTAGATCCCAAAGTAAGGATGGGTGGGGGGGGGGGGAATGTCACGTGACGACCACGGCTCCTCGTAGCCCACCCTCATCCACTAGCCAGTTTTGCTAATCTCCCATTGGCTGAGACGCGTTCCACAGCTTTGCCGGAGCACAGAAACTCCTGCCATATAAATAGGGCCACCGAGGGCTTTATTATTTTAGCATCCCGGGCAGCAGGTTTCTGCTAAGTTTGGAGTTACGCGCCCCACGACTGTATGCCTGCGTCCCTTAGGTAAAAGCTCACCATCGACACCCAGGGACTCAGAAACACAAGGAGTCTGCATGTCTAGCAATTAGACATGCTCAGCTTTGTGGATACACGGATTTTGTTGCTGCTTGCAGTAACTTCATGCCTAGCAACCAGTCAATGTAAGTGCCTTTGGGTCTTATTTGCAATAGGGTGGGGAGCGGGGAAATTGAAGAAAAGAAGACTGACGGGGTTGGACTACTGAAAAAACTATTCCGAATAGTTCTGGCCATATCCCACCGTTTTTTTTTAAAACACCATTTGCCCTGGTAAAGCGCCATTCGAACAGGCTGCTCTAATATAAGTAGTTGAGATATCTTATGTCTATGGAGATTCTCACTCATCCAGGTCATAGTGGTCCCAAAGGTGCTTTTTTTTAAAAGAGGCAATTGGACTTTCTGGTTTTTCTTTGAAGACGTTCGCTTTTCATCCAAGAAGCTTCTTCAGCTGAAGAAGAAGCTTTTTTTGGATGAGAAGGAAACTTGTTGAAACAAAAACTAGAAAGTCCAGTTGCTTCTTGAAAAAGCACCTTTGGGATAACTTAATTGTCACTTTGCCATGATTAAAATTGACAAAACGCCTTTTTGCTTCGGACGGACGCAACGAACAGTTTAAATTGGTTTAAAACGTATTGAAATTTTCCTCCTGCTTTTCTTGGCTTAGATCAAGAGATCCTGGCCAAAAGCCAAGACTACCCCTCCTCCTCTGGTTTAGGAAACAGAGTTGGAACATAAACGGAGCCCAAATCCGAAGTAGGAATAAAAAGAAACGACTTGCGTTTAGATTAACTTGGACAAACAAGAACTCCTAGAGTATCTTTAGAGAAATATTAACCTGATTGTTCATCTTCATTATGCCATGTAAGGAGTTTAGAAAACAAGAGGTGACCAAACGTTTAAGAACAGTTCGCCTTCTAGGGCGTTGTACATAATCTTTACTGAAGTTGCTGAAGATGTTCTAAGCGCTCCCTCTAGGGGAAAAAGGGGGCAGGGCAGGTAAGAGTGTAAGCATCCCTGAGCTTGTAAAGAATTTAATTGAGAAAATTTTGTTGGATGTAATGTTCTTTCAGGATATATTTTTTTCTTGAAAAGAAAGCAAATTCTTTTAATAAAAAGCCACCAAGTAAAAGTGTTTCCTGATGTTTTTATCAGGAATCAAATGTATATGTTGGACAGATATTCCAGTTATTACATTTTATTAATCTCAGCGATTGCTTTTATTGTAAGATTTTAAATGTTTTATAAATAATTCTAGAAAATAATATTAATAAGTAGTGTCTGATTGAGGAAAGTCAATAAAATTTGATACTAGCAATTATTTCCAGATTAATTTCAGCAAGTCAATATATACTTCTTTATTTTGGTACAGTAAAATTAACATTAATTTACTAAGGTCCCCAACTAAACTAGAATAGATTTAAATTTGGGGTTGCCATATCCAAATGAAATTTTAACAATGTATAACTTCTGTCTTCTATGGGCCCCATTTCTAGTACTGTAGACAAACATCAGAATTACTGCATAATTCCAAACTTGTCAGAGCAGTCAGTTTAGGTATGCCTTTAAATTCATGCAAAATGTTATGTTCCTGATGCTCACTAACACATCCATTCTCCAATTTTTGTTAAAAACAAAACAAAACCCAACAACTTCATTTTGAATAATGCAGATCCTAGCTTCTCTGCACGTAACTGGCCTTAGTTGATTTAGTTAATTCTTAAGGATTAGCTGAGAATATCTGGATTATAAGAGACACTAGAAAATTAGAAAACAAAATAGCTTGGAGAAAAAACGGCCAACTACTTCCATACTGTTGCCAAGAGATTTATATGGAAGCAGACTCAAGCAGCTTTAGTTTATTTTGGAAGAGCAGACTGCCATGTCTTCAAGAAGATAATTAGATCTGGTGAAATCAACTGGCAGTAAGAGATTCTGCAAACTCTACAGTGTTGAATAAATTATTCAAGATTGAATTCAGAAGTAGTTTTTTCTTTTTTGAAAAGGCAACATTAACAGTTTCCTTCAGTTTTACGGTCTGTATGATGTCCTCTAGTGGCAAGGAGAAAAAGTGACTTTTTCCAACCAATTAGTCTTTCCACCATTTAGTTCTCCTCTGCTTCAGGTTTCACTTCCAAGCATCAGCTTTTCAAAAACAAGATGTAACTTTATTCAGACACTAGACCTAAACTCTAATTACAATTTATCCTTTCACCAAAGTAATTATATATATACTTGAGATAATAAGAATTTGCTAAATTAGTTACTTCCGCTATGAAGCAATAATCTGATTCAAATCACTCATCAACTTTAAGCACAATACTGTAGTAATGTGCCAGCATCACTATTAAATTTTATAATAACAACAATTACACACTTGAGGAGGGAGAAGAATAATAGGTTTTTCTTCCGAGAAGTTATCTGTAGTATAGAATTAGGCTGTCATCCTAAATACACTTAGAAGGTAATTTTACAAACATTTCTCTGGAATTACATAGTACTGAACTCAGTGGACTTACTTCAGTGAATGACCTGCCAAAAAAGGCCCACTGAGTATAATTCAGCTTATTTCTGAGTAAGTAAGATGCCTGAACATTTTTTGAAACTAGCTATCTAGTATTAATTCTGTTTGAGTAACTAAACAGAATTACTCTGAGTAAACATTACAGGTTCATGATGCATCAATGCATATGTATTGATATAGGTTTGATACATAGCACTGCAAGATCCCAAGGGATCTCTGTCAGAGAAACTTCTCATTTTTTTTCTAATTCATTCATTTTTTTTTCTAATTCTAATTTTTTCTTTTTTCTAATTACCTATATCACCCAGTAACCAGAGACAAATATATGGAAAAATAAATTGTTAACAATGTAGTATATCAAAAGTAGTTTCTTGTGGTTCCAATTTTTGTGCTAAGCCGATATATTTACCTATTTAATTATAAAACAAAAGCCCAAACAAAGGAGCAAAAACAAATAACAATGAAGTTTTAACAATATGGGATCTATGTAGAAGTCTTGTGCAAATTTAAATGGACTTTGTTATTGAAACAACTGGCATGTCCTTGATGCCACATCACAATTTACATCTGGAAAGGTAATTTGGACAAAAGCCAAAACCAGTTGGCTTTGGGAATCCTGGCCTTCATAGGCCTGGAAAATGTGGTGTGAAGTTGTTTCCCAATTTTAGAAAGAGTATTTAGAAAGAAAATAATTTGAGAATGTTTGCTAAATCTCGGTTTCCAAAAGTTACTATTCTGCAGTCATCTTCAATTTGTCCTCATATCTGAAAGGGTGTGAAATAATACTGTGAGCAGAAAAGGAGTTTTCCATGTTTAACAAAATTAGTTCAATGTTATGCAAATAAAGATCTTAAGTTTGAATTATTTTACATACATATTACTTAATGAATTTTCTCTATCAACATAATTCTAGCACCCAGGAAAAAATGTTCATGTAATCAAATTCTGATTGACCAAAAAATATTGGTTTTCCGATAGGATTTCTATAAAAGTTTAGATGCATCTTTCTACTTCAATCTCTCTGGAGATTTATTTATTTATTATTTATAATAGGGTTTATATACGTCCAAGTTTTATAGTATAAGAAAACTCAGAACACACCTGAGTTTATGAGTTTCTATGGAATTTCAAACATAATTTTGGGTGTTATAATACATTTTATTAAACATATCAGTTGAATCAAAATCCTTTGTCAGCAATAAACTGCAAAAATTAATTCTAAATAAGCTTTAAAAAAAAACAATACATGACATATTTGTATTTCCTACAATCAAACAGGTAACAGTGTAAAATGCAGCACATCAAATGCAAAACAATTAGCAAATTAATATTAATTATCTGTTTCTTCTTGGTTTTTTTTTCAGATGTAAATGAGGTCAGTATAATTATTTTAAAATATAATAGAAACACCAGACAATCTCTTTTTGGAGGGGGAGCATGGCCATTTACTAAGTACTGTTTTCAAAATGTGCATGAGTAAGCTAATTACTAGGTTTCACCCACCCCCAATGTCCTAGTGGGCTGTCCTTATAATTAAAAAAAAAGTACTTTCATAGGTGAATGCAAGAGTCACATTGCATGCATAGCAGTTTCTGATATGCCTTGCTGGGTTTTGGTCTAAGATTGTAAAGCATGAATGAACTCAGGTATGCTTTTTAATAATATCTAACCGTGATACTAATTTAATTTTTCTGTCTTTTCACATTTGAAATTGGTTAGGTTTATTTGTATATAATAATGATTAATTTTAGTATCTAGAATGGAATATTAATCATTTAATACTTTCCTTAAAATTCATTTTTTTCTTTCTTTCTAGGCAACGGAAGTACGGAGGGTAAGCAATTTTAGGAACTTCTTATATAAGAATTATAGATTAGATTAAAGGGCAACTGATGCAGAAAAGTAGAATTGGTACAAATAAGCCTTTTTAAAGTACAACATTAGACTGGAAGCAATTTAAAATCAATCCAAACACAGAATCAGAATTTGGAAGAAAATATGTTTAATTTTAAATGGATATATTTAAATGGGTATACTTGAAAATTGTTTGTTTTCAGAAGTTGTGAATTCCCCATCACTGGAACCTTTCAAGAAGACATTAGACAGCCATTTGTCTGAAATGGTATTGGGACTCCTGCTCGTGCAGTGGGTTGGATTAGATGACCTTCAAGTCATCTAATCACTTCCAATTCTGTTATTCTATTAGGCTACTATTGAGATTCATATTTAGTCTCATCTGGTTTCTTTCAAACAATTGTTAATAAAAACACTCTTCATTGAAACTATGCTCCAGCATGAAGAGTGGGATGTATTAGTGTCCAAGAATAAGTGGAGCATGGCTAGAATTACAAGCCTATAATTTAATGGTATTATTAATCATTTAAAATACCAATTTGATTTAATGATTTAAAAATACTTCTAAAGAATATATTCAACTGCTTTGAAGACTAAATATGCAATAAATGAACACCATGTCTAATGATTAGCACTTCCTAGTAAAAAAGTAGAGTTTTGCTCATATGTACATCTCCATTTTTTACAAAAAATTATAAATAATCTATTAGTTTGTTAATCTGATTCTTGAATAAAGTTCTCTTAACAGATTGAAAACTATTTAATAATACTAAGGGAGTAGCTTTTTAATCTATTACATGTTTAATATCAGATAGTTATAAGTAATGCTGTATTATTCTGTAAATAATTATTTGAAGATTCATTTCTAATTAAGATTCTTTATTTATGTTTTTTCAGGGTCCAAGAGGAGATAGAGGGCCACGAGGAGAAAGGGTAAAGATTGTATTCCTTTGACTGTATGACGTCTGAATCATTTTGATTCAAATATGAAAAAACTTAATCATCTGCCGTATGGAAATCCCTAAAATGACAGTATTAATACTGCATCTGATTCACGGTTTTCTAAAACTGAATCTTAATCATGTATGTATGTATATATGTATATGTACCACATATACACACATGCATGTTAAATATCTTGCCAGTTTGAAATCACAGAATTGGATCAGTGCTATGCAATGAGGCTTCATTTGTCTTCATGAGGATTTTTAATGGCACTAAAATAAAGGTCTTGGTCTACCTAAAACACCTGTCCTGGTCACCTGTCTTTTATGTGCTTCAGCTAAGCCCTTCCCATTAACTCTTTGTTACACGGATGTATTTGTATGACTGTGTGTATGTTTCCTTATATAAGTCACTTAAATGCAGTTGTTCTGTGTAGAATGGAATAAATTTATTTCGGAAAGCAGGTATAATTTAAGGAAGCACATAGAGACCTGAGAGGAATGTTCAATTTTATGTCAACATTGGGAACAGCAAATGTCTTAATTTTATAGTTTGAAAAGTCAATGACACAACTTTATTATTCACAAATCCTACATCAATATCAGGATTTTTCAAAAGAGTTTTTACCAAAACTGCACTTGCAGATTATATTTACCTATGGGGAAGATTTCTGCTTGTTGTAATTTAATTAATTAATGGAGGTTCAGAGGGTGTCCCACGAAAACAAAAACACAAAAAAATCAGATACATTTCAATACAAAAATTACTCAAACTATTGCTATAAAATTCACATGTTACACTGACAAAATCTTGCTTTAGTTTAAAATGTATTATAAACAGAAAATAAATATGATCTGGATTAATTAATGGCATCCCCTTTATGACAGAAAAAAATCATGTGTAAAACTTTTAACAGCAGCTTCTGCTTGTCATTGTCAATAATACTATGATAATATTATCAATTGTGGTTCGCAACTAATTCAGTTTAAAGCAGTTGCCCTTTTTTCCTTGAGATTCTGTGGTTTTAATGTAGCTACAGTATCATTAACATAGATACCATAGTAGTTTGTAGACACTGTCAAACTACAATCTAATTTTGCTTCCCAAAATTAGATTGTAGCTCATCTCGGTGATATATATCTTAATGCTTGACCCCCACACACATACCTTCTGATGTTTTTGACTTCCATAGCCATCATCCAGTAAAATAGGAGTTTTATTCCTAACATACTTGGCTAATGATTGATGTACAGAATAGAACTTCATATTGGAAAACAGTAAATTAAGGGAGCAGCTCTTTGTCACACATTAAATCACACATATTTTAATCTATACCACTGTATGTATGGGTGTGTGAGTGTGTGTTTGTGTGTGTGTTGTGCATGGTTTTCCACTATGGTATGATACTGGTGTATATCCAATACCATATAGGTGCATTATTTGCTACATGCAGTGTTAAACATGACTATGATGCAACATAGGAAGATAATATGTCTAGGCTTTCTAGACCAATCACTCTCAATCCAGTACCTTTCATATGTATTAAGAGTGCAGTTCCCATAATTCCTAATTAGCACAGAATTCTAGCTATTAGTTAAGAGTCACTTAATATACTAATATATGTATTCAAGCTATACAATCTACTAAACAATTGCCCCAAAGGAACTTGACAATAACTCTTCTCCCTCCAAGTTTAAGAATAGGTGTTACCAAACTTTTTCATGCTGGAACATGCACTTAGCTAAATGGGTCACATCAGCATAGATTTAGTGATGATCATGGGCTATGGAAGTGTCTTAGCTTAACATTCTGTCAGGGTTCCCCCCATGAGTTTCTTTCTTTAAATACTAACTATAAAAGTAGACATATTTCGCAAGTCTTCCAGACATCATGATTCTGTCTGAGCCGGAAGTTATCTCGGGGTTAAAACCAACAGTCTGATGGAAAGTCTTTCAAATCAGTCCCACCCCATGCAGTGCAGATACTGCAAAGCTGCAGCATAAATTACTAAGGATCTGAAAACACCATAGTATTATTTTGTAAGTCATTTTTAGACTATCAGATAATACAAATATATTTGTTAAATTCTACTTTAAGTCATGATTAGTTTTAAGCTACTTTTATATACATTCAGCCTCTCCTTTTGGAATAAAAGTTGGGCATTGTTCATAGATATGCAGAAGTCTATTAAATTATATAAATGTGATATTTTTAGACTCCATATTAATGTACACATTTATTAGTAAATAATGATGTAATTATTAGTTAGCCAAATTTTCAATGGGTTAAGATATAATCTCCATTTATTGTGGCAAACAGACACAGCTTAACATCATGAAAGTGAATTCAATATTTGATTAAATGTTTTAATAGAGTTTTGTTAAACTAATAAGTCTGAGTAATATTAATCAGCTAATAGAATACACATACCTATTTTTATTAGCTATGAGCTTTATCAGTAGAAAGTACAATTTATACAAGTAGTCCTCAACTTACAAGAGTTCCCTTAGTGACTGTTCAATGTTTCCATGGCACTGAAAAAAAGTGACCTATGACCCTTTTTCACACTTATGACCATTGTAGCCTGCCACGGTCACATGATCAAAATTCAGATGGTTGGCGACTGGTTCATGATGATGGCATGTGATCTCCTTTTGTGACCTTCTGAAAAGCGAAGTCAATGGGGAAGCCTGATTCACTTAACAACTGTGTTACTAACTTAACAACTGCAATGATTTTCTTAACCACTGTGGCAAGAATGGTCATAAAATGGGGAAAAATTAACTTAACAAATGTCTCACTTAGCAAAAGAAATTTTGGAATCGCTTGTGGTCATAAGTCAAAGATCACCATTATTTTTGCTGTTGTAGATGAAATATCTATGATTTTTTGGGAGCAGGCCAATTTGCTCAAATTTTTAAGTGGTAAATTATCTTCCTCTTAAGTGACACTTAGGAATGAATGCACCTAAACTGCAGGGTCAAAAGCATATATAGAGTTGGCTCTATATTTACTTACATCATGATAGTTAAACATTACTAGAATGTTTATCATGAGATGTTCATGTGTTATCTTCATAATTATTCAAGTTATAATAGCCACCAAATTAGCTCAAATTACATAGTTCGAATTCCTAGAGAGTTTGCCTTTTGTCCCATTGCCTGAGAATTGTGGGAAATGTTAAAAAAAACATAGCTGAAAAAGATTGATGTCAAAACCTTCCCAAGATAGTGGGAATATTTCTTTTTGTTATGCCCTGCCATAAGCGACCCTAAGTTTGAGACACCCATCTATATATAGCTTTAAGTCATATCAAATACCCATATGAAATTATCCATGTATTAAAAATTCTAGGGATTCAATCAAACAGTTACACCCATTTACTTGGGAGGCAATACCATTGATCACAGTATGACACTGCTAAAAAGTTATGCCTGGGATTGCATCCCTAATCTTCCGGTTTCCTTGAAGCATGAAGTTTGGATATTTGTAACTTACAAAAATTACGAAGCTAAGGGACAGACTTTTTGTGCTGAGCAATATAGCATGAAAACCCTAGGTGGTTTTTTTTTCTTCCAGTTTTGCTTTGTTACTGATTACTGTAATTTATTTTCCCCCTAGGGTCCAGCAGGTCCACCAGGCATAGATGGTGAAGATGGTCCACCAGGTCCTCCAGGGCCCCCTGGACCTCCTGGCCTTGGTGGAGTAAGGCTTCCAATTTTTTACTTTACTGACAATGCATCTAATGTCTAAGAATAAATATTTATATAATATCAAAGAAGTCACAAAATGCTTCTTTTGTGATTTCTTTTAAAAGTATACATTGAAATGCATCTTTTCACATGCATATGTGCTTCAGGTAACTTAGAAAAATTTAAAGAACAACCAATATAACTTCTCCAACCTAGAACTAAGGTGACATTTCCTGACAGTTTAGAACAATTAATCAGTGGGACAATTTGCCTTCAGAAGTTGTAAATACTCCAACACTGGAAGTTTTTAAGAAGAGATTGGGCAACCGTTTGTCTGAATTGATATAGAATTTCCTACTTAAGCAGTAGTTGGACTAGAAGATCTCCAAGGTCGCTTCCAATTCTGTCATCCTATTCTATTTTCAGTCTTCAGTTTTCCTTCACTCTACCCATTTAAGAGCCATTTAATAAGCTGGGATTTCAAAATCCCAGAAAGTAATTTTGAATATGTATGATGATGATCGCAGTAATCAGAAACATAATACCATTTAGTTAGGATGAGGTTGTCAACCCTTTCCCCATGTAATTACATTTAATATACATTAAAGTAAGTTTAAACAACTTGAGGTACAATTAATGCCTGTTCAGTGTTTCCAACATAGCTCTTCTTAGTCATATTGATATCTGTTCTTATTCATTTACAGAACTTTGCTGCTCAATATGACATGTCCAAATCAGCTGATATGGGCCCTGGACCTATGGTAAGCAATTTTTTTCATTTCACACATATCCAAATTGTATCAGTGGGCACTTCCAACAAAGCAAAATGAAATCTGCAACAAGGTTTCTCAACATTGCATTTCAGCTATGTGGTGCAACCCAACATAAATTATATTACTTTGTATAATTGTGGTATTCAACAGCTGAATTTATAGAAATCTAGAAATTTACAGAATTTACAGAAATCTATCTAGAAATACTGTGAAACCATGCGTGTAATGTTTCTGCTCGCTCAATGTGAGTCAGTGAATTTTACAGGTAATAGATGCTCTTTACACCCCTTCATTAAGAGATTCCTACCTTCATAAGTGTTTCAAATATTGAAGTGTTTTTGATACTGATTTCTAATACTTTAATGCATTTCTCTTCTTACATGTTACAAACACATGAAGTTATGAGAAAACAGCAGTCCTTAATAATCTCAGAAAAATAATACTTGCTTGTGAGATACAGGATCTAGACAAAAGATTCCCAGAGCATTACATGGCAGGAATAGCTTCAAAATTCAATGGAATTGGGTAGTTTGTTCCAGTTTGCAAAGAATATCCACCTAGAATCAGCCTAAGTGACTTTTCAATGTACATATTTTGCTTCTTCCAGATTAGGAAAGGGTATTATATCAAAGGACCCCCTAAACCAGTCAGCATTATCTTCAAAATATGCAATTCAGAATAAGTCAATGACTTGGCTTAGTATCATGTCCTGTACTTAATGCTATCTGTGCTTATTTGACCAAGTAGACATATGTAGTGATTGGATTGTGATAAGTAAGTTTTTGAGCAATGATCTTATGGTTACCAGTTGTCTCCAACTTTTTTCATACTTGGTAGTTTATTTATAGGTATTTTCTGTTTCCTTTCATATAGATGTGTTTAGAGAAATGTCCCAATCAATTGGATCTTCAAATTAACCTTCTAAATTAGCCAGCCAAGTTATCTTACCAAAATATGATGTGGCATACATTCAGTGGTGATGTCATTTGTTGCAGACATATTCTATAGTTTGTGGTAATACCATAAGTTGGAATTGGAAACACAGACACAGTATATTTCCACAACTAAGTGGCCTTCATATACATTAGGACTCTCAAAAACCCCACATAAAGTCTCAACTCATTTAGAAGGCAAAGGACATGGAAATCTGCATTAGTTTAAAAATTTCAGCCATCCTACATATTTTGGAATGAGATTGTCAGAAGATATCTGTTTCTTATTGCATTAACATATTGTTCCAATGGAAGAAATACTTAATGGTTATTTGGTTGCTTTCCTGTTTCATTACAAAACTAGGTAATATAATCAAGCTTAGAGAACACCAAAAACTCCACAACTCTTGTTCGATTTAAAGGACAGGCCTGAACTATATATTCCATTGTATGGCCTTTTATATAGTAAAAATGTCTCAGTAGATATGATCTCTGGTCTTGGATGTCAGTGAAGATAGAGATAATATATTTAGCTTTTTAAAAGTTTTTATTACCTATTCCAATATATTTAGAATCAGTTTTATCTAGCAATTAAGCACCAAACTAGAGGCCAGAAAATATGAGTTTTAGTCTTCTTTTATGCCTGAAAGCCAGCTAAGGAGACTTTGGGGCAGCCACTTTTTCTCAGACCCACTCTTCACAGTGTTGTGGTGAGGAAAATAAAATGAAGAAGTATTCGATGTGTTCACCACCTTGAATTATTTATTACAATAATAATAAAGGCAAAATAAAAAACCGCAAATAAATAAATATTGTCACAAATGATGTAATATAATATCAGTTCCATCTGTAGAACAAGAGGCATAGTAGGAAGTATTGCCCTCTGGGGAAAAAGGAAGGGAATATTAATATCAATTTACTTAAGCTTCCCTTTTGCAAGCAGAAATTGAGAAATTTCACAAAAACAAAAAATAATTATTCATGCTTTCCTCCCTTCAGTTATCTGTGGGCACTAAAATTAGCATTTTTAGGGAACTGAAACACTGGAAATTGTCATGGCAAGGACTATGCGAAAAACATCCTAATGTTATCTCACAGCTGAGTGAGATCTCTGAGCAGCTTCTCTGTTTCCTGGCATCTCACTCCACATTGTTTGGAGATCCCACTCCAATGTCACAGAGACATTTTGGGAGAAAAACAAGGAAGAAGAAAGGAAGGAAGGAAGGAAGGAAGGAAGGAAGGAAGGAAGGAAGGAAGGAAGGAAGGAAGGAAGGAAGGAAGGAAGGAAGGTGGACTGAGAACGTTACTCTTTTAATTCATGTTTAGATCCGAGCCACATTGTAGTCATTAGGAAATATAACCAAGGTTCCTGGATCAGAGAAACTAATATTCAGGAAGCCTTCATCATACATATGATAAATAAAAGTGGCTACTCTCTTAAACTAAAAGGGCAGAATGAGAAACGAGTAGGCTGCACCCCTTATTACATAAGCAGAACAGATTTTATTCATGCCATAGAAACTTATTTTCCAATTCTCAACTGTAGAGAAGATTAAAAAAGTCCATGGGGCATTGCAGAAAAGAAGGAATTTTGATCTATCAGCAGCATCTGTTAGTCTAGTTGAAGAGTCCTCTCCTATTATAGTGAAACCTCAATATTGTCAAACCCCAATGATGAAAATCACCAGGTGCTCCAAGCAGTAAGATTAGGAGACCATTCTGTCCTTTTGTTTATACAACTAAAATCTTAAAGGATGCAGATCAGCCAGAAAAGAAAAAGGGGAAGGGGAAAAGGAGTATTATTGATATATATTTTTTGTAAAATAAATTTTAAAAAGACTTGGGCCAGTTACAAAAATGTTATTTAAGCCAGACAACTATTAAAGTCTTCTAGATAGAGATGAAATGTTCTGAATAAAATGCAATATTTTCATCAGTTTACTGAATTATATGTGTGAAATTACAAGACATCTCCTGGGGCTGCTGTTACATTTCATTTTTATACGCTTTTTTCATATTTGACAAGCTCATACCATGCTTGACAAGAACTATTAGAAAACAGAACTCAGTTGCTGTTCATTTGCATTTCTAGCATAGCGAGATCCACTGGGATCCACACATATCTAATCCAACTCAAAATGTACAATTTCTGAAATCGAAAACTGTGCCTCCAATTAAAAAATATTCATTCTTCAAAAGTAGTAAGGTCAGCTGTCACAGCAACAACAACAGAGGATCATGCAAAAATACCACAATAGAAAAAAAATATTTTCTTTTAAGCAAAGCCAGGCTAAAATGTAAATGTTAATTCTCCTCCAATCAAAAATAGTGTAGTGCTTAAATTCAAATTAGATAGACCAATGTAGGAATTAAACATATGTTTATCAATACTGTATTAACAATCTTTTACATAGAAAGAATAAGACAATATTTGCTTTTTTAATGGCTCAATGATTACAATAAACAAAGCCTTCAGTTATGCTGGATCTCAAATCCAATAATCCCCCGATATCACCTTCATTGTTATTTTAATGCCATTAATACTATTTCTTCATACTTCAACCTAGACAAATTATTACTGTATATTTCATGAGAGATTATCCAGTGTTTTATATTAACTTGACCTTTTGAAACACCCCTTTTTTTCAGGGATTAATGGGACCTAGAGGCCCACCTGGAACCAATGGACCTCCTGTGAGTATATTCTGATCATTCCAACTGATAGGAAAGGAGTTTCATAAGCTTGGACTGTCAAAAGCATGAGTTGCCAATATGAATGACTCTGTTACCTTGAGGGTGACTAGAGTGTTCCACATTGGCAAATTCCATATTATAATCCTCAACTGATGATCAAATATAACATGACTTTGATTTTTTTAAATTTTCTGCCATGGTAGAAAAGCTATCCTTCCTTGTTTGATTATTCTGTTTTGCCTACTTCCCCATTTAAGCTTTAATATTTAATAATTGCTGGCTTTACACTATTTACTCAGCCATAGTGTAGCTTATCATGGTATAAATTTAGCCACTGGGTTTGTAAACTAGTGTTTATGCTTACCAACAGCATCATTAAAACAAATCTTAATACAATGCGAGACCTAGTCACAGTTTTTTTTTACTATGACATTCTTGGCATTTCAATTAAATTATAAGGATAATTTGGAATGTTCCTTCTGTCCAAACAGATTAGTAGCATTCTCCTTTATTATTGGTTTTTCTGTGTCACATATTTCTTCCTCTGGGAAGTGGGAGCAGGGCAATCTCAGCCATTCAAGTATTGCTTCAAACCTTAAGCATATACATTTAATCAATAGTAATCATCTGATTTCAATAACTCTGCATGGTCACAGCTTGACCATTAGAGGTTTGCCAAAATTCATCATTGTATCATTGAACCCTGTGTTTACTGGTTGAATCTATTCAAACTATTCTCCAGGCACCTTTATTATAAAAAGGTGTGTACTTTGCTTTTTCTCACAAATATTGAATAGCATACCTTCTTTCTATTCTAGGGGTCTCCTGGCTTCCAAGGACCTCCAGGTGAACCGGGTGAACCTGGTCAAACAGTAAGTAAAATAGTGTCCTACTGTAAGAGTGGTTCTAATTATTAAATAACTATTTCATTTCATCCACAACATACACCCTTTGACAGTATGCATAACTCTACTGCTGATTGTTTTGCAGGAATGTATAGATTTATTTTTTTCAAATTAAATTGTGTAAGATGTTCTGGGGAAAATGAAATCTTGCTAGAAAGGAAGCTAGGATAATTGCATTGTATTGTCTTGTATTAATTGAAGAATGGTTTTAAATGAAGAATATTGAAAATTTAACTATGTAATGAACTATGCTCTCTTGAAATCTATAAACCATCTTAGGGAGAAAGGATTCAGAATTATGATTTTGATTTAGTTAAGTCACCATTCAAATGCAGAATGAAAGGAGTGACATCTCTTAATTTCCATTATCTTTTTCAAAATTATTTTTTTATCACTAGGGACCTCAAGGTTCTCGTGGTCCAATGGGTCCTCCTGGAAAATCTGGTGAAGATGTAAGTATTCATAGACACAAGCCATGGCTTTCACTAGCCGTATTTTATAATGTGCTTAATTATACTATTATGGAAAATATGCAGAATAATCTCATGACACAAAAAAAAATCAATGGAAATTTTGCATATATATCTAGGAAGTAACTTTGAAGAAATAAAATTTGTGCCTCTTAAAACCTAGAAACAAATAACAAAAGTTGTTCGGACCCATTCATGGAAGTCATGGGGATCAATGGCACTGAAAGCCATCTGCTGGGAGATTAGTGACTACCTTGGGGATTTGGTTGGCGATTTGTGGGAATGATCTGCTGGAATAGATGGACCATGTTCTGCTTATGTTCTTAAATGCAGGTTTAATTAATTTGCACATTAAAAAGTCAATTTTGGTCTCCTTCTTAGGGCCATCCTGGAAAACCTGGAAGATCTGGAGAGAGAGGTGTTCCTGGACCTCAGGTGAATATTGTATTTGGGAGTGAAATAATTTTTTATTATTTTAGTAAACTAAATCCATCATTGCATATAATGACAGAAATTTTAGAACAATTTTCTCCAAAGGAAGTTTTATTTGATGGCTTTCAATTATGCTCAACTCTAACTTTCAGAATTCCCATTCAGAATGGCTTAATGTCTACACTGATTGGGTGTGGGGGGGGGGCATTAAGAGAGCCAAAGTCCATCAGGAAGCAATGTCTCAATATTCCAAGTCTGTAATCATAATTAACTCCTAAAAGCCTCTTTACGAAGAAGAGAGGCAACAGCTCAGTGGGAGAGCACATTCTTTGAATCTACTAAGTCTTGCTTCCTTTCCTGTTGTTTCCACATTAAAGTTTCAATCTCCAAGTAAAGGAATAAAATCCCACCTTCTTCAGATGGTATTGGATGAAATAAAAAAATAGTTCCACTTGGATCTGGGCAGTTTTGCACACACGACACTCACACTTGGATGGGCCAGTGACTATCTCAATAAAACAGATAAATGATTTATTATGTTGGCAGGAGATGAAACTTGGCCCACTCGCTGTCCATCTGCCACTTCCTCTGTGTGGCTAGAATTACAGTTCTTACTGCAATGATGATGATCAAAGCACATACATTGGATCTAGTAATATTGCATGTAGAGCAAATCAATATAGTTGGAGACCTCACTAATATTTCTGGAGAATTTTTCTAAATTACAGGCATAGTTATTTAAATTCTAAACGCTCAGAAAGTTGCTGACTTGTTGAACTCACAGCCTCTCACGCAATTTATAGAAACAGAAAATAGAAAGACCGAATCAGCATTCTAACCAACACTCTTATATTTGCATTGTTAACCCCATAAAAGCACAGGCCTTTTTCAACCTCATTTGATAAGATACTCGATTTGTAAAGTTGTCCCAGGATACTTAAGATCTTATGCTACATGTTCAGTTTCCTAATTGGTCTCTTTATATCTGTTTTACATATTGTGTAAATGTGTTATTTATACAAATTAAGCCTATTCTCCTATGTTATTTTCAAGGGTGCTCGTGGCTTTCCTGGAACTCCTGGTCTGCCTGGATTCAAAGGAATAAGGGTGAGTGTCTTATAGAGATGTGAGAGAACCTAATAAAATGGTGGCACCTTAGAAGATAATATATACAACTGTTTTTCAGAGGTGGAAGTAACTCCTAAAATTTTAGGGCACATTTATAGAAGATGTTATCCTCATGAACTGCCATTAAGAAACTAGAATTGGAGAATCATCAAATATACAGAAAATAATATATTTACTGTAACCATGAAGTACAGCCTTTGTTATTAATAAGAGAATTAGCATTTATCCTATTCCCTGCATGTGCCAGATGCAATAGCATCCATAACAGATCAGAACTGTCCATAACCATTGGTTATGTACCATTCTTAGCTACACTAGCAGGAGAATGTTTAAAGCAAGGGTCTTCAAACTTGGCAAGGGTCTTCAAACTTGTGGACTTCAGCTCCCAGAATTCCTGAGCTAACATGACTGGAGGAAGAATTCTGGGAGTTGAAGTCCACAAGTCTTAAAGCTGTCAAGTTTGAACACCCCTGGTTTAAAGCACTAGTTTCCTAATAATGTCAGCAAAGAGTTCAGTGAGACATCAGCAATCCATTCTGATCAGCTACCTTGGAGAGGGAGAAATACAAGAAATGATAGTGCTCAGGCTTTCTATAAAATTCCATTCATGCATCCAGGAGGGAGGGAAGAAAGGGATGAATAGAGGGAATATGAAATTATAAATTTGAAGGGAGGTGTTATCTAAAGAATGTGTGAAGCTTCCCTCTTTGAATGTGTATCAGGTTGACTCAGCCTTCCATCCTCCCAAGAATATTGTTCCATAATTTTTATTTATATTACATAAAAGTAAATGTTTCTCCACAACAGGGACACAATGGTTTGGATGGTCGCAAAGGAGAACCTGGATCTGCCGGTAACAAGGTAATATAATTACTATAAATTGTTTCTGAGAATATGTACTGGAGACCTGTAAGGTCAAGGTAAATGCACAAAGAGACACAGAAAAAGATAGAAATTTTAGCACAAATCCTGTTTTTAAAAAAAATAACAGTGGTCAAAAGTTCTATGGTTCCAGAAAGCACATCTATACAAAATTATAGTGAGAATGAACAACATACATACATACATACATACATACATACATACATACAACATACATACATACATATATAATGTATACACACACACACACACACAGTATTGCAATCATGTATTTACTTTCTTTAGAATAAAGCCAAATGAATTCTCTGAATAAATCAATGCAGAATGAGAATTAGATACTAAGAAACTAAAAAAAAGCAAGAAAAAGGCTGCTTTTTGGGAGTTATTATAAGCAGGTTACCACTTGATCTTGAGATTAAGAGGCAAAAATCTTGCAAGGAGAGAGGCAGAGAATAAAATATTTTGGATCTCTTTTATGACAAGTAATCATATTCATTCATTGATTCAGTTCCTTCTCCAGTTTGTTTAGGAAACAGAGTGAGGGTAGAAATATAACTTGGAATGTATTGATCCCAGGATTAACTATTGACCTGGGATATCAGACTTAATTATACAACATACCATGTTTGTCTATACATTACTTTTAGAGTATATCTTGGTTTTTCCCTAAATTATATCACAGCCTTTTTGAAGACACTTTTTTTCAAGTTACAACAAATATTCTTTTGACTGAAAGCTTAAAAAGTTCAGCAGATCAAAATAAAGCCCCTCTAATAAATTAGAGGATTTGTATTATGTTATATTATTTTTGGGAACATTAGCGATGGCTAGGTGTAGATCCATCTTAAGTTATATATTTTGTTTTTCCATTGAAATGAATAAGAGAATCCTAGTTGTAGGGAAGTTCTAGCAAGCTCTCATGCTTGTAAAATACACCTTTATCAGTTCAATATCCACCAAATAGAAAGACTGGATAACAATATTAACTAAACTGTGTCAAGAGCTAATCTATTAAATATAGCTGTGATATTTAACTTTCAGCCAGTAAAACATTCAAATCAAATGTCCCATTTATATGAATGTTACTGAATTGGAACTTAGTTCACTCCAATTGCTAGGAGAATCTAGGTTGACTAGTTTGTCTGGACAACAGCCAGTATTTATTGTGACCTTTTTAGAGGGTTTGAAAATGTATAATTAACTATCTTAATAAAAAGCTTTGTTTGATATTAATATTATTAAGTGTATGGCTGGTTGCACAATCAACCAGATGATTAAGAGTGGATTTGACATTATTACCCACCTATTGGGTCATTCCCAAGAAACTGAGATATTGATTGATGATGATGATGATCAGCCTAAATTTTCTAGCACTTTTTCAAATATATCCATAGTAATCTAATACAAATTTTCATGAGGTGTATTTGCTCTTTACAGGGTGAACCTGGTGCCCCTGGCGAAAATGGTACCCCAGGACAATCTGTGAGTGCTTTCTCTTTTATAACTTGCACAGGATAAAATGTATCGAATATTTTTAAGCATCATTTATTAATCTCAATTGTATTTCCCCCAGTAATGATGCCCAAGAAAATTAAACAAACTTCATGATGCTATTCTTATGCATACACTATGCCTTATTAAATAATTTGCATGTACTTTGTTTTCAGGGAGCTCGTGGTCTTCCTGGTGAAAGAGGAAGAATTGGTGGTCCTGGTCCTGTTGTAAGTTATTTTCTTCTTGCACAACAGGGTGTTTATTTTCTTTGTGTGCATAATTATTTTATTTTATGCCAGGAATTTAAAATTTATATTTATTTTCTTTAGGGTGCTCGTGGCAGTGATGGAAGCGCTGGCCCTGTTGGTCCTGCTGTAAGTCCAATTATCTTCTATCCAACATTCTTACTTTGAATGATGCAATTAGTGAACTGTCACTGGGTCTATCTCTAATCCATTTCACCTCTTCTCCCCCCCTTCCTTTATTTAGTGCATAACAGGCAGTTTTCAAAGCAATTTTCAACTATTTCCAAATATGTATCAAGGATTTTTATTTTTATAATATTTATTGTGGCATAAAACAATGAAAATCACATTTAAAAAGTGATAAAATGGCATTTTGAATTAATGATTAACACAGTTAAAGACAGGTATTACTTCTTGGCATTTTGGAAATGAAATATTATCAAGTCTTGTTCTTAGGGAATTTCTATAGACTGTTTAGCTAAAATTGCATGTTTCCTTCCTGGATAAGTTGAGAAACAATTCCAACCATACCTTCATATTTATAAAGAATATCTTAATTTTTAAACAGGTGCATTATATTTTAAAGCAAACTCCTAACACACTACTAGTTTTGCATAACTTTCCCAACATGGTTTTTAGTTTAGTATATTTAATCTGTCATCCGTAACCAGACAACCCATCTAAGTTGTTATACAGTCCCCAAAAACAAACCTCAGCTAAAAGCAGGTTCTGTTAGGAATTCACAATATATTGTAGTGAATCTTGAGAGAGAATCTGGTTTCTTGATATTCCATGATATTGTAATCCATGATATTTCACCAGGCAGAAAGCTCTAGTTTTCTAAGCCACAAATTCTTCCAAAACCCTCAAGGGGCTGACAACTTCAGCTTCTCCTGGCTGGCAGTGCCATCCCATCACTGCTGCACCTGCTTAACAAATATTTTCAAATGATTTTAGAAGACATTTCTTCTCTTACAATTTTTGCCAGTCATATTTTTCCTTCCTATGTCATTGCTAGTAAATTATTACTTCAGTAAAAAAATATAGAGTGGCATAAAGTGTATTTTAGCCACTCCATTAAATGTAATTCCTGTTTTTTTGTACTTTAGATAGGTTCTTGTAGATATCTAACCATTTGCTTTTGTCTTTTATCTTGCAGGGTCCTATTGGTGCTGCTGGGCCTTCTGGATTCCCTGGTGCTCCTGGAGCCAAGGTATAGACATGCTCCAGAATGAGAAAATATATAAAAAAGCCTTGTTCTCTAGATCCTCAGATACTAAGTAGAACATCAAAACAAACAACTTCCAAACAAAAGACATCTAACAGCCTTATAGTTTCAAAGAATATTGAGAATTTCCAGCTACTAACTTATATTATTTCTCAACTATTAGTCTCACATTTTTTGAAGAAAAAGGTTTTTATGAGTGTATCTGCATTTTTAAAAGATCTTTAAAAGTTTCTTTGGAGATTATATGATCGACTACTGGGTTGCTTCTGTATGTAAAGCAACCTTGTCAGTCATTGTAACAACATGGTAGCCATTTCAAACATTTAGGTTAATCAACTCTCCAAATCTGATAACTGATTTGTTAGAGCGATTCCCCACTACTCTAGTAATGTATCCTTCAAAATTAAAATTGCAGATAAGGTGGAATGATATGAAGTAATTGTTTTTCACAATTCCATATTTTCTTCCCATTTCATAAAACGAGTTGCACAAAATTATCTTTGCTTTTCTACCAGTCATCATTACATTGTGGTAAAATTATCTGTATTTTAATAAAGGCCTTTTTTGAAAGGCAATAGTTTCTATGATACAAATATAAATTTAAGGATATCAATATGTTTTTAATATTTATTGGTTTTTAGTTTCTCAAACATACTATACTTGAGACAGTAATGCCCTATGCATCTTCTTCTTCTTGTGCCATATTTGTTATCGGACACTGGCGATCATGTTGGTGAACTTATTTTTATCAACAATCATATGCATGCCATTTTTTTTCTAAACTAAATATTAAAATGACTGTAGTAATTAATTTTTCATCTCATTGATAAGTACAATGTGATATTGCCACTGATAGATTGATAGATTTAAAGCACTTACATTTTATCTACTCCCTTAACAATTTTACTAAATTGCAAGAATTTCATAAAAAAATAAAACAATGTATGTAAAAGAAAAAAAATGTGTATATAGTCACATTAAAAGATTTGGGAAATAAATACCTTTTAAGCTTTCTTCTAAACTATAACAAGAATGCATCTTTCTTCTAAACTATAACAAGAATGCTAAAAGCAAATGCTTTTAGAATAGGAAAGCTCCATCGGGAAATGTTACTGATGTTGAACAAATTCATGATGAAATCTGCAAACAGTGCCCCGTTGAAAACACTGAGCATGGGACAGACTGTGAAGCAATAGATTTATGCAGCATTTGGGCATTTGCATCAAATTGAGCAGCTTGAATTGGATTTTAAAGTCAAGAGTAGAGCTATGGCCAAAACTTTAAATTGAGTTATCACAAATTTGCACTAAAACTAACCACACCTGTCTAATATTGCTATCCTGTCTTTGAAAACTGATTGTTCCCAATCTGTTCCTGACAGGGTGAAATCGGTTCTGCTGGAAATGTTGGCCCAAGTGGACCTGCTGGTCCCCGTGGTGATATTGGACTCCCTGGTGCTGCTGGACCTGTTGGCCCTGCTGTAAGTTACACAGAGTCTCTGCCATTGATATTATAAATGTGGCTGGGGAATTCTGGGAAGTCCACACGCCTTAAAGTTGCTCAGGTTGAGAAACACTATTTTAGAGCAACTATTTCCAACTTGATATTCTGCTTCAAGAATATTATTACAGAATTCCCAGCCAGTATGAATCCTGGGAGGAGCTTTAGTTGAATAAATTGCACCCAACAATCACGAAATTACTACCATGTACTTTTGTAAAACCAATTAATTACATATATTTTGCTCTCTTTTTTAGGGTAACCCTGGTACCAATGGGCTTGCTGGTGCTAAAGGTGCTGCTGTACGTATGCTTGTGTTGAATGTATTTCCTCACAGGGAAGATTGCTTTTGGGGTTGCAGAGACACTCCTAGCATTGTAATGTGGTTTCCTTTTTTTTTTTCCCCTTTTCTTTTTTTGTACAGGGTCTTCCTGGTGTGTCTGGTGCTCCCGGCCTGCCTGGTCCTCGTGGTATACCTGGTCCAACAGGTCCCTCTGGCGCAGCTGGTGCAAGAGGACTTGCTGTAAGTTCTCTTAAATGCACTTAAATCATTTTGTAGTTGCTGCTCTTTCAAAAGCACGCATGACCCCACCCCCCTGCGCATGCATGCACAATGACCCCCGCATGCACCCCGTGCCTCTGCTGGCTGGCAGGAGGTGCGTGCGCATGCACAGTGGACCTGATCCAGGGCGACGGCTCGCATGCCGGTAGAGATGGCTCTGTGTGCCACTTCCGGCATGCGTGCCATAAGTTTGCCATCACAGATATTTAGTGAAAACCGCCTCCAAGTTATTGTGGCTTAATCCCGTCCTAAATCCATAATGTATAAGCATTCTATTTTCCACCAAGATTTCTCCACCATTTAACATTTTAAGTCCATATTGTAAGCTTATATAGCTATCATTAAATTGTGAGAGTTAAAAGGAATCCCAGTCATGTTGTTCACTCCCAGCTGAAGTCATATTCAGCGCATCCTCACTAAATTATCTGTCATGCTATATAAACAACATTTCTTTTTTTTTTTCCCCCAACTCATCTCTTTCTTTTGATCTCTGAATGAGTACATTTTCTAAGCCAGGACTGAAATTACTCTAAATCAAAGTATAATGAAATAGAAGTTTGCTAAAATGATTAGGAAAAAGCAGAGAATATTTGTTTAAAGATGCCTGCTTTGCCCCCACCCCTGCCACCTTAAAAGTCAAGCAGTAATCCAAACTAGAATCAACTTGATTGGTATGGACGAGCATCTTAGTGCATGGTTTTTAAACTCAGCTTTTTCTGTTACAGTTCTTCTTGAAAAAATATGTACTTAAGAGAAGAAACTAAAATACTCTTCTCTGATATCTTTTGTTTGATTCTAGGGTGAACCTGGTCCCCCTGGATCCAAGGGAGAGACTGGTAGCAAGGGTGAGCCTGTGAGTAATATACCAATATGAAATGCATTTAATTTTCAGAATGGCTTTTCATCCAAGGGAACTGAGTTAATAAGCTAGTGACTTTCCTGCTCTCTTTACCACCCACAGGGTGTTGCTGGCCCTACTGGCCCAGCTGGTCCATCTGGTGAGGAAGGCAAAAAAGGCTCCAATGGTGAACCTGGCTCATCTGGTCTACCAGGATCTGCAGGTTTAAGAGTAAGTCTCTTGCATGCCATCCATAAAAAATAATGCTCTAAAAACATTTGGAAAATCAACAAGAAAACATTCTATGGTGCAAATCCTTCACAAAAGCATATTCATTCTCCTTGCAATTACGAAGCTAAATAGGTGATTGGAAAAACCTCCCAAAATTATATAGCGGTGTAAGATATTCCGAGAATGTGTCAGACATTCCTAGAAAGTTCACTTCCCCATCTGATAATGGAGGTCAGAGGATGACCTCTATTTCATCTTACTGTGATTGTAACAATGAAATGAGGAAAGACTTCCACTTTGAACTGCTGGTTCCAACTTAAAGGTACCCAACAGACCAAAGCTTTTTCCTTTATATGTAAAATATGTTTTTACAAGTTCATGTAATTGCTGGATTTGGTCTAACAAGACACAGATTTTAATATGTTTAGGACCAGATTTCTAATTGAAAGGTCCCAGATACTAAGGAGGAAAAACAGACAATAAAATAAGAGAATTGGGGATAATATATGCTACGTGTTAAACTTTTGTGAATGCCATAGTATATTTATTTTTACCTTTTAATAGTTTAACAGTTTAACAGATGTGCATAATCTCCAAACTTTCACAAGCTTAGAAATGAATTATGATATGATCTGCTTCTTTCCCAACATATAATTTGTTGGTCTCCTGAACTGATTCTGAGAAAAGAAGCAATTTCTATGCACACCTAATGAGTGAAAAGAAGTAATAGATATACATTCATGCCTAATGCAACCTATTTGTGCTAATGCTGAAATCATATATTTCATACCACGGGAAAGTTCTGGTTCTTTAAATTTTGTTGTGTTATATAATCCATAAAGCTACTAAAAGCTGAGTCTTCAAAAGACTCACTTTTTAGTTTCAGTCCTGTTTGCTAAGTTAAAATTAAATGATAAAGTGCAGGAGAACTAGCATTTTGGATTTTTCATAATGTCTCTTTCCTCTGCACAAAGAGACAGTCCTTTGTACATTCCAATGTACATGCTAATGCCTTATGTGTTTACCGAAACCCTTTTCCAGTTCTGATCACAAGTTGTGATTTCTTTCATAGGGTGTTCCTGGATCTCGTGGTCTCCCAGGATCTGATGGCAGAGCTGGTGGTTTAGTAAGTTTTTTTTACAATCAGTTTTATAATTTAGACAAATAAATTCCCCTCTACCCTATCCCATAAAACCAGCCAGTGGACTGCTGCCATTATGTCCTAATGCAACCCTCTTCCTTTGTAGGGCCCAGCTGGCAGTCGTGGTGCTACTGGTCCTGCTGGTGCTAAAGGTCCCAGTGGAGACTCAGGTCGTCCTGGTGAGCCTGGACTCATGGGTGCAAGAGTAAGTAAAGAACCTTGTGAAATCAATGAATAGTAAATTCAGCCGCATTCCGAATTTATATGGACGTTTTTGTTTTCCCAATGACAAGTTTTAAAAACATAGCATTTTAAAGAAAACGTTTATCAGATCTAGTAAAGGGATATTCTATACATTCATGACTTTATCTGCCTCCCCTACCAGTGCTGTAAGCAGGTTGTTCCTCTTCATGTTTTAGACATTGCAGGCTCCTATTTAGTATGTTGCCCTCCTATGCTCTTTCCCACAGCAGAAAGTCATATGCCGAACTGAATAATGGGTAGTGGTGTCACTTTTAAATATATTTGCCCAATTTTGGCAAACAAATCTAAGTAAATTCAGTAGGGCATCTCTAGATTCTCTAGTTTTTGATAAACAGAGTACACTGCATTATATTATATTTATGCCCCTATTTAAATATGCGTGCAGAGTGATGTTAGGTTTCCTATTCCAGTTTTAAGTAACTCAAAAGACACATTAAAGCTAAATACTGTATCTCTGTATATTTAGGGCCTCCCGGGACAGTCTGGAAGCCCAGGCCCAGCTGGGAAAGAAGGTCCTTCTGTAAGTATTCCCCTCCCTTTTGTTCTGCAAGGATTGAGCAGTAGATACAGCAGTAGATATTTTAAATGCATTTTCTGGATAGCATTTTTATTTTATATTGACGTTTTTATACTAAGCTTTAATATTTGAATCCTATTTTTCTGAGATAATTTTTAAAAAATATGGACTGTTCAAAGATTAATAACTAAGCTATGGACTGGAATTTCATTTTTATGTATAATGTATCTAACCAATAGCTGTATAGCCAAAGCTATTAATTTAATATATTTTTTCTAGTTATGTAGATCCACATAATCATGAAGGGAGAGAGTTATTTGATTTTTTTTTTTTGAGGGGGGTACCAAACAGTGCTATAAAGACAGCCATGTAGAAAAATAATGAACTCTGAAATGTCATCGTGGCCAATTGAAAGTGTCTTGCTCTCAATGGTTACACAATATTCAAACAGTGATACTGTATACTACAATGCAAGGTATGAACTTTTCTTCCTGCAGGGTCCAGCTGGACCTGATGGTCGCCCTGGCCCAACCGGCCCAGCTGGTCCACGAGGTGAACCTGGAAATATCGGATTCCCAGGACCAAAAGGTCCAAATGTAAGTACTATTCAATAGAATATTATGATGTTGACAAATAACACAACATCAGTTTACATTGCTATCCATAGAACCAATTTTATGGCACTCCACTGAATGACACCTCATCTGTGCACACCAGAAGTATACTACTCTAGCACTAACACTTTTGTCTTACTTAACACCACTTTGCTGATCCAAGAATACTTTGGATTTAACTAGCAGACCCATTTATGGAATCCTCTACTTTCCTTTGTCATTTTAATTCTCTACCAAGGAAAAGGCTTTGCCTCACTATGAGAAATTTATTTTTGGCTTAGTGCTTAATTGTAAACCACTTATTGTTTTAACTGTTGGTGGATTTCAATTATATTTTCTTTTTTTCATTTTGGAGTGTATGTATGTGTGTGTGTGTGATGGTTTAATTTTTTACCAATGCTTGAATAAGGAATGGTGTGGGTGTAACATTTATTTGTATTCATTTCTTCCATGGTTGTAGCAAATGTCACCTAAATCTTGCTTGGGTGTGAATAATGTTATTGAACTGGAAGAAAATGACAAATATGTTTAGTTAAATGCATCCTGAATCTAATGATAAGATATCTAGTCAAAACCACAGAATAAATTGCTTAGGAAAACTATGGAATTGTTACTTTTTGATGTGTTTGAGGCAACTTCTCCCTTGGATAAATATAAGAGCTGGTTAGAGAAGTAATGATTTGTCATTTCTCTTTCAAATCTACACTTATGTGATTTCAAGTCTACACTTATGTAATTTTCATTTTATCTATTTTTTAATTGGGGGGAAGTTCCCCAGGCAATATGTCTGTAAGTGTAGCTCAGGATGTTTTATTCAAGTGGATGTGAAGAACTCATCACTTTGGCAATTGTTTTCTTGCCAGTGAAAGTATATGCAGGCTTCAGCCTGGATTGCTGCTTGTTCTTTTATCAGAATTCCTAATTTACTCATTCCTTCTTAGTCTGAGAAAGGATGAGCCAATAGATAGCAATCGTAAACAGCAGAAGCAGCAAATTCAAGATGTCCATCATGATACATGTTCTGCTAGTGCAGGCATCTCAAGAAATGCTCAGCTGTGCCAACTATAGACGCTGTACAGAAATATAGAAAACTGGAGCCACTGAAAGTATTATGGCAGGGTGGCTGTTATTCATTTTAATGCAGTAACTTATTTAAATGTGTTTCATTTTATCAGGGTGAACCTGGCAAACCTGGTGACAGAGGCAGTGTAGGTCTGACTGGTCCACAGGTAAGTGAGAATAATTTATACTCTACTTTATACCTTATCTTTAACTATTGTCAATAGTTAAGAGTCTGCAATAATTGAATAATTTATAAAACAGAAAAAGACTGCTGCATTTAAAAGTTCTCTGGCAGTAGTCATAAGGTATCATTTTGAATGATGGTTACATGAAATGGAAAAAGATACTGTACTGATGCTCCAAGACATCATTCAGGTATCTGGATAATCAGTTTTAGCTTATTGTAAGAAATTAAACATTTCCCCTGCCTTATCTTCTGCCTACAAGACAATATTTTTAAGGGAGAAATCTACACAAACAGATTATATTTTAAGCCACACTAACATTTTATAGCAGTGGCCCCCAACCTTTTGGGTACCAGGGATCGATTCCATGGAAAAAGATTTTTCTGTGGACCCAAGGGGTATGTCATTTCATGTGCTGCCTGCATCCTGTGGATGGGACTTTGCTTGTTTGCATGGCACATCTGGCATGTCCTGGCCCAGTGCTGGTCCCCTAACCAGGGGTTGGGGACCCCTGTTTAATTGTACAATACTGAACGTTTCTATATCATATCTACTAGTGAGAGTTCCATATTCATTAAAAATAATGTTTTCCTCATGTTGAAATCAGTTCCCGGTAATTTCAACAAAAATCATGGAAATAATTAAATAAATAAACAAACACAGTGTATATTTTAGAATATGATTGTCCACACTATGAACAACTGAGGTTTTGTGGTTCTAGGGTGCTCCTGGTCCTGATGGAAACAATGGAGCTCAAGGTGCACCTGGTCTCAGTGTAAGTACAAGATTAATCCAAGTTAACCTTTGATGCTTCTTTGCCAATGGTTTATTTCCCATTGTTTCAATTTTAATTATTTATTTTAGGGCAATGCAGGTCCAAAAGGTGACACTGGTCCAGCTGGTGCTCCTGGCTTCCAAGTAAGTAAGGTTATCTTTTATCCAGTCTTGCCTTTTCTTGAATGGAATAAAGGCTCTTTGAATGCTGTTCAATATCCCAACAAACCTTAATGACTGAAATAGAGTCAAATCATTTTATTCTACCAAGTAAATTCAAATGCTTTACTGAACCTATGTTGCTAGTTAGATGATATCTTGCAAAGTGCACTTACTAAAAATAGGCATGCATAGAATTCAAAACACTAAGCTTCAGTGGCTCAAAAATAATCCAGATTATAAGAATTGAAGACACTGTTTTTGATTGATAATAGATACACATGTTTGCTGTGTAGTACTCCATTTCAGAAGAGGTATTTTGCAATAAACAGGAATGTGAAGTCAACCCCAGTTCATTAAAGAAATTAGATTTGCTTGGACAGTCGCAGAGAGTCGCTATGTTCACATCACTAGGCATTTTGAAGCATCTCTTTCAAATCAGATCTGAAGTATTATATTGCTATATTCACCGTATGCAGGCTTAGTGGATGGGGCCAAGACGTGGAAGGACTTGGAAAGGGAAATCAGTTGCAGAGAAACTGAGATTCACATATAGTGGTTACTTTCATGTAGAAAGTGGTTTTACAAGGGAACTTTTGGTTTCCAATTCAAAACTCAATAATAAGATTGAATAGAGCAGTGGCGACCCAACCATTGAATCTTGAATACCCATTTACCTGACATTCCTCAAATTATCACATTTTCCATAGCTTCCAGCTATAGGAGAATTAAGATTTGGGCACCAGGGACTGGTTCCATGGAGAGTGGTTTTTCTGTGGACCGGAGATGGTGTGGTTTAGCATTCTACCCAGGGGCAGATTAAGGCTCACTGGTGCCCTAAGCACTGACAAATCTTGGTGCCCCTCTCCTTTGTACATACTCTACAAACAAAGCCATATTCTCAACTTTGTGGTGCCCTTTGGACCTGGCGCTATAAGCACGTGCTTAGTCTGCTTAATGGTTAATACACCACTGATGCTTCCTGAATCCTACAGATGGGGCTTGCTTGTTGCATGGCCTGGTTTCTGGTATGTTGCGGTTATGTTGCGGACCAGTGCCGATCCATGGACCAAGGTTTGGGGAACTCTGGAATACAGTACAGTAATAGGGACAGATGAAGATATTTATTTTATAGCATGACTTGCGCTTTCTCTTATTTACAGCACATAAACAAATTACTGGGGATTGTTTTTCCTTCATCTGTTCATTTATTTTCTTTAGGGTCTTCCTGGTCCCTCTGGTTCAGTTGGTGAAGCTGGCAAACCAGGTGAAAGGGTAAGGAGTAAAATAATTCAGATTATTCCTCATGGTTCAATTAAGAACATTCTACTTCGATTTAACAAAGTTTTTTTTTTTTAACATGCAGTGGATAAACTGCAGATTGTGTTCAGTAATTTGGTCTTCCCAAGTCGTCATCCTTCTAAGGGTCTTCCATCATCTCCAGATCTTGGAGCCATCTTTAGATCTTGGAGCCATTATTTTTATAAAAAAGTATTGAGATTGAGGGAGTGGTTATGTTTCTTGGGAAGACATACTTCTTAAAGTGTCTGACTCCTAGCAGTGAGTTTTCTATTTCTCTGCTATAATCAAATTACACTAAAACCAGTGAAAATAGAATGTTTAGCAGATAAATATTTCTTCAGCATTATTTGAAATTCCCTTTTTTCCATAAGAAGCAGATTTCATACACCTGCCTACCCATCTTCTGGCAAATTGGAGGAGCAAACTTACTGATTCTTTTTGTCTTGTGAAACAAAAAACAAAATACTGGCATTTAAAAAAGGGAGGGGGTGTTAGTTATTTTGTATTTTTAGACAGCCTTCAACAAGTGACATATGCATTGGACACAAGTCTTTCTTTACCTCCAGAGTTTCCCTTTCTTTTAATCTCACAATTAAGAGTAAAGTCTCCTTTTATTCCTTGAAACCAGCTTGAACCTGGTGACTTTACTGATTTGTCGATGTAATTTTCATGACAACAATACAAAACTGGTTTGCCACATTGCAGCGTCTTAGAATCTTTTCCCATTTCTTAATGTGGGGATTTCCTGCCAGAAAATCCAAGTAATAATCACAACCAGCACTATTTAATTGTTGAGATCATCCAAGATTTACTTAAGTGTTGCAATATCCTTGAGTGAAGCTCACAGCAACCCTGAGCAGTCAGTCTAACCTAGCATCATTCAAAACCTTAAAGAAAATTTGAATCTCAAGTACCCATTCACTTGACAGCCCTCAAACTATCACATCTTCCATAACTTCCAGCTATAGGAGAATTAAGATTCCCAAAATTCCCAATTAACATGGCATTTGGCCATACTAAGTGACGATCCTGGTGACCGTGAGCCTAATTCACCTAGAGGACACCAGATTAGAGAATACTGCTCTATATGCCATAAATAAATGTCATATTCTGCCACAAATGTCATATTCTGCCATAAAGTCTAACAGCATTTGAGAAAAAAAAAAGAATATTGTTCTCTTCCTGCAGTACTAAGCAGCATTTTAGTGGCCAAGGGATGGATTTAAATTATTCACAAGTTATTCTGAACGGTACAGTGCATTTTAGTGAATTATAACAAACAATCTGGCAGAAAGGTATCATCTGGTTTTACTCCTTTTAGTGAGCTGATTGTCTTTCTTTTGTTCAGAATATCTATTGCCTTTTATCTTTCTGGATGAAACTATATTTAGATCTCAGAATGTCATATGAATTCTGAGGCTGTGGTAAAAAATCCTTTTAAAGAATATGTAAACAAAACTTTCTTTTGTGCCTAGGGCGCTCATGGTGACTTTGGTCTTCCTGGTCCTGCTGGCTCAAGAGTAAGTATATACTTTTCTGCATCTTAGTATTTTTTTCCCTGCTGTATTTGAAATACAGTAGAATATAGTATTAGGTAGTACTATTATACTAAAATTTGAAAGGTCACATTGGAAAAATCAAAGTGTGAATTGACTAGGAGATAAATCTAGATACCTTCTGATCTATAAGCAAAACTGGTAGTGAATCTAATGGAATTTTATTTTTAATTGAAGTCTCTCAAGAATTCTGAAAAAATATTTGGAAGAACTTCTGGAAACTGTTATATATCTTAATCTGAATAAATAAATAGTCAAGACTTATTAAAGTGCCCCCTGCCAATCTCTAGGTTAAGCTCAATAGACCAAAGATGGACACAGTTAAACCTAAACTAGGGGTCTCCAACCGTGGCAACTTTAAAGTCTGGTGGACTTCAACTCCCAGCAAAACTGGCTGGGGAATTCTGGGAGTTGAAGTCCACCAGGCTTAAAGTTACCAAGCTTGGAGACCCCTGATCTAAACTATCTTAAGTTGCTGTGACATCTGTATGAACCAACAAGTGTACAACTTTCCACACCTTTCCAGTTTCTGCATTAATGAGATTGAGGCTCCCGGATTGCCATTTACTTTATACTAATCTGCTTCCTTCAGGGTGAACGTGGTGCACCAGGTGAAAGCGGTGCTGCTGGTCCTGCAGGCCCTCTGGGAAGCCGTGGCCCATCAGGTTCACCAGGTGCTGATGGTAATAAGGTAAGGCAGAAGGAAGGGTTGCTATTTTTCTTAAATCCAGGAGAGGGCAGTGTGAAGGTCTTGTGGGAAGAATCCAGTGGGATGCAGAGAGCGAGAACATCTATATTATTTCTAAAGCACCAAATCTTCATTGTGAAAATGAGATTTTAGTATATCTTCTGTAAAATTTTGCAATGTGTAGAATATGCAGCTGGGAAACATCAAACAATTAGATAGTGAAACAATATGGCTTTCAACTCTTTTTTAGCATGGGCTTTATTACTTTCACTTAAAAACAGAACTTTAAAATGTTATATGTGTAACATTGAAACTTCCTTTCGTGATAAAAACTTTGGGCACATGCTTTCAAAAATTCACTTCATTTTTGTTTAAATAACATCTTGTTATGTAACGGTGATAGCTGTCCTTTGATAAAAAGGCACTTGGAAGTCATTTGCACCAGCTTATCTATACAAAAAGGTGGAATGACAGTTTCCTCTGTGGGGTATTGAGGAAGAAAAGGGAAACAAAACATATCACTAGCTTTGCAGGAAGAGGACATTTTAACTGACAGTCTACTACACTTTGTTCTAAACATTGCTGCTTTGCTGAATTTGAGCAGGGAAAACAAGACCCTACTTGCCCCTACTATGAAAGGAAATAATATTGCATTTTTCTGTAATCTATTTTTTTCATCTATTCTGGATTAAACCCCTCCGGAATGTGTAACAATCTGAAACAAATCCAATTTATCAGAGATCTACTTATATATGTTTAGCATAAATACATAGTTAAGATATTTTCATCCAATTCTAATTGCTTGAAGAATGCTGGATAAAAATGTCCTTCAAGATGATGATGATGCCCAATAAATTCATTACAGGTTATGGACCATAATCTATTATGTCAGTCCAATATAAGTTTGTAAAACATATTGGTTTTTTTTTAAACTTTCCAGTCTAGGATGAGACATTGATTGGACTAGAGTCTTCAGCTAGCTTCTGGCTCCTGGTCTAGCATCTTAACCATTGCATCTCTCTTTAAATGCCTTAACACTGATTTTCTTGCAAAAGTAACAAATGAGAGTAGCAGGAGAAACCTTGCCTGGTTTTCTTTTGAATCCTTAAACCTTTTCCTTTCTTGTTTCGCTAGGGTGAACCTGGATCTGTCGGTGCACTTGGTAGTGCAGGCCCATCTGGTCCCAGTGGAGTTCATGGTGAGAGAGGTGCTGCTGGTAGCCCAGGTGGCAAAGGTGAAAAGGTAAAAGAAAGCTATCCCATGATTAAGAATACATAATTTACCATCAGTTTTCCACAGGGAAAAGGCAACAGTAGTGCACATACTTGCTATCAGAATATCCCCAACATGACCAGAAATGGCAATGGCACTTAGACTTATATACTGCTTGACAGTGCTTTACAGCCCTCTCTAAGTGGTTTACAGAGTCAGAATATTGCCCCAAACAATCTGCCTCCTCATTTTACTGAGCTCAGAAGGATGGAAGGTTGAATCAACTTTGAGTCGATGAGGATCAAACTGCCATCAGTTGGCAGTCAGCAGAATTAGCCTGCAGTACTGCGTTCTAGTCTATTGTTATATTGGAGGGGTGGGGGGAGAGACTTGATCAAAAAGCACTAATAATCTTGCTCCAAAGCACTTTGTAATGCCAGGAGAATGAGAAGTGGGGGAAGCTGAATTGGGGGTGTCTCCAGAATCTGGGCTCCAAAGACATTTTTGCTCAATTTCTGAAGAAACTTTCAACTTCTATAATGCTCTACCAGCGTGAGCAATGTGTTTAGAAAATACCTGGTTTGTTTTTTTTATAGTTCTGAGGGTTGGCTCACATGTGAAACTATGCAGTCAATATGTTATATTAAGAAAGATTAATTGGTTAATTAAATTAAGAAAGGTTTCAGACAAATGTTGAGAAAAAGTTGAGAGGAAGAACATTAAAAATACCTTCTAGGACCTAGGAAGAGGATTTGGGGCATAGTTAGCATTGAGAGGAGGCAAATGAGGTAGAGAAAATATTATACGATCTTAAAATATCAGGAAGGATCTCACACAGAAAAAAGCCTATTAGTCAAGATTGAAGTTAAGGGAAAGCTAGGGGTGGGTTTCTACCGGTTCTGTCCACCTTTGTAGAACCGGTAGCTCTGAAGAGCAGCAGACATAGAACCAGTTCTATGTCTGCTGATGTTTTTGCCCAACTGCCCACCCGGGCTCTTACCTGATCTTTATTTCCTGATTTTTCAACTTCAGCTGTCAAACGAGGCACAGCTGCAGTTTAAAAAGCAGGAAAAGAGGACTGTTTCAAAGGCTGCTTCTCTGCATGCAGCCTGCTGATGACAATTTACAGGCATGGCTCCCAGCATGCAGGGAAGCTCGTAAATCCAGAAGCGGTAGTTAACCCTGTCGTATCCCACCCCTGAGGAAAGCAGATTCCGAATGACTGATGCAAAACAATACCTAACAATAATAGCAGTTCAGCAATGAAACTAAGTCCATCTTTTAGTGCATATATTCAAATTAAGGCTAGGTAACCATTTATCAGAAATGTTTTAATTTAACTTTTACATTAAACAGGGGATAGAGTACATGGTTTAAACCAGTGTTTCTGAACTTTAGCAATTTTTAAGATGTGTCTTAAACTCCCAGCAACTTGGCCAGAGCATTTTGAAAGTTGAAATCCACACAAACTAAAGTTGCGAGGTTGAGAAACATTAATTTAAATTATTATTTCCAACTCTTTGTTTCCATATGCTTGTCAGAGAACGCATCATTGGTAGGGTTAAACCCCTTAATATCTTAATAATTGGGAATTTCAAAATGATAAAAAAAACCTTTAAAAACCCCCTGTCCATTGTGTTTTTGAGAATATTTGAAATAGTGTCTTTAAAAGGTTTACAGTTATTTTGAAACTACATTTCTGACACCCAAATGAGAGCAATTGTTCCATCAGTAATTCAATGAATTGGCTGAAATAGCTAATCAAGACAAAATTTAAAAAGTAGAAATCATCATAATTGAAAGACAAAAGATATAGTGACAATTTCAATCAGTATCTACATTTATCATTGTCATTATGTAGGATTTGGGGTGAAACTGTTCCTCAGCATTTCTTTGGAAATCATTATCATATTATAAAGCATCTGACATTACCTAGGCATAATCACAATCTGTGCTTTATTTCAGGGTCCATCTGGCTTCAGAGGAGATCCTGGAGCATCAGGAAGAGATGGTGGACGGGTAAGCGTGCGTCTTTAATTTATTTCTGAGGAACTGTGCAATTCTTCTAGCAACTACAACATGAAAGCCAGCTAGCATTTTAAAATTGCATAAGATTGGCCTTATCCTTAAGGGATCTTACCCTAAAATCAGTAGCAAAAAACATAAAAATTGTTTAGAATTTACATTAGATTGCACTTACTTTAATACAGTATGATTATATTTTATTTACAGAAACTATGAAATTAAACTTATTTAAAATTACCTGGAAAGTTAGGAATATTTTGGGGGGGTGTTAGTAGAATTGAAAAAAATTAAATTCTTTTTTTTTTGTAGTGTTTTATATTAAACTACTCTTTAAGTCCTTATTGAGGACTTATCAGTTTAGTGACTGTTCAAAGTTACAACGACACTAAAAAAGTGACTTATGACCAGCCCTCATATTTATGACCATTATAGCATCCCCACAGTCACAGGATCAAAATTCAGGTGCTTGGCCACCAGCATGCTGTGTATACAACTGTTGCAACTTCCTGGGATCATGTAATTGCCATTTCTGATCTTCCCAGCTGACAAGCAAAATCAGTGGGGGGAATCGGATTCATTTAACAACTACATGATTAACTTAGCAACTGCAGCGATTCACTTAATACTATGGCAAAAATGATTGGACATGATTCACTTAACAACCGCCTTGCTTAGTGTTGGAAATCTGGTCTGAATTATGGTCATAATTCAAGGACTACTCGTACACTAAACTCGACACAAAGTACACTGAGATCAAATTATTCTGTTTGGTTTTCAGGGAGCCCCTGGCGCTATTGGTGCCCCAGGACCTGCTGGTGCTACTGGCGAAAGAGTAAGTCTTTATTTATTTATTATTAAATTTATGTGCCACCCATCTAGTCCAGATACTTTTTTGATATTTCCTAGGCATGTTCCCAGAAAATAGGCAGAATAGAAATGTGGAACATACAGCTAAAGAAGTCATCCTTAATTACCATTCAGAAACAGTCTACCGTTCAGTCTCTGCTCACTGTTTTAACATATTAAAACGGTGAATTGGAACAAAAAATAAAGTAATTGCCCATTCAAGATAAGGGTTGGGGGGTGGAATTAATCATGGCTAAGCCTCATTGAAATTTCCTGGAGATTTCATTCATTTTACTTAGCAGATTTTAATATTTAATTTCAGGTCAGTCCACAAAAAAATTACATATCCAAATAAAAAGAAAAGATAAGTAGAAATTCCACAAGTGAAAAAAAAAACATTTAACCTGATATTTTGGAAGGTGTATTTCTAACTAATAAACTAAAGTACAATATTTGTAGCTGAGGGTTGAAGCAAGAGGTTCCTTGGTGTTCCTGGTTGTTTTCTTGAAGACATTTCATTACCCAAACTGGTAACACCAGTGCTGGCACCAGGGACCCCTGATATATTTCTATGTGTGCAGCGTATTGAAACAATCCTTTCTTCAAAGCCGCACTTCCCAACCTCAACAACTTTAAAGGTCTCTGGGCATCAACTCCCAGAATGCCCCAGCCAGCCTTCTTTTAGCATTCTCCCAGGATTCTGGGAGTTGAAGCCCATCCACCTTAAAGGGGTCGAAGCTGACAGACATTATTCTGCAGCCTAGCGACAGATGATCTTCTGTTTCTACTAGGGCGAAGGTGGTTCTGCTGGACCCGCCGGACCTGCTGGAGCTCGTGGATCCCCTGTAAGTAGTAAAATTATATATTTAAAATGATGTTAACATTTTTTGGAATCTTTGAAGTAGAAGAGCAGCTAAAGAAAGGTGTCCTTAACTTCCTTTATTTTGCTCCTTATTGTAGGGTGAGCGTGGTGAAGCCGGGCCTGCTGGTCCTCCTGGATTTGCTGGTCCTTCTGTAAGTATAAAGTTTGCTTTTCTCCAGTTTTCTACCTTCAACTGTTTGATTAAAAATATGAACTTTAAATATCTCAACTTTGAATTTTAATATTTGTTTGTTTGTTTCCGTCAGGGTGCAGCTGGTCAGACAGGTGTTAAAGGAGAAAGAGGACAGAGAGGTCCTAAGGGTGATTCAGGTCCCCAAGGTGCTATTGGTGCTGTCGGTAGCGCTGGTCCTGCTGTAAGTAAATGAAATATTTACTTTTTGGCTATATGACGTAATCTTGATATTTCATGTTCATGTTCTTAAATCCACTGCTAAGATGCCAAATAGCACAGTTGTTAAGTAGTCTCCAATCCACAAATCGAAATTAATTTATTTGTGGGATATCAAGAATTTCTCCCAAAGAATATCTATATATTAGTGACTAAAAATAGAGATTTCCTACCATGGAGGACATTCATATTCATATTCTCTCTCTCTCCCTCCCTCCCCCTCTCTCCCTCTTTCCCTCTCCCTCCCTCTCCCTCTCTTTCTGTTTGTGTGTGTATATATGTGTGTGTTTGTGTGTATATATTTGAATCTTGTGATAGTATTAACAATCTGATTAGAATTCCCTCTCTCTCCCTCTCTCTCTGTCCTTCCCTCCCTCCCCCCCTCTTCCCTCTCTCTCTCTTCCTCTATCTCTCTCATTGTTCCTATTGTCTTTCTCAACAAAATTGTTGTATTTTCTTAAGCCTGAAGACCTTTGTGAAATAGGTCCAAATAAGTCAGTCACATAGCTACCATTGATTTCAAAAGAAAACAGGGTCATCTGGAGCAGGGGTCTCCAACCTTGGCAACTTTAAGACATATGAACTTCAACTCCCAGAATTTGCTGGCTGAGGAATTCTGGGAGTTGAAGTCCACAAGTCTTAAAGTTGCCACGGTTGGAGACTCCTAATTTGGAGTACTTCATGAGTCTTATAGTACATTGCTTTCTTCCTACATACAGGGCCCTGTTGGTCAAGCTGGTCAAGCTGGAGCCCGTGGTGATGGTGGTCCACCTGTAAGTCTGGAAATGTATCTTATGTATCCATTTTATTCATGTAGTTATTGATTACTATGAAACCTAATTTTTCTCTTGCTTTTTTACATAGGGACCCAATGGTTTTCCTGGGAATGCTGGCAGACCTGGACCTCCTGGCCCTGCTGTAAGTAATTCCTACAAAAATCCCTTTGTAATTTCATACAAAGTAAGCTTTTGCTTGCTCTGTCCTGACCAGTGTTTCTCAGCCTTAAAATCTTTGAGTGAGCTTAAACACCCAGAAATCCCCAGCCAACACTGTCCAGATGTCACTTTATTTCATTGAGGTTCCTTAGAACTTTTATCAAGCCTTTATAATATGAGGAGATTATCCATTATTTTTGATCCATTACTAGCAGTTATTGTACCTAAATAGGTTGGGGCCATTTATATATATCAACAGGCAGAGCAGAACCATACTGAAATTAAAGTCTCAGTATTGCTTGTGAGGAAACCACAAAAGCAGAATGAAAAAAAGATCTAAATCTGGAGGATTTATTTGCCATTTTACTGTTATGCTGATTTAATAGTTTCAGTCCCAAAATCACAGGAAACTGCTATCAGTTTTCACCCATCACAATTGATAAAACTATTAAAGAGTCAAAAAAAAAAAAAAAGGGGAGGGCGTGAATTGCTTATAACCCTAGGGATGTAGATTGCCTATGCCTGATGTAAAGTATGTTTTGCCCTATTTTTTCAAAATCAGAAATACCTAAAGTTGGACAAATCACAACCCTAATCATTCAAATAATTGTAATGAGCAAAGTGTTCATATAGCCTGTGTGCACTACTGTCCAGGCTCAAACACTAAAGTCCTTTGAAATGTCGCTATGATGTAGTGTTATAACACAAGGCAGATTCCCTCAAATAATCATGAACACCTGGCATTTATGTTGATTTGCTTGAGACTTGACAACCTTACATATAATATTTTTTCTCTTATTTCCCATTTCCCATTAAGTCCAGCAGGAGTGGTCCATAATGAGGAATGCTTGGAGTTGTAGTTTAGACAGACAGATGGATAGGATATCTATGAAATATAACAGGTCACATAACTGTCAATCTAGATGACTAAAATTCTACCCTGGAAAACAGCAAATCCTATTTTACAGTGATGTCAAGTTTCCTTTTGATCAGTGGTGTCAAATTTGCAGCCCACCAGATGCATCGCAGGCTGACCACGCCCACCCTGGTTTAGCAAAGGAAAAAAAGTCACAATACATCACATGACAACAATGTGACACCGCGAGTTTGACACCCTTGCTTTATATACTCGTTTGATTCTGTGCAGTTTCTTAAAGCAGTATGTTTGTTGAGACCCCATTGGTGTCTTCGTTCATTCTTTATATGGATTAATAATTTACTATTTTTTGACTGGTAAAGCTGAGATGCAGCTATGTAATTAACATTATGATTTTATTCCTAGGGTATCACTGGTCCATCTGGTCCCCCTGGTCCTGCTGGCAAAGAGGGAATTCGAGGCCCACGTGGTGATACTGGCCCATTAGGTCGTACTGGTGAAACTGGCATTGCTGGACCCCCTGGTTTCAGTGGAGAGAAAGGCCCATCAGGAGAAGCTGGTGCTGCTGTAAGTTCTCCAGAACACTTTTCAATATTTGTTAGATTTATATCCTTCTGCTTTGAGCCTTTTTCCTCTTTCCTGATAATTTGTTCTTCAGTTATATTCTTGTGTTTCATGAGAACATACAACTGCTCATTCTAAACAAATAGACATGTTTGCATTATAGAACCTTTTTCTCCCTATGAGCAAATATAAACACCTGAGTGTCTTCTGACTTGGCATCCCATGTAATGAATTTGACCACTGGAAGGCATCATACTAACCAATGTCATCCTATTGGGACTTATCAGATGTGGGAACCAGAAGTCATTATATAGTATTCAAATGCTGTTCTGGAAATTGAACTCCCAGACTGTCCCAGTTTAAATGGCCATATTTTTTTTTTTAATCTATTTTACTTTTATATTTTTTTAAAAACCCTTTATTATCTTAAAAAATAACTAACATATTCACAAACAAAGTAGTGAACATACCAAATTCTCCTTTTGCCTTCTATTTTCTCAAAGTTACCTAGCTTTCATGCCTAAGATAAGACTCCCCTCCCCCATTCTTATATAGTATAGCAATATATATTTATTTGTAAGCTGCCTTTATTATTTTTAAAATAACTCAAGGCAGCAAACATATACAATATACTTCCTCCTCCTATTTTTTTCCACAACAATAATCCTATAAGGTGGGCTGGGCTGAGAGAGAGTGACAGGCCTGAGGTAATTCAACTGGCTTTAACTAGCCAGAACATTAGCCTTAGGAATAATTCAGATTATCACTCAGCTGCTGAAAGAAGGCATATGTAAAAGGTGTCAGACATACAGTCCACCTTTTCTGTTAAGCTCTCAGATGTTATGTTATTAGTAAAATAATGCAAAAGTTTCTGTGGTTCTGTTTTCTACTGCTTTACCTGCGTAAATATTTCTCTTTGTATGTAATATTTTTATTTATCTATATTTAATATTTCTAAACCAAGGGATCTCCCTCAAGGGAGGAAGCCACTAAACCATGATATTTTGTCATTCCATCATTTATTTGAATATGTCTATATGTTTATTTAAATATGTTTATTTAAATCCATGGAGCATGGATTTAAAAAAACTAGTTGGCCATTATCATTTAGGAATGCTGCTAGTGTTTTCCACGCTTCTTCAAACAACCTGTTTCCAGAGTTCCAAATTATGAACTTAGTTTTAATAATGGTAGCAATTTCTTTTCTGAACACTGTAAATAAGGTCAATGATCTCAAGAGTGAGAATATAAGAATTTTTCCTTAATCCACAATGGTTGCCAATTGCATCATCCACAGGCAGGCTTCGCCACTCAGCAAGTAATGTTTCTTGCAGTGCCACCTTATTCCACTGGAATTGCAGAAAATAATTGATTTAGGAAATGCGGACCATATCATTTTATAATATTTCTCCCAGTGAAGCTTGCAAAATACATTTAAAAGGAAGTGAGGATGTTTAAAATAGCAGGTTCTGCCTCAATGCATAATTTTCCTTCTAATATACGATAGTCATGATCTGGATTGACATACTAACCATAGCACAAAATAAGGGCTGCTAATCGTAATTTGTGCCTTATTCTGCTGAAGGTGGTCTGTCAGCCAAATAGTTTTATTTTTCATAAAACTGGGCACAATATTGTATTTGTCTTGTAAAAGAAGAACAATTATGAATGCACATATTAATAAATCAATCTGTCCTATTTCTTCATGCACATACTTCCATAAGTTCACATAGAAAATGGTTTTTAAGGCAATACAGAAAGTTTGTTTGTTTTTCATGATGGCTGGATGCTAAAACGGACTCTAGTATTGAGACCAAAGAGAAAAAATATTTTTTTTGCCCAAACAAAATGTGATAATCTGTTATACATTCTGAAAATGCTTTTTTTCTTTCTTTCCTGTTCTTCTTTTCTTCAGGGTGCTCCTGGCTCCTCAGGTCCCCAAGGTATCCTTGGAGCACCTGGTATCCTTGGTCTTCCTGGCTCAAGAGGAGAACGTGGTCTTCCAGGCTTGTCTGGAGCACTTGTGAGTACCATCTTTACCAAATTTGCAAATAGGAGACATAAAAAAATAACTGTCCGGATTCCAGAAAATCCCAAATCCCATTAAAAACTCCAAGACAGGCATTTTCTCAAAGTTTCCTTTTATTAGAGTAGGTATACTGGCACATCTGGGAAAACCCAAATCTGAAAGTTCCAGGTTTTCCTCCAATAAGTAAAAATTACAAATCCACCCCCTGCACCCATCATTCCATCACATGTCCCAATCACTATCCGTTCTAACTGGAGACATCCCTTCAACCACTCCTCAACCAGGTGCAGGAATAACATGACCTTGACTCTAAAGAAGAATACTATTATGTCTAACCACATACACTCCATGAAATCCCCCCCTCCCAACTTCCCAAGCTCATGAATGTGGCAGCGTGGAAGCTTCTGGTGCTAATATGGCTCCCAAAGTTGATAGTAACAGTGTTGGAAGGGACCTTAGAGGTCTTCTTATCCAACACTCTGCAAATTTGATTGGATTAAAGAGCAATGGCTAAAATCAACTGCGTGTCATATTGACAGCTGACATGGCAACCCTAGCAAGTCCACTGAAGCACGAATTGGTTTATGGACAGCATTAGTGGCAAAGACAGACCTAGGCAAGAGAAGGAGTTGTTATAGATTTATACAAATTAGCATATACAAGTGATTGGGAAGAGCAGCAAGGTATTTGGGTATAAATGAAAGCAGTGCATTTGATTGGACACAGCATATCATTAATCTAATGAACCAATGAGGCAATTAAATAGATGGATAAAGCATAACTATGAGGTAATGGAGCAGAATTATAAAAACAGTGCTGGAGTTGAAAGAGCAAATGTTATGTAACTTTTTAAACAGTTACTGTTATGGAGGATTTTAAATTGTCCCTGGTTCTATATTTGCCTTCTGGTATTTTTTCCCGAGTAGAAACCATCTTGTTATGTTTCCTGTCTGTCCACTGGGAGGACTGATATGTATCGGAAGCACATGTTTTGTGATATAAGATTTCAGTGCCAGGATAAGGTTCTAGTAATAGCTTCTCGTTGATTGTGAAGGGGAAATAAGATTTGGGAAATGCTCAGCAAATTAAAAGATTCTGTCTTGTCTGAAGGCCATTATGCTTTGATGTTGATGGTGCAAGTTCTTGTTTATGCTGCTATAGTTAGAATCAATAAAGAGCTGCTCTTGTAGATTTTGTTCTTCATGTTACTTTTTGTACTATTGTGATATATTGAGTACAGTGAAGTATCTCACAAGGATTAGTACCATTAACTAAATATTTAATACCAATTAATCCAATAACCAACAGATATAAAATGTACATAACATTTTGAAAGTTCATGTATAATAACTAAAATTAAAATATATTCCAAATATAATTGTTTTCCTAGGGTGAACATGGACCTGTTGGCATTTCTGGTCCCTCAGGTGCCCGTGGCCCATCTGGTCCCATTGGTTCCTCTGGTGTAAATGGTGCTCCTGGTGAAGCTGGACGTGATGTAAGAAATTCTTTTTGATCATAACTTTGGAGGAAAATTAAAGTAAAATATCTAAATATGCAGGCAGCATGTAATGTAGCAGCCAGTTTTTGTGTGATACAGCTCGTTCTCCCATATTGTCAGTTTTTAAAAGATTTATTTTCAGTTCAGTTATATGAATTGGGGTAAACAAATGAGATTGAGGTTGTAAAGCATTTTTAGATTTTGTATTAAAAAAATGATTGACAGACATGGAATTGCTTTAACAAAATAATGTATTTTAAATCAAAGCAGCAGAAAATTCCAGACACATACCAGTGCTTTTCAAATGAAACCATTAAGATTCAAAAATTCTAATTACCTTAACTATGATCCTTCTTAACACTTCTGCAACCCTTAAAAGAAGTGACTATTAAGAAAACACATGAAGGATTGAAGCACATACCTTCTGTTATATAAAGGTTTTCTAACATGGTACCCTTCATGTTGGTTGAACCAAAATTTATAATCCCTTAATACAGGTAGTCCTCGATTTACAACAATTCATTTAGTAACCATTCAAAGTTACAACCTCACTGGAGAAAGTGACTTATGATTGTTTCCTACACTTATGACCATTGTGGTATCTCCATGGTCATACAATTAAAACTCATACACTTGGCAGTTGACTTATATTTATGATCGTTGCAGTGTCCTTGGGATCATGTGATCCCCTTTTGAATGAATGAATGAATGAATGAATGAATGAATGCTTTATTAGCCAAGTGTGATTAGACACACAAAGAATTTGTGACCTTCTGACAAGCAAAGCCAATGGGAAAACCAGATTCACTTAACAGCCATATTACTAACTTAACAGTTGTAGTGATTCACTTAACAAATGTGGCAGGAACGGTCATAAAATGGGATAAAATTCACAATTAATGTCTCACTTAGCAACAGAAATCTGGGGCTCAATTGTGGTTGTAAGCCAAGAACTACCTGTATAATGGTTGAAGACTATGCAAGTTTCTTTTTCTAAAATATCATACTGCTGAAACATAGTTACAGGATTCAGAAGATTCTTGTACGATTTCAATCCTTTATGGCCAACATTCTACTTAGGAATTTGGAACAAAAAGGGAAAACTGTTTTACTGGAAGCAGAGACTATCAGTACAATCATTAATATAATTTTTAAAATGTGTCACTAAGAAGACATTTTTCTTTCCTAGGGAAATCCAGGTAACGATGGTCCTCCTGGCCGTGATGGTTCCCCTGGTTACAAGGTAATTGTGACTTTCCTCTGTAAGCAAAAGATGCTTCTTGCAAGCCAACTTTAGCTTGTACATCTAAATCCAGCCATTTTCTTGTTTGTTCTTGTTAGGGTGAACGTGGTGCTCCTGGCAACACCGGTCCTGCTGGTAGTCTTGGTGCTCCTGGTCCTCATGGCTCTGTTGGTCCTGTTGGCAAATCTGGAAATCGTGGTGAACGTGTATGTAACTTTAAACCACTATTAAAACATCAAAATGCTTTTAATTGTGTCAGATATATCATGACCCTGTGCTAAACCCTAGAAGACGGCACACCTTTTAAGATTTTGCCAAGCCAGAAAAACTAGCAAACTCAAGGAACAAGAGCCACTTGGATTCCCCAAAAATATGTTTTATTGGTAGAAAGATAGTGTAACAAAATCTCAAACACCTGTTGAAGCTATTCTCCTGCTCAGTAAATAAGGAACAATTGTTCTAAAGCAGGAGGTTCCAACCTTGGCAATTTAAAGACTTGTGGACTTCCAACTCCCAGAATTCTATGAGTTGAAGTTCACAAGTCTTAAAGTTGCCACGTTAGAGAATCCTGCCTTGAAGTTTCTTTGCACTTTAGTATATAGTTCCCCTGAACATAGTGGTCCCTGTCTCTTGCTTGGCTACAACCCTGTTAGAACTTTCTCGAGTTGGGTTTGTTACTAGAAGGATTAATACTCTTTTTGAATCTTGATGCCCCAATTCATGAGGAACTCCTGAAGTTCCATCAATTTATAGGGAAAGAGATAAATTTTGGCAGTGGTTTGTTCTCCAAGCAATTTAGTTTCTGAACATTTTGTTACCAGACTAAGTAACATCATCAGCTGGATTTTCTTATCCTATTCATTGTTGAGGTATTCCCCATCAGGGAAACATAGTGAGAGTGGTATTGAATAACACACAACCAACACACAGATACACTGAATAGTAAAATGTAGGTTTTACTTCCAGTAAACGGGTAAACAAAGTCCAGCAAACAGTCCAAAGCATACATGGTTAAAGCAGGTACTATTCAATACAATCAGTCCAGGGATCATCCAAAAATGAAGTCCAGTATCATAAACAAAGTTCAGTAAATGGAGTTTGCTAACAGTTTGCAAGACTCACAGTAATCCAAGCAGAACTACGTTCAGGCAAAAGGCAAAAGGGAAATGCAAGAAGAGAGCAAACCAGGTTTCTGGCTCCATCTTATGGCCGTTGGAGGAACCTCAGCCAATCACAATTACAGCATTCTCTTAAAGATACAACAGTATTAAATGACTATCCTGGTTTATATATTGCCAACCCAACTGTTAGGTGACTATCATTCCTAACATTCATCTTTGGCTTATTATGTCCTGTAAAAAGAGAGATAAAAGAGATAAATTGGTAAAAATGATGATGACGATACTTGGATTTCATCCATTTTCTATCCTATAGTCATATCTTCTCATCATACTTCCAATGAAAGGCATGTTATCATTTGTTGCCTTACTTAACTGAAATATACAAAATTATTACATTCACTTTTAAGGTAGTTATATGATATTTGCTATGGCCCATAAGCAACATCTCCACTGTGTTATAATTTCAGGGTCCTGCTGGAGTTACTGGCCCTAGCGGTCCTGCTGGTTCAAGAGGTCCTGCTGTGAGTATAATTATTGGATAGTTGTTGTCTTTTTTTAAAAAAAACTGTATGCATGTCAAGTATTTTTAAGAAGACACTCTGTTTTGGACTAGGAATGAAGGCATAGGTTTTAAAAATAATTCAGAGGGATGCCTGACTGATCGAGAAATGACTGAGTGACTAGGAAATGTGGATATATCTAGGCAGGGATAGTCCAAGCCATTTCACTGTCTAGGTCAGGAAACTCAATTGTAATGGCAGAAGTCATTTGGGCTGGTAGTTGCAATATGACAGTGTCCTCAGGTAGTTTAGAGATTATACATCACATCTTTCCAACAAAAAAAGAGATGTGACAGCAAGAAGAATAGCTGGTAGGCTGCCACAGCTCCTTTTTAGAATCTCTTACTGTGGTTACCTCACTTGGATTAAGGTGTAGAGAAAACCCAGAAGAGGGAAGAATAGTGGTTACTCCCTATAGGTGAAAAGAGTTAGGATTATAAAGGCATAAGAGTATCCTTGGAGACTTAACATAATACTCCTTTATCATACTGCAGATTCATGCAGCAATGAGACTTTGCTGATGCTTAGGCGGATGCTAAGATAAAGACAGAAGCAAAGATCAAGCTTAATTTTTTTTAAATGCAAGTCCAAATGCAGATAACCAGGGATGCAACTCAAAATAGAACAGCATCTATGCAAAATAAATGTATAGAAAAATAATTCCCAAGCCAAGAACTTGATTTCTTTGTTGGCGTAGAACATCTTTCACCAAGCTCCTATTTCCAGGGTAGGTTGGGTCCCAATTTGTATCCTCCATCTGGAAATGTAGTCCAATACTTGTAGATCACACCAAATTGAGGAAGAGTAATGGAATTATTAATAGTAGTTTGAACCAAGATATAAATAAAACAAGAAAAAAGGAAAATCAAAACTGGTGCAAACTAATGTCTGCAGAAATTTGCAAATTGAAAGAACCTACATGCATTTTAGTTCTTGGTTAATGGGATTGTACTTGAATAAAGGTGGTATTTCTGAAACTTCTTCCAAGCTTTCCAGAGCAGAAAAATTCCATTTGTAACTTTTCTCTCTTTATTACTCTATTTATTAGGGCCCACAAGGTGCACGTGGTGAGAAAGGTGTTGCTGGTGACAAGGGTGCCAGAGGCTTGCCAGGTTTCAAAGGACATAATGGACTTCAGGGACTGCCTGGTATCTCTGTAAGTACACCTATGTGAACTATGGCCTAAACAGAAACAGATCCACTCTTTAAAGGAGGTATAGGTGCTCTGATAAGGAGAATATGCATTCTCCTTCTCAGCTTCCATTTTCCCATCCTGGATCCTTCAGGCAAATGGTCACCATTTTAAATGTCCACTGAAATGCTTAGTAATTTTGTTGTTTCTTCTTTTTTGCTCTGTGTGAGAGCTTTAGTTCATTTCTGCACATTTTTTCCTCTTCCTAAGCCAACATAAACTTTCCTGTTCGAGCTTGCCATTTCATTATGAGAATGAAACACAGGTTTGTGTTCACGTATTTACAACCACATACAAGAATATTGTATATCAGGATATATCAGGAATGTCAAGGTGACTCATGGCTCAGTATAGTGACTTAAAATAAGCATCTTAAGCTCCAGATCATTGGATCCATAAAGATCAACAGATTTATCTAAGATTCTTTGATTTCCTAGGATTTTAGTGATGTATAGAGTCATAGGTGCTTTCAATTCAGTCAAGCCAACTAAGAAACAAACCAGTCTATTAGAAATCCTGCTCCTGCCATCTTTTCATGATGAGGAAGGGAGAAGCTGTATATGTTCAGTGGTATTCGTATCTCACTGCCAAATTTCCCAGTCAAAGCAATTCTTGGTCAAAATGATTCCTCCATTGTAATTTTCCCCCAATTTCTGGAATCTATCAGTTATGGAAGGGACAAGAAGATAGCAGGAAATTATAATTTCAATAATTTTGCATCTTGTCTCCTATTAACAGGGTCATCACGGAGAACAAGGTTCCTCTGGTGTTACTGGTCCCGCTGGCCCAAGGGTAAGTTCATATGAAATGTTCTTTGTGTGGGGCGTTGAAATGTCCATTTAGATGACCAGGTATGTTATCTCACAGTTTTGTTGTTTACTTGCATCAGAAGCATACTGAGTGCTGGGTTTGTTCTTTGTTCCTGTTTTAGGGTCCTTCCGGTCCTTCTGGCCCTGCTGGGAAAGATGGTCGCAATGGTCTGCCTGGAGCTGTTGGCCCTGCTGGTGTGCGAGGATCTCATGGTAGCCAAGGACCATCTGTAAGTCTAAGTCTGAAGGATTGTTAGTGTAACAAAAAATATTTTTTAAAAAATGAACAGCAGAATAACTTTGGAATAACCTGCATGGTTACTCTAAAGTTTACTTCATTAATTAAACTTGACTCCCAGATAAATGTATATAAATTTGCAATCTCATTCCTCTATATATGTCACTGGGACTAGGTTCCTTTGGCTGTGCTGGATTCCTTAATATATAGGTGACTAGCATCTTAGTATGCTTCAGCTCCCAGAAGAGAGAGAATTAAGAGAGAATTTTAAGAACTGTGACCCCAAAACATATGGAGAATACCAAGAAAGGGAAGATTGCTTTATTCCATTGTCATAAAGGTTGATTTCTAAATATGCTTAATTGAAGCATGACAACAATGCAATGATATAAATAGATAGATAGATAGCTGGCATTCCAAGTATTTAAATCAGAATTTTAAATTAAGTCACATAATGCAGCTTCCACTGTAGACATTCTTCCAGTTTCTTCAAGTTGCCAAATAAAGAATTTTGTACATTCATCGGACTATTCTCCAGTTTAGTTAACACTGACCATTTCTGAACCTAGGCATGTATAAATGTATTATTATAATTATTACTCATTCAATGTATATATCTTTCTATCCAAAGCTTACAGTTCTGATTATATTTAAGCTGGTTAGATAGTCTTGGGATAGGACCTTATGCATGACCATGATGAATTAAGTTTAAACAAGCTGATTTTATTTCTTCCAACTGTTATGTTTTAGGGTCCACCAGGACCACCTGGTCTTCCTGGCCCACCTGGCCCCAATGGTGGTGGTTATGAAATTGGCTACGACATGGAATATTATCGTGCAGATCAGCCATCTCTGAGACCCAAGGACTACGAAGTTGATGCCACTCTGAAAACCCTGAACAATCAGATTGAGACCCTCTTGACTCCAGAAGGCTCTAAGAAGAATCCAGCTCGCACTTGCCGTGACTTAAAACTCAGTCATCCTGATTGGAACAATGGTATGTCAGTGCCAAATAATCAATATAAAAATAACTGGTTGCATTCTTAATGTTTACAGTCATCACACAAATGATGTAACTTGCATACTCACAAAAGACATCATGATAGTCTTTAGTTATCACACTATTTGAATCATGATGTAATGATGCATGTTATTCAGACATTATCACTGGTGGTATGCTACCGGTTTGGCCCGGTTCAGCTGAACCGATAGTAAAAAAAGTCAAAGATTAGCTGAGAGGAGGAAAAAATCCTGACAATCAACTGAGAGGAAAACTAAGAGAAAAGCGCAGTATTGCCCCTCCCAGCCGCCCCTGCGCTTTTCTCTTCTTTAGCCTCTCAAGCTGATTGGCACTGCAAGTCTCAGCTGGTGTGGAGAAAGCTGCGGGCCAGCTTTAGGCAAAGCACACCCACCAAGCCACACCCACCAAGCCATGCCCACTGAATCGGTGATAAAATAATTTGAATCCCACCACTGGGTCACATGATCATAGCTTAGTATAGATACCACTGGAATCAATAATGCAACTGGACATTCATTCAAAGCAATAAACCTCTGCATATAATATTTTCAATGGAAATCTGTTTGTGCCATTTAACCATACCATCTCTGGTATGAATAGCATGTTATGTTATGGATGGCAGTTTCCCATTTCATAACAAGAACAAAACAACCATCAATTCACTCACTGAATGTGCATAAAAAGTAGACATTTGGACAATTGAGTTTTTCCATCTGTATATTCAAATGTCTCTCATGAACATGGTGCTTTCCAATGTCAACTTGTGTCTGGCTTCCAGGGATTTCATCGGTAAACACATTTATTTAATTCACCCAGAATAAGGTTTTTTAATGCAGTGTTTTCATATTTGTTATTTTTAAAATAATGGCTTTCTACTAAAATTTATAAAGTAGTTGTTTCTCCATAGTCTATCTATGTAGTTAACCTGGATCTCCATAGTATCTCAAATGGCACTTTATAAACCTTTCAGATTATTATATTAGAAAAAAAGATCAAAATACCGTATTACAAAATTGAACAACACATTATATTCAAGAAAATGCTAATCAACAGATCTATATTTTCAAGTTCCCTCCTTATTTTTAGACATTGGTATTAATTAAATGTAAAGTTGTAATCAGAGACAGATAACTAAGTGAATATTACCTTACAGTAGGATTTTTTTTTTGCTTTATTTGTATCCATGGTATTCCAATAGTTGAAGCATATATGGATCTCTGATAGGTGCCTAAATCCTTTTCTGTTTTTGTAATAGGTTTCTACTGGATTGATCCTAATCAAGGCTGCACAATGGATGCTATTAATGCATATTGCGATTTCTCCACTGGTGAGAGTTGTATCTCTGCTAATCCTGGAAACTTCCCAGCCAAGAACTGGTACATTGGCAAGCAACCTGATGAGAGGAAACTTGTTTGGTTTGGAGAAACTATCAATGGTGGTACTCAGGTAGGGTTCATTCTGTATGTCTTCTAATATATATGAAATCATATATTGGAGGAAATTTTTAACCTATACTTTATAGTCTTTATAATAGCTTAATCTACATATACTATGTAACTCATCTACTCTAGTTTGTTGTCTTGCAGCTCAATTTCCCCCCATTAAAAACCTGTAGTTTACAAACAGCATGTTTCTGTTGATATTGCTTTCTCATGAAGGTTACTGTCATACTGGCTACATAAGCAACAAAACTTTCATAATCAAATACACACACATGTACATACAGAAAATAAATTACCCAAAATAAATTATTATAATTACCTTAAGCAGACCCGTATCTTCCCTGTGCCAGACTTTATGCCAATAGCATGCTGTTGGGGAATTTTGAGTCATAATCTAACAAGTATAAAGTGCCAGATTAAGGAAAACACATCTGCCTCTCAAATCTTGTTTAAAGTTGTCCAAACTAGTTATCAGAACTGTATGTCCCGATTGAATCCATTAAACTCAGTTACATGTTTTGTGATGAGGTATTGCTTTTACATCAATAAAAAAATAGATTCAGGAAAGATCACTAAATTCTGGAAGGAGATAGTTTCTCTTCATGTGCCATTCATATTACTCATAAATGCATGGATTATCTCTTTGGAATGACTAGTAAAGTTATAACAAATAACCTATTTCTGGATATGAAAAAATTGAGTTAATTGGAATGCAGTTTCTCTCTAGGAAGCAGTTAATTACTTCCTGGACTAACTATCAGTTGTGATTATTTCTGGTTCTACAATGAAAATTAATTCTTTCCCCTCTCCCGCAATTAACCTTCACATGACCATGCATTCCATTTAAGCACAGAGTATGTGATAAGTTTATTTGATTTTATTTTTTTCCAGTTTGAATATAATGCAGAAGGTATGTCTACCAAGGACATGGCTACCCAACTTGCTTTCCTGAGGCTACTGGCTAACCATGCTTCCCAGAACATTACTTACCATTGCAAGAACAGCATTGCTTATATGGATGAGGAAACAGGCAATCTTAAGAAGGCTGTGGTGCTACAGGGCTCCAATGATGTTGAATTCCGAGCTGAAGGCAATGGCCGGTTTACTTTCACTGTTATCGAAGATGGCTGCTCTGTAAGTTCTATGTTACTTCCTGCTTGTAAATGTCTTTGATTATAATTTTATTCAGGGACTTGATAGAAAAGTAGGCCTTAAATTCAACTTTTAATCACTGCAGACCACTTTGGTTCTGCCACTCCTTTTGAGAACGCAGCTCCAGAACGTCAAGAATGACTGGTTTGGCCCTCAAACCACTGGAAATGGGAAGGTCATCAAGGAGTGACAAAAGCCCAGGACTATGAGGGGAACAGTGAGAAGGGACATGATTGGGCTAGAGGTTGAGGTCTCCAGAAGAGTGAGTTTATAGAAACACAATTCAGTGCAAGGGATTATGTCATAGAAGCCTTTACTGATTTCTAATAACAGCAGATTGATGGGTGCCTTAATAATGTTTTTAATGATTCACTATCATTATCTTGCAGAGAAAGACCAATGAATGGGGCAAAACAGTGATTGAATACAGAACAAACAAGCCTTCTCGTTTGCCCTTCCTTGACATTGCACCTTTGGACATTGGTGGTGCTGACCAAGAATTCCGTTTGGACGTTGGCCCCGTCTGTTTCAAATGAATGAACTAAAACTAACTTAAAAACAAAACAAAAAAATTCTCTCTTTGCCATTTCTTTTTTATACTGAAAGCTGACTCCTTCCATTCTTCTGTTCATCTACTTGCTTAAACTTTTGGCGAAAACGAAGGAAAAGGATTTTTTTGGGAACGTTATACAATGCAATTTAATACAGCCCCAAAAGGAATCAGAAGTTTTACAAGATTTTTGTCACCAAGATTTTTGTGGAAAATGTCAGCCTTTGTGTAAAAAAAAAAAAAACCAAAAATATAAAAAAAAACCAAATAAAAAAATTCCTGAAAGTTTGCACCATTTGTGGCCTTTGAATATCTTCCACAGAGGAAGTTTAAAACCACAACTTCCAAAGGTTTGAACTACCTCATACACTTTTAAGCCAAGTGTGATCCACATCCTTATACATATGTTCTGAGGTGCTTTTGAACCCATTCATAGTAGAAAGGTGCTGATTCAATATTACAGAGTATATTACAATACTTGAAATTTAATGGTGCTAGTCATTTGGGGAAAATAAAACAAAACAAAACAACCAATCCCTGCCTTTCTGTATTAAGTTGTATTGTTTATTTGCAATCTGTCTGAGAATAAATTCAGAATGCCCCATCTCACCATCAGATTAAGCATGTGGATCATATCTTCCCACACCCCATCTTCATCTTCTTCTTCTTCAACATCAAATGTCCATGTTTTTAACTCTCATTTCTTTCTCTACAATGGGCCAAAAAGGAATCATCATTTCTCAACAACAAAAATAAATGTACCTATTTTGTATATGTGAGATGTTTAAATAAATTGTGAAAAAATTGAAATAAAGCATGTCCAGTGTTCCAAAAGAAATCACTGATGAGTAAAGTTCCTTGCTTTAGTATATCTATTGATATTCTGCACTTAATATTTACTTTTTAACTCTTCTTGTTGCCTATTAAAACTTTAAAAGGTAGTAAGATTTGCCTATGTTCCCAGTGTGTATGAGTGTATTTCCCACTATATTTTCAGCTTCCTGTGTAGCAAAAACTACAGGAAAATAAATCTTTCCTATTTAAATCCATCCAAACATAGATGAATGAAACAAAATATTTTTACTTTAACAAAGGATTTTAAATTTTTTTTATCAGAGATCCACAACATTGGAATACATTTTAGAACACACATGCTGTAAACATTATTTATTTATTTATTTACTTATTAAACTGATTTATATGACCACCCAACTAAGTTGGGTTATTCTAGCTAGCTTACCATATTAAAATCCAATGTAAAAACCATAAAGTTCCTTGCATTAAAAGTTTCCTGCCCATGGAAAGCTAACATAGTAATATGTTTGTAATATTATAACCTTAATATGTTAACTTCCTAGGTAAAAAGAACTGTTAAAAGCACCCATAACACTGAAGTGACATAGTCTAAGGACATTTATACCATATCATTTTTCATGTATCAATGCATGTATTAATTCTCAGTTGGTCTCAACCTAATTTCAAAATAAGAGTAGATTAATTCTCAGATGCATTATTTCATTATTAGGTTTAACCAGAGAACTATCTTGCAAATGAATCAATCTTGGAACATTATAACACAATCATACCTTTACTAATCCTGACAAAGCTAAGCAAGGATAGACTGGGTAGGAGACCAAGAGACTATTCCGAAACTAGACTATATATTAGACTGAAAAATAAAAGCAAAATCTTTGCTGGCATAATGGGCATCCATTTCCATAGTCCCAGAAGAAAACAGTATTCTTCTAGTCCCCAGGAGTTAAACTCATTCATCTGGCAAATGAATCAATCTTGGAACATTATAACACAATCACACCTTTACTAATCCTAACAAAGCTAAGCAAAGACAGACTGGATAGGAGACCAAGGGACTATTCTGAAAGTAGACTGTAATGTACATCCATTTCCATAGTCCCAGAAGAAAATAATATCCTTATAGTCCCCAGGAGTCAAACTCAATGTTTGGAATGCAGGGTCAGCATACTGATATTAAATAAGTTTATGTTGCATTCAAAAGTTCATGCACATCAGCAAGCTGTCAATTTTATCTAATTTCATATAGATTAGCAATAGCACTTAGATTATATATCACTCCATAGTTCTTTACAGCATTCTCTGAGTGGTTTACAATGTCAGCATATTGCCTCCAACAATCTGGTCCTCATTTTACCAACCTCAGAAGGATTGAAGGTTGAGTTAACCTTGAACCAGTCAGGATCAAATTCCTGGCAGTGGACAGAGTTAACTTGCACTGCTGCATTGTAACCACTGGGTTCACCATGTTTCTTAATTCTCATATACCTACAAATAAATGAAACTGAAACAAAATAAATGAAATTGAAGAAAAATAGTTTGGCATGCAACATACTATCAGCTCTTGAGCAGATTCAATTAAAATACATACACTTTTTTTAAAACATTAAAATACATACACTTTTTAAAAACAACCATCTTGAAGTAATCCATGTGCCTAGAAGAGATGTCATTAAGTACATTATCATAATGGCTTGACTGCATATTACATTGTGGAAAATGCACAATCTCTATGGAAAACACAGCATGCAATCAATGGATGGAGAACAAATCTCTCCCAAACCATTGTTTTCTGGTTGGAAAAGTAGCAGAGAAATAATACATTTAGAAAAAAATAAAGAGCAGTTTACTTTTTCATCAAGACTTTAGATCAGGTGTGTCAAACACTATTTCATTGAAGGCAGCATCAGGGTTGTGTTTGACCTGGGGGAGGCATGGTCGGGGGGGCATGGCCAACTCAACATCACTCATGTCAGGGACATCTCACTGTACTCATTGTACACACATGATTGTGTATCGTCTGACCCATCCACTGTGTTCATTAAAGTTTGCAGATGATACTACCATATTGGGTCTCATTGCAAGTGGAGATGAAACAGCGTACAGGGGGGAGGTTCAAAAATTAGCTGCATGGTGCCTAGAAAACAACCTGCACCTGATCATCAGCAAGACAAAGCAGATGGTGTTAGACTTCCAGAAGAGAGAGGAACCCATCCCACTTTACATCGAGCGGGGCTGTGTGTAGAGTTTTTCCTACTTTAAATTCCTGGGAGTCTACCTCAGTGAAGATCTTACCTGGAAAATCAACACAACCCAGGTGGCCAGAAAGGCCCAACAGAGACTCCATTTCCTTAGGGTCTTGTGAAAGAATAAAGTGGAACAATGACTGATGACCTCCTTTTACCAGTCCACAATAGAAAGCGTCCTCACATACGGTGTGGTATGCTGGCTTGATAGCCATGGATAGAAAGACATTACAGAAGGTAGTGAGCACAGCACAAAACATCGTGGGCTGTTCCCTGATACCACTAGATGACATCGCTAGGGCTCGCAGCCTTAGAAGAATGAGGAAAATTCTCAGGGACGACTCACATCCTGGTCAGCACTTCTTCACTCTCCTTCCATCGGGTAGGAGATATAGAAGCATAGCCAGCTGCACCAACAGGCTGAAGAAGAGTTTCCACCCATGGGCTGTCAGACTTCTGAATGGAAAATAACTTCATGTCAACATAGTATGATAGACTTGTGGAGCCGGTGCGTTGTGCAACAAGGTCACATAGTGTAATAAGATTGGGACTGGGTTAGGGACTTCTGTCCTCACTGTGAGTTGTGTTGGGGGGGGGTGCATGAAGGGATGCTCAGCCAATCTCATTGTACACATGTTGTACTCTGACAATAAAGGTAATAATAATAACCTGTGGCGGCCTGAGCGATCTGCCAGTGAAAATGGAACTCAGGCACTTGCATGTTCTGTTTTCAGCTGTGATGGCCTCTTGCAACCCTCTGCCAGTAAAAACGGAAGTCAGGAGAGCCACCTGCGGCCCTCCAGAGCTCCATTTTTGCTGACAGAGGCACTGCAGGCCAATCCTTCGCTGTTTCCAAGGCAACCCTGTGGGCCAGATCTAAGCATCCTGCAAATCAGATCTGGCCCCCAGGCATTGAGTTTGACACCCCTGCTTTAGATCCTTTAACTATTATAATACAATGTTAAAGATACTGACATCTGAAAAAAAAACAAATACATTATTTTGATAATTAGATATTGACTTTAAATAAGATACTTATGAACAGATAGGATATATCTTTCCATTTCTGGTTTTCAGACCAAAACATTATTTATTTAGCCAAACACTTAATCCAGAAACAAAGGGAGAATAAAATAGAATTACCCGATAAAGATCAGGTTAACAAAATTCCCAAACTTGCAGGCATACAAAAAGAGAAGGCAGGGAGAGAAAAAAGAAATTGAATCCCTAAAAGACTGCCCAGGAAGGCATTGAGTATAATAGCAACTGGGTTGGGGGTGGGGAGAAAAAGGGAAGATGAATGGAATAGATCTGCATGGAGTTCTAGAAATAGTCTCCACAAAAAAATTAACTCTATTCTCAATTTTCAACAGTGCAGTTTTAGAAATCATTGAGGGCCTGACGACAACACACAAATGGCATGTAATTGCGATCTCCTTTTTGCAATCCCAGAGTTCTTCCTAAATGCATGCCATGGAACAACATGATTTTTTTTACGTGTAAAAGATAAAAGATAAAAAAAATCTATTGAGCCTTCAATAAGCTAAGTGCTTCTTTTTTATCCTTCAAAAATATTCTTAGAAATTGAAAAAAAGGAGAAAAATTATAAAGCCACCTCCCTCCAGGGACATTAACCCATCAATACTATGATTCTAATAACATTTTTTTTAAAAAAAATTGGGAAATTGGTAACTGAAGAGTCTGTCTCTCACCTATCTGTCTGTCTATCTATCTTATCTTCTGCCTGCCTGCCTGCCTGCCTGCAGCATCTGGCTGATCTTGCTAGGTTCAAAACCTAGGCTCAATTAGTAGTCGGATAAAAGAGATTGTCAGGAAATTCCAGGGCTATAAACTAGAGGGGTGGGGGAATAATATAACAAAAATAATGGAAATCCATTTCCATGTTACATTTAGAACAAGAGTCTTCAAACCTGGAAAGTTTAAGATTTGTGGACTTCAATTCCCAGAATTCCTGAGCTAACATGACTGGAAGAGGAATTCTGGGAGTTGAAGTCCACAAGTCTTAAAGCTGTCAAGTTTGATTTAGGACAAGCTGTTTGCTCAGCCTGAAGATAACTATCTTTTAACCTTGCAAGAATATTTATAAATACTCCTTTGCAGTTCAACTAAGTAAACTACATGACTATAGCATGGTATGTGTTTAATTCCTCTGCACAGTTCCAATGTTAGGGAAATGGCATGAATCAAACAAACTATTAAAAGAGGGAAGGGGGAGGGAGAAACTAAACATCCTTAGACCTAATGCATGGATCCAGAGTGCCACCTGTTGTCTCAGAAAGAAATTGCAGAACTATAGAAATTTCGGGATTATACCTTTATATACAGTACTATACATATAACTCTAAATGTTTGTACACTCATTTTGGACTTCATTGGTTAAAAAATTCTAAAAAATTATCTGGGTATCAAGTCACTACATGAGCAATAACTTTATTTTCAGTAATTCAGTAATTCATACACAATGTTCTCTCATGTATAAATCAGGATTCCAAGGGAATGACAAATAAAATAGAAGAAAAAGGTTTCCTATACAAAGTTGTTCTACATATGCAAACCCCCAATCCAAGGAACACCACTTCTACAGATCACAGGCTGTAACTTCTGTATTCCAAATAACTAGAGGACTGCAGAAGACAGTTGTCCAATGGTGAGATGGCATTAGCAGAAGAGGCAGTATTGGATGGGTTGTTTTTTTTGCCTGGTTGTTTTTAACTGTTTGAGAGAGGTTGGATATATTAGGTTAGAATAAGAGTGAATTCGCCTACCCTTGCAACAAAATTGTGTCATTGAAATTGCACCACTTTATCATGGTGTATCAACTGATTTTAAATCATTCAGTGGATCAGAGATAATGATGAGAATGGGAGTAGTCTGTGTTTTAATGCTCGCAATCCAAAAGAGAGAAAAGAGAGACCAAAAAATTGCAGGTCTGTGTCAAATGCAGGCAAAACACCTGTTAGTTGCTTTACCGCACAGAGATGCTGCACTAACCTATTAATTATGGCTTACAAGTCATGCTGGCTGTGCTCACACAACTGACTAAATTGTGTGAGTGCTAATCGTCTTATATCACTTTTGGAGCTAAACACATTATTATTTGTTAATAATTTTACGTAAGATTTCCTGGTGGTAATCCGAACCAGGAACTAAAGTATTGAGTGATTTGTATGCTCCACATTTTATACTAAAGATAGGTTTTAGTTATAAATGTCTAAAAATAAATACAAGTAACATAAAATAAGAAAGGATTGGAGTTCTGCTTGGGATTTCTGATTTTTACAATTGGATATATTACAATCCAATGTTAAATGCAGTTCATAAAAGCCTTCGAATAAGATCCAGAAGGTTGTTGTTGTTTTTTAAATTCAATTGTTCCAATTCTCAGAGACTGCCTAGATCAATGGTCGCCAGCTGGTGGGCCGCAGCCCACTGGTGGGCGTGAGAAAATTTTGGTGGGCTGCAGCGTGCTGAAAACCAGATGGCTGGCGGGGAGGTGGGGCAATCCTGCAGCCTCCCTAGCAAACCCGTGTCATGGCTGCTGCCTCCTGCCTCAGCCCATCGAGGAGGCTGAGCAGCAGCGGGAAGAGCGCAGACCTCCTGAGCTTCAGGACACGGCTGCCTGTGATGCCCTAGGGCAGGGGTGGGCAAACTTTTTGGCTCGGGGGCCGCATTGACTTTTAAAATTTGACAGACGGGCCGGGTCAGCACAAGATTTTTTGGGAATGCCCCCCCTTCCCCCCCTCTTCTCCTCCTTCCCCTCCCTCGGAGGCTCCCCCCCCCGGAGGCCCTCTGAGTCAGGAGTTGCTACCGCCGTGCACGGCTCGCTGCTCCAGTCCCGCGTTGCCTTGGGAAGGGAAAGGCAAAAAGGAAGAGCCGCGGCGGTGCTTTGCAACGGGAGCAGCAGCACCGAGGCTCAGGCTCAGCGGCTCCTGGTTTTGCCTTTTCCTTCCCAAGGCAACGTGGGACTGAGCCTCACGGAGCTGCGCCGGCGGTAGTAACTCCTGACAGCCCCAGCCGGACACCTGAGTGGAGCCCGGGCGAAACTGCCTCTTGCTGCTGCTGGAGCACCGCCGGTCGCTCCTCCAAGCAGCCTGCCTGTCCACCGGCTTCCCCTCTGCCGCACGGCTCGGGGCCAGGCACGAGCGCCCGCGAGTTAAAACGGCCGAAAGTTGCTGGGAAGTTGCTCGGGTGCTGGGAGCAGGCTTTTAAAGTGCCGCCCGAGCAGGACCGCCAAGCCGGGAAATGGGGCACCAAGGCAGGGCAAAGCTCCACCAGCAGCGGCTTAGCTTTAGGTGGCTCCAAGCAGCCCACCCCGCCCGCCGGGTGGAACCCTTCCCGCTCCTCGGCGGGAAGACGTTCCAGCCTGCAAGCTTTGCCTTTGCAAAGTTTAAGCCTGGAAGCCCCGGAAAAAAAGGGGGATCGGCGGGACTCACCTTCGGAGAGGTCGCACTCGAAGGTGATTTCAATTCCCAGCCGAGGCCTTTGCAAATTTCTTTTCTTTTCTATCCCTAGATCGCTCCGCACTGTTTTGCAGCTTTGGGGGCCACGCGGCACAGGGCAATTACGCCACGCCCAGCGATTTTTTTTCAGGGGCGGGCTGGATTGGACAGACCAATGGCAGCGATTTTTTTCAGGAGCGGGCCGCATTGGACAGACCAACGGGCCGGATGTGGCCCGCGGGCCGTAGTTTGCCCACCCCTGCCCTAGGGTGAAGATGTTGCGAGGGGGAGGCTCGACTCCCGCTCACACGCCCAGCAGGAAGGAGAAGCCTTGTCAGGTGCCAGAGGGGCAGTGAGCACTGTGTGTGTGAGCACTTCTGGTGAGGAGGAAGAGAAGCTCTGGAGGGGAGGGGTTGAGCCTCCCCCTTGTGAGGAGGAAGAGCAGCTCTGGAGAGGAAGGGGTTGAGCCTCCCCCTCACAACATCTTCACCTGAGGGCACGGCTGGCAGCCACTCGACCTCCTCGATATGTGGAGGCAGGAGGTAACACCAGTTTCGAGGTTCCTTTCCCCCCACCTCCACCCCCTCACAGGCCAGTGTATACCCGGGAAGGGCTCCGATGCCGCTATCTCCCAAGCTTATGAGTCCATCCGCCACCCATATCATCTCTGTTGTTCCACCTCCCTGCCAACCATCTGGTCTTCAGCACATGGCTCATCGGCCTACAGACATCAGATTCTCACCACGCAGCACCAGGGAGAGGGAGAGAGAAAGAGAAAAAGAGGGGGTGGAAGAGAGAGAGAGAGAAAGAGAAAGGGAAAAAGTGAGAGAGAGGGTGGAGGGAGGGAAAGAGAGAGAAAGAGGGAGAAAGAGGGGGAGAGAGAGATGAGATAGAGGGGGAGGGAGGGAAAGTGAGACAGAGAAAGAGAGAGAAAGGGAGAAAGAGAGATGGGTGGGAGGGAAAGAGAGAGAGAAAGAGGGAGAAAGGGAGAGGGAGAGAGAGAGGGATGGATGGATGGATGGAAAGAGAAAGAGAAAGAGGGAGAAAGGGAAAAAGAGGGGGGAGGGAAAGAGAGAGAAAGAGAAATGAGAGATCCCGTTGTTTTGTTTTCTGTGGGAAATGGGTCTAAATGACTCTTTGAGTATTTAAGGTTGCAGAAACAGGCAGCCAAGCTAAATGCCTGAAGGACTCCATCCTGTCAGTGGGTGTCCAGGCCCTTCAGCTAGCTGCATGCCAGATTCATATTAATGGTCCGCAGGATTTAAAATTGTGAGTTTGGTGGTCCCTAAGGTCCAAAAGATTGGAGACCCCTGGCCTAGACAATACCCTGTAATTCTATTGGGAAGATTTTTCAGAAGTGCCACCAGATAAAGACTGACTACACTAATTATCACATTAAAAAAGAGGAAAACCTTCTATGCATCAATTCCACCCGCGCTTTCCACAATTTTGTAAACAACAAACTAAAAGAATCAAGGTCCATCCCACCCCTGAAAGGACCTAATGGTAAAGACTGCAATGACGACATTATTAAAGCCAACCTCTTTAATACATTCTTTGGCTCAGTATTTGTAAACAGCAATGGATCATGCCCAGTATTTCCTAACCAAACCACAGAAAACTACAATGATCTAATACATATCGATTTTACAGAAGACAATGTTGAAAAAGCACTACATAATCTAAAACGATCTCTATCTATTGGACCAGACAGAATATGTGCCTACTTCTTAAAAAAGCTATCCACTGCCATAGCAGAACCTCTAAGTCTTTGAAAAATCTTTGAATCTTTGAAAAATCTTTCAGGACCAGCTCCTTGCCAAAACTATGGTCACAAGCCATGGACTACACAACTCGATCAGGGTAAAGTAATAGACACAATCTATATAGACTTCTGTAAAGGCTTTGATTCAGTGGTACACGACAAACTACTACTAAAACTAAAATCTTATGGTATCTCTGGACAACTGCATAACTGGGTAGAAGCATTCCTGGCAAACAGACAACAAATGGTCAAAATTGGGAGCATCCTATCAAGTTCTGTACCTGTCAACAGTGGTGTCCCCCAAGGCAGTGTTCTAGCACCAATTCTTTTCATACTCTACATAAATGACCTCTGTGATCATATTAAGAGCAACTGCGTTCTCTTCGCTGATGATGTAAAGCTATTCAATACCACAGATAATTCTGCTACCCTTCAAAAACATCTTGACTATGTATCAGAATGGTCAAACAAATGGCAACTTCAAATCTCAACAAATAAATGCTCTGCCTTACATATTGGCAGAAAAAAATCAGAAAATAAAATACAAGCTAAATAGTCAAGACCTTGTTGAGGATCCAAACTCTGTCAAGGACCTTAGAGTATTCATCTCTAATGATCTAAGTGTTAGAGCCCACTGCAACTACATAGCCAAAAAGGCAGAGTTGTTAACCTAATCCTATGTAGCCTTTTCTCTGGTAATATCACACTACTAACTAGAGCATATAAAACATTTGCTAGATCAATACTTGAATACAGCTCATTAGTCTGGAACCCACATTACATATCTGATATTAACACAGTTGAGAAAGTCCAGAAATATTTCACAAGAAGAGTTCTCCACTCTTCTACTCATTGCAGAATACCTTATGCCACCAGACTCGAAATTCTAGACCTAGAAAATCTAGAACTACGCCGCCTTCGGTCTGATATAAATATAGTATATAAAACCATACATTGCAATGTCCTACCTATCAATGAATACTTCAACTATAACAATACAAAAGCACACAATAGATACAAACTCAAAGTTAACTGCACCAAACTTGATTGCAGAAAATATGACTTCAGCAACAGAGTGGTCAATGTCTGGAATACTCTACCTCGCTCTGTAGTTTCTTCCCCAAACCCCAAAAACTTTAACCTTAGACTGTCTACTATTGACCTCACCCCTTTCCTAAGAGGTCTGTAGGGGGCCTGCATAAGCGCACCAATGTGCTTACCATCCCTATCCTATTGTTTCTTTTTATTTTTCTTATATGTATCCATTTCATGTATTCATAACTATGTTTATACTTATACCTATTATCTTGTAAGCGATTGACAAATAAATAAATAAACAAACAAACAAACAAATAAATAAAGTGGTTAGCAGTTTCTTCCTTCCTAGGAATAAGAGAAAGTGAGTGGCTCAAGATTACTCAGTTGGTTTGTGCCTACTGTGGGATTAGAGTTTACAATCTACCAGTTTCTAGCCTGATGCCTTAACCGCTACCAAAGTGGCTTTCTATAAAATTAATACTTCCTGTAATTTTTGAAGTAACTTTAGGAGAAAAACATTTAATTGATGAATGCAGGCTAACTTTATTAATTATAGTAAATTTAGATAAAGTAGATATAGTTTAGTTTTTCTCCTGCCTTCACTTATTGTTTTGGAATGTTTCTTGTACATGGTTCAGAAATGTCGACCTCCATCTAGAAAAATTTTGCAATTCTGACTTTATGCTGAATTTTTGTTTTTCTCCCTTTCCATTGTACCATTATATCACTATACCATTTTATATTTCAGAGTACCATAAAACAATAAAAACAGTAATGACTTCTCTGTTGCAGTACACAAAATTATCCATTGCTATGTCCTACCCGTCAATGCCTACTTCAACCACAACAATACACGAGCACGTAATAGATACAAACTCAAGGTGAACCGCACCAAATTCGATTGCAGGAATGCCTGGAATACTCAAGGGTCGCCAATCTTTTGGACTTCAGGGACCACCAAATTCATAATTTTAAATCCCGTGGACGAGAGACCCTGGGAAAACCTCCAAAAATGTCTGCAGGAAAATTCCCCACTCCGTTTTCCTACTGATCATTCATTCTTTATTTGAGATCGCGGAATATCGTCTCCAGCTCTGTTCTCAGGGGGAGAGAGAGAGAGAGAGTAAATTTGAATCCGAGGCAGGGCAGATACAGAAAGGGTCTCAGAACGGACCCTTCCTAGTTTTCGGGGGAGTAAAAGTTAGAAGGGATACTTTCACATTTGCAAGATACTGTTGAACTAACCTCATATAAAGATAAGGGGAGTACTCAAGGGTGCGCTTTTTTCCTGGATACCTAGTGGGGTTAATAAGTAGCTGCTCCCTGACCGCCTCCTTGTGCGTCAAGCCAGCGCCGCATTTCTCCCGCGAAGTGCTGCCCTTGCCATTTAAACAGGCGGGGAAAAACAGTAAGTGGCTACTACAGTATCTTCATTCACCATGAGCTAGAATGCCATAAAAGGATGGCAAAGGCGGCTAAGGGGAGGGTGGAGGTTTATTCCTTAAGTCTCGCTCTGCCCTCGCAGATGTCCCGCGTTGGATCGCACAGGGACGGCACCTGCGCATCTTCCTCCGTAACGGAGAGGAGCACAGGTGATCAACGGCATCATAGCAGCCAGCGTTTCTCAACCTTTGACATATGGACTTCAACTCCCAAGATTCCCTAGCCAAGCGTCCCATGGCTGGCTGGGGAATTCTGGGAGTTGAAGTCCGCATCTCTTCAAATTGTTACGCTTTGAGGAAGGAGGCCGTCGGCCGGGAAGACTGCAGACCCGGTGCACGTGTTCCCTGGCTGTCGAGTTGAAAAGGCGACGAGTAGGAGGAGAAAACCGGGAGGGGTTTGCGCCGCCGAAAGGGGCGGCGGGATGCTGAGCGGGAGCGACCCAAACGGGCGGTAGTGACGCCTACTCAGCTGCGGCAGGGCAGTTCATCTCTTCGCCTTTCCGTAGCAGCAACTTCTTTCCCTTTCCCTCCTGGGAGCCCAGCGCTGCCCGTGTGCGCCCTCCCGCCCGTTTCTTCGCGCACTGTTGTCATGGAGGAGCCAAGATGGCGGCCCTGGCCTACAGCTTGGGAAAGCGGGAAATCAACCACTACTTCAGCGTGAGGAGCGCCAAAGCGCTGGCGTTGGCCGCTGTTCTCCTGCTCACCGCCTGCTACGCCGTCTCCCGTCGGTATCAAGGTGAGTAAAGGGGGGGGGGCGGAGGGCGGAACGACCATGACCGCAGACGGGGACTGACTAAGGAGGGGAACATCGCCGCGAAAGGTACGCGCGCAGTCCGCGGACTGCCGCTTGGCTCCATCGGGAGGAGTGTGTTACAGGCTTCCACGGATCCGAAGGGATGGTCGGTTGGGAGCGGGGCCTTTGAGCTCCTGAGCCGGCTTGGTCGCGGTCCCCCCCTTTTCCTTCCAGGGAACATAGAAGACCGGCCAGAACATCCTGCTCCCTCTAGCCTCTTTTCCCCAGGTTGGAACGGAGATGCGATAATATTTCTATGCTTGGTTTCCTCCCCTAACAGACAAGTGTCTTTTCACCTGTTCAGATAAAGCAGCCCCACTTAAGCCAAAGCGCTTCTCATGCAGGAGGTGTAACGGATCCAGAGTTATCTAAAGAAATTCCCTGCCCTGAGGGGTAGGTCTAATTAGCGCTGCTCATTATAAACAATAGTAGGAAACGGGATTGACGGTATAAATGATGCATTTTGACAGCCTTGCAGGATCCTGGAAGATAAGAGTGCAGTGATTTATTTGAAGAAGAGGGATTTCAATCCTCTTCGCCCTTTGTTTTATAGCGCCAGTGCAATTGGTTCAGTAAATACATCCCTTTAGGCTTGCCATTCCAAACAACTGGCAACTGATGACAAAATAAATACCAGAAAAATAGCAGGATTGGGATTCAGGCATTGGCAACCCGCCTGCATTTAAAACAGTTGCAGTGTTATATGGTTATGTGATCACAATTTGCAGCCTTCCCAGTCAGCTTTTGTCAATCAGAGTAAATGAGAAAGGCACCAGAAGATTGCAAGCTGATGTTATTTGATATCTCAATCATCACTGCTACTGCCATCATTAAGTGGGGAGGTTACAGGATATCTTTTGCTTAGCAATTACTTTGCTTATTTATGGAGTTGTCAAACAAAGTTGGTAAGTGAGGAGTACTTTTACAGTCCCCAAGAGGTACTTTGATTAAATTTCTTTGAGGTTGCCACAATATGTTGTTAGTCTTAATAACAATTTATCAGGTTTCCATGACTAAAGTTCTAGAATTGGATATTTTTGATTCAATCAACTTTTTTCATTTCATAAAAATTAGGGAGAAGAAGAATTGCTGTTGAGTGCTTTTTAACTGGTTATGATTTGATGGTATTTTAATGTTTAAATAGATGTACAATTAAACTAAATGTCTAGTTATAGTAGTAATTGATTATAACATTATGGATATAGTAATTAACCTTTATAGTTGCATAGTTGCCTTATATCTTGATAATGTTGAATATTTTCAACATATATTATAATTCAGGTTTCTCATTTCACATTCTGTATTTGATAATAGCTGTATTGACATATTAAATTTTTTCTTATTCATTTCTGAATAGTAGCATTTTGAATTTGTGACCATACATCCTTTTTTAATGTAAAAATCAATTGCTGGCAAAAAAGAGAATCAACTTGTATTTCCTGCATACATAATAGAGCAGAACCAGCATCTGAATTTGAATCCTGCATATGTATCTTTGCTATGAACATTGTTTCATCCAAGTCTTGAGGAAATAAAGAATAATTGTCCAGGATTGTTGATTACATACATTGAGGTTACATACATTCATAGGTTCCTGAAGACCTTTGCCTACCTTTTCTTTTAACTTAATCAACAAATATTGGTTAGTAAAGGTACAAAATAAATTGCAGTTTTGAATCATTTTCAGATTGATACATGTGAAAACTGTAGTTTAAAGCCTAATGTCTGTAGCATTATTTAAAAACCAAATAAGGGATTTCAATACCAAGTTATTTACATGCCACAGTACAATTCACTCTGCCTCAGTGCTCCATCCATTATAACTCAGAATCATTATTCTCAGAATCATTAAGTGTATTTCTATTCACTAAAAACTTGCTCATTCTTCTATAATAAATAAATACTTTGGAATGGCTTTTGCTCTGTTTCCCTTTTGGATCTTTGCTTTCAAATATTACATCTGGATAGTCTAGCCTTGGTTATCCACTTTTTGCATCATTGAGTAGATAAGAAATGTCTGATATCACTCCCAAAGTTCTATGTTAAGTAGTTCAATCTGTAGATCCTAAATAAAATTAAAATTTACCACCTATTATCCCAGGATTTTAATTCAATTAGAAGGAACTAATTAATTGTTATACAGTGGACCTTAATTATGTCCCACTATTATCTATTAAAAATACTGGGATTGGTTGCATTTGTATTAGAGCTGAGAAGGCGAAGAGAAAAATAAGCTCGCTCTCCTTCCCTATTCTGTTTCTGGTTTTTTTCTCTTGTTTTTTACTCACAGTGATATGGTTACATACTGTACAGTATGTAACCATATCTGTTAACCAGTATTTGTTTTTAGGATTTTTTTTTCAGTTGTAACAATAAGTAAACTGTAAAAGATTAAAATTTAGTGAATCACAGTGTTCTGAAAATGGTATGAACTAGTAATTACAGTTACATTCAGTAGATTTGGTGTGCTGGACTATAGCATTCTGTGTCAAATAGTAAATTTTCCATTTGGGAAACTTTAAATCTGCATACTGACAAAATAGAACTCTGTACTTCATGGTACTCTGAGTATACTTTAGTGTCTTCCAAATTAGTGGATTGCAATCAATCATATGTTGTCTCTAGATTAGTGCCATCGATTTGAATGGCATGCTTCAGGTGGCTTTGCTACAATAAAGAGTGGTAACTTAATATTTACTTTCTCTGTATTACTGAAAAGTAGGAAGGTACTGAGTTTCTTATCTGAAGCTAAAAGGAAGAGGTGATGTGAATCATGCATGTCCATGCCTGATCTGAAACAACTTTTTGGCCTTTGATCAATATATCCATACTACAAATATTATATGAAAGCAAAAATTATTATGGTGAATGACAGAGTTTATTATCTGTAAATCTACCTACTTGACAATTATGGTATTTGGAAGACTGAATTGAAACATGAGAAGAATAAATATTGATAGAGGGAGGGAAAATAGTTACGTTGTATGTCTGAAACTAAGAAAGGCTAGAAATGAGGGAATGTTGGAAGAACTGTTTGTAAGATTTGAATGGTAATGATAGTGAAATGTTAAAAAGGAATTCACATATCAGTTTTAGCATCCAAGAAAATAATGAAAATGAAATCATAAATATTTGGTGAATGTTGGCAATCAGACTGCATATGTTAATGGTATAACTGGAAAAACATTTGGGCAACTTACTTAACTTATTCAGGGCTTGCCCTTCTGCTTGTCATTTGTAAGAATGTCATTGGTTGTGGTTGTTTTTGTACAGACAAAAACTAATAATAGTGAGTCAAAAATTAAAGGGAAATGCTTGGAAAGGTGCTTGGCAGAAGCTGATTGAAAGGAAATAAATACAAAATTTGAAAAATGCAAGGAAGTTTTATGCAGGAGTGAAGATCATATTTTTCTACAGGGGTGAAAATGAATATTTTCATATTGAGCAGCTGAAAGTTACATTTTGTTGCCGTCATGTTAATGCATCTCTAATCCAAACACATATTCCTGAGCCCATGTGGCAAGTGTTGAGACTTTATTTCATCAAGATTCACAATCAGATGGTTAATGAATATATAATGAGTTTGAAAACTTACAGTTGCTGCTACAGATCCATACCATTGACTGGTACTTCCTTTCTGGATGTGGAGACTTAGTCGCAGATTTCTTCTTTTGATGAAATAATCTGATTTCAAAGTTGCATATCTGATTTCTTATTTTTAGCGTTTATTTTAAAATACTTTCTAAACATTTTAGATTAGAATGTGGTATATTTATTTGGTGCATTTTAACACATTCTTTAAGTGAAGAATATTCTTAGGTGACTTAACAAAACAGATAAAGACAACTTATTTTGACCCTTATGCTCACAGTATGAAAAACACCACATGGAACAAGGTTTGAGGAGAAAGGAAGAAAAAAAAAATCAAAGCCAGACATTTTCAAAAAAGGAATTGAGAGATAATTTGGGTACTAAATTTATATAACAAAAACATTTAATCTAGTTAGAGAAGTCTGTGAGAAACCTTGGAGAGAAGTTCTTAGCCATTAAAAAATTGAAGGTTTTCGATGAAATAATATGTACAAGATAAGCAGGATAATTCTCATGCATGTTGCCCTTCCCTTCAGCAGCTTCCATTGTGGCTTGCCAATCTGCCTGCCCCAGTTTCCCAGCTCCCTCTCTTCCATTATCTTCTGCCACATCAAAGTGCCAAGTTTCTGTCTGGAACAAAACAGCCCTGTGTTGTTCTATGTTCAGGACAGAACAGCCATGTTTTGTTCTGTACATGGAATGGACCAAAGCTTTGCAAAGTTTGGGCATTTTCAGTTTGGGCACAGACTATTTGAAATCCGCTGTTTTGCACATAGAACAATTCATGAACAGAGAACTTTGCATATCCCTAGGGGAGCAATAATAAGCAAGTTAAGAATATTTTTATACTACATCTAATTGCTTTTCTTTCTGTATTGGCAATGTACCAAACTCAAAAAAAAGAAAACTTCTGGGGTTGTAGTATTAGATTCCATTTTCACCAAGGGGATTTTCCATAACTACTTATTCTTAAAGTGATAGCAATCTTAATAATTGCCAATTTGCCAATTTGTTACATTTACTTGTTTAAAAGATATGGCCACACATCTTAGAATGCAACTCTAATGGATGCAGTTAAGAAACCAAAAGGATTTAGGTAGCTCTCCTTGTAATTTCTTCCTGGCACTGTTACTTTTTCTTCATTACCAAAGGAGAAAATGTATTTGTATTTTTAAATGCAAAATAAATAGAAAAACTACATATAGTTTATAAATTATACTACATATAACAACATATAAATATAAAAACTACTATATAGTTAGGAGAGAGAAAGAGTGCAGATAGTTTCCAAGTTACAACCATTGGAACTGGAATTTTTGTCATTAAAGTTGCAGTTATAAATCGAGTGGGGCCCAATTTTTTAACAGTTTGGGTGGCAATTAAGTGAATCCTTATGTTCACTAAGCAAATCACATGGTTATAAGTGAATCCAGCTTCACCAATTGCTTGTGCAATTATCTAGAAGCAGCCAACCAGGTGATACAGTACTTGTTCAGCTTCTTACAGAATTTATTGGTTTGTCATACAATCAGTTAAATATTTAGACTGAATTGGGTATTTTTATCTGCCTATCAATTTCTTATATCTCTATTTCTTTTTTTCCCCTCTTAAGGTAATGATACTTGTGAATATCTTCTCTCTACTGGAAGATTCCTTGGGGACAAAACATGGCAACCTTATAGCTGTATGATGCATAGATATAAACAGAGGTAAAATATTGTTGTAATATTTGTATTTAAAGCAAGACACAAACTAAATTTAATTTATATTTAATTAAAAATCAAACATATTTATGTAGAATATTTGCCATGATTAATTTGCTAATCATGGGTTTAATATCTTACATCTTCTACAAACTAAAAATACCTATTCGATAACATTTGATGTTGGATGTGGATTTCAAAGACCAGTCATTGTGCAGGGTGCCAAGATGTCTGACTGCATGGGCAGTATTTATTACATTTATAGGGTTTTTACAAGAAGACAAAGGCAACATAGATACGGCATCTGGATTGGAGAATAGATGACACGTGGGTGAAAGCTCCCAACCACATTGGTACAACCTCCTAACCAATCCTTAAGATTAGTGGTGATGTTAGTAAAATGAGGTCACATACGTCTGGAAAGTTAAGGACTTCTCCATGCTGCAGCAAGAGCCCAGGTTGGGTAGACTCCTTCTTATGATGTCATTAAGCTGAGTCTGTACTTGTATATAAAACCCCAGCCCCCGAGAGAATCCCCAGCTTTGACTCAGCTTCTTTAAGTCACAAGCTGTGTCTCTGAAAGCGTTAGCGTTTTATTTAGTGATTTTCTACAGAAGCTACCCTTGCTTCAATCAGCTCCCGGGCATCTGGGCAGCTGCAACTTCAGGAGAGCGGGGCTCCATTCTCCTGCAACGTTGGGATAAACATTTTCCCAAGCGCTGCTAGGCAAGCAGGGAAGCGTCTGAGACCTTCCCCATAGCCGCAGTTTGTCTGATCGTAAAACTGATCGGCAAACTGATAACAGAGCCAGCCAGCTGATCGCGTGGGAGGCATCTCTTCCTTCTCTGGCTGATCTGATCGCTCGGGGCTTGCAATAACCTAAGGAGCGAAATTCACTTCTCGGAGCCATCAATGAGCAGCGGCCATCTTTGAGTGCAGTCTCTTCAGACACGAGGTGAGCGGCCATTTTAAGTGGCCTGGCGGCCATTTTCAGGGCTCCAAAGACCCAATTCCACCCTCTGCCATCCTTAAGCACTTTTGAGAGCCATTCTCTCAACGCTTGAGCCTTGCTTATTTGAAATGGATCAGGACAGTGCTCATGCAGAGTTTCCCCCCCCCCGCCCCAAATGGAACAGACTCTCCAACCCACTAAAAGGAAAAGATGCAGACAATGTACTGCTCAGAGGGAAGTGGCTGCAAAAATCAGAGCTAAGGCTCTAGCCCCTAAGAAGACAACTCAGGCTGAGTTGAAGGCAGAGAAACGCAGACGTGGCTCTAGAGCAGGGGTGGGCAAACTACGGCCCGCGGGCCACATCCGGCCCGTTGGTCTGTCCAATCCGGCCCGCCCCTGAAAAAAAATCGCTGCCATTGGTCTGTCCAATCCGGCCCGCCCCTGAAAAAAATCGCTGCCATTGGTCTGTCCAATCCGCCCGCCCCTGAAAAAAAATCGCTGCGGTTGGTCTGTCCAATCCGGCCCGCCCCTGAAAAAAAATTGCTCGGCGTGGCGTATTGCCCTGTGCCGCGTGGCCCCCAAAGCTGCAAAACAGTGCGGAGCGATCTAGGGTAGGAAAGAAAAGAAATTTGCAAAGGCCTCGGCTGGGAGTTCGAAATCACCTTCGAGTGCGACCTCTCCGAAGGTGAGTCCCCGCCGATCCCCTTTTTTTTCCGGGGCTTCCAGGCTTAAACTTTGCAAAGGCAAAGCTTGCAGGCTGGAGCGTCTTCCCGCCGAGGAGCGGGAAGGGTTCCGCGGGCGGGCTGCTTGGAGCGGGCTGCTTGGAGCCACCTAAAGCTAGGCCGCTGCTGGTGGAGCCTTGCCCTGCCTTGGTGCCCCGTTTCCCGGCTCGGCGGTCCTGCTCGGGCGGCACTTTAAAAGCCTGCTCCCAGCACCCGAGCAACTTCCCAGCAACTTTCGGCTTCCTTTTAACTCGCGGGCGCCACGCCTGGCCCCGAGCCGCGCGGCGGAAGGAAGCCCGGCGGGCGGGCAGGCAGGCTGCTTGGAGGAGGCTCCGGGCTTCCCCTCCGCCAGGTGCGAGCGCCCGCGAGTTAAAACGAAGCTGAAAGTTGCTGGGAGTTGCTCGGGTTTCGGGCTTCCAGGGCTTTGCAAAGGCAAAGTTTTCAGGCGGGAGCATCTTCCCGCCGAGGAGCGGAAGGGTTCCGCCCGGCGGGCGGGCAGGCTGCTTGGAGCGGGTTGCCATGTGGCTCTGGGCCAGATGCTCCAGCCTGCAAACTTTGCCTTTGCAAAGCCCTGGAAGCCCGGAAACCAGAGCAACTTCCCAGCAATTTCGGCTTCCTTTAACTCGCAGGCGCCGTGCCTGGCCCCGAGCGCACGGGCGGAGGGGAAACCCGAGCACCGCCGGTCGCTCCTCCAAGCAGCCCGCCCACCCGCCCGCGGCGGAACCTTCCCGCTCCTCGGCGGGAAGACGCCCGCCTGCAAACTTTGCCTGTGCAAAGTTTAAGCCTGAAGCCCGGAAACCCAAGCAACTTCCCAGTAACTTTCGGCTTCCTTTAACTTGCGGGCGCGCGCCTGGCCCTGAGCCGCATGGCGGAGGGGAAACCCGAGCACCGCCGCATCGCCTCCTCCAAGCAGCCCGCCCGCCCGCCCGGGCGGAACCCTTCCCGCTCCTCGGCGGGAAGACGCTCCGCCTGCAAACTTTGCCTGTGCAAAGTTTAAGCCTGGAAGCCCGGAAACCCGAGCAACTTCCCAGCAACTTTTGGCTTCCTTTAACTCGCGGGCGCTCGCGCCTGGCCCCGAGCCGCGCGGGCGGAGGGAAGCCCGGGCGGGCGGGCGGGCTGCTTGAGGAGGCGCACCGGCGGTGCTCCGGCAGCAGCAACAGGCAGTTCCGCCCGGCTCCGCTCAGGTGTCTGGCTGGGGCTGTCAGGAGTTGCTACCGCTGCTGCGCGAGCTCAGACGGCTCCAGTCCTGCGTTGCCTTGGGAAGGAAAAGGCAAAACCAGGAGCCGCTGAGCCTGAGCCTCCGGTGCCGCTGCTGCCATTGCAAAGCACCGCCGCGGCTCTTCCTTTTGCCTTTCCTTCCCGAGGCAACGCGGGACTGGAGCCGCGCTGAGCCCCACTGGCAGTAGCAACTCCTGACTCAGGGGCCTCCGAGGGGAGGGGAAGGAGGAGAAAAGGGGGGCGATTCCCAAAAATCTTGTGCTGACCCGGCCCGTCTGTCAAATTTTAAAAGTCAATGCGGCCCCGAGCCAAAAAGTTTGCCCACCCCTGCTCTAGAGAGACAATTTAACAAGACTAATCAACAAATGAGAGGGCAACTGCAACAGGTTTCCCAGCCACTGAACATCAGGGTTTCCAGAAAAGCCCCCCAGGGGAGGGGAAGTTGTTCATAGAGCCTTTGGACACCCCCCCGGTCTGGTCCCCTGAGGCATTTGAGGAACAACCTCAGGATTTTAGCAGGTCTGGGCCATATTTCCAGCAAACTTCTGGGCCCTATGCCTCCTCTTCCCTCTAGAGTTCAGGCCTCCCAGATCAGGCCGGAAGCCACCGTCATGCCCACTGCAGCTGGCCTTCGGCCTTCCACTACCTTTGATGACAGGCCCAGGGAGATCCAAGATGTTGTTTCTTTAGCCATTAGGCAGGGATTGGCTGAAGATTTTCAACAGATTCTTCGGCCCCTGGAGAGGGTTCAGGCCCTTCTCCCTTCTCAATCTATGGCTTCCTTACCTCCGCAATGAGATTTCCACAGACCCCAAGACCTCAGGGTCCATTCTTCACAGGCAGAATGGAGGAGTATGAAGGGGAAGAGGGTGCCTCCCCATCTGAACACAGTTGCTCCTCTGGTTCAGAGCGCGAAGAGGGCGAAATCTGTGATCGCAATCTTTCAGAGGAAGAAGACTCGTCCAGATCAGTTAGTCTTTAAACCAGCCCTCTTTAAACCCCTACTTAGCAAGGCCCTGGTTACTGCCAAGCTGTCACCCGAGGAAACAGCACCTGAACCACAAGGGGAACTCTCCGGGCAAGGAAACTCGCTCTTCTCCAAGCCAGTAGTACACATGGAGGTTTTGCCTTCTTCCCTTTTGTTTCTCGACATGGTCAAGGACATGGTAATGCTTCCCCTTCGGCAGGTCCTCGTCCATCATCTTTGGACAAGCGGTTCTACAATGTTAGCACATCCCTAGCCCACACCCTTGCAGTGCCCTCAGTAGACACTCCAGTTGTGGCATCATTCTCCTCTTCTGGCACTCCCACTGAGCCAGAGGATGTCCTTAAACCAGAGGACAAGCGTTCCAAACAGACCCTCAAGCGCAATCACCAAGCAGCTGTGTGGGCTGTTCGGGCTTCGACTGCTGCATCATTTTTCACAAGGACATCTCTACGAGGGCTGCACCAACTGCAGGATCGATTGCCTGCCTCTGACCTCAGGTCTCATCAGGACCTTAACAAAATTATAGCAGCGGCGGAATTCACTACAGATGCCACCCTCAATTCCACCAAATTTGCATCAAGGGCCATGACATCTTCGGTGGCAGCAAGAAGACTTCTGTGCCTCCGAAATTGGCAGGTGGAGTCACGCCGCAAATGGAAGCTGGCTTCTGCTCCCTGTGCAGGAGACAAGTTTTTTGGCGAGGCTCTAGAGCCGTATCTCATCGAGACCAGAGATAAACATAAAATCCTTTCCTCCTCAGGGAAAAAAGCTGACTATTGCCCAACTCCTTATCGGCCACCTGCCTTTTGGGCGGAGTCCACCTCCCGCTTTCCTCAGCCACAGAGGGCGTATTCTCAGCGCCAAGACCAACGTCAAGAATCACCTGGCAGACAACAACCTTCTGCTGGTAAACGGCCCTTTTTGGGGGGGAGGGGTCATGCCTTCCGTCGCTCTAAGTAATACCTTGTTCTTCCCACCCAACGGAGGTCGCTTAGCCTTCTTTGCCTCCAAATGGGAGGAGTCAACGACGGATGCCTGGGTGCTCAACACTGTTAGGTCAGGGTTACAATTGAAATTTCTATCGTCACCCCCCAGAAAATTTTTCGATTTGTCCCGTTTCACGGGACACTTCAAAGAGAGCCCTTATGAATTTGGCCATTCAACACCTACTCGACATAAGGGCTATTCAACCAGTTCCCACCTTACAACGGGCACGTGGATTTTACTCTCATCTTTTTGTTGTTCCCAAAGCCTCGGGGGGGTGGGGGTGGCGAGCCATCCTTGACCTAAAATTTCTCAATAAATTTGTCAAATACAGGCGATTTAAAATGCAGACACTGCATTCTATCTTAGAGAGCGTTCAGGAGGGTGACCTCCTCTCTTCCATTGATCTCACGGAGGCTTACCTCCACATCCCCATCTGGCCTCATCATCGCCAGTTTCTCTGTTACCAGAATGCCCACTTCCAGTATCGAGCCCTTCCCTTCGGCCTCTCATCAGCTCCAAGGGTCTTCACAAAGATTCTAGCAGCATTGGTGGATTCACTTCGTTCTGTTCCAGTGAGGATCCAATGCTACTTTGACAACATGTTGATACTCCATCCACTCGGCCCATTAGGACTTACAAATTACCCTGTCTTGCCTCCAAAGCCACGGGTTTTCCATCAACACCAAGAAGAGCCATCTCTTACCCATGACCAAACTGCTACGCTTGGGAGCAGTCATCGGTACGACTTTGTGCCAGGTTTTCCTGTCTCCAGATCGTGGAAAAAGCCTTGCAGAGATCATCAGCCAGATTCAACAACAACAGATTGTTCCACTGTCGCTGCTGTCCAAACTACTGAGGAAGATGGTCTCCTGTATTGGCATCGTCCCGTGGGCACGGCTTCACTCCCGATCGCTCCAATGGTTCCTGCGCCCCTTTCAACGAGCAGGAATCAGCCACTCGTCAATCAAAGTCCTGCTCTCTCAACAGGCCCGGCGATCCCTCAACTGGTGGCTCTCCCCATCCCTCTGGAAGGGGTTCCAATTCCAGGAACCAGACAGGCTAGTAATCACCACAGATGCCAGCCTTCTGGGTTGGGGCTCCCATATGGAGGGTCAGATAGCTCAAGGGATTTGGTCCAGGTCAGACAGCACCCATCCCATAAATTGGTTAGAGCTTAGAGCTATCTCTCTGGCTCTCAAGCTTTTCAGAGCCTCGATGACCGGCTCCCATGTTCTCATGTTGACGGACAATATGGCCACAAAGGCACATGTCAACAGACGGAGGAACGAGATCCAAGGCACTTATGAGGGAGGCAGAACGTTTGGGGTTATGAGCAGAGAAACACCTGCTGTCGATCTCAGCAGATCACATTTCCGGAGTTGACAATTTCCAAGCCGACTGGCTGAGCAGGAGTTTAGTCGACCAGGCAGAATGGTCCATTCCTCTGTCCCTATTCAGGGATCTTTCCCTCAGATTCGGAACTCCGGAGATGGATCTCTTCTCCACTCCTCAAAATGCCAAAGTCAACAGATTCTTCACCAGGTTTCCTTGCCAGAGAGCGAAGGGGACCAATGCTCTTCGTTGCAAATGGCCCACAGGTCTCCTCTACACCTTTCTCCCTCTTCCCATCATTCTGGCGGTCATACGGAAGCTGTTGGCAAAATGAGTGGAGTTAATTCTCTTGGCACCCTATTGGCCAAGGAGGCCCTGGTTTGCAGACCTGGTCAACCTGTCTGTGGCTTCCCCTTGGAGGATCCCGGCCCATCTCATCTGCCTGCACCAAGGGGCCCTGATCCATCCAGAGCCCCAGTGGCTGAAGCTGACCGTGTGGCGCTTGAGCGGCAGCAGCTAAGGGAGGCTAATCTCCCAGAGGGGGTTATCCTCACCATCCAGGCGTCTTGCAAACCTTCTACGAGGCACCTCTATGATGCCACCTGGAGGGTTTTCTCCCAATGGTGCCTCAAGGAGGGTCTCTCTCCTTCCTCAGCCCAGTTGGCAGATTCCTTCAGGGTGGCTTGGAGAAAGGTTTAGCCCCAATACCTTATGTCTCCAGGTAGCAGCTCTCTCCTCAGTTCTTTCTTGGGGTTTGCTTCCTTCCTTGTCCCATCACCCCTCAGTCAGGAGATTTTTGAAAGGGGCTTCCAACCTACACCTTCCTGTGGTGCACAGGTATCCTTCATGGGACCTTCACTTGGTTTTTAATGCCCTTACGAAGCCCCTCTTTGAACCCCTTAGAACAGTGTCTTTCCAATTCCTAACTCTAAAGGTAGTTTTCCTCGTTTCTATCACCTCAGCCAGAAGGGTGTCAGAACTGGCCGCCCTTTCTATCAGGCAGGATCTTTGCATCTTTCACAATGATAGGGTTGATCTCCATCTGGACCCCTCCTTTATCCCAAAGATTAACACTTGATTCCACCAGTCCCAAGACATTGTGTTACTTGACTTCTGTCTCCTTCCACACCATGATTTAGAGCGCAAGTGGCATACTCTAGATGTCAGAAGGACTCTTAGAATTTACATCAAGCGCTCTTCCCCTTTTAGAAAGACAGAAGCCATGTTTGTCTCCTTTTCACCTCACTTGGGGAGCAAGTCTTCTTCCCCTACTATTAGGAGGTGGGTCAGGACGTGCATTGCACAAGCCTACAAAATGGTGGCTCTTCCAGTACCCCGTGGTCTAACGGCATACTCTACCAAAAGTGCGGCCACTTCAGCCGCTTGGGCCACCCAGGCATCCTTGGAAGAGATTTGCAGAGTGGCCACGTGGACATCCCCGTCTCCCTTCATCAGACACTACTGTCTGGATTCCTTTGCCTCGGCGATGGCGGCCTTCGGCAGACGTGTTCTTCAGCGAGTGGTTCCACCGTCAGAGTGATTGGCCGGAAGAGGACCCGCCCGTGGACATGCAAGCTTTGGTATGTCCCATCCTGGGCTCTCGCTACAGCATGGAGGAGAATGGGCGTTGGTAAATTTACCTGTGAACGGCCTTTCTATCTATGCTGCAAGAGAGCCCAGCCCCATCCCTTGGTTTGTCCGAAGATGGTAAGGCATGTTAATGTATTGGATTGTTGCCTTCAGAGACACTTCTTCAGTCTATCAAGTATCTTCGCCAAAGCTGGGGATTCTCCTGGGAGCTGGGGTTTTATATACAAGTACAAACTCAGCTTAATGACATCATAAGGAGTCTACCCATCCTGGGCTCTCTCGCAGCACAGATAGAAAGGGTGTTCACAGGTAAATTTACCAACGCCCATTTCCACCTTTACCAAAATATAGGAAATGAGATCATGCCAATAGCCAAGAGGCCCACATAGGGTTTCTAGATAGCAGTTTGCTGCTTAGCATCTAGCACCATCTATAGGATCTCAGTAGCTACCACATTTCACTCTTTTTTATTTTATTAGTTAAAGAAGAATCATAAAAGGGGTTAGGAGAGGATTCATAATAATCATTAGAAGAGCACGCTTGCAGTTGTTTATACAGGGCATATACCTGACCCTGAGGCAATGTAGGAGAGGGTGTAGAGTGAAAAGCTGTGATACATATGTTGCAAAGAGAAGGGAGACATTGAACAAAGCAGCACCCACTAATTAAAGCACAAATAATGACTACATAGCATAGAATTTTTCCCTTTAAGCCTGTGGGCAATCAAGCCCAAAAGCTTTCCCACCAAGGTCCTAAATTATCAATTTTCAAATCTGAGGCCAAATTGTTGAAAATATTAAGCTGGTGCTGGATGGTTCATGACCCATCAAACAAATTAAAACAATATAGAATTTGTAGAATAAGCTTCCTCAACGCTTGCATCTCGTGGTTGATTGTTGAGATAGCTGAAGAAGTAACATAATTATTTTTGCTAAATTACATAATTGTTTTTGCTAAATTACATAATTGTTTTTGCTAAATTACATGCAACAGAGTTAGTGTTAAGGTGAGTGCAAGCAATAATTGCTGGCACGCCCACTATAGACAAAGCTAGCACTACGTATTCTGCTTTATTAAGTAAGGTTGTTTCAGAGTCACAAGTGCTATCTAGCATGACTATACACCGAGAACGATTCGATTGATGAATTTGTTGTTTAGAAAGCAAAACAGGAATCAGCCAGCTGAGGCAGCATTGTGCTTCACTAATATTAGCAGGAATATAATTAAAAGTTTATTGACCACATGTAAAAATCCATCCTTGCGGTAGCCAAACATGGGCAAAGTGAAAGAAAATCTCTTCAAAAGCTGTGCAGTTCAAAGTAGGTGAGCTAATGCGATGACAGTGAGGTTTTTTACTTGAAGATGTACAATTAACTACTTTTGCGCAAGTTATATTTACAGGGACTGCTACCATTGGGGTGTGTCAAGCAATCGCATCAAGGGGTGGATAATAAGCAGCAAATCCCCAGTTAGATATAGTCTTATAGTTAAAGTTCCTATGGAATAAAAATCCACTTAAGCCAGTGAAGTTTTGAATTACTATAGAAGGAGTGCAGACAGGAACTAAACATGTGGAAAGCAAATTTTCCATATCATAAGTTTCAGATAAGCAAAGGACATTATTCTGTGTGATGTTAGCCTGTTGCACTTCGTTTTTCAAGTGTTTGTGTGAAATGACAGCCCGCTGATGCCAAAGGACAGCTTTAAACAATCAAACATAAGCAAATGAGCCCGGATTGGACACTGTGCCATCTGTAAAGTCAAATTCCTGGGACTGGATCCGGGGACTGGTGTAGACATCCTTGGCTGGGTGGACACAACAAGCTGGAATCCACAAAGGTCCTGTAGGAGCAAACACAACAACACAGCCCTGCCCCCTCGCCCCCAAGTAGTTAAATTTTGAATAGAAACATTCAATTAATTTAAGGTAAATTCAATTAATGTAAGGTAAATGGAAACATTAAATTGCATTCAATTGAGTTAACATCTGGAAGATTAAAAGAAGTTAACACACATAATGAGAGTCAGAGATTAAATCAAAAGGCTGTTGAGAAAAAATTTTGAAAGTTAAAATAGCAGGACACTTTCCAGGTATCATCATGAGGATCCTTGTAAAGGAAGAAGTCATTAAGTAAGCAAGCCAAAGTTTTTTAGGCAATCAGGTAAAGCACATTGAAGAAATAAGTTATTCTGAAAATAAAATTGAAAATTAGATTTACATAACCACCATTTATACCTTACTGCACTTTATCAAAAATTACAAAGAAAAAGTTATTTGCAAAGTTCATTGTAAACCTTTCATGATTTTACCTGTTGTGCTGGCAATAGCCATGCATTCTTCACATTCTTGTTGTAAACCCTCCAGATGGAGTCAAATTTTACTGTCAATTCTCTGCTTTAATCAAAATATGGATTAAGAGCATGTACAGAGTGCAGCTAATTTTAAATTTTGATTCCCCTTGCTGAAACTGGGAATTGAACCATCTTCAAAGATAATGGTTCCAGGCCAACTGCCAACCTGGGAACTGAGCCACCTTTACAGATAATGTTCCAGGCAATTTGCCAATCTCAGCCTATCTATCTGAGGCTCCTTTGTGTGAAAATCGCTAAAAAAATCAGGAAATGAAGCTATGTAAGCTATAAAAAAGTTATTTTCTAGCCTCATCTTTGTCAAGGCAAAAACTCAAAGCAGAGGGAAAAAATTGTTAAAGTGATCAAAAGCCCTCCTCCTGCCTCCGCTTTTACAACAACCAGCGAGGACAAGAAGTGTGTGTGTGGGGGGAATCACACACAAATAACTTTTATTATCAGTAAAGCACACACAACTACATACACAAATAATCCTGTCTTTCCAGTAAATCACATACATTTCTCCATGGGATTTTTATAATGTCCGGACCATTCTCATTTCCTTACACACGCTATTTCTTACACACTATTTCAATCTGGGTTGGGGGTCAACACACAAAACATTTATACCAACTTTTTACCATCAACATACTGTTATGAGAGAGTCTCATCCTCCAGGTCTGGAAATGATTACATACAGGCACATTCTCACACACAACACCTCTAGACCTGGGGAGGTTTTGTCCCTTTAAATCTTCACATTTTCTTTTTTTGGACAACCTATAGTTTGTTCTCAGAGCACTGGGATAACTCAAGGAGTGGTTCCAATCACAAAGCAGATTGTGGGCCCGAGCCACTGCCTATCTGCTTCCCATAGCTCTGAGTCCAATCCAAAAAACCAATTTAATTCTCTGGCTGCCAAACATGTTACAATTAATTTATTTTGAGCTGCAGCAGTTCCAATTAGGGCTATACACAGGTAAAATATATGTTTCTTCAATTCAATCCTATTCAATTCTGTATACAATTATTTTACATTGTTATACATATACAGCTAAGCTCTATTCTGCATGCAATTATTATACATTATTATACATACACATCTAAGAGTTTTAATGGAAATCACATCCTGAAAAGAATAGTAAACATTTTCTTCTACTCTTAGTTCTTTTTACATACTCATATCTTTGAACAGCCCCATTGTACTATATGAAGGGGCTTCTTAACACAGATCTGTGTCTCGTTCCATGCTTCTGAACAGCAGAGCTAACTACATATGGTGCCCATTGAACTCATGGGGCATGCCTTCTACATTCAATTCTGCCACCCAGTGCATCAGAAGACAGCAGTTGCCTGCATTCTAGTTACATCCATTGTTCTATCTCTTTAAACGTGAAATAATTAAAAAGGATTAACATAAACATTTTAAACAAATTTATGTGTCTCTGTCCTGGGTTTCTAGCTTGAATCTCCCCCTTTTTCTAATTGTTTCTCTAATACTTTCCTTATGGGGGTGTACAATGGCCTTGGAAAATCAAAAAAATTAGCCTGCTTAGAAGGAGCTGAAAGTCCAATTGGAGAAGATTTTGGAGTGACAATTTTTACTTGATCATAATCAGGAGGGGGGCTTAAGGTCAATTATTATTTTGCTGAGACATCAGAGCCCAATTATTGTTTTACTGAGACATCAGAGCCAGATGTTTCCACTGCATAACAGCATTGATACCATTGATGTAATATTTGTACTAGAGCCTTGGGTATCCTGAAGCTTCTATTCTATTGCGCTCAGGATACCATTTCCCTATCTCTCAACCAGCTTCCTTATGTTCCCCTCAGACGCTGTAACGCCTGATTTGTGTAACAGGAATCTTAGTTCCTGTACATGCTTATGCTGTTGCTGAGATAGATTGCAACCCATACTTACCATTGATGGGTCCCAAAGGACCCGGGGTCCCATAGGACGAAGGTGCGCACCTTAGGGGTCTATTCCAGACATGGTAAGCATGTTGGCTGTTGCCTACCCGGAGGGTTGTGGCCCGCCCCGCAGGGTTGATGTCCCTGTTCGGGCACCATATGTAGATTTCAAAGACCAGTCATTGTGCAGGGTGCCAAGATGTCTGACTGCATGGGCAGTGTTTATTACATTTATAGGGTTTTTACAAGAAGACAAAGGCAACATAGATACAGCATCTGGATTGGAGAATAGATGCCACATGGGTGAAAGCTCCCAACCAGATTGGTACAACCTCCCAACCAATCCTTAAGACTAATGGTGATGTTAGTAAAATGAGGTCACCTATATGTCTGAAAAGTTAGGGACTTTCCACCTTTACCAAAATATAGGATATGAGATCATGCCAATAGCCAAGAGGCCCACATAGGGTTTCTAGATGGCAGTTTGCTGCTTAGCATCTAGCAGCATCTATAGGATCTCAGTAGCTACCACAGTTGGATATTACTGTTAAGTTTTTTTAGAGGCTATCTGAGACTATTGTGCGCTTAGGTTTTTTTATCTTGACTTTGTATGGTTATTATTATTATTGTTGTTAACAAGGCTTTTTGCATACTGGGTTGGTAATTGTGAATATAGCTATTCGGATTGTTCAAATATTTTGGTATATTTCATTTTATAAGCCTTTCTGGAATAAATAGGATTTGCCCACCGGTATATTCTATTAAATTCATTTTTATTCTCATACTTGAAACTAATTAATATTGATGTTTATTTTTACAGTGAAGCAAAATCATGCCTCAAAAACAAATACATTGCATTTATAGGCGATTCTAGGATTCGTCAGCTATTCTACTCATTTGTAAAACTCATAAACCCTCAAATTAAGGAGGAAGGAAACAAGGTATAACTTTTTGTTCTCATTGTTTTTATAGCTGTGGAGCCATAAATGTTTTCAGAACCATTATCACTGTTCCATTCATTTACTACTATGCAGGATGTCCCTAATTCATAGCATGTGTTCATGTCACAAGAACCTTAATAAAAACTTCAATTTTTTAAATTAAAAAAACTAATAAAACTTGCAAGTATTTTAAACAATCAGGAAAAAGAGAAAAGGGAAAGTTGTAGAAACATTCTTAAAAGAGAATTCTAACTTTTGTGCATCTTCTGACACATATTTTATAATAAGTATCATATGATAAGTAAGAATGTACTGTATGCTATCCTTTAATATTTTTCTGTGTTTTGCACCCATGTATGTATTAACATGAACTAGAGGAGATAATTCTCAGTATATCTCCTGCTTTGGTCCAGGATCAGATGGGCCATTAAAAGTATAGTTATGTTGGGCAGCTATTGCTGTGCAGTCTTTGACATTGTAATCATCATCTCGATATTGCAGATATTATATTGTTAATGGGGAAATAGTGGTCAGGACGCCATTGAGATTTCTGGAGAAAAGGCTTTATGAGTCCTTTCAATTAGATGAATATATCTGACATAATTTGTGTTATATACCAATTATTGGGGTTGAAATATTACTAGGTGAGAAAATTGAACAGAAAGCTATATATTCTAAGAGTTTAAATGTTGTAACATTTCTTTAGAAAAGTTATTTCCTTGTCTTAAGTATAAAAATTTGCTAAAGTGCATACATACTTAATACCCATTTGTTTCATTTCTCTTTCTCTCATAGTTCCTAGCTTTAATAGGGTTCAGGCATTATTTAATTAATTCATTATAACTTGGAATTCCCTGCAAACTAGGTGTTCTTTGGACTACAAATGTGATTTTTTAAAACTGGATTTTATAATTATAGTAGCATTAGAAAATGAAATAAGTAGTTGATAGTTTAATAGATTAAAAATAGATGACTGATAGAAAAGAATATCCTGCTCCATGTTCCTTTGCCTTTGTTGTGGTCTGTCTTAGAAGGAAGGAAATGGATGAACCCAGGAATTCAAAATGGCCTGATTAAGATTTAACTCCATCACTACTGCCACATCTTAATCTCCATGGAACAAATTGTCCATGAATATGGTGTACTTTCTTGAAATATTTGTAATGCACCTTCAGTAGCTAGACATTTTATTAAGCAAGGGCCATATTTCGTATTTGACTTTTACTTTTTTAAAAAGCTGTAGGAACGGCTTTTGAAACCACAGTGAGGGAAGAATGTTTTTAAGAAATTCCCCAGATGCTGTTTCTATTGGCTTAGAAACCCATTGATAGAAAAAGCAACTTACTTTCTGATATAAATAGTGGTTTCAGAGGAGAATGGTTTTAATCAAGATTGTGAAGTGAGAAAAAAGGGTTTTAAAAAACCCTTGCTTGCACCAGTTTTATCACTGATTCATATATTTATATGTAATATATTTGTATATTCTTACCATCTTCTGACTAAAGATTAAAAATGATAATAAACATAAAACACCAAATTAATGTTGGATATGAAGCTTGTAAGCCTTCAGATGTTGCTGAATAACAATCTCCAGAGTATTTCAACGTTGATAAGCTGACTGGACTGCTATAGTACTTGGCTTGCTGCTAACTTAAATGGTGCTTGTAGTCAGCATGTAAATGTACAAGTTTATGGAAAACGTTACATGTGCGCATTTTATTTTGACAGCATGAAAACATTCCTTTTGAAGACAAATCATCTTCACTTAAAGTGGTAAGTATTGCTGGTTTTCTAACTATAATAAAGAGAAAGAGTTAGTCTTGCTGGAAATAGTAGTTGAAAATTATATATACATGCCCAGCAGTGGAAGGAGTATTTAGCTAACTTTCAACAAGCAACTTTTATCTTCCATTCTCTTTGGTAGCAAGACAATTGTGGAGGGAAATGCTTTGAAAGTTTGGGGCAACTGACTGCCCCCCCAAAATAGACAATAACCATTAGAATAAAAATGATCATATTTTTAATAGTTTCAATCAATTATAAATGTCGTAGACATAGTAACTGCTAGGAATTGTTCCAATTTTTGGAATTAGTAACAGCAAGGTGTCAAACTCATGGCGTCATGGCAGTGTCACATGATGTATTGAGACTTTTTCCCCCTTCACTAAACCGGGCATGGGTGTAGCCAGCATGTGACATATCTGGCCTGCAGGCTGGGAGTTTAACAGCCCTGCATTACAGTGTAGTTCAGGCATTTATATTTGAGAGAAAATATTTCAAATTTAAACCATTGATTGGTCCTTCCTCCGATCTATGGCAAAATGCAATAAATAAGAGGTTTCAAGATTTTTATACTCACGCAAGTATGCCCTTTTCTCTTCAGGATTTCCTGTGGTATCCAGAAGTCAATGGTTCTATGAAGCAATGTATCAAGGCTTGGATTGAAGTGAGTTGTATAGATTATCTTTATTATTATTAAATTATTATGATAATCCCAACAAATGAATGGGTTCTAGAATTCGTAGTCCTGAAGGTAATTTTAGTAAACATGATTCTGATCATGTGTGTTTTACAAATGTTCTTTCTAATTAAATCAGTCGGTGATAATGATTTGTGTTGGAATTAACTTGTCTTTTATTATGTCATAGGGTTCTTCATCCAAACCTCATATACTTGTAGTAGGAGCTGCTACGGTAAGCTATTTGTATACTAGTCATTGCAGTAACCAAATAAAATTATGACAGTCTCTGATTTCAGCTGTTTCAGATTTCATATAAACTATGATATTGTTTTTTTCTTTTTTTCACTCTATTATTTCAAGTTACCCATATAATTAGGTTATTGGCTGCCCAATCATTATCAATATAGTATACGACTTACATTGCATAAGTTGCCAACCTGAGCAACTTATTTCTTTTTCTCACTGCTACCGTTCCTACAGCTAATGGAGTGTAGTGTACTTATTAACTGACAACTGGACTCAGAACATTTTTTTACTAATGCTATGCCCTTATAGACTGCTAATACATGTATTCAAACTCATTTCAGGTAGTTCTCAGTTGAGGGCTACACAGATAGTCCTTGACTTATGCCCACAGTTGGAACCGGAAATCTGGTTATAAATCATTGCAGTTATAAGTTGAGACACCCACACTACCAGTCCCATTTTCCCAATTTTTTTTTTCTAGCAGTTGTAATCACTGCAATCATTAAGCAAATCACATGGTCATTAAACATATGAGTGTTTTTTTACTGGAAATTGGCAAAAACCTCACAGTCATGGCCATGGGACGCTGCAACTGATCATAAAAGCAAGCTTGTTGCCAACCATCCAAAGTGTGGTCAGATAACCATGGGGGGAGCCATAACCGCTGTACAGGCCATAAAGTATCCGTTACCAAGCTGTCGTAATTCTGAAAGGTAGTAAAATGATCAATTGTAAGTCAAGCACTAACTGGAACTGGCAATTCCATTGTTAAGCAGTATTGTCATGCACTGACTAATGATGACAGTTCTGGTTGCAATCATTAAGCAAATCACAGTTATTTAATGTAATGGCACGTGACCACAATTTAAACTTCCTGCTGTCTTCACCATTTGCTTGTCAAAAGCCAGTAGTGAAAATCTCAAATGGTGTTCATATTACCATAGAACACTGCAATGGCTACAACTTCAAGAACCAATCATAAATATCCTTTTTCAGTGCTATGGTAACTTGAACAGTAGCTAAATGAATGCTCATTAAATGAAGATTACCTACATATAAAAATAGAACTTCTAATAAGGATGCCTATTCTCCAGTCTCTGTCTCTGTCTCTCTCTCTCTCTCTCTCTCCTCCCTCCCCCCTCCCCCCCTCCCTCTCCCTCATATACACACATATATATGAATATTGTGATAGTAGTATCAATCTGATTTGAATTACCAGTGGTATTAATATTTTTAAAATGTTTTATTTTTAGAAATGTCTCAAAGCTGTTTAATAGTTTGCAGTTTCTATATAATATTCTGTGTATGTATTTGCTTCAACTATTCTTTTGATTTATTTGTTATAAAATATCTCAATGTTTTGCTTATAAGATTTCTGAAATATCTCTTTTAATTCATTTTCCTTTATCATCTTTTTCAGTGGTCTATAAAAATTCATAATGGCAGCAATGAAGCACTCACACAATACAGGATCAACATCACTTCAATTGTACCCCTTCTGGAAAAGCTGGCAAGGAATAGTGATGTCTATTGGGTCTTGCAAGGTAAAATTTAAATAGTATTGCATTTTGATGTATAAGTTATCCAAAATGCTTGTAATTTTTATTTAGCACCGGAATGCCAGATTTTTCTCTAGGAATAGCTGCTGAAGTTTGTCTCATATTGTGGATTATTACTGCTACATTATTAAATTTCTATGAAATCATAATTTGCACTGGAAATAATTCTTAACATGATATCTGAGCAAATACTGAACAAAATATTATTAACTTCCTTTGGAACAGATGATATGCTCTAAGTTGCATTAGAGATGCAACTGTAATTTTCTCTTTTGATTTCCCAAAATGCAAATTTAAATAACAACCTACAATTTTTCTGATCACCTATGAGGGGAAAAAATTATATGTCAGCTAAAAAATAGGGTTTATTGTTAGACTCTTTGCTATGTGAAATCCCAGAATAACTATCGGGGTAAAGGTCTTCAGTAAAAAAAAAATTACGAAAGCCTTCCCCAAAGTGGACTGTTCAATTGCAGAAATCAGTTATCTATAGAAGTGGGACTTCATTTGGTTAAATGAAAAAATTCATTTGGTTGAAAAAATTCAAGAATAGGTTATATCTACAATCATTTTTCAAGTATAATTTAGTTTGGATAGGTGAATTAAGCAGCAAGCTTTATGTATTTTGTAAATCCTTTTGTGACATATTATTCTAATTGGAGAAGGCATTGTCAGAGTTATTCTTGAATTTATTCCTATATACTGGGAACAAAGATCATTTGAAGCACAGATAATAGTCTTTTTTTCAGCAGTTTTCTAATTAAAATTATAGGAATTCAGTAAGAATTTTTTTTTTGCTTCCTTGTGTGAAGGAATATTTTAATATTAATTTATCCCAACTATATCATTTGTCATCAGACACACTAGTTATTTGAACTGTTATTAAATGGCAATTTGTTTCACTGAAATTTGGTGACAGTCAAATATGCCTTTCTTGCTAAAAAGGTATAGAGTAGTGATTTTTTACTCCCTTGGAACTGAATATTTATTTATTTGTTGCTTTGGTTTATAAAGTAGTAACTCAGATATATTTTTCAATTCAGATCCAGTTTATGAAGATATGTTGAGCGAAAGCAGGAAAATGATCACTAATGAGAAAATAGATGCTTACAATGAAGCAGCGGTCAGTATTCTGAACAGCAGCTCAAAAAATTCAAAAGCTAAAGTAAAAGTTTTTAGTGCATCTAGACTAATAGCAGAAGAAACTATAATTCAGTCATCAGACGGCTTACATCTTCCTGAATCAAGCAGAGAAACAGTGAGTAATCTCTCTGAAACACAGCCATTAGAAGTAATAATGACAAAAAAATAATTCTAGACTTAAAATAATATGACTAATTGAATGAATTTGATTACTATTTTAATAGGTATTGAAAAACTGTTGCAAAACCATTTTCAATTATATACAGTGGAAATCTTTTGCAAAGGCAACAATTAATACCCTATAAATTTTGTAAGATATAATATAGCAAATTGAATTAAATTTCTTCATGTACTTAATGATTTTTCTTTCCCTGCATAAATCATTCCTAGTTAATTCAGATCATTTGATTGAACGCTTATATTCTCCACTGAGCTGAAGGGAGAATCCAGGATGGGTACTGAGTCTCATAGCTCTGCAGACCGAGTTGAAAAACTGAGGACACACACCCTGGTAACGGTCCCCAGTTCTTCACTTGGTCTCAGCGTGTTCAGACCACCCTTTAAGGGCTCTGAATAGTTAGGATAGTAGAAGAATCACCCCCTGAATTGAGTTTTTTTCTCTTCGAAAGGCTTAGAGCAGGTTTGACAGCTAGCCGGCTTACTGATTAGCACTTTTGTTTTTCGGGTTTTTTTTAACTGCCTTTTTTTTGTTTAAAAAAAATTCTTTGCTGGTGGACTGGTTTTTGGAATTGTGATTGTAAATTTGGTTGGAGGTGCCCCTGAGAGCCCGTGTGGCCCAGGCTGTGGGGAAGTGAGTCAGTGTCTTATTCAACTCACTTTCTCCTGGTCCATTCTTATTGATTTGTGCTAGCCGTGAAAACCGCAAGGCACTTCTGCCCCTTTTCGGCGTCGGTGGCCATTTCAGACGTTTCGGGACAATTCTGCAGTTCGTCTCCAGGATTGTTCCTTGGGGGAATACTGGCCATCTGGATTGAATCCTGGCCCCCTGTCCAGTCACCAGAGCACCGTGGCAGCTGTGAGATGCTTGAGACTGCCAAATTGATTGCGGTGCAGCCAGCACTGGCTTGCAAGCCTCTGATCTGTCAGGGCTTGTAGCAATTTTAAAGAGTCAGCCATTGTTTTTTTTTTTCCTTTTTGCTTTGACTCTTACCTTAAATTGCGGAGCTGTGCTGAGCTCACCACTTCTGGGTCTCACTAGCCTCCTGAAGTGGTGGACAACTGCTGTGACCAAAGCAGGCAGCTTTAGATCCAATAAATTTTGTTTTTATTTTTCTTTGCCCCTTTTTTCCTTTTCTCTCTCCCTGTCAGTGACAGTTATTTTGGACGGGCTCAAAATGGCCACCAGGGGAGCTGGCCAAGAATTATCAGCTCCTCAGCAGAGTAGGAGAGAGCTGCAAGGGAATCAACTAACTCCAGGTCTGCTGGGCTGGAGGCAGCAGCTAGGATCAAAGCTAGGAGCCTAGCCCCTAAAACACCCTCCAGGGCAGAGGATAGGCAGGCCAGGCATAGACAAAAAGCCCTAGATAAGGAGTTTGATAAGGCGGTGAGAGACTCCAAGATGGCTGAAAACAGGCCATCTCTCCTCTGCTCCCACAAGATGGCAGGCAGCAAAACCAATGGGCAGATAGACAATATCTGACTGCCTGATCTACTAGTGGCTCAAGTATTGCAGGATTGATTTGTAGGGAAACCTCCAAATCAAGGCAAAAGGCACTCATAATAATTCTGAGCCACCACAAGGATTTTTGATTGCTGTACCTAGAAGCCAAGCCTCCAGCAGAACCAGACCTGCGCCTGAAAATAAAAAAAAGCCACCTTTACCCCTACAGTGGCTGGGTTGTGGCCTGAGGAGACCCACAGGCAAGAGATGCCATTCTTCATGAGAGCCTGGATCTCCCAAACAATTAGTCAAGAATTTCAGGCTTACGTCAACCAGCTGCGCCAGCTACCTGGTTTAGGCACCAACAGAGGTGTTCCTCAGGGGCAGGCTTCTGCAGAACAGCCGATCTACTTCAGAAATCGTTCTGCATCCCCTTCAGAAAGAAGCCAGTCTTATGTTTCCGAGAGAGACCTCTTTCCAGAGAGGGCTTTTCGGACGGGGAGTGGGAGGTAGCAGGTCCCCCCCTCCTTTAAGGACCTTTTCCAGCTGGCTCTTCAAGATTCTGCTGGTTAAGGCTAAGAGCACAGCTCATCTTAAAAAAGGGACAAGGTCACCTGGGATCTTCCCCAGAGGAGGAGGATCAGGAAGGTTACCTATTCACTGAGAAAGCATCTGTAGTGGACGCTGTACCTGTGCCCCAGACGTTTATGAATGTGATTAAAAAGCAGTGGGAGTCCCTTGGGGGGGGTACACTCGCCCCAGTGGGTCTGAGTCTACCTTATTTAATGGTTGGCGGCGGCAGCTGCAGGGTAGAATCCCACCTGAGGACCTCAAGGTGCATCAGGACTTAAATAAGATAATAGCCGCAGCTCAATCGACATCTAATGCCACCCACAAGTCAGCCAAAATTTCTTCCAGAGCCATGGCCTCATCTGTAACAGCACGTAGGCTCATCTGGCTAAGAAATTGGCAGATGGATGCCAGAAACAAATGGAAGCTGGTGTTTGCTCCCTTCAAGGGAGAGAGGCTTTTTGGGAAGGCCCTGGATCCCTTTTTTGATGGAAACCAGGGACAAGTGAAAGATCCTGCCCTCCCAGGAGAGGCGTTTTGATTACAGGTCTCCACCCGATTACAGAAAGCCTTCCTTTAAACGGGGAAGCTGGGGCAAGCTTTCCCTGGCAAAGTAGGCCCTTCATCCAAAGATCCTCATTTCAGGCTGATAGACCGGCCTTTGCCGCCAGAGGGCATCAGAGGCAAGATGACAGAAGGTCCTTTTCAAGTTCCAACAGACCTTTTAGATACAACAAGTGACATCCAAGCCTCCTCTCCCACAGGGGGCCATCTTGGACTGTTCTGGCAGAGGTGGGAACAGATTACGATGGATGCTTGGATCCTGACAACTTTATGGTCATGTCTCTCTCGGGAGTTCCTCTCCCCCCCCCCCAGTGCCTTTGTGTGCTGTCCTGTCTCAAGGGACCCCTCAAAGAGGGATCTCATGGAATCGGCAATCCACCATCTGCTGGACGTTCGGGCCATCCAGCCAGTTCCTGGAGACCAAGAGAGACAGGGGTTCTATTCAATTTGGCTTGTGATTCCAAAGGCCTCGGGGGGGGGTGGGGTGGCAAGCAATCCTAAAATTGAAAGGGCTCAACAGGCATCTAATCTACTGAAGATTCAAGGTGCACTCCCTCCCTCTATCCTACAGGGCCTGCGGGAGGGAGTTTTTTTTTTTTTTAAAGCTTCGGTAGACCTGACAGAGGCCTACCTCCATGTGCCCATAGACCCCAAACACCGTCAGTTCATGAGGTTTTGCTATAGCGGCCACCATTTTCAATACAGGGCTCTCCCGTTCAGCTTGTCATCAGCCCCATGGACTTTTACCAAGCTCCTAGCGGCCATAGCGGCATACCTCAGATACTTACCCATAAGGATCCAATACTATTTGGACGACATCCTGATAGGATCCTCTTCCAGACCCCAGGCGGAGGAGGATATGATGTTGACAATCAGGATCCTTGGAGAGCATTGGTTCTCGATAAACCTGGACAAATGCCACCTAGTACCATCGAACCGTCTCTTGCATTTGGGGGCTATTATAGACACCTTAACTGGCCAGGTCTTTCTCTCACAGGAGCATAGAGACAGTATAAGGGACGTTACATCACAGATCCTGTCTGCCAGAGAGGCACCTATCATCTTGCTGTCTCAACTTCTCGGCAAGATGATATTGTGCATCGGGATCGTTCCTGGGCCTGCTTCCATGCCCGAACCCTGCAGTAGTTCCTGCTCCCCTACCCAAAGGCGGGCAGGGGCGACTCATCAAGGAGGGTTCGCGTCCCCTTGCTGGTTCTTCATTCTCTCCATTGGTGGCAGTCCTGAACCATGGATCAGGGTTGCTTGTACAGGGAGCCCCAGAGGATTCCCATCACCATTGATGCCAGTCTGTATGGTTGGGGGGCCCACCTGGAAGTCCAGGTTAGGTGGTCATGGGAGGAGCTCGCCCTCAACATAAATTGGCTAGAGCTTGGGACTGCCTGCTTAACTCTCAAGGATCTAAGGCAGGAGGGGATGGGGAGACAGGTTCTTCTCCTCACAGACAATGCGGCCACCAAGGCCCACATAATCCGGCAGGAGGCACTCGCTCCAAATCTCTAATGTAGGAGGCGACTTGTGCAGGTAGGCAGAGAGACACCTGTTGTCCCTGTGAGCAGAAAACATCTCGGGAGTTTCCAATGTGCAAGCAGACTGGTTGAGCAGGGCCACAGTCGACAAGTCGGAATGGCGACTGCATCCCAGTCTGTTCCAGGAGATGACGGAATGGTTCAGCCATCCGATTCTGGATCTCTTTGCATCTCTGGAGAAGTCGCAGCTCCCGAGGTTCTTTGCACAGTTCCCAGCACTGGGAGCAGAAGGGGTCAACACTCTCCAGTGCAGATGGCCTTCCCCCCTTCCCCTGATTCCAAGGACAATCAGAAAGGTACTGACAGAAAGGACGGAGGTTCTGTTGGTAGCCCCTAACTGGCCCAGGTGCCCATGGTTCACCCACCTGGTGGGCCTGTCGATCGCCAGACCTGCACAGGATCTCCCTCAGCCAGGGCCCGATCGAGCACCCAGATCCAGCCTGGTTTCGGTTGACTGTCTGGTGCTTGAGCAGGTGCTCCTGAAACAGGAGAAGTTTTCCAGAGGGTCATTCAGACCATCCAGGTGGCCAGAAGATCTTCCATGACCAGGATATATGACACATCGTGGAGGATTTTCTGTGGCTGGTGTGCCAGTCACCTATTGGAACCTATTGCTGTGTCTGTGACAAATGTGTTAAGAGTTCCTGCAGGACAGGTTGGACAGAGGTCTCGCCCCCAGTACCTTGAAGAGACAGGTGGCTGCCTTGGCCGCGTTTTTTTTCGGTCAAGGACTCAACCACTCTGGCCCAACACCCCAGGGTGAAAGCCTTCCTTAGGGGAGCCACTAATTTGAAGCCACCGGTGGTCCACCGTTACCCCACCTGGGATTTGCCTAGGGTCCTGCAGGCACTGACTTCTCCCCCATTTGAACCCTTGCGTGAAATCACGCGCAAGGTTACATTCTTAGTGGCCATTATTTCAGCCAGGCGTATCTCGGAGTTGACGGCCTTATCCATCAGAAAGGACCGGTGCATTTTCCATGCAGACAGGGTGGTTCTGCGGTTGGGTCCTACCTTTCTGCCCAGGGTGAACTCCTTATTCCATCGCTCACAGGAGTTGATTTTGCCTGACACTTGTACCCATGCACTGGAGAGAAAATGGTACACCTTGGATGTTAGGAGGACCCTCCGTATATACATCAAAAGGACCTCCTCTTTTAGGAGGACTGAATCCCTGTTCGTTTCCTTTCAGCTGTCAACTTTGGGTCACAGGGTGACACCATCTACTGTGGGTCGCTGGCTTAGAGCCTGTATTGCAAAGGCCTATGAGTTACTGGCTCTTCCTGTGCCCAGGAGAATCACTGCGCACTCAACCAGGAGTGCGGCGACCACCGCAGCCTGGGCAATGCAGGCTTCGTTTCTGGACTTTTGTAGAGCTGCGACTTGGTCATCTGTGACCCCATTCATAAGACATTATAAAATTGACTCCTTTGCCTCAGCAGAGGCGTCCTTTGGAAGATGAGTCCTGCAGGGTGTTCATGTAGAAGTGGGGACCTCCGACCAATCCATTTCCCTCCCATAGGACAGCCATCAGACAGCTTTGGTATGTCCCATCCTGGATTCTCCCTTCGGCTCAGTGGAGAAGGGGCGTTGGTCCTACCTGAATGCTTCTTCTCGGGGAGCCGAAGGGAGAATCCAGTCCCACCCTGTATTCTGTCTGGTCAGAGTAGGAAGGAAATGTTTTCTTCTTGCAGTATCAAATAGTCTATCTGTTAGAGGACAAGGAGCAGCTGGATTCACTTCGACGTCGTTCAGAACTGGGGACCGTTACCAAGGGGTGTGTCCTCAGTTTTTCAACTCGGTCTACAGAGCTATGAGACTAGAGACTACCCATCCTGAATTCTCCCTTCGGCTCCCCGAGAAGAAGCATTCAAGTAGGAGCAACGCCCCTTCTCTCAGGTATGCAACAGTTAAACTGACCTGAAAAAATTGATTCAAATTCAGTTTTGCCATTAATTCATTTAACTAGCACTGTAAAACTTGCAAGGTGTTAACTTTAACAGCACACTTGTAATGTAACAAAGAAATTATTCTGTATTTTATGGTTGTTCTATGGATTGTTAAAATCCAGAAAATTCTTATATTGTCTAGGAATTCCCAGTTTTAAAAAGCATTGAGATATGCCAACTGTTCTATAATGTAATGTAATCAAAGGGATTTTATCATGGATTTCCAACATCCAACTTGCTGATAAGATAAAGAGTTAAGTATTTTGTTATGCCATACTGTATTATTATTTTCACTGCTGAAAAATTAACTTTTTCAAAATTAATTTTATGTAAATAAAGGTATTGTATTTGGTTTAATAAAAAGCACTTTAAAATTTAACAAAGATAAACAAAATTCCATATGACCAAGTTATGCTTTCTATTTTTGTTTTTCAATAGAGTGCAATGATTCTAATGAACAACCACTGCAACAAGATTGTTAAACCTATTGATGGCTCATGCTGCCAACCTCAGCCTCCTGTGACTTTGATACAAAAGCTAGCTTTTTGCTTTTTGGCTTCATCTGTAATTGGATATTTGGTTCTTGTTCTCATTCGTCGTAACAATAACCAGAAGAACAAGCTGTGCACTGATATGGAGAGTGGAGAAGAAAAAAAACCTGCCACTAATTCTCCAACAATTTCTACTCTAGAGACACTTTTCCAGTCCTTGTGCAAACTTGGCTTAATTATGGGCTACTTCTACCTGTGTGATAGAGCAAACCTATTTATGAAAGAGAACAAGTTTTATACTCATTCTTCTTTTTTTATACCAATAATTTATATCTTGGTGTTAGGAGTATTTTACACAGAAAATACTAAAGAGGTATCTGTTTCTTTTGTGCTAAAATTATGAACTTAGATTAATGAAAACAAACAGTAATGGAAAACAGTAGTAACCTTTGTATTGCTTTGTTATTACTGCTTTTAGATATTATAATCTTCAGTTAAATGGGAAATACAAATTGAGAGTTTAGTCCCATATGTTTTATTGGAAGCCAGTCTCATTGGATTCAGGGACTTGAATCAGCATAATAAACTAAAGTGATTATATTGTAAAACTACTAAAATAAAATTGCACTTTATGAACATGTATGTATGTATGTATGTATGTATGTATGTATGTATGTATGTATGTATGGTATTCAGCTTTGTTCGGGTATTTTCCCACGTCATTGTAGTTGTGCTTTTAAAGTTGTAGCAACGTTTCTGCTTTAGTTGATGCTATGACCTGTGGCTTCCATGTGTTGGAAGCCACAGAATCAACTTCAATGGCACCAAAACCCTAGCCACTATAGAAAACCCCAGCCACAGAATCATCAGAGAAGCCATAGAGATTGAAAAAAGACCAGAAAGCATGAATAGAAGAGATGATTCCACCAGACTGTCAATCATTTGGAAGCCTGCACTCACAAACAAAAAAATATCCACACCACTAGCCAGACAAGCACCTGGGCACAAACAGATCTCCCCTGATACCTCCAGCTCAAACACACCCCAACCAGGCACCCAGATGAAACCTAGCTTCCTAACAAATGATAGCCGTCCATTTACCCGGAGCCAAGCTGCACTAAAGGCCTCCAATAAAGGAATACAATGTTGCCAGCCAATCAAGATACAAAAAGAGCCCCAAAACAGACAAAAGATATTAGAAACACCAATCAAGCAGAACACAGCAAACTCCAAGACCAATAAACACAGACTAAGACTCCCAACCAATCAGGATGAAGAAAACACCATTCTGGCACAGCAATAGGCTGCCCCAAATTTAAATCTGAAACCACTATAAAAGTCTGACTCACAGATGAACACTATACAGAAGCCTGATGATGGCAGATGAGATTCTGCCGAAACGTTGCTACAACTTTAAAAGCACAACTACAATGACGTGGGAAAATACCCGAACAAAGTTGAATACCATACATGTAAGGACCCGCGAAAACTTAAGAAAACAAATATATATTTCTTATATATATATTATTTAATCCTATTTTTATTCTTTTTACCCAAAATTATTGACAATGTTGTTTCAGTGGACAACATTTAGTCAGCCAGAGAGCTCTTAAGCAAGGTGGTTCCTAAAATGCCTGTGTCCATTCTTCCCCTAAAAGTACTTCTTCATACAGTTTTGCGGCACAAATCACTTTCTGCTGTGTTTAAAAAGCTAACTGGCAAGAAGTATATGAAGTTTGTTAGCTGAAATGAAAATGAAAAGGTTTGATGGCCTTGCAGCTTATTCATAGCATTCTGTGCAGTCCTTTGTCTTGCAGTCCCTGTCTAATACTTCAGCATGCATACTTATGGTTAATTGCTGTTGTAATTATTAGCATGATAATTGCAGATGTATTTACTTATAATAGTATTATGGTTTACTTAATTGTTCTTTTTTCATTTACTTTGCACAGACTAAAGTGTTAAATAGGGAGCAAACTGATGAATGGAAAGGATGGATGCAGCTTGTCATTTTGATCTACCATATCTCTGGAGCAAGCACAGTAAGAATTTTTTTTTAATATAATTATTTTTCAGGAAAATAGACGTTTGGACTACAATATTAAATTTAAAATAATCTTTTAAAACATTTGTTTCATTGGGATGGTTAAAGTTTGTTTTGAAAGATATACCTTTGTCTCAATTTTCTTATTTTCTTGTAGTATGAAGTGATGTAATGTGAATAAAAATATCAATTAATCAGAATGACTGGATAATTTGAAAATAACATTATATTTTTATTTATTTATTGCTACCCTTATTATCCTTCCTTCATCTTATCTTTATGGTTCTCAAATTGGAGTACATTCACTTATGGAAGAGGGATTTGATTTTCTATTGGGGAGATTTGAAAACAGTCCTGAAATAGGTGCTAATTTTATCTCTGCATAAGATAATATTAGCAAACAATACTAATTGATGCAAATGAAATGTAATATCATTTATCCCCTCACTGGTGTGACATCTCTTTATGAGAGCTGTTTTAATTATGGCTCTTTGTGTATGGTTTTAAGAGTCACTATTTTGGTCTTCTAATGGAGTAGTTGGAACAATGCCCAGTCTACATATCTAAACCATTTTATTATTTTATTTATTATAAATGCTTCTATGTTATTTCCATTATCTGACTAAATCCTACATGCATACGTGTAAAAGGATCAGTCTCTTACATCATGAAATCAATGAATGGTTAATTGGGGATGTATTGAAAAGACCTGTAACACAAAATAAGTAGGGAATAGAGCTTTAACATCTAGTTATATATATTTACTGAAGCAAAACTAAAATCAAATGGATTTCATAAATCATTATTTTTAAATTGGAATTTAATTGATTACTTGGTTTTTTTTTAATGCTCCCATGTTTTTGTTTATAGTTCTTGCCAGTGTACATGCATATCCGTGTTTTGGTTGCTGCATATCTATTCCAAACAGGCTATGGACATTTCTCATACTTTTGGATCAAAGGAGATTTTGGCATTTGTAGAGTGTGTCAGGTAAGAAGCTTATGTATGACATTCAAGATTGACTACAGTCATAAAATTGGGTAAAGTTCTATATTTGGTACATTCTTGTAACATCCATTGAAGCTGTGCAAAGAATCATGTTTTTGTCTCTGAACCAATTATCTCTCTGTTGTAGCAAAGTTTCAGGCGTACATTCAAATTCATCATTAGTGCTAATTTGTAAATAGTGGATCTATTCTTACCAAAGTTAAAGCTTACAGGAAAAGGTTTACTCTATCTTAGAATGCCTAGACTTTTGTATCCATTGGAGGAACCTCTCTACATAGCTGTGCCTTTTAGAAGAGGACTTTCCTTTAATTTTATATTGAGATAAGAAATTATGAAAATGGAAAGACTTTGTTCTCAGCCTAATTAAGCAACTATTTTATAAAACTGGTAACTCTTTCAGAAAGAGACTTACCTCCTTCCCAAGCACTATAAAGCTTAGAAAAAAAAAAGACTCTAGTTTCTAACTGAAGTTCAGATAAACATATTGGTTCCAAGTTGTTGCCTACTAGAATTCTTGAATCACTATTATTTTCAATCAAATAAATTTTTTTATGAAGTGTCTGGCATTAAGTAATAAAAACAATAACAGCAGCAATACTACATATGCATCTGGACCAAAAAAAGATGGAAACGGGGGAAAAAATCAAAGAAAGAAATTGGATCTTGTAGTTTACCAAGATGCTACTGGAAACAAGAAGATGGCAAAATTGGCAGAACCACACAATGATCTCAAAGAAGGGGATCCTCTGGAGCCATAGATAGTTTGGGAACTGGCTCAAACTACTGGGGACCATGAGCTATGTTTAAGATTGATGCCAGTATCGGAAGTGGGGAGGTTTCCCTCCCAAGTGAGGGCTTGCCAACTACAGGAAGCCTACAACATGACAACTTTATAGAGAAAGCTGGCAGTGGACTAGATGAGATAGGCAAGATGTGGACCATTATGATGTGTGAATTGCATCAAGCTACTTTTTTCAGTCTTTAAGGATAGTGATAGAGAGGATTAAGATTGAGAACCAAGCAGACCAATGATAGTGATTGTCTCTCCCTCCCAACAAGAAAAGCCATGGAAAAGCTACTTTCTACATCCATGGTCACAAGAAAACATTGCACCAAAAGTGTTAGTCATCTTGTAATGGCTTGCCCACTATATATCCCATCATACTTTCAATCCCTTAAGAGCTGTTTAAAACCAAAATGCAAGTCAATACTTTTATTTAAAAGCAAACCATATTAGATTACAGATAATTTCACAGTAAGATCTTTATTTTAACATCCAATTTATTTCTAATTTCATTGGGCACAGATTTTTTAAAATCTTGCAAATTCCTTGTGAGTGCAATTTGTATGTTCTTGACTGCAAACTGGTTAAGCTGGAGAACTTGGAAATTGCTCTGTGGGTGTAAGTCAAAGTACTAAGCTACCATTGCAATTTGAGATTATATTCCAATGTAGACATTTCATTTATTAAAATAGAAGTGAACTTTTCAGATGATACACCTTTAATAGCAAGATCTTGTTTCTGTTTTTGTTTACCATCCACAAAATATCAGGCGCTGTAATTGTAGATAACAAAACTGATATGATCAATGTGTTTCTAAATCTCTAATCATTAGCTGGCTCTACTAATTAATGTAATGTGTTCCCCTCTCAAAGTAGAATATGCCTTTTTTGTGTCATAGGGTGATTTTCAGTAGCAGAGAACAGAGAGCTTGTTATCTCTAAATTATCTTATTTTGCTCTACAATCCTTCTCCAAAATAAGTGAACTGGTATATTAATTTTTGTTCCATTATTTTACTATTCAAGTGCTATTAGTTAATAGTTTTAATGTTAAAGTCCCTGCATAGCAATAGGAATTGTGGGGAATACGGTCAGCACTGGCAGTATAACTAATCTTAAACTTCTATGTTGAACTGGAATTCTGCAAATCTGTTTAGACCAGGAGTCTCCAACCTTGACCACTTTAAGACTTGTAGACTTCAATTCCCAGAATTCCTCAGCCAGCTAAGCAAAGCAAAGGTGGCTGAGGAATTCTGGCAGTTGAAGTCCACAAGTCTTAAAAGTTGCCAAGGTTGGAGACCCCTGCTTTAGACCATCTGACTGGCTCTATCACAGTAAAAGGGAGATATCTTGCCTAGATCTGAACATCTATAGTTTGAATTTATATTCCAAAATGAACACAGATTTTCTTGTTGCCTAAACAAGAAAATGTTCTATTAGAGACTTTTAGGGTTTTTTAAACTGAATTTTAACTCAACTTTTTTAGAGTATAAGTTACAAAATTGTTTCTCATATAAATTGTAATAGAAGTAATCTAAACTACAAATATGCTTAAAATAGTCTGCCACTTCTGTTGAAATTACAATCAGATTAAGATTATATTAAAATATACAAACAAATGTCTGTACTATTTCATTGCCAAATACTTAGGTATTTTTCTCAATATTAACAGGTTTTGTTTCGACTGAACTTCCTGGTTGTGGTGCTATGCATTGTAATGGATCGATCTTACCAGTTCTATTACTTCGTTCCTTTAGTCACTTTCTGGTTTTTAATCATATATGTTACATTAGCTCTGTGGCCTCAAATTATCCTGAAGAAAGCCAATGGTAAATATTTCATTTTAGACACCAAAAGAACTGTTAACATAGCTAACAATGACCAACTAATACTCATTTTTTCTACCAGCATTTGAATATCTTAAAATTGCTCTATTCATTTCCCCATCTTTGCTAAGTGGGAATTTACTAAAAGTTATATATGTGGCTCTTTTTGTGCACAAAACAATTGTTTTCAAGTGGCCCAAACAAAAAAATGTACAATAAATGGAGTAAAATGAGCTTCTTTTCTTAGATATGATTACTATAGACAGAAGTGTTCACGTCTGTAGAAAATTCCAGTTAAAAGGTTTCATTGGAGATGGTATGATCAGATGTTGTTGATGGTTGTGGTGATGGCTGAAGGGAATGTCTGGAGGGAAAGATTGGGGGCTCTGACATAGAGATGATGCACTAGAAAGGACAAAGCATTCACACAGTACTCTCTTGCAGCTCAGTATATGGTTGTCCAAATCCTACCAAGTAGTCATTCAGTGTACTGACCTATTCACGGAATTTACACAATGTGTTTACTGTATTAAAAATAATACAGAATTTTTAGAATTTTCTAAAAATGAATAACAATTTCTCTTCTTTGTTGCTTTTCTACAGGTAGTTTCTTCTGGCATTCTAGCTTGCTGTTAAAATTAGGATTCCTGTTCGTCTGCATTTATTTTTTAGCATACTCTGAGGTTTGTATTGTACTTTAAGTGTGGTAGAATACAAATTCAAGCTAGAATTAACACTTAAGAGAAAGCATTCACAATGTTGGAACAGGCAAGGTAAAAATCTAATGTGTCTGAAAAGAACAGGGTATTTTCGTTGAAAACAATTAACATGCTTTTAGATCTGTGGTAATGCATTAATTGTTTTCTGATAAATTGGGTGTTGAAATGCCTGACAGTCCAAAGACAATGCATCTGTATTCAAAATGCACATTAGTCTATGCTCTTTAATTATAGAGAGAGGGCGTTAGTTATTTAAAAGCTTTTATGTTTTTATTTTTCTGCATTTACTATTAGTAAACATGGTGGTAGAATATTAGGAACAAAAAATGTTCTAAAGAGAAGTCAAGGAAAAGAATACTTGGATGTTTTATTAAGGATATGTGTGTTCGTGTACACATACAAGCAAACAAACAAAGCACATTCTGAAACAAACTACAAGAATTGCCAAACCACCACAAACAAAAGCATATCATGGAGCTTATGGTCTTGTGAATCGTACTGAATTTTTCAATATTTCTGGATAAATGTGACTCAAAATGATCTATTCTTTATATGCCCTATATAAACAAGTATAATTTTGACCCATTTATTTAATTGAGTTCTCTTTATGTAGTTTTAGGACTTGTCAGGAAAAGAGATATTTATCCAAAAAATATTTTTAGAAAGGTTCACAAATGTTTAAAATTGTGTATAGTTTATTTAACAAAATAAACTATAAAAAAATGAGAAAGTTTTTGTAATAAAAATGGACACTTATGGAAACACAGCTGAAGAATGAGTTGTTTATATTTTTCATGTTTGAGACGCATGCTTATATGTTGCGTTGTTATATATAATAATTTACTTATGCATGCATACATTGCTATTTACCAAATGCTGTACTATTTGTAGATATGTGCAATAGGAATTTTATATACAGATATGGATGTCCATGGAGACATATTACAAATAGTTCTCTTACAGTAGTTCATTTCGTGATTGTTCAGAATTATAACGATGCTGAAAAAATGACATGACTTTTTTCATTCACGACTAATGTAGTATCCCGATGGTTACATGATCAAAATTCAAATACTTGGAAACTGATTCATATTTATGACAGTTATAGTATCTCAAGATAATGTGATCACCTTTACCCACTTTCTGACAAGCAAAATCAATGGGAGAGCTAAATTCACTCAACAATGGTGTTACTAATTTAACAACTGCAGTGATTCACTTAACAACTGTAGCAAGAAAGGTCATAAAATGGGGCAAAATTCACAACAAATGTCTCACTTAGCAACAGAAATTTTGGGCTCAGTTGAAGTCATAAGTCAAGGATTACCTGTAATATAAATCTATACACAGATGGATGTCTGTTGAGAGCAGGGAATATACATGATGAAACTTGTATGATTACATCACTGCAAGTATATCCTTTTGATGACATGGTTTGCAAATGTTGCTGGCTATATAGCAATAGTACTTAGACTTATATACCGCTTTATAGTGCTTTACAGCCCTCTCTAAGCGGTTTACAGAGTCAACATATTGACCCCAACAATCTGGGTCCTCATTTTACCCACCTCGGAAGGATGGAAGGCTGAGTCAACCTTGAGCCTTGATGGGATTTGAATTGCCAAATTGTAGGCAGCTGGCTGCAGAAGTAGCTTGCAATACTGCACTCTAACCACTGCGCCACAGAGGCTCCTGTATATAAATAAATATACTATAAATGTATATATATAAATATAAAAAAATATACTATATTTCCATATTTTTTAGCATTCAACTTTATAATTAGCCTTTTTATTAATCATCCTGAAGATTTTTAGTACAGTAAATATACTCTTGAATAGGCAAAGGTCTGCAGGCTATTGAGGACATGGGGAATTCAGCCTTATAAAAATGCACACTCTATGATTAATCTTAAAATACTATTTCCTTTTCAAAGAAGCAATTATTGTACTAATAATTACTATGTAATTATATTAAGACTTGGGAAGTGAATGAATTAATATATTTGCCCATTATATTGAAATATGAAATTATTTCATTTTGCAAATATTTAGGAATAAAAGGTGTTAAGGAATAAAACAAGTTTTTTCTCTAGCATAAGATCTTAATGGAGTATAATGCTTCATGAATGTAATGTTTTGCTAAAGAAAATGTTAACATATGCCAGATGGAGTCTGATGCTAAATAACTTTTTCCTATTATTAAATAATCAGATTAACTATATTTTCAGGATGTTTTCTTTTCATATATAGTGGATATAAAATGTCTGCACATCCCTGTTAAAATGCCAGATTTATGAGATGTAAAAAAATAAGTGAAGCATAGTGATTGCAGTGCTTTTCTTCAGCTGGAGCTGACTTTAGTCAAGGTGGGCAGAATTATACCCAGTTCCAAATATCAATTAATTTTGTCCAAATCTTCAGGCTTCAGCTAAAATGCTGAAGACGAAGAGGGATTTCATCTTTCAACATGGTGATTCAAAGTATACCTCCAGATTAAGGAAGGAATGGCTTCACTAGATGAAGATCAAGGTTTTGGAGTTGTCTGGGCAGAACCCAGACCTGGAACCAATTGAAAATATATGGAGTGACCTGAAGACGGCTATGCCCAAGAGATGCCCTCTCAGTCTGACAGATTTGGAGCACTTTTGCAAGGAAGTGTAGGCAAAGATCAAAATGTGCCATGGTGATAGGCTCTTACCCCAAAAGTCTGAATGCTGTCATAAAATCAAAAGTTTCAACAAAGTATTAGTTTAAGAGTGTGCACACTTATGCAACCAGGTTATTTTATGTTTTTATTATCTTTCACACTAAAAAAGATTTAAATCCAATATTTTTTAATTGAATTGTGCAGCTTACATGTTATATTAAAGGTGAGGAAAATATGAAGTGATTTATCTTCATCTTATTTTTTTACATCCTGAAAATCTGAATGGATGTGTGGATTTTTTATCAACTGCATGATGAACTATAGAATTTTGTATTTTCATCCAAATATATTTCTACTCCCAGAAATTGAGTATTTGTATCAGAGGACCTAGTACTCTAACATAGCTGTTGTGTACATATATGTTTGTTTCTTACAGGATCTGTTTGAAAAGGTTTTTTCTATATGGCCATTGTCCATGTTTTTTGAACTAAATGGGAGCATCTATGAATGGTGGTTTAGATGGAAATTAGATCGATACGTATGTATTTTTTAAATTTTTCATAAGTATTTTTATGTGATCTGACTATAGCTATGCTCTCATTGCTGAAAATTACGTTTGAATTATAATTTCAGCTTCAAAGCAAAATAAAATTTTAAAAGGGGAACAGAAATTTAATGTTCCAACTATAATGTTAAATTAATATTTGCTAAATGCTGAGATAAAGCAATATTCTTTTCTCTTACAGGTTGTTTTCCATGGAATGTTGTTTGCTTTTATTTATCTAACTTTTCAGAAACGACAGGTTCTCTCAGAAGGAAAGGGAGAGCCACTCTTTCCTACCAAAGTTTCAAATATTTTCTTATTTATTTCAGTAGTGTTTTTTCTGGTAAGTTTTTAAACTGCAATGGCTAAATACAATTTTTATTAAATTAGACGCTTAAGTGACATGTGATCAAGAATAGACATCTATATATACTAGTCTGAAAAGGGACGAGTTTTAAATTTGAATGATTACATGGATATTTATCTTATGGGTGAATGCAATATCTGTTTTCATAAATAGTTGCTTTATTTGGCTCATAACTTTGCTTTATATTTGTAGACATATTCCATCTGGGCAAGTAGCTGTAAGAATAAAACTGAATGCAATGAAATGCATCCTTCTGTTTCAGTTGTGCAGGTAATTATATTATCTGCCATGTCGATGATTAAATTGACACATAGCTAATAAAGTATAAAGTATTATATTTTGTAAAGCAATTTTGAACTGGTATTTCTAAGGAGAGCAGAGTCAAATTAATTACCGCAATAATTAAGCATTTTGTTGATCAGTGAAGCAGGAGTTCCTAACCCTCAGGCTGCCCATTGGGAACCAGGCCATTCAAATGACGGGCGAGCACACAAAACTTTATTTGTGCATTCACAGGAGCTAGGTTGCATGTGTAAAACCTGCCTCTCCACCGCCGCTGCTATGGAGCCAGAAAGGTTGGGTACCACTTCAGTGGAGTATACAGCTGTTGTACATTTTATAACAGACATTCCTGGTTAATTTTACTTTCATTAGACATAAATTATGGATTCTACCACTTAAATATTTCTAATCAGAGATGTGAAAAATGGGGTATTTTAGCAGTGGAATATTCAGTGTTTTCTCATGAAATTTTATATTTATTCCTAAGAGTATGTCAGTATGAGCATTTTTGACATTCTTCATTTTGCCCTGCAAAATAATCTTTTGGAATACCATCTGTGATGAATGTACTTTTGGAAAAGCACAAATCACATCCATTCCAGGGGCTAAATTAAATATTTTGGGAGTAAAATGAAAAAGTGCATATCCCAGCGTTCAGTCTCCTCACAACTGTACAGAAAAATATTTTGGATTTAAGACTTTTTTTTTCTTTCAAATTAAGCCTGGTAGACATTGGAATAGGATTCTTCAGCATCTCTAGTAAATCTTTGTTCCAAATTTCTTTTTTGTATCATATGAAAGCCTCAACAAACTATTGTATGCACTCTACTATTGCATGATAACCATATAGACACTTGCAATCCTTTAATACTTAGCAATATATGCGACCCTTGGAGCAGGAATTGCTCACTGTGTGCTGAATTCACTATGGCCTAAACTTAGGTCAGCAATTTGTTGTAACTCAACTTATGACTAATAGATCTTCATTTTTGAGGAAGTATTTGTAAAGTTATTCAAGTGTAGGTTGTCATTTTTTATATGATAAAATTTAGCTTTTTGGTTATTCCTTGATAATTTTCATGTTAACAGAATTTGAATTTCTTATACCATAGGTCAGTGGTGGCTAGCCTTTTTGGGCTCCCGTGCCGATAATTGCGTGCACGCTTGTCTGCTCATGCTTGCGTGCCATCACTCAGAAGGCAATGCGCGCAGGGACCCCCCATGCTCCCTGCGCATGCGCAACCCATGCAATCCGCACTGCGTGCTTCTGCATATGCGTGCACGATCTCCCACACACATGCCACGTGCTTCTGTGCAATCAGCTGGCAGGCGGTGCGCACGCCTGCATAGTAGACCTTTTCTGGGCGAGAGCTCGCTTGCCAGCAGTAATGGCTCTGCGTGTCACTTCCGGCACACGTGCCATAGCTTTGCCACCATGGCCATAGGTTGTGTAACCTAAATGCATAGCATAAGCAGACTATATTTTTATATGGTACTTGGTTTTTGTCTTTCAGATTTTAGCTTTCATCCTAATTAGGAATATACCTGGCTATGCTCGTTCAGTATACAGTTCATTTTTTGCATGGTTTGGCAGAATTTCTCTTGAGGCAAGTAGCATCACAGTTCTAGTTTTAAAACTGAAATTTCTAAAGTGAGTGTAATAAGAATTCATTAATATAGCATCATATAGCAAGCATATGAGCCCTCCAAAATCTTTAAAATTCCGTATTTTTTGCTCTATAAGACGCTCCAGAACATAAGACGCACCTAGCTTTTGGGGAGGAAAACAAGAAAACAAAAAATCTGCCTCTGTCATTCAGCCCCAGCATGTGGCTTGTCAGGGCTCTGCTCCATTCCACCACCACTGGTCAGCTAAGTGACAGTTGGACCCCGGCCTTCCATATTCCAGCCAATCAGCGGGCTGTCCAACCAGAAATGGCACTATTGCTGCCTCCTCTGTGTTTGCTGCCTCCTCCAGGGAACACTGGAGCCTTCGCCAGTGTTACCCAGCTATCGCCACCACTGCCTATCAACCTCCCAGAATACTGCCGATCAGCTCTTCCAAATGGCAGGGATCGCTGCTGCCTGTTGGCCCCACCGCCTATTGATCCCTGCCGCCTGGAACAGTTGATCAGTATTATGGGAGGCTGATCCAACTGCCGATAGGCAGCAGCAATAGCCAGAAGGAGGCAGCAGACAGGCACAGAGGCCAAAAAGGGGTGTGCGGAAGCTGAAAATGGGGCGTGAGGCGGAAAATGGCCAAAGGGTGGGGCTGATGGATGGGTGAGGCTTCAGCAATATTCATTCCATAAGACACACAGACATTTTCATCCACTTTGGGGAGACAAAAAGTAAATCTTATGGAGCAAAAAATATGTTACTACTCATGGATTGTAATTTTTAATGTGATGCAAAATGAAGTAAAGTTAGAGTTAAATGAAAATTATGTTTTACCTCGCCTCTCATCCCATAGTTTTGACCCCTGATATTTTTTTTGTAAAAATGAAGCCTTGTGACCCACATGGACAATTACACAAATATGGACAGTTTTGAAAAGAGTGTCTTGTAGCAGTTTAACATGAGTACCACTAGGAAACTTATATTAAAATCTACTCTTAGGCATCCAAGCCTCCCGAATGACTTGGCTGGTGTTTCATTCTGTCATTGCAACAAACGTCACCACATGATTTATGTGGGAAAAATAGAAGAGAACGTTATTGGGTTGCCTTGATACAACTAATATATAGCAAAAGCAATAGCACTTACATTGCTTCACAGTGCTTCACAGCTCTCTCTAAGTGATTTAGAGTCAGCATATTGGCCCCAATAGTCTGGGTCCTCATTTTACCAACCTCGGAAAGATGGAAGGCTGAGTCAACCTTGAGCTGATCAAGATCGAACTTCTGGCAATCAGCAGAGTTAGCCTATAATACTGCACTCTTAAGTACTGCACCACCACGCAGTGGTAAAATTAATTGTGATTTTTACCCATTTGTACAAAAGAATTCAGATTTGATATTCATTGTGGATAAAGAAAGCAACTTGGATTCCCACTTGAATAAAAGTCACCAACCCTTACTAGAGGGAGTTTGCTTTTTCATCAGTTGGTGGGGTAGAGATGGTGCATTACTGTTGTAGACATAATCTGTTTCCACTAAGCTTAGAATATGTGGTAACAGTCCATGTGTTCAAATGTCTTATGGTATCACATAGTTCTAATTATTGTTATATTTTCTTTCCAGCTCTTCATCTGTCAGTATCACATCTGGCTAGCAGCAGATACAAAGGGAATCTTGGTCCTTATTCCAGGAACCCCCATGCTCAATATTATTGTCAGCACTTTTATATTTGTCTGTGTGGCTCATGAGATTTCCCAGATTACAAATGATCTTGCACAGATTGTTGTTCCAAAAGATAATGTAATGCTGCTGAAAAGGTTAATATGGGCATGTGTGTTTTTCTCCGGATTTCTCTTTTTATCATCTTTTCAAAAACAGTGAAGATGTTAACTTCCACAAAATCCTTCAGTCATTGCTTTAGCTTCATTTTATACCTCCTGAATCAAATGATAATCAGCAGGAATTACATACTCCCTCAATTTTGCTCCTGTTCCTGAGGAGCACAAGAAAAAGAAACATAAGAAGTACACTAAACATGTATATGTTGCCTAAGGATAACAGCCGTTCAAGAAAATAGGAGTGCATTATATACAACTGTACGGGGAGAAAAAATTGATTTTTCTGCTGGATGATTATTCTGTTTACAAACCTTTCTAAAATTAATGTAACAATTGAGCAAAATCAGCTCAGCTAGAGGCATTTAAGACTTTTTCTGGAAGCATTTCTTAAAATGATTAATAATTATTTACATCCACTGCATGGAAAAGCAAAACTGCTTATGCTGCAACAAATTACATAACCCACCTCTTGATAGCATTTTGAATTCCTGGAACCACATAGAGAAATCATTGAAGACTATTAGGCTTCAACAGTACTGCATAGCATCTGGGAACAAAATGTCTGTAGTGATTTATTTTAAGTTTCTGGGTACATGTATTATTTCTGGGGAACTTCTCAAGAACTGAGGGATAAAAAGACACTGAAATATAATAATGTTTACAAACTGCATTTCAGTTCACTAGATCTTCAGCAATTTCTCTGAGTTTAATAGTTGATGTTTACTTTGAATATTTTGAGCAGTCTTATTTTTCTTTCACTATTTATTTTTAATCAGTATTTTCAAGTCTCTTTAATTTCAAACGTTAATTGGAAATTTAATATTTCCTGTGATTTTCTTCTGAATTCTCCTTTCTGGTATACCATTGAATTAGTTTTTTCTTCTTTTCATGAAAATAATTTTATTGGAACCAGAGAAGTTTTTATCTGACACACTTCTGCAAAGAAGTTGGGCATTTAGCTGTGATTGCTCTGTGATTTCTGTAAGAATTACTTTTTGGCTTGGGAGAAAGTTTTTTTTTTTCTTTTCAGAATTTGCATGGACTGCATGAGAAGGACAAAAAAATTACCTCCTCAAATATAGGAATTTCAAAGCTATTTTACCAATCACTGTTTTAAAAGGGCTATAAAGCGGTTGCAGTTTCTTTTTGAAATTGATCATGCACAATCCCATGCAAAATAGGTAGTTCAGGAATAATATTACAAAGTTTTAAAATATAAAATGCTTATGGTTTGCATATGCCCTTCAAATTCCATTAATAATTAGTTACATTCTCAGTAGTATTTCTGTTCCTATTCACAAGCATGCTATACAGATGTTAAATATACAGTAATTGAATTTGAAGGAAATTTGACTTAATCTGAAAAATTTAAGTGGAACATGCCAATTCTAATATTTTAATTCTGGCAATTTGGAGTGTATTCCTGGGCATTTGTAGTCAAAATATAAGTATTATCCAGTATACTAACATTTGTATGGAATATGTAGATTCTAAGATGCATATTCACATTAAAATTTCATTCAGAATTTTCAGCACTAAGTTTGGGAACCGGAGACTTGTGGTGAAATAGTGTGTGTAATCTACATAATTTATTTTGCATTGAAAACTAAAAAGCATTTTGAGGTGCTTGGGAAAAGTTGCTGAACAAAGAAATGTCTATCTTTTGGGGGTAAAGTGACACGTTGGGAGGTATGTTTATGGTATGTTAATTGGGGACTTAGCTTTGATATCAGTTGCAACATGTCCCTAATATGTCTGCATGTTGCATCCAGTTTTAGCACTTGAAGAATGAATAGACAGTATTGTTTTCTATGCATATGTACAATTATAGGGCTTTTTATTTATTAATGTGTTTTGATGTATGGAATTAGAAACTCGTAATTCCCGTTGTAATAGATTATACTAAACAATGGGAAAGAAGAGGAAATCCCACTAAATAATAATGGGAAAAATAGGTTTCAAACTGTTAAATGTTTGTTACATTAGCTTCTTGTCTAAGTCCTGTGTTCATTTATTTCATAAGGTGTGAAAAGTTCTGTTTTACCATTAATTATTTGCATTTTTTCCCTTCAGTTTTGTTTAACATGGATAGGCTGGCAAGTCAGGAGTTGAATGTACAAATGAGATCCAGTGAGAATTTATGTTAGGATGGAAGTGTTTTGTTGTTATAATCTGAGTATATAGATATTTTATTTATCTGTTGTACAGGTTTGGTTAAAGATTATTTTTTAAGTTTGAAATATTGCACTTGTTTGCTATATATTTTTTAAAGAATATATTTCAAAGTTATGTGAAAAAAATGAAGTAATTTAAGGTTTAAATAAATGTGGTGTGCTTATTTTTGTACTAAAGGAGCATCAATTAAGTAAAGGAGTGTTATGTGTATGTGTGTCTTTTTTTAAAAAAACACCTTTCTGAAGTCTTTTAAACATCTCTGGCTTATCATCTGACATAAAATACATGAAAACACTACAATATTACTTGTACAATTCTTATATAAAATATTGCAAAAATATTGTTATAAATAAATCCTTTCATAAAAGGCTCCAGTAAAAAAATAGGACCTAATAGTTATTTTGCTGTGTATCATTTAAAATTACTGTCTCAGATTTGTGGAAAAGGAAAATGACCTTGAATTACAATCCCTTCATAGAAAAATTAGGTAGAGAAAAAAAACTGTTTTGATACAATGTTTCAATTATCCTTTGGGTTTTTTTCTCATAGCTATAGGAGTAAGAATGGTGATTGTGCAAAGTGTTATACAAACACAAATTGTGCAAAACTTTGTTGCTTAAATTTGGTTGAAAAATTAAATGGCTATTTAAAGTTTTATGTAATTAAACTACATTCCTACAGCAACTTGGAAAAATAGCTCTGCTTTCACCCACTGATAACTGTTTTAGAATCTAAACCCTTCTTTAACAAAGAATAAAGGATTTTTCACATTCTTCAACAAATCTTCAGGCAACTTGCCCAGATCATAAGACAGAGTGAATAGTAGTTTTATCATCACAAATTTTATGATGTCTCCATTGGTCAGTTTTGTGTGGTTGTTAACAATAAAATAATCCGTAGTAAAATTCGTCACAGGATGATGGCTAAAATGGCTGCCAAGTCAGTATGTTGAGGTCAATTGCTTGGTTAAAGGAATTAGGAATCTTCAGGCATTCTGGGATGCCAAGATCTTGAAAACTGACTCTGCCAGTTTCCCCAGGAGATTGCAATGGGGGACTATCATGTGGGATGTGATTGATAGATTAACAGACCCTACCAATGCCCTTTGCTCATCCTACTCCCTCCATCTTTTAGTTATAGTTGATAATTTGAAATTGTATAGTGCTTTATTATATTCATGTTTTTTGTATTATTTTTTTAACATTGCAAAAATGTTAAAAAATCCAGAACATATTGCAGTGAGATGTGTCGCAAACAAATTTAATAATTAAATAAAATAAAATAAATAACAGTGTATATATCAGTTGTGGATCTTCATTTCTTGATCCATCAGCAGGGGTATTATATTTTCCTTCATTTTATTATTTGCGTCTCCCTTCTATTTGCAAATTTTCAACAACACTTTTTCATCACTGCATTCTCAAGGAATGCAAGAGAGTTCTCTCACCATTCACCAGTAATTTTTGGAATAATAATTCAACTATTCCAGAATCCTTTACTCAGCAGATCAAATTTGTTTAGCAATTAGATGCCTCTTCAGTTAATATTTGGAAATTGCAACAATTGAATATGAAAGAATATCTCTAAAATTTGATGAAGAAACTACATGACAGTAAGGCAAGTTCTGTGCATTATGCAAAAAGATTTTGTAAGATGTCATGAGGTTTAAAAGTGGGACTTCATTGTTTTGTGTGGATGAGAATAGGTGCTCAGGGGCAGCACCATCAGTATCTTATTGGACAAAATTTGTTCAATAGTCAGAATCTTGGTTCAATTTATTTAGAATATGCAACAGAAGACTAATATTTTTTCATTTGGGGAGAGGTCATTAGGAATTAGAAATATTTAGCAAATTGCAATTTAAAAACTTTATTAAAACTAGATGTAGCTGGAGTAATGAAAAATAATGCTAAATGCATTTTCATTCTAAAAATACAGTATGGAATAATAGTACAGAGGAAATCAAGATTAGTGCTAAGAATAGAATATATTCTTAATTAGCAATATCTAGTATTGGTAACTTTCTGATTTAACAATTTCTATATACGAAACATGGCAGAAAAAGAATTATGCTAGTTAAAAACGTCCTGCAAAATGACTGCATTAAATTAAAATGCAACATGCTTTAACTTCACTTTTTAGTTTTCTAACAAAACAAAACCTTAACATGAATACTGAACATTGTTAACATAGTATAAAAGAAGAATACTTTAACAATTATCTAGTTGAAATAATAGCTGAGTACTGTATAAATGATTTAATTAACATACGAAAATTAGTATTTTACAAATTTGTTGAAAATACCCAGTATAAAAAGATACAGTACATGTAACAATATGGAAATGATATTATTTGACATCAGAATATTCTCTTAGGCATGCATTAGAAACATTCATGTGTCAATAGAGCAAATAAGGAAATGAAATCTTGTATTGGAGTTTGATTTAATTACAAATTAATTGCTTCTGTAAATTTTCTTTCCTCAGGGATACCATTTACCTGGAAATGACAATTCATAAGTGTATTAGATTTCAGAAGTTAATATAGTTTTAAATTATAGGATAATTGTGATGAATCTAGACCAGATTTAAAAGATACTTATATATTGAACTTGTTCTGCATAAAGTTAAAACAGTGACAAAATAAACTGGAGGACAGAATTTGTAGTTCTTCAGGTGTTCTTGAACTATGACTCCCAGCACCTCTTATTACAGGTCATGCTGCCTGCAACTGCTGGAAACTTGATTAGCAATAAAGGAGAGCTTAGATTCTTCTTTTATCATTGTTTATCACCAGATAGAAAAAAAGCAATACTAATGTAATACTTGCCTCCAATCTTTGAAATGTTGTCATGCGAAATTCTCCTTTAATCCCCGAAAGCAGCAATAAAAGTAACAAGTAAATTGAATACAGATCTCCCACTTAAATGAATTCCTATCATAATTTTCCAGAGAGATGGCCTTAAAAGTTTTTTACAGCCAAAACTAGTGTGTTGTGGCACCTTGAAGACTGATGAACGCTTTACAGTAGCATAGATTTTTAGGCTTATCTCTTATATATCAGCTATATGAAGTATCCAACACTGACAGCTACCAAGCACATAGGCTGCATGAAATGGATAATACTACATAAAAGCTTAGCATAAATTACTTTTTAAAATGCTGCTCTCAATTTCTTCTTTTAAATGAACCTTCTATCTAGTTTTTTCCATTTATGAAGCATTTGCAAAATGGAAAAAAATCCTTTACTTAAGAAACACAGCTGGATTCAGGTAGCTTTCCCAGACTGAAATTGGGATTTTTCCTTCACGCGTAGGATGAAATAGAGCTGTTTTGTTCCAGGGGAAGAGCCAATAGAAATCCCATAATAGCTCATAAGATGTGGGGAGGGGAAAAAGGGAAAGCATTCAGAAGATCAAGAAAGAAGGAGCGAGCTGATGGAATATGCCATATTGGACATTCTGTACAGCTGAAAGGAGTGAGGGTGCTAGTGGGATGGAGGTTGGTGAGACATTGGCAGCCTCTCAGACAGAAAAAACGAGTTGATGAATGGAATATGACAACTGGGACATGCAGAGACAAAAGATGGGGTGATTTGCACAAATATTAGACCCATCTGGATTTTATTTTGTCCAAATACTTGAAAAATCAAGTGTTCTGGGTTTTGGCTTTGCCAAGTCATACCTGACCTGAAATGGTTTAGATGAACCTCCAGATTCAAAATAAAACATTTTCCTTGTGGTCTGCATAGCTCAAAGTTTACTTTGTTTGCCTGCCTGCAATTTTTAGACAGAAATTAGAAACAACCCACAATTCTATCTATGCCAACGTAACTGCATTTAAATGCATTTTGATAATTAACAGTAATGCAAATCTCTCCATCTCTTCTCACTCTGCTCTGTGAACGATGGTCCAAGAACTATGCAATTAAAGAAAAAAAGATTGCAATACAGTAATAAGGATCTGCAAAATCTCCTGCATAATGTATTCACGCAATTAATAGCCCATTTTGGATTCTGTGTTGGTTAACTGAAACATGTACTTCTGTTGCAGACAGAATCCAGGGCAGGACTGGTTGAATCTGGATGCAGTCCAAAATGTTATAGTAGTCTACAACTTTTTAGTGTTCTCTTCTGTTCCAGTTATATAGTTAGATTTGCTGTCTGTCTTTTGGGTGTTAAACTGTTATATCTTGAATGCTTCAGTTTGGACTAACAGAAGAGGAGGGAATAGTTTTGTCTCTATCCTGGTTTAAGTTGGATGGTGAGTGAGGTGATCTGGCTGGAGCTTTGGTTAATATCAACAGGCATTACAGAGTGCATGGTACAGCAAGGGAGTCATTCTGGATTTAACCATCCTTAAACAGATGGTGACTAAAGGGTGAGCAACAAAAGAAGAAATTGCTACGAGGGATCTTGACTAGACTAGTCGGGGGTTTCTTTTCAAAAGGATGATGCTCTTGACAGCAGCAGACCACTGGTCCAGGCTGAAGAAAAAAGTGGATTGTTTTTTCTATCATACTTTGCTTTGGTTTCTCAGAATATATGCTACTGCTGTTTCTTGTATAGATTCATGCATGAAAATTGGACTCCAAGTTAGTGAATTAATGTCCTATGGTTTTCAAATAAGCTGATGTAATGTTGAAATTGAATTAAAGGTGTGTGTTCATGCATATGTACTACTGTTCACAGGCAAGACATGAAAATACAAAAAGTACCAGTACTGATTGTTTTGGTTAACCTGCAACTTAGGTGATTCAATGTATGTGCATTTTAGTTCCTCTTGGGGTTGAATTTCTAGAGTCTTTGAATATATATTTCCCCTTTAAAGATATTTTGGAACTTCCACAATCAACAAAAGGATATTCACAGCTAAACTCAACAAGATATCATCCATGTTGAGTTTTGCTATTACTGTTATTATTGTCGCTGTGAACTACAATAACCTAGATGGCTCCTAGAACTGGTTATTCAACAGATCAGTAGAAAACATGAGACTTGTTCTGAATCCCATTATTTTCTAGAAATAGAGCATCCAAACCATTTTTGTGTTTCGTTTAACCAAACTAGGAAGAAACAACTCTTTCCAAATTTTGTTTAATATGAACTACAGTTAGTCTGATATCAGATTGTCAGAACTTCTGGAACATAGTATTTTGTATGACTCCATAAAATTTCCATTTTGTATAAATTTCATTCCTTTATAATCTAGCTCATTTATTTTTATTTAATAAATAAATAAAAATTACCTTCTGTTTGCTGCTGAGGAATCTGAGTCTGATGAGGCAGGTTCCTATAAATAATAATTTTAAAAACTTTTAATATACTATTATGTTTGTAAACAAGAAATGCCATTATTCTGCCTTGTTATATAATTTAGAATCCATAAAAATAAGAATGCAAAAATACTGCATTTATTTTTACTGTAAGGTAGCAGTTTATATTCATACATACATGGTGGAAAATAATTGATGTTATGTGTTATGTGTAAAAGGACATTAGAGACATATTTCAGAAAATAATCTAAGACTGTAATTCTCCAAACAGAAAAGATTATACTGTACAATTGTTTGCTAATTGGGATTTATAAAAATGACATTTTGAGTCATTTTGCCTATCATACCTATTATTACAAAGCAAAAATAAAGTTTTTTCAACATCTTATGCTCTTGTGATCATTCTACTATCCTTCGCATTTCTTTCGGTCTATTATTTGCATAACATTTTTCTCTTTATCAACACATTATCAACTGCCAAGATATATGCCAAATAATCATATATCTTATTAAATACATCTAATTCCTTAAAGATAAATTTCTCCAAAATTTATTAGTTTTAATGAGACCAGAAGAGCTCTTTGTTGATTTCCAACAAACAGAAGTAGTAAAATACTATCACCGATCTTCCATTAAAATTAGGAGTAATCTCCCTCTAGATCAGGCCTGTCAAAGTGACAGCCCGCAGGCCAGATGTCATGCACAAGCCACACCCATCCTGGCTCCGCAAAGGCAATAAACATTGTGATATGTCATGATACGACAGGTGACCCAATCGAATTTGCCTTTGCTCTAGATCCATGCTCTAGATATTCAAGATATGGATCTTTCTAGTTGTAGGCAATAAGTAACCTTAATTTTTAAAAATACCTATAGCTATCTGTTGAAAAAGACTTCTGAAAATCGCCTAGGCAGTCAAAAAAACATACAAATGGGTCAACAAACAATTCACCCTAATTTCTCATTCAAAGCACAAATGACCAGGGTCAATTTATGCTTCTTCAGATTACGTGAAGACCTAGCACTCTGCAGAAGGATGCTGCAAAGGTGGAAGACGAGAAGAAAAAGATGACAAGCTGTAAGTTGAATTGTCTTAGTTACAATAGCATTGAATGCACGATTGGAAATCTTGCATGACTCTGTTAAGGACAGTTCATCATGGAGAAAAATTTATCTGATTCTTAGGAATTTACACCAACTTAATGACACATAATAAATCATCTAGACTTAGTAACTTTAATTTTAAGAATAAGAATTAATTTAATAATTTTAAGAAACTTTTTGTTTCTGAACTTATTTCATCAACAAATGAAACATTGCTAAAAAAATTGCCCGATGGAATTTAATATCACAAAATGGTGCATATTTATATTTAATATTGCCTCTATTGCCTCTTAAAACTTTAGATGTATAAATGCCAAAAATGACCTCCTCAAGCTGGTTCTTATTACATGAAGCACACATTGAACAATTCTGGATATATCTTTCAAGGAGCAATTTATAACATTTTAATGAGCATAATTAGAGCTTCTTTTCCCAGAATATCTTTCCATTGAATCAAATCTCATTTTCCATCTTGTGCTCATTTTGATCATTGTTCCCCGTTATTGACATGCATGATTGTTGTGCAACCTGGTGATGCTACCTCAAATCAAGTCAAAGAATAAATCACATTAACTAGTCAGACATCATATATCATAGATATATGATAGCATATCTGATAGCATATCTTATTGATAGCTACAATGTATCTGAATATGATATTATGAAAATCTAAGATACTACAGGTCAATATTAGGAAAACTGGAATATATGTTCTTTAATCCTTTTTCTCATCCCTGGAAGTATCTCTGAGAGACATATTCAGTTTTTTTTCAGCTATAAACACTGTCTTAAGATAGGAGTCATGAGCCTCTTGCCTATAGGCTGCAGAGGGCCCACCATCTGAAGTCATCTGTTCTATGGTACCAAAAAGTAACATGCTCCCATTACACAGGGAGACTGCTTTTTGCTCTTTGGGGAGCCATTCACCATTTGCTTCAGCCGAGGCAGAGCAATAATAGCCCCAGAAATGATAACAATGGCATGGTCTCTGGTCCCATATGGAGAAAGATACCAAGCGCTTTCTTAAAGGGATGAAATTAGACAACCAAATGTTATTTGAGGTCTTATAAACTGAGTAATAATGTTCAATCATTTTCTTTTTAAAAACTGTAAATTAGTGTTTCAGAAACATACAACAAAAAATAAATTACAAGAATGTGTTCTACATGCAAAGCATTCTACAAGAGGTTTCCCCATCTTCCGCACATTCTAGAAGAGCTGGGAATAAAATTCAGCATCCTCAGATAACATTCTGAGAATGTAGTTTTAACACCTGTAGGACCACAAACTCTAGGACTTTGTCTTATAAAACTACATTGTAATAATAGTTTTGTAGTGAAAAAGGTTAGCAGATGTCTATCAAAATTCAGTTAAAATACCTTATTTCAAGCAATCTGTGTTGATACTTACTGTTGTGTTTGCATCAGCGGCATGCTAGTATTGTCATAATTGTCTGGGTGAACAGGTGGTACAATCTCACCAGTGACTGGGTGAAAAACAGGAAGTGTTGAGAGTGGCCATGCTATCTCTCTGTTTTTTGCCATCTCCCGAAGTTCTTTTGTGGATTTCTGAATTGCACTGTGATGGACCAGCTGAATACTAGATAAAAAGGAAACATTTTTTAAAAATAGGCCTTATCATAAGGAGTGCTGCAAAAAAAAACACCTCAAATTATTGTCAAATAAATTCAAAAGATATGATCCATATGAAAAAAAATTACTGAATTTTATTTTGGGAGGCAAAGAAATTTTACATGCATATATACACGAAACACACGGGAGAGAGAAAGAGAGGAAATCATGACATTTATACCTATTTCCTCATCAAAACAAAGAAAAATACCACAGGCAAGGCAAAAATCCAGTGGCAATTTCCAACTTCCTGTTGGCTTCTTCACTGAGCTTCCTTGTGGGAACTTGCTAGTTGACATTGGAAATCTTTGTTCCTTTCCTCTCTCCCATCTTTCTCCCCATTCCTTGTTTTCTTTTCCCCTCTTTTCCTTCTCTCCCTATATTTTTTTCTTCTCTGCAGGCAGGTAAGGAGTTGCTGCCACATGGGAAAAGGACCAAGAGAGTGTGCAGGTGGGTAGCATGGTGCAACCAAAGAGGAACTGTTCAAGGATGCACAATTTCTTCATTGACTTTCTTCCTACAAGCTTCCCACAAGCAAAGTGTCTGCTAGGGAAGGTGGCAAGGAGTGTTGACGATCATACCAGTTCCTTCTGGTTCCTCATGGACTTATGGGAAACTGCCAGGGAACAATGAAAATGAGGCTCACATGACTGCAATTGACAGTGAGTAAGATAGCCCGAATAGCAGCAGTGCAGCAGCACTGATGCAGCAACCAAACATCTGAATTTTATTCCTTTGGGAGTAATAGGTCCTTGTATTCTGTAAGTTAGCCCATTTGAAGTAACCTTGTTGGCAAAGTTTTGCCCGATGATGCTGTGTTTTGGGGAGGATTACAAACTATCAAATAGACACTATTGTTTTAATAGTATATAGATATAAACATATACCCACTGTGAAAGATAATCCTCATTTAGCAATCATCCTTCGTGTCATTGAGTGAAACAGATAAGTGAAACTGTGCTCCTTTGTTTTATAGACCTGCGAAGGTTGCAAATGCAAAGATTGATTGTAGAGTTAATTTTTCATCACTGTCATAACTTGGAACAGTTGCTAACTAGGATAGTCACTAAATAAGGACTACGTTATACCAAAATAATATTCAGTAATTTTTTGATATGCCTCAAACAATATAGATAATAGAGATAGATAGATACATGATAGGATAGATAGATAGATAGATAGATAGATAGATAGATAGATAGATAGATAGATAGATAGATAGATAGATAGATAGGTAGAGGTTTAATTATGGTTAACATCTCCCTCTTTCAAAACCAGCTGAAATTTGTCTCAGGGAAGAAATTTCCACCGATACCAAAGGCAGCCTTTCTTAGTGTCAAAACACTGAAAAATTAATGGAATGAAGAGCTGCCATAAACATACATGGCTGTTATTTAGAACAGTGAACCTATTAAAATTCAGTCCTACAATTTACAATGTTTCAAGTTTGACTTTACTTTTAATTATGCGAAAAACTTTATAGCTTCAATATAATCTACATGTTTGTTTAGCCTATTTGTTCTATAGAACTAACATTATAAAACTCATACATTACTGAATTAAAATTTCCATCATCCACAGCCAGCATTGCTAATATTAAGGAGTACTGGGAGATGTATTTAGCAACACTGAGAGGGCAACAAATTTTTGTTTTAGATGAATGAGCAATCCATATCTTTTCAGATGTGTCTGTAATACAGCTCCCAGCTTGGACTATTTTGCTTGAGTTCCAGGAATTCATAATTTGGCAATATTATGAGAGTTAGAATTTCCTCCTTCTGCTATTAAGTATTAGAAATCTATTCCACTGAAAGAAGTCTGTATAATCAAGCTCATTTATTACTTTCAGTTTTATAATTATTCGGATCCTTATTCAGAAAAGGAACATTCTGAATGTAAGGTACTCCTTTCACAAATCAGAATTTTAATCTTTTAATTATCCTATGAATATTTATCAAAAGGAATTACTTTACAGATAGGATAGAATTATAATCCCAGAATTCTCAATTAGCAAGAGGAAGCTTACTAGGAATTTTGGAATTATAGTTCAGCAGATTGTTGAAGAACTACTTTTAGATATGGATTTAGTCCTTTCAAAATCCCCAAATACAAATTTTGGTTTTACTACATCTGACCTTAGCCAAAAGGCCGAGGAGTGATTTTGGTTTTAATCTATTTTATTATTAATTTTATCTCTTTTTATTTTGCCCTACTCAACTCCTTATAAGCAGCTAACTTAACTCCTTTCAAAAGCAGCTAACTTGGCAATGAAGGACAAGATAATGAGGATGAAAATGGTATACATGTACATGAAGCATGAGAAGCTCCTAGGAAATGCTTAAAAGATGGGAGAAAATAACAGGAAAGAAGAAGACACTTACTCTGGTGTTTGCATGTTTCTCTTTTCCCTAAAAATAAAACAAAAGTTATGAATTAAATAATAGCATTGATATTTGGAATATTAAATCTAAATGCTGATGGAAACAGGGAATGATATGGAAATGCTGGCTTTTATTACAACAGAATCGTGATTCAAAAAAGCCATAAAAGAGCCAGAAATTGACATGGCTCCCAAAGGGCTGTCCCAGCAGCCACAAGCCAAGCTGTCCTGATACAGAAATAGTGGCCCTTCACAGAACACTTCAGCTAGGTCTGATCTGTGAGCTTCTGGCTACATACAAGAAGCTTGAATCATAACCTGGGCTTCATGTCCTTCAGGAGTATTTACCACAACTTTATGAAAAGGCATGAGCGAAGGCATTGAAAGAAATGAAAAAAAGGAATAACACAGATATAAACACATGTATATACAGGACAAATGATGGACTCACAAGGTCCCCAGACATGTGCATGTAAAATGGAAGAGGACTATGTTTTTTTCCTTATGACTGTAATAAAAAATGAATTTGATGATATGTTGCTTGCTGCTTTTTAGTAATGCTTTCTTTGGCTTTTATTGACCTAAAATTCAGTTCACAATCTCAAGAAAGTTTATTTTAATTATTAGAAAGACATTTTTTCCTACTTTTAATTCCAAATGAGACAAGTCAACTTTCTTTTTTTAAGAAGGATACCTTGTTTTGCGGTTTCTTAACAAATTAAGATTGCTAGCTTGAAAGATAATGGTAGAAACTTCATTTTAGTGCATGTTTTAGAAAATATGAAACACTGTTTTTATGAACTGAATTAAGTTGAGCCTAACGATCTTTTTTCATGTATAGAACTTTACAAAAATGCAGTCACATATTAATGCTTCAAAGTACTCACACTCCTTCCCGCCGGCAGCACATAATATAAGCAAGTATTAGAAAAAGCACCAGGGCAACTGCAGAGGGAACTGCCAAAGTAATGAGGAAGTCTGAATAATAATCTCTGCTTTTCAGATTCTTAGAAGGTGGCTTATATTCACCACCATCTGGTAATATGCCTTCTCCACGGATCACTTCTTGATAAGTAGAAATTTGCTGTGTTTTATCAACCTGATACCAAAAGTACAAAAAGCATTTTAGACTTCTTTAGAAAAGAAGTCAACAGCTTAACAAATATATACATTTGCTTATTACAAAATCTTAATCTTAATTTTTTGTTGCGGCCAAAGTAAGATACTGTAATCTACCCAATTACTTTTAATATACAGCATGAGGTCTGTTAAAAATATCATAGGAAATCAGTTCAAAGGCTCAAAGACCAGAGATTTGTACAAGAAAATTAATCAAGATAGAAATACTCTACAGAATTCACAGTTTGATCCAACAGCATAAAAAATAATTTCACTGGAGACCAAATTACAAAAATATTTGGAAGTCCTTGCATGAAACATAAACCCACAAGATATCAGGGCAATTTTTCTTCTGTTTTCATTTCCTTGTAGCTCAGATAGCAGAAGTAAACTAGATTTGGTTCCAATATATTTAGATTTATTCTATTTCTTAGATTTATACCCTGTTTGTTTTTGTTCAGGAGCAATAGACAACAAACATAGAGCCCACTCCACTTATTTTTCTCCATGTCAACCCTGTGAATTAATACAGGCTGACAAAGAATGACTGGCCCCAAGATGGACTTGCATCTAATATCTCTAATGCCAGCTCATCACCTTCATCTATGCACTACACTGATTACTCTGTTTAGATTTCTGGACTGTCGTAGCCTGATTCATCCTTACATTTAAGATACAGTGTAGTTTGTTTTTATCTTGATATACAAATAAGGATATAATGACTTGTTGAATACATTCTGATTTATAAATAATCTTGATATTATGTGTGGTCACTCCCTATGCATGAGCCAGGAACTGTAATTTAAAAGCATGCTAGTCAATTGTTAGATAATCTATTGCAACAACAAACCTATCCCAAACTTACAAATACAATGACTTTGTTAAACTTTGCCTATACTGCATGAAACAATTGCCCATTGACTGAGGGATAGAATCAAGATCACATGAAACATTAGTACCAATTTATAATGCCTTGGTAAGACCATACTTGGAATATTGCATTCAATTTTGGCTACCACAATATAAGAAAATGCTGAAACTCTAAAAAGAGGGCAAAGAAGAACAAGAAAGTTGATTGGGAGACTGGAGGCTAATATATATGAAGAACTGTTGCAGGAATTGGGTATGTCTAGTTTAATGAAAAGAAGAACTAGGAGTGACACAATATCAGTCTTCCAATATCAAAGGAGAAGATAATCTAATCTCTAAAGTGCCTGAAGGCAAAATAAGAAACAATTTGACAGAAACTGACCAAGGTGAGATTCATCCTAGAAAAAAGGAGTAATTGACAGTCAGAACAATTAATCAGTGAAGTTTGCCTTCTATCACTGCAGCTTTTAAGAACAGATTGGACAATCACTTGTCTGAAATGGTATAGGGTCTCCAGCTAGACAAGTCAATTGGATTATGGTGTTCACAGTTAGATTCTGGTGTTCACAGAACAATCTGTCACTGAATGTCCATAAAACCAAAGAACTGATTATAGACTTCAGGAGACATGGACAGGACCACGCCCCACTCATCATCAACGGAGAACGAATGGAAACTGTCCCCACGATCAGATTCCTTGGCATCCATATTTCAGCTGATATCTCCTGGTCCCCAACACCAAGGCCATAGTGAAGAAGGCTCAGCAGCGGCTGCACTTCCTGCGGGTTCTCAGGAAGAACAATCTGGCTAAGAAGCTGTTGCTGGATTTCTATAAAGCCTCTGTGGACAGCACTCTGACATATTGTCTGGGTGTATGGTATGCAGGCTCCACAGCTGAGGACAGGAAAACTGTACAGAGGCTGATAAACACAGCTCAAAAGATCATTGGTTGCCCTCTGCCCTCCCTGGAAGACTTAGCCAGGTCCCACTGCCAAAGCAGAATCAAGGCCATTACAGAAGACCCTCACACCCTGGCAATTATCTTTTTGACCTGCTGCCTGGACGGCATTTTAGGTCAATAAAATCCCACACCACTAGACTAACAAATAGTTTCTTTCCTGGGCCATCCGAACTGCAACAAACACAAAGTCGACTACCTCATTAAGATGTGAAAAGATGAAATCTCAATACCCCATTTAGATGTATAATAACATATTACAGTACAATCCATCTCTTGTGTATTATACTTGGCTAAGCGTTACAGTCAGTGTTGGATGTATATTTTGTGTATATTTGTAGATATTGTATTCTCAAATTGAAAATGGAGACGTGGGTCTTTCTTATCTTCATTTTTAAGTGCTTTGGTTTTATTGTATTGCGAACAGTTGCTGGGGTGCATCCACAGTTTTGTTGTACTTGTACAATGACAATAAAGTTCTTCTAATTCTAATTAGAAAACCTCCAAGAACCTTCCAACTTGTATTCTATTATTCTGATTTGGTTCAGAAAAACAGATGGATATAAAGGCAGAAATGCTAGGCTTCCTTTCCCAACATCCCCTGAAAACATAGAACATCTTCAATATCCTTTGAAGATCCGATCATTTCACCAAATCTGTAATTCTTGAGGATCCAAGCACTTCCTAGAAAGATGAGCTTAGCCTTGCAAAATAAGGAGACTGTTAAAAAAGCTCTTGCAGACTCTCAACACTGTTTTATTGAAGCCCGATGTAGCTGATGAAAGAATGTTCCAGTAATGCTGACAAAAGCATAGGCTTTCTCTAGAAATATGTGCAGTAGCATGTTTTCCTGCTCAAACTGAATATTTACCCGCTGACTTTTACTTCCTGGAATATGGTGAGCTGAAAAGCCAGAAATAAGGATCCATCGTTTCTGGCATGCATTTCCAATTATGTCATAGTTATTTCCCCTACCCCCGCCAGGAAACATGACCTATTAAATGAATGGGTGGGTGAAGAGCTGAAGTCTCTCAAGAGAGGCTGTGCAGGGGTTTAGGTATTATAATCTCTATAGATTCAAATAACTGGTTTGCAGCCATTAAAATGGTATGTAATAGCAGCACTGTTTTGATTTAAAAGGTTTTAATTCCTTTTGATCAATATATATATTTCATCCCTGAACACACAATCACAGGTGAAGTATGAATAGGATATACAGGCAAGGGTGGGATCCGACAGGGTTAACTACCAGTTCAGTCATTTACGAGGTTCGGTGATTTATGATGTGCGTCCCTGCACGCTGCAAGTGGGCGCCTGTAAATCGTCATCAGCATGCTGCGTGCAGAGAAGCAGCTCTTTCAAAGTTTCTTTTTTCCTGCTTTTTTAACTGCAGCTGTGCCTCGCATGGCAGCTGAAGTTGAAAAAATCAGGAATTAAAGGTCAGGCAAGAGCCCGGTGGGCAGGTGGGCAAAACATCAGCAGACATAGAACCGGTTCTATGTCTGCTGCTATTCAGAGCTACCGGTTCTACAGAGGTGGACAGAACCGGTAGAAACCCACCCCTGTATACAGGTAGTCCTCAACCTAACAATCATTCATTGGTGACCATTCAAAGTTGCAATGGTGGTAAAAAAAGTGAGTTTTGACTGGTCCTCTGACTTATGACTGTTGCAGCATTCCCACGGACAAATCATCAAAATTGGGCACCTGGCAACCAGCACGTATTTACAAGAGTTGCAGAGTCACAAAGTCATGTGATCACCATTTGTAACTTTCCCAGACAGTTTCTGACAAGCAAGTCAGTGGGTGAAGCCGGATTTACTTAATGGCTACATGATTCACTGAAAAACTGCTATGGTTTGTTTAACAATCCTGGCAAAAAGATCATAAAATCATGCACAACTTATTGAATAACTTGTTTAGGGGGAAAAAAACCTTTGTGGTCATAAGCCGAGAACTATTTATAATAAAGCCTTACATTGACCAGGTTCAAACTTTTATCCAAAATTCTTGAATGTAGCTGGTTGAGTATTTGCAAAGAAGTCAACAAGGAAGCCTGTAAGGCTTTAAACCAGGGGTCTCAAACTCAATTTACCTGGGGGCCGCTGGAGGCAGAGTCTGGGTGAGGCTAGGCCGCATAAGGGATTCCACAAAAAACGTTGTTAAAAAAATATCCTCAAATGTCATCAACAGTTAATGATTTCTCCAATACATGAACTGTCCTGAACACATGAATGGAACGTTGAATGAAGATCATGAACAGTTCCTCAGAACATGGCTTCTCCAGCTTACTCCTTGCTGCCAGAGACTTGACAACGCTTCCCCTCACATATCTGAGCCACATTTGACTTGAGAGAGGAGGCACTTGAGACCCTCAGTATGGCTTGGAAGATGATCATCAGTAAGTCTGGACCTGTACTTGGACTTGTTAAAGTTCAGGGTGAAGAAGAAGCCAAGACGAGGAACGGCGGGCGGGACTTCCTTCAGAGGTCCATCTCTTCTCAAGGGCCGCACTAATATTATACTTTCATATCATGGTGGGGGCCACAGGATATCGTCCTGCGGGCCGCAATTGGTCCGCAGGCCACGAGTTTGAGACCCCTGCTTTAAACAAATTAGGAAAGAGAAAAACTCCAGAAAGCAATGGCAAGCGTCTTCCATATTGCTGCTAAGAAAACTGAATGCCAATGAAATTACTGGAATGAGTCTCAATTTATGGATGTCTACATATTTAACTTTTAAAACCTGTTGTACCAACACTGTATTTTGTATCTTTTTTTTTACCAATAGGAAAATATATCACAAATGCTGCTAAAAGCATTACAAGCTGTAATTTTCTTATTCTACAATAAGTAAAGGCTTTTCTTTGAACAATAACACTTAGTTGTAAATAAGTGTAAGAACATAAATAGCATAATAGACCATTAGCCTATTCTTCCTGGCTGTCATCAAAAGAAGCTGGGTGATCCTGACCAACAATATCATATCTGCACTGGAGATGCAACAAAGGAATTTTGCTTTTAAAAAAAAAAGAAGAAGAAGAAGAAAATTACTCACTATACATCCATGTGTCTATGTACAATTATTTTTCTCTGACTGCTTTCAAGTACTGTGTATCAAAGCCATTTATTATCCAAATTTAAAATCTGTTTTACTTCTACTGGGGAACTGGTTAAAAGCAAAGATGCAAATAATGAAACAGTATGCTAAATGAAAGCCAGTTTGGTGTAGTGGTTAAGGCATCAGGCTAGAAACCAGGAGACTGAATTCTAGTCCTGCCTTGGATAATAGGCCGGCTGGGTGACCCTGATCCAGTCACTTTCTCTCAGCCTGGAAAAGAAGCAATGAAAAATTACTTATGAAAAATCTTCCCAAGCAGGGACTTGTTCAGGCAGTCTTCAAGAATCAGATATGACAATTGAAAATAAAAAACTTATTTGAAAAAAAAAAAGAATCGGACATGACCTAACATTAAAATGAAGAATAACCATAGAATTAACAAGCACAATAAATTTTTTTTCACTAAGTTAGATTTTCATCAGTCACAAAATGGCATACTGGGGACAAGCACCATAAATTTTCCAAGCAGGGACATGGCAGAGCATTAAGGCTGCAAGTAACAGAAATTATGTCCATCCCATGAAATTAATCACATAATATTTTAAACATTGAGCAGCTATGTTTTTTAAAATATCTCCATTCAATAACTCACCAAAGAAATTTTACACCAGTCTATGTGAAACTGAGTACGAAACTTTTTATCACAAGTTATTATAGGTTCCATTTCTTGACTGCATCTCAGCTGATTTTGTGGGTTTTCTACTTCCCGTAAGCAGGAGGAGAATGTAACATCTGCACCAACCATAACATAGACACTGGGGGAAAGAAGTGGAAACAGTTTTAGGATAGTCATTGACAATTTTTAAATTAACCATTTGTTTCATTTCCTTTCTGTGAATGAAAATGGGTTCCAGTCTTAGCATTTTGACCACTGTTGTCTAATTCATATTTGCTCTCTTTTATTATTTCCTTCCTATTAAAATATGGGTGTGATTTTATTTAGATAAAAGATTGAACTAACATTATTCCATTCTTGGCCCTAGTGGAATTCTAATTTTCTCCTACATCTGCTGTTTTCTCAAATTTCTATAGATCTACTCTAGCCTCTTACTATGCCGTCTTCTATCTCCCTGATAGAATTTTTAACACAAGAGGGGGAAAAAAGGGCTTTACAATCTGCCTAGGTAGATAAGAGAAATATGTTTTTGTTGTTTTATCCTATTGTAATTTCATATATGAAGTTCAAGATAGATTTCATAGGGATTTCCTTACATCTCTGTAACACAGATTGGGCTTTAAGAGAGTAGTTCAAAACTAACCAGTGTACTTCCAAGGCGGCAAATGGCCTGAACTTCTTTTTTCTAGTCTTAAGTCTAGCACCATAATTTAGTATTTTTAGTATTTATTTGATTTGTCAATCGCTTACAAGATACAGGTATAAGAATAAATATAGTTTTGAATACATGAGATAGATACTTATAAGAAAAATAAAAAACAAGAGGACAGGGACGGTAGGCACAATTAGTGCGCTTATGCATGGCCCCTACAGGCCTCTTAGGAAGGGGGTGAGATCAATAGTAGACAGTCTAAGGTTAAAGTTTTTGGGGTTTGGGGAAGAAACCACAGAGTCAGGTAGAGTATTCCAGACATTGACCACTCTGTTGCTGAAGTCGTATTTTCTGCAGTCAAGTTTGGTGTGGTTAACCTTGAGTTTGTATCTATTGTGTGCTTTTGTATTGTTATGACTGAAGCTGAAGTATTCATTTACAGTTAGGACATTGCAATGTATGATTTTATATACTATATTTAGATCGGACTGGAGGTGGCGTAGTTCTAGGTTTTCTAACAGACAGATTTAACAGATTTAACAGATAATCAGAGTTGGAAAGGACCTTGTAGGTCATTTTGTCCAACCCCCCACCCAAGCGGGAGACCCTACACCATTTCTGACAAATGGCAGTCCAATCTCTTCTTGAAAGTCTCAAGTGATGGCGCTCCCACAACTTCCGAGGGCAAGCACAACTTCCATTGGTTGATTGTTCTCACTGTCACAAAGTTTCTCCTTATTTCCAGGTTAAATCTCTCCTGGTTCAGTTTCCATCCATTATTCCTTGTCTGGCCTACAGGCGCTTTAGAAAATAGTTTGACCCCTTCCTCCCTGTGGCAGCCTCTCAAATATTGGAAGACCGCTATCATGTCTCCCCTGGTCCTTCTCTTTACTAGATTAGCCAAGCCCAGTTCCTACAACCGTTCATTGTATGTTTTAGCCTCCAATCCCCTAATCATCCTGGTTGCTCTTCTCTGTACTTTTTCTAGATTCTCCAAAAAAATTTTATGAGAACTTCCAGTTTGAGCTTCTTCAGCGACAGACCAAAACCTTGTCTCTGCAAGGCTTCGATCCGTGCTCGCTGCTGGAGCGCCCCGAGCCGGCTGGTTTCGGGGCTAAACCACCCCGTAGAGGTGGTGAAGAAGGGGGAGACTGCCTGCAGGGTTGAGGAGAGCCGCATCTCTCCTCCCCAGCTGGCCATTACTCCCTTTCCGGCGGTTGTAGCGGTGGTCAGAAATGGCCACCACAAAGAAGAACTCGACCGAAAAGAATGTGCAGGAGGAAGATAAGAAGAGAAAGTTTTGGTTGACCGGGTCAAACAGCAAAAGCAACAAATAAGATACCCTGGAATTGAAACTATTAAAAAAAAAACACAATAACATTGTTCCCTAAGAAGATTTTTAAGCTGCGAAGGAGAGAGAAAAGGGAAAAGATTTGTTTTTGTTTTTCCTCCTTTTCCTATACTGACAGCTAAGAGACTTAGGCAAGAAATTGAAAAATCCACTTTGACATTAATAGGCATTTAATGCTGAAAATAAAAAGTCAAAGGGATAATAAAGATTTCTGGGTAATCAAAAACTTTTGAAAATAGGAAAGGAAAGAAAAAGAATAAAAGGGCAGGATCTGGAAGGGAGGAGACTGCCTGGAATTAAAAAGAACTTACAGCAAAATCTCAACAAGACTTCCAAAAGATACATTTTAACTGAAATATCGCAACAAAACCCCAGGAAGAGAAAGTGGAAAAAGAAATAAGAAGAAATAACTTGGGACTATTTGGATTACTTGATGATTTCTGGATTTTTGGTTATTGTATTTGAATGACTAAAATCAACTGGGTGGTTGTTTAAAACTGTTTAAAATGGCTCCACTTTTAGAAGAACTGAAAATGGAACTTAAAAAGTACAAAGAAGATACACAAGAAGGGAGGTGTTCTTTTGGCTTCATATTTCAGTTTTTAGAGATGGAGATTTGGAATTATGAGAAACAACAAGAAATGCCTGCAGAACAAGAAGATTGCGACAAAGAAGAAGCCATCTTTAATGAACAAGTAATCTTAGGTGGGGAAAAAAAGGAAAGGGGGGAAAGAGAATGGAAAGTTTAAGATTGGGAAAAACAACTCCAAAAAAAAATATAGAGTGAAAAATAAGTATAAAATCAGAAAGCAACAGAAGAGGGAAATGCAGAAGAGAGAATTAGAACTAGAGAGACAAGGGGGTAAAAAGGGGAGGGAGAAGATGAGAGGGAAGAAAGAAAGGAAAATAAGTTATAAAGGACAGAAGCAAAATATAGAGAAACAAGGCCTATTTAGAGATAATGGGTGAAAATTTAATGGAAAAAGAGATTCTGCAAAGGTACATAAGATAGTATTGTTATATTAGAAACAGAAATAATTTTAGAAAACATGAAACAATGTATGATTAAAATGTTTGATAAAATAGCTATCGTAATTCAGTGGAATGCCTGTCAATAAATAAATGTAACAAAATGAATATTTAATGATTTACAAAACATACGTGAAGAGAAATAAGGGAAAAATTAATTATGGAGATTATATGTGTTTTTAAGGAAGTATGATATTCAATTGAAAAGAAGTGTTAAAGATGTTAAGATTTTAATGATTATTAATGATAGAACTGAATTGGAATGGAAAGAGGGTTTATAATTACATATATTTATAATCTTTTTTTTTTAAAAAAAGAATATAATGTGTATTATAAGAATGTACCAAGCAGAATTCGATTGGAAGTTATATATTATGTATTATATTGAAGGTCATAACCTTAAGGTATATACTGAAGTTTAATAAGAGTTGAATGGATGTAATTAAAAGATATAAAGGTGTCATACTCCAATTAGTAACTACAGGAGAAAATTTGTTTAATGAAAAAAAGATAATATGAAATTGAAACAGAACAGACAAAAGTATAAATATAATGATTTGAATTGAGATGAGATAATCAAAATAAAATTGAGAAAATTAAAAGAGGGGAAAAACTATATAGAAAATGTAGAATAGTATAAGATATGGAATACAACACAAAAAGGAGCATGAAATTGAGTTTTGTGTCTGTATAAAGAAGTTCAACCCGGGACCATGCTATTTTCAAAAAAGATGTTTTACTTGTATTTTGTATGTGTGAAAACCCAAATAAAACTTTATTAAAACAACTTAGGATTGTATTAGCTTTTTTGCCTGTTGCTGCACACTGCTGGCTCATATTTAGCTGGCTGTCCACTAAGACTCCAAGATCCCTCTCACAGTTACTGCTATTGAGCCTGGTTTCACCCAGTCTATATGGGTACTTTTGGTTTTTCTTGCCTAAGTGTAGGACTTTACCTTTCTCTACACTAAATTTCATTTTGTTAGATATGGCCCAGTGTTCTAGTCTGTGAAGATCCATCTGGATCTTGAGCCTATCTTCTTGAGTGATAGCTATTCCTGACAGCTTAGTATCATCTGCAAATTTGGTAAGTTCCCCTTCTATTCCCTCCCTCGTTTTCTCAGTCTAGAGTTTCAAGTCTGGTGGCATAAGGTATTCTGCAATGAGTACAGGAGTGGAGAATTCTTCTTGTGAAATATTTCTGGACCTTTTCAATTGTGTTAATATCAGATACATGATATGGGTTCAAGACTGATGAGCTGTATTCAAGTATAGGTCTAGCAAATGTTTTGTATGCTCTAGTTAGTAGTGTGATATTACCAGAGAAGAAGCTACGTAGAATTAGATTAATAACTCTTAATGTCTTTTTGGCTATGTAGTTACAGTAGGCTCTAGCACTTAGATCATTTGAGATGAGTACTCCAAGGTCCCTGACAAAGTCATAATATGATTTGTGTTACTGAATGACCAATTTTCTCTACCAATTAGTGGTAGGAATTTTTGGCTGTCCAATCTATTTCAGCCAGCATGGCTCATGCTGATAGATAACAAGAGTTGCAATTTAACAACAAGAACAAGAGGTATCTAGGAGTCCTAGAGGACAATCACTTAATACAAGCCAGCAGTGTGCTGCAGCAGCCAAAAAAGCCAATGCAGTCCTAGGCTGCATTAATAAAGGGATAGAATCAAGATCATGGAAAGTGTTTATGCAACTCTATAATGACTTGGTAAGATCACACTTGGAATATTGCACCCAGTTTTGTATGCCACCATGTAAAAACATGGTGACACTCTCGAAAGAGTACAGAGAAAAGCAACATAGATGATTAGGGGACTGCAGGCTAAAACATATATAGAATGGTTGCTGGACTTGGATGTCTAGCTTAATGAAAAGAAGGACTAGGGATGACATGACAACAGTGTTCTAATATCTAAGGGATTGTCACAAAGAACAGTGAGTCAACCTATTCTCCAAAACCTGAATGCAGGACAAAGAAGCAATGGATGGAAACTAATCAAGGAAAAACAACCTAGAACTAAGGAAAAATTTCCTGACAGAACAATTAATCAGTGGAATGACTTGTCTCCAGAAGTTGTGGGTGCTTCAACAGTGGAAGTTTTTAAGAAGAGATTGGACAACCATTTGTCTGAAATGGTAGGAGGTTTCCTGCCTGAGTAGGGGATTGGACTAGAACAGGGGTCCCCAACTCCCAGGCTGTGGCCCACTACTGGACCATGGCCTATTCTCAACCAGGCTGGCACACATGCGTGCACATGCAACTCAACTCCCATGGGTGGCAGGTCAGCGCACACATGCATGCATGCACAGCTCACCTTGCAGTCATGCTGCGTGTGCATACGTGTGCATGTTGACCCACCCCTTGCGCAAGTCAAGCTGTGTACACATCTGCACGCCAGCCTACTGGTCACACTGTTCTGATCACCTCTCCCCACACCAGCTCGGCCACCAAGCTGCAAAGATGGGGACCACTGAACTAAAGACTTCCAAGGTGCCTTCCAACTCTGTTATTCTATTATTCTGTTAACTTCTGGAGGGGTCCAGCTCTGTTTCCATTCAAATTTATTTTTTAAAAATATGAACAAAATGTATAACCCAATTGGCCCAACAACTAGAAATGCATACACACCCCATAATCTAGATATGCAAGAAAAAAATATTGTAGAGATGTGTTATATAAATTTATCAGGGGAAATATGTACAATGTGAATGAAACTGCAAAAGAGCCTTGTATAACGGCCTAGCTAAGTTGTTGCATAACAGGGCTGTCAAACTCCCAGTCTGTGGACCGGATGCAGCACATGCTGGCCAGGGCTTTACACTTCATGTTTCTGCTGTCTATCCACAGGGCTGCAAGTGAGCTTTATGTGTCTGAACGGTCAAACATCTGGCAACTCCAAATCTCAACCAACAAATGCTCTGTACTACTACATTGGTAAAAAAAAATCAGTACACCAAATGCAAGCTAGGCAGATATGACCTCGTTGATGATCCTCACTCTATCAAGGACCTTGGAGTTCTCATATCAAATGACCTAAGCACCAGAGCTCACTGTAACAGCATTGCCAAAAAGGCATTAAAAGTTGTAAATCTAATCTTACGAAGCTTCTCCTCTGGAAATATCGAATTGCTAACTAGAGCATACAAAACTTTTGCCAGACCAATACTCGAATACAGCTCATCAGCTGGAATCTGCACTGCATATTGGACATTAATACAATCGAGCAAGTCCAGAAGTATTTCACGAGAAGAGTACTACACTCCTCTGCTCGCAACAGAATACCCTATATCGCCAAGCTTGAGATATTGGGCTTGGACAACCTTGAACTACACCGCCTACGGTTAGACTTAAGCATAGCACACAAAATTATCTGCTACAATGTCCTACCAATCAATGATTACTTCATCTTCAACCACAATTCAAGAGCACACAACAGATACAAACTCAATGTAAACTGCTTCAAACTTGATTGCAGAAAGTACAACTTTAGCAACAGAGTGGTCAATGCCTGGAATGCACTACCTGACTCTGTTGTTACATCCTCCAACCCCCACTCCTTTAACCTCAAACTAACTACTATTGACCTCACCCCATTCCTCAGAGGTCTGTAAGGGGCGTGCATAAGTGCACCGTTGTGCCTACCGTCCCTGTCCTATTGTCCCCATTTATTCGTACCCATTTTATATCAATATATATTTTATATTAATATATATTACATATGAAGAGCCTCTGTGGTGCAGTGGTTAGAGTGCAGTACTGCAAGCTACTTCTGCAGCCAGCTGCCTACAATTTGGCAGTTCAAATCCCACCAGGTTCAAGGTTGACTCAGCCTTCCATCCTTCCGAGGTGGGTAAAATGAGGACCCAAATTGTTGGGGGCAATATGCTGACTCTGTAAACCGCTTAGAGAGGGCTGTAAAGCACTATAAAGCGGTATATAAGTCTAAGTGCTTATTGCTTATTTCCTATATTCTTACTCATGTTTATACTTATATCTATTATCTTGTAAGTGATTGACAAATCAAATAAATAAAATAAATAAATAAATAAAGTGAGAAATATACTACAAGGGTGATTACAACTTAAGGATAAATATTAACATTCATTATAAATGGTAGATTCTAATAATCTATAATAGTGATTCTCAATGTCAGACACTTTTAAGATGAGTAGACTTCAAATCCCAGAATTCCACCAGCCACAGTTCAAGTCCACAGATCTTACACTAGCTAAGGTTGAGAAACATGATTTGCTTAATGAAAAATAAATTAAATAATGGACAGTTTAAGAATGCAGGACTATTGATCTCTGAAGCTATTCCTCTTCCCACCCTTCCCCATCAAGAAGTTGCAAAAATAAATTATATTAGGCATTGTTTTACTTTTTTCACTCTTGGCAAGCAGATAGGTCTTTTTGAACCTAATGAGCTCCCATACTATAGACTGGAGGTAGAACTCTGGATAGGAATTCAAACTGGGGAGAACTAGTAATATTCGTCTTGATGAGAGTAGTTAAAAACCACCTGAAGTATCCATTCCACTTTGGAGTCAGGTATCATGCCAAGGCAAAACATCATCCAATTAAAATTAAAATCATCAGGTCTTTTCTTCCTGCAGCTTTAAGTTTTAAAGAATAATTCCTTCTAGCAGAGAAAGATGGATTAGACCAGGAGTTTCCAAACTTGGCAACTTTAAGACTTGTGGACTTATGCTAAAAAATATTGGTCTAAAATCTACATGTGTTTGGAAAAAATGACAAAAAAGCATATAGACTTGAAACCAGAGATATTTTTATTGGGAATTTTACCTGAAATATATAGTAAAGAATTGAAATTCCTGATTGTAAATGTATTAACGGCGGCTAGGATTGTATTTGCCAAAAACTGGAAAAATACCATTACAGGAGGAAATCATTAAGAAAATATTGTAATGTGCTGAAATGAGTAGATTGACATTTGAAATCAGAGAACAAGATGATAAACAATTTTATAAAATTTGGGATCTATTCTATCAATGGTTAGACAATAAAACATGGCAATGAAATATGTAGATTCTTAGAAAATAATAAATATATAAAGATGTATTCTTTTCTTATTATATCTACAAAATGATTGTAGCATAGATTTGAGATGATAATATGAACTGTCATAAAACAAATTAAGTAAAATATGGATTATTTCTTAAAACATGAATGAATAAAAGTATAGACAAATGATTAACAATGATATTAATGTATTTAATATTTGATTGAAAATATGAGAATATATACAATGTAATTGTAATTGAAGACTACGAAATGGAAGCACAAAACAATTTGTAAATCAACCGACACACTGTATGTATATATATGGAAGATGGCTTGATGTTTTTATGTTTTGTTTGTCTATGTTTGTCTTAAAACCAATAAAAAAAAGACTTGTGGACTTCAACTCCCAGAATTGCCAGCCAGCATGACTAGTTGAGGAATTCTGGGAGTTGAAGTCCACAAATCTTAAAGTTGTCAAGTTTGGAGACCCTGGATTAAATTCACAAAACAGGAATTAATTATTCATTAGTCCAGATGCCACTACTGCTTTTTACTGAATTGTTTTTTAAAAATAGATACTAAACAACTTAATAAATAATTGCTACTGCAGAAATATAACTTCTTACCCTTCTTTCATGTCATTAATAGGAAGGGGCACTCTGCCTCCCCTATCAAGAGCAGATGTGATGTTTATGGCATTCAGGCGCTCAGGCTGCCATACGTTTTTCACGGCTCCAAGGAAGTCTCCAAGAACCTCACTGGCCAACATTTCCTCTACATTCATGTTTTTAATAAAGAATTCTGCTTGATATGGCAAAAGAAGATCTAGTTGCCAAAAAAAAAAGTAATTGTGCCTTAGACCCTTTTTAAATTTACTAAAAGAGATGGACTAGTAAATCATAAACACAGGTAATCCTCAAATTACAACCACAACTGAGCCCAAAATTTGTGTTGTTAAGCAACACAGTTAAGTGAGTTTGCCCCATTTTACGATCTTTCTTGCCACAGTTGTTAAATAAATGACTGCTGCCTTTGCCTGTCAGAAAGTTGCAAAATATGACCCAGGGATACTGCAATCATCATAAATATGAATCAGTTGCCAAGTGTCCAAATTTTGATCATGACCCTGGGGACGCTGCAATGGTCATAAGTGTGAAAAATGGTCATGTCACTTTTTTCAGCACCATTTTAACTTCAAATGATAACTAAATAAACTGTTGTAATTTAAGGATACATGTATAGTAGTATGAATGTCTTTTTATTTGCATGAATAAATGTAAACATGGCTAAGAAGGTCTTAGTCTTTTAAGTGGGGTTATAAGAGCCAGAGTGCTACATCCCATGGATTGATTATTTGTGCTGGCACCTCTCGTGCACTGCTTTTGAACCAATACTGAAAGGTCACTACATCATTCTCATTTAGTTTATTTATTTAGCATATGGCACATGTTAGCCAGGTATCATTAAGGTGGCTGGCTGCTTCTGTGAAAGGAAATTTTTGGGCGGTGTTATTTACCTGTGGAACACCTGAATGCCAGTAGGCAGTTGGGGAGGCTCCTTTCTTGTCCCTCCATAGTTTATTCACTCACAGGAATCGAGCTGCCGAGCTACCAGCCTCAGCAGTGCACAAGCCCAGGGTCTTACCACGTGAGCCACCACGGCCCCCTCTCATTTAGTAATAGGCCATGACTCACATAATTTGGATTTAACCAATCATAGCATATTCAGCTTTGGCAAGAGTCAGTCACTCCTCAGTCCAACCTACCACATGGGTTTGGGGTTGTGGGGAAATAAGTGGAGGAAAGAGTACTAGGCATGTTCACTACCTTGAGTTATTTTTAAAAATAAAGGAGGGGTATAAATGCATAAAAATAGTGTGCAAATGCAAACTGATACTATATCAGAGAAATTATTATATGATTTGACAAGACAAGGTATCAAATATCCTTTTCCCATTACTGTTGCCTTTAATTATTTAGTAAAGCTTAACCGATTCATATTATTTATCAACTGAATCACCCAAAATGCTGAGATAATTCTTGAAGACATACCTTCTGCTGACATTATATTAATAATTAAATTATGTCTTGCTGTCTCAAAGGTACGTCTGTTATAAGCAGTAATCTAATAATGGGAAAAAAGTAAAATGGTAACTAATTATTACATTTTTAAAGGATAATATGATAAACAATAATAATGGTTCTCTTAAATTTGCCACAAATAAGGTTTTTGTTTAATCTTTTACTGAAAAACAGAAAATCACAGAACAAGCTATGTCAGGGATAATATCATCTACTCGCCTTTCAGTTATAATGTGACTAAAGAAATTTTGAGAACTATGAGACATTCCAGTACTGATGGCTGTTTCTATCAAAATGAATTTTTTTTTAAATAAACATTCTGCAAAGTAAGTACCTCAATTATAGTTGGCTTGCCCATGTTTTCTACAGTTGGTGACCCATAGAGCACACCATCACTATATGGTGTTCTTTGGATGTAGCGCAACCAGCCAGGTCTATCAGGGTAACCCATTAGGTTTGTATTAAATGTTATGGGATCATTATTTATCTCACCTGGATAAATAGAGACAATCATGTTAATATACAATTTAATCATTTATACACCATATTTTTATGTTCATTCTAATAGTAAAATCCTACTATTTAGATCCTCAATAATTTAAGTCCTATTTTCATTATGGTAATAAACCCCAAAAAGTATAGCTATAGTTCTTTATAGTTTTGGCCAACAATAAGGAACTATTTGAAAACAAAATGAAAAATGGAATATTCAGCAACCACCATTAACTCCTAATACTGCATAAATACCAGTATAAATACTAAATTGGACCTAATTAAGTGGAAATTGCAGCTTAGATGATGTTGTTTTAATTAACTGTGAAGGCTTTGCTGTATCCCTCTACAGGAACAAATATTAAGGTTAATATTTGGTTAAGAAAGTATGTTTGTTAATTTTACCATAATAGTCTGATGTGATTTCATTGAAACAATAATAATAATAATATGTATCCATGTATCACAATAGATATTTTTTATAAAATGAAAATTGGAAAAGAGGTGATAGCCATGAAAAATTGCAGGCTTTTTAATGCTACAATCATTCATGACACATGTAAGTTAGTGTAAAGGCCAAAAGATTCATGATGCTAAATGTGTCAGTTGTAAATCTAATCAGAAAGAGACAGCAAGAGAGATTATATTTTCACATCAAATTAACAGTGCCTCTAGCACATTAAATATTTTCACACCTCCATTCTTCTCTCTCTCTGTTATAGCCAATAGCTTTTGAGCTAACATTTTTGTAGAGAATGTGATGAATATGTGATCTTCATAAAGACAAGTTAAAATGGAAATTGTATTTATATGCCTTTACAATTGTAAACATTTCTTACCATGCTTTGAATAAGGAGGAAACTCTCCCTTAAAATATTCTCTCTCCAAAACATGAACAAAGAGAACTCCAGCAGAAGGATAAACATTTCGTTCAGAGTGCACCTTAGAGAGAATTGTGTACACTGGAAAGCAGGAGAATAGAACACAACATGAAAAAAAATAGATCCATGGAAAATAGTGATATATGTTTATTAAAGCAAACTGAAATGCAATACAAACCACAAAATATTTGTTGCCGTTTTTAAATATCTTCACAGCTCTTCTTCAAGTATGTGGTACTGAACAATTTAGAATTTTAATCTTTAATTTTATAAAATCCAAGAAACAATTTACAAGTCTTTGTATGTAGCAAAACATGTCATTCAAAGCAGCTACATCTTTTGACTAGTTTGATAAAAAGAAGAAAAGCATTTTCATGGTACTGTATTTCTCAATTCATGTAGTCATTATAAAATGACTGTTATTGCAATCAACTTTATTTCCAAATATGCTTGTTACTGCACTCTTAGTATGTTAAAAGTAAACAACACAGAGAAGTGGAACAAAAGGAGGGCTCTGTTTGAAAGAACTTTCAGAAAGCCTGTAATTTATGGCTAAATGCATTGTTTAGTCCTGACAATCCTCTTGTTAAAAATATTTTATGATCAATCTTTCAGGAACTATAGATAACTGATAACAAATGCAACTTGCATTCCTTCATGAGTTCCAGCTCATCAAAAGCATCTCTCAACTTCAGAGGAAATGGTTGGGGGCACAGTTCTGATCGCTACCACTTAAAAAGGCATATATATCCCACTGTTTTTAAGCCTGCATTATAATCAGTATGAATAATAAGCGTTAAGTGCACTAAATCTATGGTTATACTTTATTAAAACTCTGTAAAATTTCATATATGAATATATATCTATGAGAACTTTACATGCAAGTTTTATATTGCTTTTATTTCTTCTCTTTTCAGTATTATTTTTCTTGGTTTTTTTTTAAAAATAATCTAAATAGTCTAAATAATAATCTAAATAAATAATAATAATAATCTATATCTGCCTATCTCAGGTTCTTGGGAAGGACTAAGTAAATAGTGACAAAGCCAGTCTGAATATCTGGCTGACTGTGTAAAGAACACATTAATAATCTATATAAAATTAAAAAAAATAAATGCAGTTTTTAAAAAAAGAAACTGTGAGGAAAAGTTTAATGGAAAAACATTCTTTAACTTTTTCTCTCATTGAAATGTCTTATCAATCAATCTAAAATCATTCATGTAATAAATATTCCAGTGAAGTATTTCTCAGTAATTCAACATAAATAATGTGGAACTATTAAATTAAATTCTGATTTTTGTCCACATCATGACTATAGTATCAACTGCATCAGCATTTCATAAACTTCTTTTATCATTTGTTCACCTCTATTATATTAAGACTGAGTTTATATTTTAGAACTGCTACTTCATAAAAGAGGACAAAATTTTAGTTGGCTTCTAAAAGTTCAACAATAAAAGTTACTAACAAGTGGTAGTAAAAAGCTAGTACAATTAGGTTATTACATTCAACAAACCTGGAAGATAATACCTATTTTCTATTCATTGTGTCTTAAGATATATGTAGATAACCCCCCCATTACCCACCCCTTCAGTGAATGAAAGATACACAGAATGTGTAATGTCTAAAATAATTGAAATACATAATTCATTAGATGCAATATTTATGACTTTTTCTGAGGTGGACAATAAGTTGTTATTTAATCTTTCATACATATAACAAAACTGCCTCAGAGAGCGGGGCCTTGGATTAGGGGCCTGCTTGTGATACAAGGATGGGGCCAGGACTATCAGAGAGTGGAATGCTGCCTTCGGAGATTATGGAGGCTGGCAGCAGTGATGCAGAGGACTCCGAGGGACCCTGTGCCCAGTGCGCGTGCACGCAGGGCTGCTCGAAGGAAAGAGCAGCAGCAGTAGCATGGGCAACTTGGGAGTAAGGCTACAAGATAATGGCCCTTCCCTTAAGAGATAAAAGCCAGCCTGAGAGACCGGGATTCTTTGCAGGAAGCAAAGAAGTTCTTGCACTTCAAGCCTTGTGGACATTCGGACTATCCTGGTTTGTGTTTGGAGACTTTTTGTTTTGAATAGTTCTTGGCTATTTAATCTAGTGTTCTTGGCAGCTTTGCACAACCTTGGCAAGGCTCGTTTTTATCAGAGACAATTAGTTTTCATAGCCTTTTAGCTGTGAATGAATGGAATTCGCAGAGAACCATTAAAAGGTTTTGTTTTTACCTCTGTTTATATTCCTGAAACAAGGTTTGGGTCAGAACACTACTTTCAATTTCAACTCCACTGAAAGTGAAGAATAATTCTAATGACCAACTTAGGATACCTAGCCATCTTTGGTAAAGCAAAACCTATTTTAAATGCAAAACTTTTCAATTAATCAACCAATATAAGCAGTCCTCAACTTACAACCATAATTGAGCCCAGAATTTTGATAATAAGTTATGCCAATCATTAAGCAAATTATCTCAGGACTGTGCCCGATTTTACATTGGTCATAAAATAAATGCTGTAGTCATAATGTGAATGCTATAATCATTAAGGGAAACTCTGTCATTAAGCAAACCCATTGTCTGCAATGGGCTTTTCTTTGCCAGAAATCAAAAGTAAACTCTGGTTTTTTATTTTTATTTTTTTAAAAAAATTGTAGCCACAATGCTACAATGGATGTTGCAAACGGCCATAAATGTAGCCCAGTTGCTATGCACTCAAATTGCAATCATGTAACCGTAGAAGGGGCAGGATAATAATTTTTGGGCCTGTCACAAATTTACATGGTCACTAAGCAGCTGATTATAAATCTAAGGGTCCTTTAATGCCCTGCATGAGTTGTCAAGCATATGAATGTTTAGGTATAACCCATACCTATTGGAAACAAAGTTTTTTCATATGTTGCTTGGGTTAGGAGCAAATCTGACATGTTTCTTCATTCTGTCTTAAGCCAAAGACTACAGATAAGAAACGTACAAGTCGTTAACAGAAATCTGATAACTTGTAGAAGCTTTTACAAATTTATTTTATTTATTTATTTATTTGATTTGCCAATTGTTTACAAGATAATAAGTATAAGTGTATACATAGTTGTGAATACATGAAATGGGTACATATAAGAAAAATAAAAGAATAAGAGAAACAATAGGACAGGGACGGTAGGCACGTTGGTGCGCTTATGCACGCCCCCTACAGACCTCTTAGGAAAGGGGTGAGGTCAATAGTAGACAGTCTAAGGTTAAAGTTTTTGGGGTTTGACAAATAGTCCATTGGGTGTTCAGAATGAAATTACCTAATGGTAAGCCTAAGGAGTGAACACTGCAGGTTGGCTACACCAAATCCACATCTTCCACGTGAGCCTTAGATATGCAAAAAAATCTTTAATTAGTGATTTCTTCTATCCCAAGTATATGCTCTGGAATATCATCAGTTGGCTGATGGGAACCATTGTCTCCTGTGGGAGAAGAGATCTAGAGAAGCTGAAACATAGGAGGGGGGTTCTGTGTAATTCTGCAAGCACATTAAGGTCATGCTTGCAGGATCAACTCATTGCACCCCACTGTGCAATGTCTCCTACAGTACAAATCCTTGCTTTATTCCACAGAGTTCTTTTTACAACCCTGTAATCCCTGATTTCGGGGTGGAGTTAGGGCGACTGAATGGAACTGAGTATTTACTGGCCAAATGCCCACCCTAACACCTACATAGAGTTTGTAGCAGATATTTTCTCTTTGCACCCTGATAAAGAAATATCTCTCCCTGCCTAGGATTGAACTCTCAACCTTCCAAGTAGGAGGCAAACGTCTTCACCTTTAGACACCACCACCCCGCACCACTCTTATTCTAGAGTTCATATCCTAAACTAACTCAAGAAACTCTTAACTCTTATTTCAATTGGGTCACTCCACACATGCCAATAAAACAAACCATCTTGCTGCATTCCAGTTTTCTGGGATGGTCTGTTTTCCTACTGCAATACAGGAAATGTTGCCTTGTCATAGGAAGTTGCCTTATTTTATTTTATAAGTTACACCATTACTGTATCTAATTCATTAACTGAGCCAATATGTAGTTATTCTACAGAAACATTTCTTTCCCAAACCATACTTCAATCTAGCTATTCTCAGAGTAGTGCACTATATTCTTCTAATTTTCTTTTCATTTTTTAAAAAAATTATGTAACATAGCTAACTATCACAAAAAATTCAAACCAAAGCCTAAAATGATAGGAACATTTTTCCCTAATTGACATTTAAAATGAATTAAGTCAAGATCTATAAATGGGAATAATATGAATAAGCAGCATTTTAAACAAATTATCTCACTCACCAGTTTACTCATGTGGTTAAGGAAATGCCAGTAAGGAGGAATGCACAATATTTTTACATGGAGCTATTATTTGAATGAGGAAAACCACAAAATGTTTAACTGAAAATTTAGTAGCAAACAAAAAAAAATTAGAATGAGGAAAACAACATTTAGAAGATTAGATGTTTATATATTTGTAGCACACATTGTCAGTAAAACACAACAGAAGTGATTTATCACACAGAATATTGCAGAAAATAGAAACATCCCATTTAAATACCTAAACTCACCATTTTTCTCAGTAGCCTTAATGCTATTGCTAATATATTTGATGATGTACTTTGTCTTCCCTTTAATCATTCCGTCTACGCCAGCAGCAGGGTGTAAGAAAAAAGCTTTCCAAAGTAAAACAAATGCAAGATAAATAAATTAATACTGGGACAACTGTTTTTCAGTGGTCAAAGGCCATAAGTCAGAAAATATTTCATTTGGCATATTCTTATCTTTGGCTTTTTAAAAGAGAAACAAAAGAGATTTCTTAGTTCATACATAATACTAAACAAGCCATGGATGGAATTGCTTCAATTGACTAACTTAAAGGAGGAGGGAAATGGAAGTTATTGGAAATACTGGAATATTGGTAAGTTTATTATAGCTAAGCAAGAATTCCTAATAATACAGCATAGTCTAATGTTCAGACACAATGTTTCAGTTCCGTACATGGTAAGGAAGAGGCGTTGGTCCTACCTGAACGCGTCTTCTCTGATTGCTGCGAGAGAGTCCAAGCAAGGGTTAACTCCTTCTCCAAGCTTGAAGGACTGAGTCTGTCAAAGCTGTTAAGACCTGCCTCCATTGCTAGGAAATCCAGCTTCGGCTAAGTCAATGAAACAGACTCTACGTGTCTGTTTACCTTGGAAAAACAAGAAAACAACCAAGGACAAGGCAAGAGAAAAAAAACATCAACAATTTCCCCCTTTTGCAAGACCGGATGGTCCACAGGGTGGAACTGGACTTTCTCCAAAGCACTCCGAGAAGATGTGTTCAGGTAGGACCAATGCCTCTTCTCCATAGTGCTGCTGTAAGAGTCCAGGCAAAGGACATACCAAAAAGTAGAGTCCTATGGGAGGGCAGCCATCCGGTCCTGTGATCCCTGCTCCGAAAGTACTTGCTGTAACACACGTCTGCCGAAAGCAGTGTCAGTTTAAGTAAGAGAGTCCAATCTATAATGCTTTATAAAAGGAGGGAGATCAAATGGCCGCTCTGCAGACCTCTTCTGGCAAGGTCTGCGTGGCCCAGGCCGCCATCGTGGCAGCACTCCTGGTAGAGTGTGCTAGGAAAGAGCCTTAGATTCATAGGCTCTGGCTATACAGGACCTAATCCATCTACCCACGGTAGATGGAGAGATCTTGTTCCCCCAAGTTGCTGGTTGGAATGAGACAAAGAGTGACTCTGACTTCCTGAAGGAAGCAGTCCACTTAATATATATCCGGAGAACTCTTCTCACATCCAGAGTATGCCATGTCCTTTCCAACCTATGTTTCAGATTAGGACAAAAGTCCGGCAACACAACCTCCTGTGCCCTGTGGAACCAGTTTATTTTAGGTAGAAATGTAGGATCCAGTCGAAGGACCACCTTGTTAGGGTGAAAAATACTAGGTCCTTTTGGACTGACAGAGCAGACAGTTCTGAAATACATCTTGCCAAGGTGACAGCCACTAAGAAGGAAACTTTGAAAGAAAGAAAACTCAAACTGGCAGACCTGAGAGGTTCGAAAGGTGCCTCTGTCAAGGATAAGAAGGTAACAAGGATAACAAAGCTTTAGCCAGGTCTCAGGTGGGATACCTGTAAACTACAGCTGGACCCAGCTCCTATGATAAATCTGCGCACCATGGGTTTCTATGTCAGGGAGTCTATCTTACCACACAACAGAACCGAAGATAGACTCCCTGGCACCTGACGACAGATGGTGTTTACTGCCAGACTTTTGTCTAGTCCGTCCTGGAGGAACTCCAGGACTTGGGCTATGGTAGCCAACAAAGGGTCAATCCCCAACCCAGATGACCAGTCAGAAAAAGCCCTCCAGGTAGCATCGTAGATGCGGTTTGTTGAAGGTCGTCTGAGGCCTGAATAGTTTGGATGACCCTGGAGGAGATATGGACTTCCCTCAAGGATCTCCACTCAATCTCCATATGGTCAACTGTAGCCACTGGGGGTCCGGTGCACCAGAACCCCCTGGGAGAGGGAGATCCTGCTGAATGAATCCTCCAGGGCCGGGCCACCAACAACCCCATGAGATCTGCAAACCAGGACCTCCTCGGTCAATGTGGAGCTACAAACAACACCTGAGCCCGTTCCTCCAACAATTTCTCTAACACCTTGGGGATAAGTGGCAGGGGTGGGAAGGCATACAACAGGCCCAGAGGCCACTGGCACCTGAGAGTGTTGATTCCTTCTTCCCTTAGGGTAGGGAAGAAGAACTTTGACAGTTGAGCATTTTCCGGAGTGGCGAATAAGTCTGCGACCGGCAGGCCAAACTGGTCCACCATCTCCTGAACTAGAGATGGATGGAGCCACTACTCTGAGTGGTCCATCTTTGTCCTTCTCAACCAGTCAGCTTGAACATTGTACACTCCCAAGATGTGATATGCATTTATGAACAGCAGATGTCATTCTGCCCAGAGGCCTAACCTCTCGGCCTCTCTCATGAGAGATCTTGAGTGCCCCGTCGATTTATGTGGGCTTTGGCTGCAATGTTGTCCATGAGGATAAGGATATGAGCCCCTTCCACACTGTTCCAGAATTGTCTGAGTGACAGGAACACAACTCTCAACTCTAGCCAGTTGATGTTCCGTCCTCTGACCTTGAGCCATTTCCGAAAAGAGGTGAGCACCCCAACCGAATAAGCCGGCATCTGTTGTTATGGTCAGGTGATGAGGCTCCCGGAACAAACACCCCCTGCTGATTGCCGGGGATAACCACCAAATCAGAGACCTGATCACCCGGGGGGGACAGTGATCCTGACTAAGTAATGGCTCCTGCCTGCCTTCTGATATGGCAGGAGGAACCACTACAGTCCTGGAATAGGTCTGAGCCCAGGGAACTATGTTGAGGCACGACACCATCTTCCCCAGGAACCTTGACAAGAGGTCACCATTCTCTCCATCCTTATCTGTTTTGCCATTGCCTGTAGGTTCATCAGGCAGTCCTGGGAAAGGAAAACCCTGCAAGAAAGGGTGTCTATTACTGCCCCCAGATGCAACAGCCGGTTGGATGGGACAAACTGGCTTTTTTGATGTTTATGGAGAAGCCATGGGCCTGCAGGACCTGAATGGTGAGTTGCAGATCCTCCCTGGCCTGGGGTTCCAATGATGACTGGACTAATATGTCATTCAAATAACATTGCAATCTCACTGGGAGAGATCGAAGGCTGCCAGGATTGCCAAAATCTTGAAGACCCTTGGAGCTGATGAGAGACTGAAAGGAAGGGCTTTGTATTGATAATGCCGACCCTTGTAATAAAATAGAGGAGCCGACAGTGAGGGGCCCAAATGGGGATGTGAAGGTAGGCTTCCATCAAATCAATAGATGTGAGGAAGTCGCCCTCTCGAACGCTCTGAAGGATGGAACACAGTGACTGCATCTTGAACTTTCTGTATGCCACAAAGATGTTGAGACGTTTGAGATCCAGAATGTTGAAGCCATAGCATGCACCAGGCCGCTCCAGAGGACGCCACCGCCTTTGAAGCAAAGTGAGTTGCATTCAGAGTGGCATCTGCTGAAAACTCAGCAGCTGCCACCGTGTTTATGTCCTGATGGACACGGACATCTCCGGGCAGAATCCTCTCCTGGTGAAGAATGAAGCTGCTGTGGACGCTCTCACCGTCCAAGCAGCTGCCTAATATGAACACTGAAGAATCTGTTTGGTCTTTTTGTTTTCAGTCTTAAGCGCCTCCTCTGGCTCAGCTGGTAAGGTGCAGGAGGAGGCCAGCGCAACCACAGGTGCATCTACAGTAGGCAGTTGAAGTGCCGAATCCATATCAGTGCTTACACTGTAAAATTTTCAGTCGTTGTTACTAAGGGAGGGACCTGATATTGGAGCAGAGCACTGTTTACATATGACGTCCAGGAATAACTTTGGTGATGGGATGATGTCCATCTGCATAGTTGGTTCTACAAAAAGAGTGACACATGGAGCAGAAATCTACTGAACTGTCTCTGTGCTGGAAGAAGATTCCATGCAGGCAGCATTATTGGCCTTAGGTAACAGGGATTTGAATAATGTGGGGCAGAAAAGGCTTCTGAAGGTAAGTAATTCTGGTTTAAGGCCCTCATCCTCAGAAAGGTCCTGATCTCGTACCTCACCTTCTTCTGAAACTGAGGACCCACTATGCTCCAATCGTCCCCTTGCATGTTGTTCCTGTAGGCCTTGTAGGTCAAAACTGACTTCTGATAATCTTCCATCTTCGTCCAGAGTAGTTGGAAGGGTTTCTGCAAATTCCTGCCTGATGGTTTGGGACATAAGCTGTCTGATGGCAGGGGAAATGTCTTCCCACTCTGTGTGAAGGCCTGCAGCAGTAGGAGTATATGAGGCCTCAGCAACAGGCCTCTTTCTAGGGATAGATTGTTGCAAATACCACCAATTGCCATTGCTATTGCTATGGTCCCAGAGGCAGATTTGCTCCCTTCCCGAGTAGATAGAAGAGCCTGCTCCCTTGCACCATCTGGAGACAGATTCTGGCAACCAGGCCTCTCTCCTTGAGAAATTGGAGACTGAGGGAATTTTGGAGGGAAATTTCCTGAACTTCTAAAATGGAAGAAACTGGTTTCTGTCTCTTCTTCTCCTTCTGGCTCCTGGAGATGAGCTTTTCCAGCCTATGCCTCCTTTCTTCCGCTCTGGATGGCTTCCTAGAGACAACAGCTTTGGCCTTTAATTTTTTTGCTGATCCTCTGGCTGCTGACTGGAAGGTTGAAATCACCCTAGAATGGGTCCTTCTTTCAGGGAGAGTCTGGGCCTTACTGCCATGTTTAATTCCTCTTCTTTTCCTTTTTCTTTTTAATTTTATCTATAATCGGTTAATTCACTGAGGAGCCTGCCCCAGTTCACCCAGTAAGCCTGTTTGCTGGGCCCAAGTCCAGGGGGAAAAGGGGCCTTTCAACTGGGCCTTCTCCACATTGAAATGGAGGCCCGCCATCCATTTTCACTCACCGCTGCTCAATGGCTCCTGATTCTTCTATGAGGGTGGGGCTCACTGCTGCTATGAGTGTGCAGCCTTGGCTGCCTGGGCTCGCAGCTACTCCAGCCGGTCCTGCCATGAGGTGTGGTATCCACCACGGTGTCTGTAGGCTGGAGCTAAGCTTCCCACAGCTTGATTCCTGTGGAGTGATGTTCCTACATCTTGTTGCTGGACGCTAGCCTTGTGGCTATCCACACGCTTGACCTGGAAAGGCCCTGCATGGCGACGAGGGTAGAATGGGGCCGGAGCCTGTCACACCCATTTCAGCGGTGGCTCTATCTGATTTTTAGAAAGCCTGCCTGCCGAATTTGAGAAAAAAATGAAGTCCTATTAAAATGTTATCTTTGAAAAACTGCGAGAGATGAAGCCAGACACATCTAGTCCAAGCGAGGGACTGAATAGAAACTGGGTTTCCTAGCAATGGAGGCAGGTCTTAACAGCTTTGACAGACTCAATCCTTCAAGCTTGGAGGAGTTAACCCTTGCCTGGCTCTTGCAAGAAGCACTATGGAGAATAAGAGGAAAATTCATAGATAAGTGCTCGCTAAGCTTGCTTGTTTTCTTGTGGATGTTTCAAACTAGCACTGATGATGTTACTAGTTTGGGTGATGAAACGTCTGCAAGAAAACAAGCAATCTCAGAGAGCACTACAGATCCCTCATGTCAACCCTGAGTTACAAATAGTCTCCTTTATTGATACATTCATAAATGCTGATATTTTTTAAGAAGTGTTACTAAATCTGTTTTAAGATACTAATAGCTACTGAATATTTTTGTTTCCAAAGAAATGTAAAGATGACCGTTTAAGCCATTCCTGACATTAAAAAAACACACTAAGAACAGATCACTTAAAGATGTCATAAATTTAAATTATTCTCCAATTCATCTCAAAAATGGAGTTTGAGCTATTACTGTTAACCTAACATTAATACGGTTCCTTAAAATTCACACATATTTCTTAAACATTGGTTTCACCCATAACATTTTGTCTTGAGATTTTGTTTTCTTGAAACATTGACTTTAAAACATGTTTTTGATGTTTTGAATAAATTACATAAAATCTGCAGCATTCAGAGTAAAGTCATAAAACCATTTTAAAAACAAAAATTGGGTAGCTCACCTGCAGTTGGTTCTACAAGTAGCTTTGGATACAGTAGCTTGAAATTTTGATTGAAATTTTCTACAACCCAGTAGACAAAAAAACATACCTCCAGAAGGACAAGCTCATGGATGTAGTTATTTATTATTTATTTATTTATTTAGTCAAGCATGCATTTGATAATATTTATAAGTATAAACATGATGAAATAGATACGAATAAAAGGGAACATTAAGACAGGGACGGTAGGCACATTGGTGCGCTTAGGTATGCCCCTTACAGACTTGTAAGGTCCTTAAGTCCCTGTAACTTTCCCTTCAGCTTCCATGAAAACCATGTTGATAGAATAGGAGATTAGAAATACCTATCATAGTAGAGATTTGGAGGAGAGGAAGACAGAGGGCATAGCAGCCTGTGTATCTTCAGAAAAGTGTCTGTATACCACACATACCGCTGAGTAACAAACTTATTTCAGGTAGATGAAGAGATGATGCCCAAATTATCCCTGATCTAATCGAACCATCTTTTAAAATAATTTAATCTCTGGCTCAAACATAGAGACACTGAATGAATGTGAAACATTAGGACCCTATAGCTGCCTGGCAGAATTTGCTAAAACACACACAGATCAGAGAACTAAGCATCTTATACATTGGGGATCTCTGAAAAATAAATCTATTGATAAAATATATCCAGTGTTGCTTGCTGTTAGTATCTTGATTACTACAGACAGCCTCTGTGACAAAACAATAAAGTAACAGGGAATATTAATTAGCTATTTAATGAGTAATTTCACAGTTAGTTTAAACAGCAAGCTGTCCCAAAGGGATGACTAATAATTAAAGTACCAGTGAAACAAGTTAATGAAAAAAGTCTATTTCTAAATTATACAATTTTAAAACTTAAAACTGCATCCCAAGTGCACACTGCTGAAAGAGAAACTATGAGGTCACGTGCAACTTGCCCACATCTGAAAGTGTTTTGCCCAGTGAGTAAGAAAACTGTAGAAATAGGAAAGTTAACATTAGCCTCTGCATCACAGGGTAATTAAGGCTGAATAAAGAATAACAACAAAGTTGTTGGAAGAGACATTGGAAGTCTTCTAGTCCCACCTCAAGCAAGAGACCCTATATTATTCCAAACAAATGGCCGTCCAATCTCTTCTTTAAAATCTCCAGTGATAGATATGAAACTTGATATGGAAGATTTGAAAAATATCAGGTTTTAAGTGTGAGTATCACTTCTCAAACTGATAAAAGAGGTGCCAGTTATCAAAGTAAACAGATGTAAACTGCTTCTTGTTTACGTAGGGCTCCAGCCCTTTTCATGAAAAGAATAAGAGAAAATATACAAGAGTTCTTCTGCCTCAAATTTTCCTATATATAGGTGTCTCATTCTATAGAGTAAAATAAAAATCCCTTTTTATGACTATGTAGTCCTTATTCAGGGTAGAGTTGGGGCGATTGGATGGAGCTGAACATTTACTGGTTGAATACTTACAGAAATTCTTGTAACCTTTCGTTTTCTTCTGTAAAAATACTAACTAGAGATGTAGTTTCTATTCAGAAATGTGTAGGATTTCCTGTTTGGGCGGGGGTTGGACTAGATCAGGGGTCCCCAACCGCCGGTCCGTGGACCGTACCGGGCAGCGGAACAAGCCTTACCGGCCGCTGGTTGCTGGGCGCCGCCATCTTTTTTGGTAAAAAAGCAATTTTTCGTCAAAAAATATGGCGGCGCCAGCACTGGTGAGCTTTTCCGGTAGAAAGCCATTTCTACCCGAAAAAGCTCACCAGAAGCGCTGCGCCGCCATTTTTGACGAAAAATCACTTCCGTGACGCCACCGGAAGTGATTTTTCGTCAAAAAGATGGCGGTGCCCAGCTGACGCCGGAACCGGGCCGCGGCGCGCCAGCTGACGCTGGAACCGGGCGCGGCGTCGAAAAGGTTGGGGATCCCTGGACTAGATGACCTATAAAGTCCCTTCCAACTCTGTTAATCTGTAATCTATTTGTTGTTATTACTACTTCTAGTCCATATTGCAAGGAAGGCAATAAAATTCTATACCACCAACCCCACCTGTTCAGAGACTATCAATTGTCTGTTATTGTTAAACTTATTTTACATATAATAAAAGAATAATTTCTTGCTAGTTGGGCCTTGACTCTGGAAGGAAGGTTGATAGCTATTGGCAAAAGACATTAGTAACAATCTGTGGGTGGACCATTCATTTATATGCATATGTCTATTAAAATTCATCACAGTTCTAGAAGTTGTTGATTATGACTGAGGACAAGTACATTATTCAGCTGTGTAATAAGCAAAGGAAGATAATAATTTTCTTATGTCAAATCATTCCTTTAAATTCAGCAGGATATTAAAACAGACTTTCAGAATTATTACTCAAGTTCATTAATACATGACACTTTTGACCTTTACACCTTTTTATAACTAATTGGTAAACTAAATTTGCTGACCATCTAGAACAGATCTCCAAACTTGACAACTTTGAGACTTGTGGACTTCAACTCTGAGAATTTCACAGCCAGCACGGCTGGCTGAGGAATTCTGAAAGTTGAAGTCCACAAAGTTGCCAAGTTTGGAGATCCCTGATCTAGAATCAAGACATAATTTTAACAAGTTGGTCTAGGATACTATATATATTTTATCACAATGACTGAAAAAATGCAAGGACATACAATTGTAGAAACACTAAGGAAAAACAAGCATTGTACAAATTATAGCAAAACCAATCTATGAACCTCACATTGTTCTCATTAATTATATAACAGCATGGGAGTTTTATAGGGTTGATATCCCTATCAACCCTATAAAAGAAGAGCCAATCTCCACGCAGTGATAGACACATTGCACACACAAGCACATATTTTGATATACCGTATATGCCGGCGTATAAGACGACCCGCGTATAAGACGACCCCCAACATTTCCACTCAAAATATAGTTTGTTATATACTCGCCCCCTCTTCCGCACGCCTTCCACTTTTGCACTTTTTTTTTTGAGGCACTTTTGTGCACCATGGAAACGAATCCCGTGAAGCCGAAAGGAGCAGCCAGCCTTCTCCCAGCTCCCAAGGAAACAAGGCTCGCACAGCCTGGGCTCCGCTGAGGGTATCCGGCTGGGGCTGTCAGGAGTTGTTACCGCTGGCGTGGCTCAGCGCGGCTCCAGTCCCGCGTTGCCTCGGGAAGGGAAAGGCAAAAGGAAGAGCCGCAGAGGCGCTTTGCAATGGCAGCAGCGGCTCCTGGTTTTGCCTTTCCCTTCCCGAGGCAATGCGGGACTGGAGCCGCACGGAGCCGCGCCAGCGGTAACAACTCCTGACAGCCCCAGCCGGATACCTCAGCGGAGCTCGGGCGGTGCGAGCCTCGTTTCCTTGGGAGCTGGGAGAAGGCTGGCTGCTCCTTTCGGCTTCACGGGATTCGTTTCCACGGTGCGCAAAAGTGCCTCAGCCACGGGCAGCCGCAGTGCTTCCCAATTACTATTTGCCAGCGTATAAGACGACCCGGCATATAAGACGACCCCCCCAATTGGAGGAATTTTTTTTAGGGCAAAAAAGTCGTCTTATACGCCGGCAAATACGGTACTCAGACAATACACAGGAGTGGCCATAATTCGGATGGCAAAACCTCAGCAAATGAAAATATCAAAAAATTCCCACAATCTCTGTTAGAGAAAACAAGAAAGGAGCAAGAAATAATAAAACAAAGAAATTAAAGATATGTGATATAAAAGAAAATATAGCTAAATTTATCATTATCTTTGCATTACTTCATATATTTTGTTCTTTAAACTTCCTGCTTCTCCTTTCCTGCTTCTCTTTCCTTGCCATCTCATCAATTCATTCAACTACAATTGACTCAATTTTTCCCTTCTCTTTCATCCATTCATCTTCCCTTTATATATTTATTTTGCAATTCCATTCTCATGTATCATGTCCTATGGACCCAGATGCACTCCTGAAGGAGCTGGGGTTATAACTACAGATCTACTGTGCAGTCCAACTGAGCTGGAATAGGAAGGTGAGTGAGGCTCTGGATAGGATTGCACCCATGCGACCTCTCCCTGCCCGTAGATCTCATTGTTCCCCGTGGTATACAGAGGAACTGAGACGGATAAAACGCATGAGGAGACGTACTAAGGCCTACTTCTTAGCAATCTGTGTGGTCAAGTGTAAATATAGTACTTCTCCACACTAATTGCGTCTGTAGATAATTGCCCAGCGACCCTGTTTAGGGTGAGCTGCCTCCTCCTGCGGAAGGAGGAGATTGAGGTCCACCTGAAGGATCGCGCTGAGGAATCTGCAGATTTTCTGGAGCAAGGGTCGCCAATCTTTTGGACCTCAGGGACCACCAAACTCATAATTTTAAATCCCGCAGACCAGACACCCGGGGAAAATCCCCCAAAAAGTATGCAGGAAAATTCCCCACCCTGTTTTCCTATCTATCGATCATTCTTTATTTGGGATCGCAGGATACCATCTCCAGCTCCGTTCTCAGGGGGAAAAGAGAGAGGAGAAACTTTTGGCTTCATGCAAGGAAAGCAGCAGAAGCAGCAGAAATCTTTCTCTCCCCCAAACTCTGCCAGATATGTGTCTTTGTGAGACTTGTGGCGCTGGCGCAGCCTCTTGGAGCAGGATGCCTTGAAGACTCATTTCTGGCGGAGTTTGGGGAGAGAAAGACTTTTGCTGCTTTCCTTGCATGCAGCCAAAAGCAGAAGAAAGAAGCGGAAAGAAGCAGCCCAGTGGCCAGGCCAGGCTCGTGGGGCAAGTTCCCCCACTCTGCCCTTTCCCTCCTCCCCTCACTACCTCGTGTTGTTTGCAATGCAAGTGACGCAAACTTTGTGTTCCCGTGAGCCACGTGAGCAACACAAACTTGTGTTCCCATGCAGCTTGGATTAATTGCTTTGGAGGATGCTTTGAGGGTGACATTTCTCTGCGGACCAACAAATTTTCTTGTGGACCACCAGTGGTCCCCAGCCTACTGGATGGTGACCACTGTTCTGGAAGACAAAATCACTCAACTTTGTTTCCAGTTAGATGCTGCCGTGGTTGCTAGCCTGGTGGAAGCCCCTGAAGCAGGTTCTTGCCCTGTTATCTGGAAACAGTTTGATCCTGTTGTTCCCAAGGAAATGGACAGGATCCTAGGGAGTATGCATGCAAGCACCTGTGTTTTAGACCCATGACCCTCCTGACTTGTGAAAGCTTCCCAGGAGGTGACAGAGGGGTGGACTCTGGCAGTCATTTAAGCTTCCCTACAGTTTACAGGCAGCAATATGGCATCATCTGCATTCGGGTTTTCTCCCACGTAAGATTGGAAGTATCTAGGCAACGTTTCGATGAAGTCTCATTCATCATCTTCAGGCTTCTGTCTTCAGCTCTGTGCTTCTCAAGTGATGTGAGCTTGCAGCTGCTTCTTCCTTTTAACTGCTAGTGGGGTGTGACTTGATTGGGTGGGGGCTTGGCTGTGTTCTGATTGGGTGGGGTGTGTTCTCATTGGTTGGGGTTTTGGCTGTGTTCTGATTGGTTGGGGGTTGGCCATGTTCTGATTGGCTGGAGGTGTGTTCTGTTCAGGTGGGGGGCTTGGTTGTGCTCAGGTTGGTCTTAGTTACTGGGGGATTTGAGCTGGTGAGCTGTGATCTTGCTGTTTGGCTTGAGCTCGTGGTCGTGCTGCATCTTCATGGTGGGGTCAGTTCGCTCATGTATGGCTCAGAGGGTTTGAAGTGGGTAGTGATGCAGCTGCAGTGCGGCTTCTGGTCTGTGGTCGTGTCTCATCTTCTGGTGGGTGTGAGTCTTTTACGTGGAAGTGTGGTGGTGTCTCCTGCACCACGAGGGCCACACGAGATGCCACCACCACACTTCCACGTAAAAAGCAGACTCACACCCACACAGATGAGACACGACCACAGACCAGAAGCCGCACTGCAGCTGCATCACTACCCACTTCAAACCCCTCTGAGCCATACATGAAGCGAACTGACCCCCACCATGAAGATGCAGCACCACCACGAACTCAAGCCAAACAGCAAGATCACAGCTCACCAGCTCAAATCCCCCAGTAACTAAGACCAACCTGAGCACAACCAAGCCCCCACCTGAACAGAACACACCTCCAGCCAATCAGAACATGGCCAACCCCCAACCAATCAGAACACAGCCAAAACCCCAACCAATGAGAACACACCCCCACCCAATCAGAACACAGCCAAGCCCCCACCCAATCAAGTCACACCCCACTAGCAGTTAAAAGGAAGAAGCAGCTGCAAGCTCACATCACTCTGAGAAGCACAGAGCTGAAGACAGAAGCCTGAAGATGATGAATGAGACTTCATCGAAACGTTGCCTAGATACTTCCAATCTTACGTGGGAGAAAACCCGAATAACCAAAGATCCATATATATATATATATACATACATACATATACATACCGTATTTGCCGGCGTATAAGATGACTTTTTTGCCCTGAAAAACATGCCTCCAAGTGGGGGGTCGTCTTATACGGCGAGTATATAACAAAGGTCGTCTTATACGCCGGCAAATACGTTGTTGTCACTCGGTGCAAGAGCGACGGGGCGGAGCTCCGCAACTTGCGAAGCCCCTTCAAGCCCAGCCGGAGTCTCTCTTCCTCCTCCTCCCCCACCCACCCACCCACCCACTCCGCTCGTGCGAGCGGACAGGCAGGCTCCAGGCTTTGCCCCCATCCCTCACCTCCTTCCATCCCCTCCACCCCCCCAGTGGCAGAAACTTTGCCGCACGTGGGGACGAGTGGAGGGGTGGGAGAGCAGCGACGCAGCTCAAAGCTGAGAAAGCGCCATCCTTGCTTTTGTGCTTCGGGAAGAGTTCGTGTTTTTGTTTTTTGTTTTTCTCCCAGGAATGGGATGCTGCTCGTCCGATTTTCTTTGGGAATTTTTCTCTTCCCGGTTTCAGCCTTTGCTCGATCCTCCCCCGATTCACTTCTGGAAAGGATGCTTGTGTAACTCTTTTCCTAAGCGTTGCTGGGGTGGAGGGGGGCAGTGTGCAGCGTGAGCGAGAGGCTCTTTCCTTTCTCCCTGAGCGCAAAACCGTCTGCCTTCTTCTCTCTTGGACGGACCGAGCAAGGCTAATAAGATAATAATAAGATAATAAGATAAGATCCTAAGCGCGTTGTGGAAACAGATCTGGATCTCATTGGAGAAAGGTAGCAAATGAATGAACTGGACTTTTGGCAAGTCTCGGGTAGGAACTCGACGCTTTCTGGAAAGTTAGTGAGCAGGAAAATAGACATCCTTTCCGCTTTCTCCCAGCGTGGGTATTTCATTATCCCTCCCTGTAAGAAGTAACAACCACAAAGCCAAGGGAAAAACGATGCGCAGGAAAAAGCCACAGTAGGAAGCAAAGATTTCTTCCCCCCACCCTCTCTCTCTGAAATAATTAATGTCGCAATCAGTGTGGTGCACCCTTGGAGACAAATTGGTTGGGGAGGTGGAAAGATATTAAGAAACAACTCGACTGTTTTTCGTCCAGTTTTATTTTTATTTATTTATTTTCCCTGAAAAAAGCAGATCGCTCAACGGTGTCACAAAGAAAGGAGAGGAATTGAGTGCCAGCCTGAGAAAGGCGAAGCTGCCTCTAAAGCATTTTGGTGGCTTTGTAAGTTTGGGGGAAAGGGGCGGGGGTGTCAATCAAGAATTATATCCAGAATACCCCAAGTGTTACAACTTACCGTATTTGCCGGCGTATGACTTTTTTGCCCTGAAAACATGCCTCCAAGTGGGGGGTCGTCTTATACGGCGAGTATATAACAAACTCTATATTTTGAGTGGAAATGTTGGGGGCTCGTCTTATACGCCGGCAAATACGGTATGTATGTATGTATGTATGTATGTATGTATGTATGTATGTATGTATGTATGTATGTGTGTATATATATATATATATATATATATATATATATATATATATATGTTTTCTGAGGTTCTCGCGGATAATTGCATGTGGATCTTTGGTTATTCGGGTTTTCTCCCGCGTAAGATTGGAAGTATCTAGGCAACGTTTCGATGAAGTCTCATTCATGATGAATGAGACTTCATCGAAACGTTTCTTAATGCTTAATAGTATTCAATAATTTTCATATTGGTGCAAAATGGTCCATTATTCGTGACTCTTCATTTTGCCATATATTTTATTTAAATCAATAAAGCTTGTCATAATGATACATCTCCATACTTGCTGAAGAGCAAAAAATGTTTTTCAACCATTGCACAACATAATACTTATCAACTTTTGCTCATTGTCATGTCTTTCAATCAGAATTTCTCTAGACATTTTCCAAGATACTCTGATCCACATGTAGCTTTTGCCTTCATTTTTTTGATACTTTTTTCTTTGTGTAGCAATGGCAAACCTTTTGGGCTCCTTATGTCAAAAAGTCAAAAAATGTCTGTCTTGATTCTGCTGGTGTATCACTCCCACACTCAACCTGGACAAAAAAGCCTCTCCAGATCTCCTCCCCTCTCCTGCCACCATCTGCTCTTCCATCCGCAGCTCCTTTCCAGACCTGTGGTTTTGTGGGTCCTCTGGAGCTTTAGAAAATTGCATGAGAATGCTCACACAATTTTTGGACACCCCAGAAACTGTGCAAGAGCGAGATTTTCTCACACAAGTTCCATAAAGTCTGGAGATGTAGCATGTCACCCCAAATGGCAAGGTATGTGTCATAGGTTTGCTATCACTGGTGCAGGAGAATAACAATGGATTGTTTCTATAGCCAAGTATGGAAGCAGTCTTTACATATATGTTAAAATTGCATCCATGCCATAAGCAATCACATGCCAATTTTAACTATTTGCCAGTTTATTTATTAATTATTCAAATGTATTGCCTGCCTAACTCCAGTAGACTCTGGTGTCATGCAAAACTTTAAAAAACCAAAACCATAAAAATAGAAGCAACATTAAAACAACAGGAAATCCATACTAAAATACTCAGCTAACAAATCACATACAAACACGTAGAAACATTCACACAAACATTGGCCATTAAACAATGACATGTATCAATCCCAGGTCTGGGAAGAAAGCCTGGTTTTCAAGTTATCCTATATGATGTGTTTTAATTTATACTTTATTCATATCTTTATTTACATTTACTTGTAAAGCACAAGTCTTTACAACATTGTACAAAGGGACATCGCTTAAAATAATATCCATATCTCTTCTGCATTAATAACTTAAATAAAAATGAACTGATATACCTTTCTGATAGATTCCATATATTTTTCCTCAAACACTACTAAGCTCCAGGACAAGATAGTTCCTGAAGTTAATGCACTGTACCAAATCATCTAAAGTGCAATGGCCCATACATTCAATTCTCAAGTACATTTGAAGTCAATAGAAAGAACTAACTGAAGAATCCCCATCAAGGATAAGAGCAATTGCATATTGCCTCCCAGTGGCTGATATGATGTGTTGCATTATCATTATTTTCTAATGTTCTGTTATGCATACTTTTTCATTTATTTTTCTTGTATGTTGATTTCTTTGATAATATGCCACTACATTCCCATACTAATCACTCAGCTACATTGTGATTACAGAAGTTATGCAAAAATATGTATTTTTGTAGAAGAATTCATGAAGTATATATTTTGTGCCCCTGACTAAAAGGATCCATGGATGTGTATGTATGCAATATGCATGTGTAAAACAAGCAAAGAAAAAACCATTTAGGCATTATATGGGGAAAGAATATGACTTTGTGGAAGGAAAATGTGAGATAGGAGAGAAAGATGAGAGAGGTTTCTAAAAGGGAATGTATTTTGTGAAATCCTTTTGAGTGTTTATGCAATAAAATTTATGATTTACCAATCCTAAAATAAGCAGCTATTCTGTGACTGTAATAATGTTCACAAAACTTTCTAAAATTTGAATGAGTCCTAAAAAAGATTGGAAACATTACCAGAATTACAGGTACCTAACTTAGGATATCCCTTCCATTTGAACTTATTGGCTAATATTTGCACACCCTGCTTATAAAAGTGTTATTAAATACAATCAACCCTGATTTTAAGGCCAGGCCTGAAATTAGTTTTAGCTTATGACCAAGAGCACAAGGTATTTCCAATCTCCTATGATCATATAAAAGGGTGTTGTAAAAAATGAACGTTCTGATGAATGAGCATGATTGTTTAAAAATTGTTTGCAATTCTTTGTGCATATCAGTGGTGTGATTCAAATTATTTCACTACCGGTTCTGTGGGCATGGCTTGGTGGGCATGGCAGGGGAAGGATACTGTAAAATCTCCAGTCAGAGGTGGTATTTGCTGGTTCTCCGAACTACTCAAAATTTCTGCTACCGGTTGTCCAGAACTGGTCAGAACCTGCTGAATACCACCTCTGGTGCATACTATTCAAATGCAAAGGCCTGGGGATAGAGATATTTACAGCCAAATATCCATTTGCATGCAACCAAATGAGTGTCAGAATCTTGCAAAAATATGAAATGTTAAGCAAACATCATTGCTGAATGAGATAAAGGAAAAAAGTTTATATCACTATACTACAACTTTAAATCTCTGTAATTTACTTCATTTATTTTACTTCATTTATTTATCTAGGATCATATACTCATGTTAAAATACCTGTATATACTTCAATAAGAAAATATAAAAATTTGCTTTCCAAATTCTAAGTTCTATTTTTAATAAAATGACTTATATACATACCTTCTTTTACCCAGTTTTTTAAAATTGTTAACGCTCTCATTCATAAACTTCAATAACTCAGTCTTTTCATCTTTGTTGTGATTTGTAATTACAGAATAAGGAATAATTATTAAAGTATTTGGTTAGTTTTCTTTAAGAGTTTGTGGATTTTAGTACCAAAAGTTCAAAGCTATTTCTCCTCAGTTTTGCAGGAACTGATCTTCCTATTTTATGTATATTCATACAAGATTTAAAAACTGAAAGCTTGTTGAAAAATAGAGGTAATACATAAAGTTCTCATCAAACAATCTTGTAAATCTAGCAAAGGGATATTTAATGGTTTTATGAACTCCTTTCAGATCATCAGTGCATGGGACAACTAGAATAAAGACCTGGTATAATATTATGTGAGATGGGGCGAAGAGATGCTGCCTAGGGCACAGTCACATAAGGACAGAATAGCTACCATTGGATAGTGGGCAGAGCAAGTGCCATAAAAGGGACTCTCAATAGCTTCTCAGGCTGTAAAGGGGGGAGAGGGACAATTGTACTTTCATACTTGCAAGATTCTGTTAATGTACCTTTACAATAACATAGAATTAACTTATCTGGTTGTGTTTCCTATGTGGTCTATTTGGCAAGACAAACCGCCAGCTGAGTGGCTCTTTGTAATTCTTCTCTGGACGAAGAAAGAATTTGAGATTGCCCACTAGCGCTCCAGACACTTGCTGCTTGCAAGGAGACCACAACATACCAGTCTCGAATACATTTAGCGCTATGAGGGACAAGAAAGGAGCCATCTTACTCAAACCATGGTCATCTTTAAAAGTTCGCATACTTTCTTTTCTATCACTTTTGGAAATTGTTTATTAACTGCTTTTCAGCTTTTAAAAATCTTTGGAGATAAGATCAGATGAGATTCCTTCAATAGTTAGTAAAAGAAATTTTAAACAAAATTTTAAGGACTTTTTTTAATAAATAGCAAAAGGAGAGTCAGAATTTTGTTTTTGGCAAAGTTACAAATGGACTCCGGCTTCAGATAGATTTGAAATAAGATTTTGGAATTAAATATAACTATCATCCCCACAGGAAAATGCTTTTGTTTTGAATTCTTTTAGGAAAAAAAATGGATAGAATAGGACTTTGAGTAGGACGCTAGAGGAAAGTAGAAGGAACCAAAGATTGCAGTTAAAAGAGAAGAACATTAGATTCAACTTATAGATACAGCATCAAGCAAAATATTTTAACATTGGTCATATTGAAGAATATTTTTGAAAAATTGACTTAAAAGTGTCTGTCATAGTAGATAGACAGTATGTAAAATGTTATAGAAGAACACATTTTGCCTTCCAAGACTGATCTGAAAATGAATTTAAAAATGACATGCTACAAGAATGATATGGATAATGATACTACACTGGACAAAGACATTACCCTTTGTTTTAATAATTAAAAGAGATACACAAGTAACAATCCAGGAAAAAAATCTGGATCGTTTTCCTATATTCAAATTTACAAAAGTAGCTTGTGTAAAGCTTTGTAAAAATCTCTGAGAAGGGAGAAAGAAAAATGAAAACAAATCAAATTCTACAACATTATTTGAGCGAACTGAAAATCAAAATTGTTAAAAGTAAAAGGAATATAAAATTAGTTTATTTGATCAAGATTAAAATAGATATATTGTTATCTCTACTGACCTTTAATGAACTTTTGCTGACATCAACACTGAAATGAAGGATTTTAAAGTATTATTTACAAATATGCTAAGGAGAGACTATTTGTCATCTTTTAAGAAGAGGTGTTAAGTTACTAAAATTATTTATACTTGTTTAAGGAGAAAAGTAAATTGTTTATTCATTTCTTTTTCTTTACTATGTTTTTTTCTTTTCTTTTTCCATTTCTTTCTTCTTTTGTTTCTGAATCTTTGTTATTTTATTCTTTTATTTTTAGTTTGTATTAATTTACTATAGTAATTTCACTTTTTAATAGCTTTTCACAATTAAAAAATAAGACCTGTGGTCCACTGAGAATGACATCATTCAAAGATATAGTGCATGCCTCATATATCAATTACTTATGGTAGAAAAAACATCTCTAGAGAGTTGTAGTTTAGCCAGAATTGAATAACATGGACCACCTGAAGAAACGGGCCAATCTCAAAGGTACATATATCCAATTTATATATTTTCTTTTACTTTAATAGTTAATAAGGTAATCCTCGACTTACGACCACAATTGAGCTCAAAATTTATAAATTGAGAATTTGTTAAATGAGTTTTGCCCCATTTTATGAGAATTTTTTGCCACAGTTGTTAAGTGAATCACTGAAGTTGCTAAGTTAGCAACATGGTTGTTAAGTGAATCTGGTTTCCCCATTGACTTTGCTTCTCAGAAGGTTGCAAAAAGTGAACATATGAACTTGGGACATGGGTCATGATGACAGCGCAACGATCATAAATATGAACCAGTTGCCAAGCCTCTGAATTTCGATCACATGATCGTAGGGATGCTGCAATGGTTTTAACTGTGAACACCGGTTATTAGTCACTTTTTTTCAGTGCCACTGTAATTTTGAATGGTGACTAAATGAACTGTTGTAAAGTCAAGGACTACCTGTACTATGTATCCTTAGCTCTCTTATCATAACATTTAAGGCAGTTATTTAATCATAAATACAGTTGCCCTCACATATCAGAATGTGAACAATTAACCAAGTGGGGAGATACAAAAACACAACTAAATTCTATATTTGAGGTTGTTGTTATTCTGAATTTACCCCGTCCAAGGTTTTTTTTTTTTTAATGGAGATTTTGTACTATGTCTTCGTTTCCTGAGACAAGTATTTACATATGTTTTCCTTTTTTGGTTAGCAGAATATTTTCATCTCCATTTGCTAGTATTGCTCAGCTTTTATCCACATAACCAAGAATGGAAAAATGTGCCTGTTATTCCAAGCTCAGGAATGACAGAAAGCTTTGCTAATGATTTGTCTGATCTGCAAAAGAGCAAAGTATCCTCTATCTTTCAGCTTTTACAGAACACAATCAGAATTCACACAGTTTAGAACTAAATGGAGGAGAAAAGGTGGGGATAATACCCCTGCCTACATGTTGTTATTGTTTTTTTTTAAAAGCAAATTTCTCTATATTTTCTTTGAAATGCAAGATTTTAAAAATTATTGGAGCTTCTGCATATATTTTAAACACACCATGTGTTATCATCCAACCGAATAGAATAGAATAGAATTCTTTATTGGCCAAATGTGGTTGGACACACAAGGAATTTGTCTTGGTGCAAATACTCTCAGTATACATAAAAGAAAAGATACATTCATCAGTTGATCAAAATCAGTTGATCCTTAAACATTCCTCTATAGGGTAATCTGCTCGTGACGTTGTTGTTTTTTCATGGTCGTTAAAAAAAACACTAGTAATACATCTTTTAAAATATTTTTCTGTAACATGCCCTGTTATGAAAGGGGGATGGGGAATGGCATCTGGCTAAGGGAAGGCAATGCCTTTTACAGGCAACTATCCCAACTGCTTCCTCCTTTTTTGCCCGCATTTTTTTTAACCCTCCCGGGGCAGCTACTTTAGGAAGGGCGGGTCTTTTCGTACAGGAAAAACAGCGTGCCGCTGCAGAGAGGGCAGCGGCAGAAGGCTGGCATCAGGGCAGAGAGGAGCAGGGAGGGGACCTCCGCTTAGCAAGGGTCGGGCATGAGCAGCAACGGTGTGGGAGGCCGTGGCCGAAGGAGGATTGTGCCATCGAAGCGGGGAGGGCTGGGCCCAAGCGGGGGCTCGGCAGGAACCAACCTGTCAGCAAGAGAGTAAGAGCCGCTCCGCTGGGTTTGTTCTGGGACTGGAACCAGAATCCTGCTCCGCGGTGCGGCATTGCTTCTTGCTGCTGAAGCTGATGCGATCCTCTCGCTGCTGCTGCTCCTCCTCCTCCTCCTCCCTCCGCCGGCGCCCGCCTTCTCCGGCTTCTCGCCTGACATAACCATCCCAGCAGCAGCAGCAGCATCGCTCCCTCCTCCTTCTATAGAAACGATCGCCAAGGCAGAAGCCAGCTAGGCCTGCAAAAGCCAGGCCCGCCTTCTTTCGCCCAGGGGAGCTGCTTTTTGTCTGGCAGGCTTGGTACTGACTTGCTTTCGCTCCAGACTCCTGGAACTGGGATTGCTAAAGCGCGCATCCGGCTGAACAGGAGAGACAGAGACAAATAATGCATTTTGGCGCTCTCCAAGCTTGGCCTAAGGCCAAACAGAGGGCCTCCATACACAAACACCCTTATGTGTTGGGGCAAACATGACCTTCTGAAGGGGTTTTTTCCCCCCTGCAGAAGCACCCATTGGTATGTCTTTGGTACCCTGCCCCATTCCATTAGCTGTGGGTGGAACCAAAAATATGAAATAAGTATTTCTGAAAGAGAGTTTCTTGAGATGGAATAACAAATGCCAGAGGCACTTACGCAAAAATCTATAATACCCCAAAGTGGGTAGGTTGCTTATACCCATTCTCAAAACAATATTTTTGCATCTAAGGATGCAATCCAGAAGTCTGAAATTTCTCAGGATTGGAGATGATTGTAATATAATAAATGCTCAAGAAATTCAGGGCAATTTTAATTATACTTAGTAGTTTCTTCTGTATGGTATTGTTCTGACATTTTCTGTGTTTACTTCCATATGCTTGCTCATACTGTAATTTGGAGGCATGCTTCCCCACCCATAAAGGTCACATTAACTCTACAAGACTAACACTTGATAGATATGCCTTCCATGAATTTATCCAATTCCCCTTTTAAAGCCACCCAAGTTAATGGCCTTCATGCATCTTTTTGTAGTGGCTTCCACAAATTGAGTATTGTGGGAGAACATATCTTCTGTTAGTAGTCTGCTAGTACTCCTAGTTTTCTAAACCTGTTTTATTAAACTTAGAAATTATTGTCTGATTTCAAGCCCATAGAGCAAGGGTCTTCAAAATTGGCAAGTTCTCCCATGAGCTGTTCAGAGCATCCAGTAATGGGAGGTGCTTCAGTCTCTGCACGTCTAGGCTGGGCTGAATTTCTGGAACGCTCCTCCTCCTCCACAGGACTCCTCCCCAGCGTTCCCCAGTTTTGGCTCAGCCTCATGAGGGATAGGCAGTGCTTGTGATTCTTCCTTGGCCGAAACAGGAAAATTCGTTTTTACTAGCATGTTTGAAAATTGACCAGTTTGTCTTTAGGACTCTAGCCTCCTAATCGCATTACGATCTCTCGACGTTGGCTCTTTAACATCAGGCAGTCAGAGATTGCTCACATTATAGGGAAGCGCTGATTCGCGCCCCGAAGCGGAAGGAAGCTTCGGCGTTGCTCCGCGCCCCCTCCCCACAACCCTCTTTCTACTCCTGCCATTCCGATAGATAGCGGCAGTTTATTACATCTGAACAGCGGCGTGAGCTTTTTTGCTCACAACAGAGTCGTATCGCTCTCCTTCCCCCCTCTGAACACTGCCTGGGGATGGAAGATTTAAACACTTAGTTCCTTCCACCCTTCCCCGCTGTTTAGCCTTATAGGAGAAGTCCTCGGAGTCTACTCCCACAGGGTGGGAGTTTGCTGCTGGGGAGTGCGCCAAAGGTTAATGGCTGGAGGCCCTTTTTTTTTTTTTTTTGACAAAGACCTCGTGGCCATGCTGACTTTATTTCATTTCATGCCGTGTGAGGTACTTTCTTTCCCAAGCAGAGGTTTCTCTTTAGGAACACTTGGGATCATTACACCCTCATCTTGTTTTTACTACATTCAAGGCTATCTGTACATTTAAATTGTTGGCTTAACCCTCACAGCCCAATCAACCCAGTGGCACAACAGCGAGCACCTAGGCCTGTGTCCGCCTGTGCAGGGAAGCTGTTGAAGGCCTGTACTTTCATCAACTTGGGCCTTTAGGCATTCTTAATTTGGCTGTTTGGATTTTCAATAATTTTAGCTTTGTGCTATTTATTTGATATCCATATATATATAGCTATATATTAGTGATATCATCATCATCATCATCATCTATTCGGTATAACATTTTAATATCAATAAAATATTACTGAGATACAACTCATTATAGATAGGTATTTTAAAGGGGCGGGGGAATAAAACATCATCAGGGCAACCGGTCTGTTCTTAGATCAGGTCCCTGGGCATGCCAACCGCCTTCCAGTATTACATTGAATAACAAGCATGCTGTAATTCCTTCAATCGAAATGGCAGGCGGTAGTAGCTCTCAGACCTCAAACTTGAAGGTCAAAGCCAAATCTCAGCACAAACCTAAGCAGACTAAAGGGAATTCTAAAGCTTCAGAAAAGGTGCCAACAGGCGCCATAAAGCATTAGAAAAGCAGATAGATTAGAAAAGCATTAGAAAAGCACACGGGAGGTGCATAGGGCCTCACAGGACTTTCCACCCCCCAGTCCAGGTCCGTCTACCTCTTCCCATCCTCCTCCCCTAGATCTCTCCCTCATCCAGGCACAGCTTGGCTCCCCAGAGCCAACAGGTCCAGTTACCTGGAACACCGACCACACGAAGGGCTCCTGAAGCTACATTCATTCCAATGGCTGCCGGTCTTTGATAGGACGACATTCTTCCAGAGGAAGTTCCAGAGAGGATGAAGGCCTTGATGGAGCTGGCAATCCTCCAGGGAATCGCAGCATGTCTTCAACACGCAGTTCTGACCAGGGAACATCCTGTAACCGCTGATTATGATTCCCAATCGCTGAGGTCGTTGACCAGGTTGGAGCAACACTATACCCAGGTACATTTACAAGGGGAAGCGCCCCTCCAAGGGCCGACGGAGGAGGAAGAAGAGGAGGAAGAAGAAGAACTGGATCAAATTGATCAAATGGAACAGATTGAATCAGGATCAATACATGACAGTGAGCCCCTGTCAGAAGCGGACCCCTTAGAAAGGGGGATGTCTGAGGATGAGGGCCTTGTTCCTGATCAACCTGTATTTACAGGCTTATTCCGCCCACAACTTTTCAGATCACTCTTGTTTAAGGCAAAAAACATTGCGTGCCTGAACAAGTCGACCCTTTCTACCACTCCAACTCCTTCAGAAGAGGGACCAGAAGATCTAATTTTCAATCAACCAGTAGTTGAGGCATGTTTTCGGACCTGGTACAGAAACAGTGGGCATCTGCAGCGGCGTACCCGGCCCCCGCTGGATATGACAGGAAATATTTCAATTTGGCCTCTGATTTCTCAAAATTGTTGAATACTCCCGAGGTAGACAAACCTATAGTGGGATTAGCATCTTCCTCCATTCCCAGTGAAGCACTGGAGGCATTAAAGCTGGAGGAAAAACGAGCTGAGCTAGCCCTACACAGGGTCCATCTGATGTGTGGGCCATCAGAGCAGCCACGGCCGCCTCCTTTATCCATTCTTCTCTCAGATGGCTCTGCCTCTTATGGGAGCATGTCCTAATTCCAACATTAGAGTGCACCAAGATATTGCTAAACTTATAGCAGCCGCTGAATTTTCAGCTGATGCAATTTACCATGCGGTCAAGTTTTCAGCCAGGGCTATTACTTCACATGTCACAGCACAATGCTTACTATGGTTAAAACATTGGCAAGCAGACATTAAGCACAAATGCAAGCTGGCTTCATCTCCTATTGCGGGAGACAGATTGTTTGGCCCTGCCCTCGACCTGCTGCTAATCTAAACACGAAACAAAAAGAAAATTCTTCCTTCCCTTTTTCGGAAGTCAGATTCTAGAAACCCTCAGTCCTTTCGGAGGGGATGCTTTCGGCCCTTTTATCAGGGACCCTTCTCACCCAGATACCAGAGACCCCCATCATTCAGACCAGGGCAGCAGCCAGACAGGTCCGACTTCGGGGATAGGAGCAGAAGGGGTGGCCAATCCAAGAGATCCTTTCAAAGAGCAGGAAACAGGTCTTTCCAGTGTCCAAGATAACTCCCTGGACCTGGCTCCCATTGGCAGATGCCTTAAATTATTCATGGACTAATGGGACTCCTCAACATCTGATTCCTGGGTCAGAGACACGATCAGATTTGGCCTTGCGCTGGAGTTTCAATCCACTCCCCCAGATTTTTTCATGTCATGTCCTCTTTCCAGAGATCTGGTTAAACGTAATCTCATGGAAACAGCTATCCAACATCTACTGGACATATGAGCAATCTAACCAGTAGCTACCAACCAACGAGGGCGAGGTTTCTATTCACATTTTTTGTTGTTCCCAAAAGTTCAGGGGGGTGGAGAGCAATATTAGATCTGAAATGTCTCAACCGTTTCTTTGTATATCGCAAGTTTAAAATGCACACCCTGCAATCTATCTTACTCAGCATCAGAAAAGGTGACGTCCTTACGTCTATAGATCTGATGGAGGCGTACCTACATATTGCTATTCAGCCTTTCCACTATAAATTTTTGAGATTCTGTTATAATAACCACCATTTCGAATATGTGGCCCTTCCTTTCAGACTAGCTTCTGCCCCCAGGACCTTCACAAAGGTTCCTGCAGCTCTAGCTGCTCACCTCTGTGATATCCCTGTACGACTCCAGTGTTACCTTGATGACATCTTAATTTTGTCATCTTCCAATCATCAAGCAGTCAGAGATTACTCAGAACACATTACAATCCCTACAACAACACAGGTTCTCAATAAATTGGAAAAAGAGTCATTTAACACCATCGACTCGGTTAATCCATCTGGGAACAGTCATAGATACAGTGGAAGGCAAAATTTTCCTGTCACCAGATAGACAAAACAGCATTCAGCAATTAGTTAAGGAGATCAGGGATCTTAAGAGGGTGTCCCTAGCTGAACTATCAAAATTGTTAGGCAAGATGATCTCATGTATATCTATCATTCCTTGGGCCCGGCTCCACACTAGATCCTTCCAGTGGTTCCTGCTCCCATACCAGTGCTCTGGCCGAAGCAACTCCAAATACAAGGTCAAGGTACCATCAAAGGTCCTCATATGTCTCCACTCTTCAAAGAGCCCCACAGACTTACCATCACCACCGATGCCAGCCTGTTTGGATGGGGAGCTCACTTTCAATCGCTCATAGCCCAAGGCTGCTGGTCCGCCATAGAACAGTCGTGCAGCATAAACTGGCTGGAGCTTCGAGCAGTACACCTGGCTCTTCACAGCTTCCTTCCACAGGTACGCAATCAACACATACTAATATTGACTGACAACGTAACAGCCAAAGCTCACATAAACAAACGGGGGCACCCAGTCGAAACACCTCATGCGGGAAGTGGAGCGCTTGTGTTGTTGGGCGGAGAGCAACCTACTTTCCATCAGAGCAGAAGACATTTCGGGCCTGTCAAATACACAGGTAGACTGGCTAACCATGATCGATCAATCGGAGTGGCACCTCCATCTGAACCTGTTCCAAGAGTCGGTCAGGAGATTCGGGCAGCTGGTGATAGACTTGTTCGCTTTCCCCCTCAACTCTCAGCTCCCCAGATTCATTTCCAGGTACCCCGCGCAAGGAGTGGAGAACTTCAAGGTGCTCCACTGCCATTGGCCCCAGGGTCTTCTGTATGCATTCCCACCACTTCCTCTGATCCCCAAGGTCATCCAGAAGCTGCTGGATGAGAGGGCGGAGCTGCTGCTAGTAGCTCCTTACTGGCCCAGACAGCTGTGGTTTGCAGACCTCCGCAGTCTATCCTTATCAACACCATGGAGAATTCCACCGGACAGGGTTTTGCTAACCCAGGGACCTCTTCAATATCCAGACCCTCAATGGTTGCACCTGACCATCTGGAGGTTGAGCGAAGACATCTGAAGAGCGAAAAGTTTTCCAACAGAGTTATTGCCACCATCCAAGCTGCCAGAGGCCCCTCAACAACCCGCATTTACAATGCCACATGGTCCAGTTTCTGCAAATGGTGTACTAAGTCTCAAACTGATCCCATCTATCCATCAATGGCTCAAATCCTAGAGTTTTTACAAGAGGGGCTTGACAAGGGATTATCACCTAATACGTTGAAAAGGCAGGTGGCGGCCTTGGCATTGGTTGTCACTGGTGAGGGTTTACTGTCTCTTTCTCATCACCCACGCATACGGAGTTTCCTTCAAGGAGCCACAAATTTACACCCGCCAGTGGTTCACCGTTATCCCACTTAGGACCTTAACAAGGTCCTCGTTGCACTCACTAAGTACCCTTTCGAACCCTTGAAATTGTCAAGTCTCCAATTTCTGACGTATAAAGTAGTTTTCCTTGTAGCAATCACTTCGGCTCGTCATATTTTGGAACTGGCAGCTTTGTCGATCAGAAAAGACCTTTGTGTCTTCCATTCTGACTGGGTGGTCCTTCATCCTGATCCTACGTTTATACCCAAAATTAATTAGGCTTTTCACAGGGCACATGAACTGATACTTCCTAACTTTTGTTCCAGGCCATCTCAAAGGTTGGAACTGCAATGGCATCAGCTTGATGTGAGGCGAGCATTGCAAATATATATTCACCGCACAGCGACTTTTGGACAAACTGAAGCTTTATTTATGTCGTTTCAGCGAAACACTCAGGGATGAAAGGTCTCATCTTCCACAATAGGCCATTGGCTATGGGCTGCGATAGCGAAAACATATCAGATTCAATCACTACAGGTCCCCAGGGCCATAACAGCTCATTCAACAAGGAGTGCCGCAACATCGGCAGCATGGGCCACGCAGGCACCAATAACTGAAATTTGTCGAGCCGCAATCTGGGCCTCTCCATCGCCCTTCATTAGGCATTATAAAATAGATGTGTTTGCATCTGCTGAGGCCTCCTTTGGCAGAAGAGTTCTGCAACGGGTCCACAGGGACCAGGAGGGGATTCCAAGCCAGATGAAGTCCCTCCCATAGGACAGGCCAAGCTTTGGTATGTCCCACTACTGGATGCCCTGAACAGCTCATAGGAGAAAGGGCGTTGGTACTTACCTGATACGCCCGTTCTCTTTGAGCTGTGAAGAGCATCCAGCCCCACCCTTTTCCCATCTGGTGGGGTCCCGTTTCAGCGAGGGTGTTTATTCTCTCGTCTTTGCCAAAACTGGAGAACGCTGGGGAGGAGTCCTATGGAGGAGGAGGAGCATTTGAGAAATTAAGCCCAGCCTAGACGTGCAGACTGAAGCACCTCCCACTACTGGATGCTCTTCACAGCTCAAAGAGAACGGGCATATCAGGTAAGTACCAACGCCCTTTTAAGACTTGTGGACTTCAACTCCCAGAATTCCTGAGCTAACATGACTGGTGGAGGAATTCTGGGAGTTGAAGTCCACAAGTCTTAAAGCTGTCAAGTTTGAAGACCCCTGCCATAGAGGAAAGACAACTGGTCTGTTAGCCTTACAGCAGAATCGCCACTTAACCGTTTATAGAATCTTCTAGTTATCCAATCATTTTTGTTGTGGAAAAATAACAATAAGATGATACGCTTTTTTTATACATCACAAATTCTGAGACATGGTAGAATATATTAAGTCACTTAATATACAGATATCCTATCACCATGATGGCGAACCTATGACACGCATGCCGGAAGTGGCACGCAGAGCCATTATTGCCGGCATGCGAGCCCTCGTCCAGAACAGGTTTATTGCGCATGCGCGCGCACCACCTGCCCAACAGCTGATTGTTGGGTATCTGGCGCCATGTGCAGGGGGCAGGGGGCGCGGGAGACGCATGTCCATGCGCAGAGACATGCGGTGTGCATGGGGGATACATGCACAGAGATGCATGGCGCAGGCACAGGGGTCATGCATGCATGCGCAGGGCTCATGTGCCCTCCTGCACACATTGCCTTCTGGGTGCTGGCACGCAAGCATGCACGCACAAGCATGCACACAATTTTCAGCACAGAAGCCCAAAATGGTTAGCCTATCTGTTTATCACCTATCACTGTTTTATCACCTATTTATTGCTTAGATTTCTTCTTTCCCTCCGTTAATAGTTGAAAGAAAAAGTGCCCAACTAGAGCTAAATAAAAGTAAAGGCACAACAATCTAGTTTTACAAGCATTTAGTAATTATAATTAGTAGATTTGGAAAAAAAATAGAAATATTAGTTACAGAAATAAATTTTATTTCAAATGTTAAAAAAAGAGAAAGATGTAATGTGTTCCTTCATGTAAGGGTGCCTGAACTTGGCAAAGAATGTAATATAGATTCAAGAGATGCTGAATATATATTTTTCTGCCTGGAAAAAGGTGATCTATTTATATCAAACTTTACTAATCTACTCTGCCATATTAGTCCAATTAAAATAATTATATTTGTAAATTATTTTGTGCTATATTACTGCAATACTGATAAGAAAGTTCATCCCATAGTATTCTCTTGTTTTTAATGCACATATAATCACATGCATATTATAAAATTTGCAGTATAACTCTATAATATATAGGTAATCCTTGACTTACAACCATTCCTTTAGTGACCATTCAAAGTTACAACAACACTGAAAAAAGTGACTTTTTCACACCACCGTTGCAGCATCTCATGGTCACATGATCAGAATTTGGACACTTGGCAGCTGACTCATATTTATGACAGTTACAGTGTCCCAGGTCATATGATCACCTTTTGTAACCTTCTGACAAGATTAGTGGAGAAACCAAATTCATTTAACATCCATGTTATTTAGTTAACTGCAGTGATTCACTTGAAAACTGTGGCAAGAAAGGTCATAAAATTCACAACAATCATCTTGCTTAGCAACACAAATTTGGGGCTCAATTGTGGTCGTAAGTTGAGGACTACCTGCATACTGTTTCTGAATCTTTCCATGGAAACAGTGACATTCCTGGGGTTGTGACTACAGTATAGTCAATTGTTAACTAACTTTCCATGGTAACTTGGCTATGTACTCTACTGCCAAACAATGAAAACATTTATATTCTGTTGTTCAGAGAAATGGGAGAGTTCTGTAACTTTCTCCTTGAAGATATGAATGGCTAATTAAGAAAATTATTAATATGTTGAGCATACATGTTGCAAATCATGTTACTGATTCCTATTCTTATGCAGCTGTGTGATCCTATGCTTTCCAGCAGATTTAACAGAACTCTGTCTGAAAAATTTACTATTCTCAATAAACAAAACAGCTTTGATAGCATTTTTAAGACTTGACTTTTTTTTGTTCAGCAATAACAGCTGACTTTCAAATTCTCCTCAGACACTGAAAGAGTCATAAAGTCATGCCTTTAATATGACTGCTTCATAAGTAGTTTTATTTCAATTGGTATAACAGTGATAAGTTAATTTATGAAATAAAATTCATGTAAATATTGGTTTTAGTCATCCTATTTCTTAGCATTATTTTATCAAGGAAATTTTCCAAAACAAAACCTTCACCATAATCTTTTCAGATTAGACTTTATACTTATCTTTAGCAATAAATATAGATTTATAGCAACAGATCTAAAAATTTAGCATTATCTAGCATTATAACATTACTCAAAACATGCTTTAATTCTACTTTTTATTGTAATGAATATGTATGAACACACAATCCTTGCATAAAAGACAAAACAGAATGGTGATAACAAGAATCATTACAGGCTTCAATAGTATACCAGTTCTAAAATTTATCACATGTTCAAAAAGAGAACGTAGCACATATCTAAAAACTGAAGCAATGAAATATCTCATTGAAACTTTATTCAAAGAAGTGTGCAAGTAATTTCAAACGATTTGAACATTTTTAAGCCATGCATCTTTATGATGATTTATGATAAAGATCTTATAACTATAAGACACAAGTATTTATGAACCATTTCTGTATGGTTTCATAAACAAATCCATGCCATTAAGTGTAATGGAAATAAAATCTTGATAGAAATGTGGTTATAAAACAAGAGGATAGACAGTTGCTAAATTAGTTTTGCCTCATTTTATCACCTTTGTTGCCACAGTGGTAAGTGAATCACTGTAGTTGTTAAGGTAGTAACATGGCTGGTAAGTGAATTTGGCTTCTCCATTGATTTTGCCTAAGGTGCATAAGGTGATCACATAACCTGGGACATTGCAATTGTCATAAATACAGGGACTCTTCAACTTACAACAGTTCATTTAGTGACCATTCAAAGTTACAACCACATTCCAAAAAGTGACTGATGATTAAAATACAAGTAGTCCTTGTCTTGAGTCCAAAATTTCTGTTGCTAAAGTGAGACATTTGTTAAATGAACTTTGCCCCATTTTACAACTTTTCTTGCCCCATTTGTTAAGTGAATCACTGCAGTTGTTAAATTAGTAATATGGTTGTTAAGTGAACTGGGTTTCCACATTGACTTTGCTTGTCAGAAGGTCGCAAAAGAGGATCAAATGACCAACACCCCCAGGACACTGCAACTGTCATAAATGTGAATTTATGCATCCAAGCATCTGTGACCATGTGGACGCTGCAATAGTCATAGTGTGAAAAATGGTTGTAAGTTACTTTTTTCAGTGCGATTATAATTTTGAACAGTCACTAAATGAACTATTTTAAGTCGAGGACTGACTACCTGTAAAACAATACATCCTGCCTCAGATAAAATTTTAGGATCCTTAACTTCCTATCTGTTGCTTTCATAGTATTTTCCATTCTTTTCCTATTAGAAAATATTACAAATGCTTTTTCCTTATTTTTACATCTATTCCTTTGTGGATTTTTTAAACTCATAATTTGTGACAATATTCTCCAATAACACTTCTTCTGGAGCCCTCTGTAGGCCAAAAGGAATAATGAATACTGAAACTTCAATTATAATGAAGTTAATCACATGAAAAGCTATCTGGCAAACTATTACCAGTATACAGAACTCTACAACTTCTAGAAATCTATAAATTGACATGGCTCTTTAGCAATCATTGCATTTTATTTTAAAATGAGATGCACAGGGCTTCTTTTTAATGAAAAAAATATGGTAAAAAAATAAAATACTAGTTTTATGTAACCAAATAATAACAACATACACAATACAAACAACATAACAAATAACAATAAAATGATATGCAGGAAATGCTGCATTTTTATATAGTAGAAGGGGAGAATTACACCAGCAAAGAATATAAACCTCTAGAATGGTCTCTTGCTTATAACCTCAAAAGAAGAGTCAAATTTTGGATAATCCGTAACATGGTGAAATTGGATAGGACTCTGCAGGCATGAGAAGTCAACTTATAAAAGAAGAAAGCAAAGATAACTATTTCTGGATTCTTTTGCAGAAAAGCGTATTAACAAATTGGAAACATTTAGACAAGTTTAAACGTCACCGAGGAAATTCCCCATGTTGAAAGGCACCCTTTTAATTAATTAAAGACTTAAACATGATGTGGCCATACCAAAGTCATTCAGAAAAAGAAGTTTAATGTTTTACAAGGACACCTAACTGAAATATGGAATGTGGAAAGCAATGAATTCAACATTGTTAAGATAGAAATGAAGAATACTAAATGATATATTTTTGCCCCAGGTCTGGAGGTGACCGACAAGGAAGAGGTGGAATAGCTGGGTCCAGTGCCTGATGCGTGGATGCACAGAAGGCAGAGGAGAGGAGAGCAGTGGAAATCTATGCTCCCATCCTTGGGATGGAAGAGCCACCGTTGCTAGCAAAGCCCCACTCTGGCTCTGGGGATAAAAGGCAGGGGGCAGAGATGGATAGGCATAGGAGACAACTATTCATCTCCCTGCGGGACAGGCCTGTTAGCCTGCTGTATGACAGAGAGAGAGATTTTTGCCAGGGCTGTTGGCAGTCCTAATAAAGGGAACATTTGTTTAACTACAGAGGGTTTGTCCTGTTTGGGAGCTGGGTCAGAACAAGACCTTTGTGCTAAAGTTAAATGAATCACTGTAGTTATTAAATGAATCACATGGTCATTAAAGGAATCTGAGTTCCCCCATTCACTTTGCTTGTTGGAAATCAGCTGAAAAGATTGCAAATGGTGATCACCTGACCCAAGAAGGCTGAAACTGCTGTAAATATCTGCTGGTTACCAAATGCCCGAATTTTGATCATGTTCCTTGGAGAAACTGGGCAGTTGTAAGCATGAGGGTGGGTTGTAAATCATCTTTTTTCAGTGCTATGGTAACTTTGAAAGGTCACTAAATGAATGTTTGTAAGTCGAGAACTACCCATAGAAGTCAGCTTTTGAATGCCATAACAGATACTTTGAAATACAGTAGTATACTGTTCAGAACATAGGAACACGCAAATAAATGAAATGGCTATAATACACCAAAAGGACATAGGTAACTATGTTGTTGACTAGAGCCTCACAGCCAACAAGATCATATGCATTAGAATTAATGGATAATCAGTGAATATCAATACCATATAAGTATATATAGCTATTATAATTGCAACGAAGGAAGGCATTAAGGAGTTCTATGGCAAATTCAATTAACTTTCAATGTAGTCTCTATAACATAATGGTACTATTATTAGATGATTGGAAAATTTAAGTTAGAGCAGGGCTGTCAAACTTGCAGCCTGTAATTTGAATGCGTAATGTGCTGGCCATGTCCACACCTGGTTTAGCAAAGAGGGAAAGTCGCAATATGTCATGAGAGAACACCGTGACGACGCAAATTTGACGCCTCTGAGTTAGAGGAATGGAAAAACCTGAATTTATAGGAAAATCTGAATTAGACAAATACAAAATGGAGGAGATAAACTAATAGAATGTTGCTAAGGTAATTATTTTTTCATTGTAAGAACACCTACATGCAATGCTTTTTAAAAATTTGTGACAGGTTATAAATGTACTAAATAAATAAATAACTCCAAATTCCACATCTGTCTGACACCAGATGGACAAAACTGGAATCAAATGTATTATGTAATAGGAAGCAGGTGATGGAAAAGTGCAACAATCCTGGTGCAAAATATAGACATATCACAAATTACTGGAATCAAATATATGCTAAACTTCAAAAAAATAAAAAGTAGGCATACAGCAATATTTCATTTATACTCACATTATAAGATCAATATAAGGAACATATTTGATACAATCTATGCAGAAGGAATCTAAAGAGATAGACTGCCAAATATTTCCAAAATTTCAAAAGAGAAAGATTTAAGTGGCTTTCAGAACAAGCTATCAAGATAGCTAAGGATAGATCATAAATGCTCAGAAGAACAAGTAAGTAAACCTACCTTTATTGATTAGTTAATTGAGCATAAGAAAACAATAGGTTTCAGCCACAATGTTATAATAAAATTAGATGTGTTCTGTATTTTAGTACACATTTTATCTGTCTGTATTCTATTTTATCTTTCTCTTACTTTATTTAATTTTGTTTTATTGTATCTTATTGTATCTAATAATCAGCTGTCAATTGAACAACCCTAGCCCTAAACTTAATAGTTATAATGACTACATACGCTTTGTGCCTTAAAGGAAATAAGATCATATTTTGTTATGGTCTCAGTGTGCACAGTGTCTTCTATTTTTGATGCTCCATGATGTTTTGAGCATATGAAAACCAAACACAAACTTTTAGTGTCAAGCAACAAATGACAAATCAAATATGTCAACTAATAGAAGTAAATAACAACAAAAAGAAAAATGAGAGATGTTTTTAAGAAGGTCAGAAAAATCAAACAAAATATTTCAGCCTGTATTAACTAATAAAAGCAAAGGAGACAAAAGATTGTAAAATGACATGTTTTTGTAGAGAGAAATATTAGGTGGGATTTATTGAGTGTACTGCACTAGAAAAAGAAGTAAATTGGAATAAGGTAGCTGTTAGAAGGAAAGTACCACAATAGTCTATAAAGATGCAAGGGAATAAAAGTTTGTGTGATGCTGTTGCTGTGTGAGAATTGCTGTGTGAGAGTCATCATTCTGGCATCATCAAGCACCAATTGCAAATGAGATAATAATTAAAATGTTTAAAGATGTAAAAGAAAAAGCAGTGAAAGGGCTAACAATTGTTTGTCAAAAATATAGAAGACTACCATATGAGGACTAAAGATTAGAAGTGATTAATGTATAAAGAGAAATGTGCTAAAACTTCAGCATTGCATAAATTCCTCATGCAAACGAAGTTTTGTTTATCAACTGACGAAGAAGAATAGAGCCATACATGAGAAATACCAGATGAACAGTCAGATTTTTTAAAAAAAATGCTTAAGGACACGAGATCAGATAACTCACATTAAATGAGTAATAGTGCAACACAATATAAAGAGTTTTATCTTTTTTTTATTGACTACAGCAAGACCTTTGATTGTGTAAATCACTCCAAAATATGGAATATACAGTATTTAAGACTAACGCACATACAGTATCAGCACATCTGATTCTTCTTTGGTGAAACCTTTAAGCAAACTAGCTAATGTAAGAAATTGAGTGGTTCAGAGTAGAGAAACAAATGAAACAACAAACTACAGATAATCCTCATCTTATGACCATAATTGAGCCCAAAATTTCTGTTGCTAACAATGTTTTGTCCATTTTACGATCTTTCTTGCCACATTTGTTAACTGAAATGTTGCAGTTATTAAGTTAGTAACATGGTTGTTAAGTGAATCTGGCTTCCTCGTTAACATTGCTTGTCAGAAGGTTGCAAAAGGGGATCACATGACCCTGGGACGATGCAACTGTCATAAATATGAGTCAGTAGCCAAGCATCTGAATTTTGATAACCTGACCATGGGGATGCTGCAACAATCATGTGTGGAAATGGTCATAAATCACATTTTTCTGTACCATTGTAACTTTGAATTGTCACTAAATGAACAGTTACAAGTCAAAGATTGCCTGTACTGTATATTGTCCAGATATCTGATTACCTTGATTCAATGGTGGGATTCAAATTTTTTTACTACTGGTTCTGTGGGCATGGCTTGGTGGGCATGGCAGGGGAAGGATACTGTAAAATCTCCAATCAGAGGTGGTATTTGCTGTTTCTCCAAACTACTCAAAATTTCCGTTACCGGTTCTCCAGAACTGGTCAGAATCTGCTGAATACCACCTGTGCCTTGATTATTATAAGGTAATCAGATATCTGGACAACATACAGTAATATATTGTAATAATCCAATTTCCTTCCTTTTTTTGCCTCCTATAATTTACCTGGGAGAAGGAAGCATCAATACAAGCTTTATGAAAGCCTAATTATTTTGCTATTCCCATTCCTTCCTGTTCAGATATTGATTTTCCTCATTTGCACCCATAGAATTTCTTTTTGAGAAAAATCTCTCTCTATTCATTAATTGAAACCTAACTTTTCTGCACAGGATAAACAGTGTTGAGGACAAACGTCTACATGTTGGATGGAGAACACATTTGGCTCCTGAGCTAGATGTTTCTTTCCCTTTGGGGGATGATGAATATAAAGTCCAATATAGTTTAGGCTTAATAGGCTTAAAATTTGGGAATTAGTTGAGGTACTTGATAAAGGAAATATAGAAATGAGTGTCAAGTTCTTGTGGTTAGCAATTTCACTGTAGTATTTTACTTCATAATGTTTCTTTTCTATGGGCATCTTAAAACCCCTGTTGTCATGTATGTCTAGACAATTGATAACTAGATACCACAGACTTTTTTAAAACAGTAGGTAGTAAGAACATATAAATTGCTCTCTCAGCCTTCTGCCAACTTCAGTCTCATCAAAATTGTTGACATTTTGTTTCTACAAATGACACTAGATACCGTTTCCATGGAAACTGAAGATTCGGCACAAGCATTCTCAAAACAGGCAGATATGAGTATGTTTATTTTTTATTTTACTGATCAAACATTGAATGTCACCTTATTAGAAAGCCTTAGAAGATAGCAAGTTTTAAAAAAGAAGATTCCTTCCCCGCCTTCCACATCCTAGATCCTAATTTGTGAAGTGGTATAATATGGCAGATTTAAACATCAAAGGTTTATACATTAGATACCTTTTATTGAGGAAGCTATTCCTAATCCTATAATACCCTCCTACCCAAAAGGGGCTGTGCTGTCCAGACAGTATATAGTTAATGGGAATTGGCATAGTTAGTTAGGAATTGGGAGCTGTCCCCTTAAGGGAATGCATCATGGTAATTGTAGCTAAGGTATCCTGGGAAATGTAGTCCATGTCATGTGGCCACATCTCTAATCCTGATTGGTCACTGAATTGACCCTTGGTGGGTTGGGGGAGGTTCCTTCACTCTTGCCTTAACCCAGCATCATGCTGCTGCTTCACTCCCTTGCTCCTTATTATTGGAATGAAAGGAGAACTATCCTTTTACACCAGAAAGTCAGCTATGCAAAGAGTTGGACATTGAGATGACTCTCGACATAACTGTAAGTTATATTGAGGATGCCTGATGAACCAATAAAAAGACTTTGTATGGATGCTTTGTGGAGTTATCCTTATACATTCAGCCTTTATACATTTCAGTCAAAAATTATGGAGGACAGAATAGTAAAAGGGTAGTTATATCTTCAAATTCCCATTAACTATATACTGTCTGGACAGCACAGGGACAGTTGAGCAAAACTCCCAACAACGTGCATCAGGGATGACCCACATTGACCCAAAGTATCTTCTTCTAACATTCCAACGGGCTGCATTTGAACTGCAATACATCTTCAGATAGTTAACAGTCTCCTCCATGCCATGGCCCATAAATCAATCTTGGGTGGGTGGGTGTTAGGATTTCTGATAAATGGCAGTTCAATCTCTTCTTGAAAGTCCCCAGTGATGAAGCTCCCGCAACTTCTGAAGGAAAACTGTTCCGTTGGTTGATTGCTCTCACTGTCAGAAAATTTCTCCTTCTAGGCTGAATCTCTCCTCGATCAGCTTCCATCCATTATTCCTTGTCTGGTCTTCAGGTGCTTTGAGAAAACAGGTTGACCCCCTCCTCTCTGTGGCAGCCCCTCAGATATTGGGACACTGCTATCATGTTTCCCCTAGTCCTTCTCTTCTCTATACTAGCCACACCAAATACTTGCTATCATTCCTCGTATGTTTTAGCCTCCAGTCCCCTAATCATCTTGGTTGCTCTTCTCAGCACTTTACAGAAAAAAGGGTGTATTGCCCTTTTTATTCTTTGTTTTTTTGGGCTCAGCCAAGATGGAAAGGGTTTTCTCCAAAGGTTCAGTAGGCTCAGGGGTCCCTTTTATTGGGGTTCCCCCTCTGGGCTCCATCTGTCATGGAGAAGGCTCTCCCCCCGGACACTCTATGCATTTCCTGTTCTTGGCACAAATTTAGAGGCCTGCAGCCTAAGAGTCCCTGAACAAATATTCATGTCAGATGAGGATGATGTGGCCTCGATAGACTCGGATGGCCACCACTAGTCCATATAGCATCCTTTTGGGTGAATTCAGTACACTGGCAGCCCAATTAGCTTCTCACAGATCAAGTAAAGCTGGGAAACCCACCAGTTAGCTAATTTATGCTTTCTGGGAATGCCTACATTTTTCAGCTGCATTCAGTTACCAGGTTGCAAGTCCCAAACCTTTATTTTCAGACCATATTTTTTCTTATTTCTTTGGCCTCAGCTGCCTGAAGCACCTTGAGGCTTTTCATACAAAGTCTTCAGGTTCCTTCTCAGTTGGTCCATATAGCCCCGGTGGGGGATAAGTGATGTCTGGTCAGAGGGCCAGGTCTAAGGAGATATAAAATCCTAAATCCACCAGCAATTGGGCTTCCTTCCCAAATATCAACTGATATGGGAAGTGTCCAGTAGAATAATTTTCCGTACTATTGTACACATGCACAACTGCAGAAATGTATTGAGTCCAAAGCCAACATAGCCCTAGGCTGCATAAACAGAGGGATAGAATCAAGATCACATGAAGTGTTAATACTATTTTATAATGTCTTAGTAAGGCCACATTTGGAATACTGCATTCAGTTTTGGTTGCCATGATGCAAAAAAGATGTTGAGACTCTAGAAAGAGTACAGAGAAGATCAACAAAGATGATTAGGAGACTGGAGGCTACAACATATGAAGAATGATTGCAGGAACTGGGTATGTCTGGTTTAATGAAAAGAACTAGGGGTGACATGATACCAGTGTTCCAATATCTCAGGGGCTGCCACAAAGAAGAGGGAGTCAAGCTCCAAAGCACCTGAGGGCAGGACAAGAAGCAATGGGTGGAAACTAATCAAGGAGAGAAGCAACTTAGAACCAAGATGAAATTTCCTGGCAGTTAGAACAATTAACCAGTGGAACAACTTGCCTCCAGAAGTTGTGAATGCTCCAACACTGGAAGTTTTTAAAAAGATGTTGGATAACCAGCATATCTCATCGAGGCAATAGGTTTCCTGATGTGAAGGACAAGATGATTCTTTCTCTTCCATTTAGTAAACAACTGGTAAGTAGATGGCTAACGGATTGGTTCAATACCAACTACAGGACAGAATTCCACATTATACTTGAGGCCTAGGTCAGGAGGTCACTGTAGGCTACATTCTAATACAGGGGTGTCAAACTCAATTTCCTTGAGAGCCACACCAGCGCTATGGTTGACCTCAGAGGGCCAGGTGGGTGTGGCCAACTCGGTGGGCATGGCCAACTCGGTGGGCATGGCCAACTTGGTGGGCATGGCCGACTAGGTGACGCCACTCCCAAACTGCTGGCATGTTTCTTTTACGCCTTGGGTAGACTGTGCTGAAGCTATGCTGGCCCGATGTTTCCTCTTCACATTGGGTAGACTAAGCTGAAGCATTGCGGGATGGCACCTTTTGTTTTCTAAAATGACCCTCTGGGCCTGATCCAATCACATCGTGGGCCAGATCTGGCCTGTGGGCCTTGTGTTTGACACCCCTGTTCTAATGGAAAACATATTAGGGAGAAGTGGCAGATAATTTTCCCTGGATCCATCAGCATCTATCTCACTATGAGATAGAATCAGGGCTATCCTTGCCTTCTCAAAAACACACATGTGTACAGTCCAGTTCCTCAGTTACTGATGAACTCCATCCTGGTTTCAACTTTCTCCGCCAAAGCAGGAAATATGTACTTTGTTGTGGCTTTTTGCCACAATATTTAAATCAGTCTACCTTTTTTTCATAAAGTTAAGATTTCAGCAAAGTTGCACAACTAACAAACTTGAACTATTAATGCCTAATAATAAATAAAACAATGAACACACCTTTAAGCTATGCAACCAAACAATCCTGTGTTCATTTTATCAATTGCTTAGTTTATCTTTGATAGCAGATACAGTATAAGGTGATGATGTTACTATGAAAAAACCCTCACACACATACAAACAATTGCTCTGTCAAATATTATCTATCTGCCTGCCTACCTACCTATATCCATCCATCTATACAGTTATCTATCTTTTCTATTTTTATTTATATTGTTATTAAATTTATTACAGCTGCCTACTCCAAAAGATGCTGTATGACTATTTAAAATTGTGTGTGTGTGTGTGTGTGTGTGTGTGTGTGTGTATTTTATTCTGTTTTATCTCAGAAACACCTAGTTATCAACAATATAAAAGAAAATTGGTTAATTCGTATGGAATATTCTCCTTCTCCTCTGTTTAAGTTGTGCCATAATGTCTCCACCCCAATTGGTTTTGCCTAATGGCAGCGTTCACAGCTCCTTTAACATGCAACTACATGGCATCAAATTTTCTTTGTCCCTTTCATGAATAACTAGAATTATCCAGCTGAATCCAGACTAATAGCAGTCCACAGAAGGGAAAGTTTTATGTTAGATGATCCATCTTGTTCAAAGTCTTGCTGGTTCACTGAAGCCATGTTAATGGATGATTATCTTTCTTTTCTTCTCTTCTGCCTCTTGTTATTCTTGAACATTTTCTCTCCCATTGAAAAATGTGTGGAGATGGGGTTCATTACACATAACACATTGGATATCTACTAAATATTTCCCTCCTTTGATCCTTTTAAATGTAAATGACAAGGTTTGAGGCTATACGGGATTCAATTCTGGGTTATTAACCATTTTCTAATTGCAGTTAAATCCATTATAGACACTAGTTTATGCCTTTCATTAAGGAAATACATCATCCTTCTTGTGATTGAAGTGATTTCTTTAACTTCCATTGTTTAAAAATATAGGAATTGGTCAGGAATATTTAATTTAAATATTATTAAATGTTCATAACTTATAAAGAGATTACATAATAGTTACAAGAGTTGCTCTGTGAGGGAAATGGTGATTTTTAAATTTGATAAACAAACAAAATAAAAAACACTTTTCCTTCTCTTTCTTCCCTAGTCAAAAGACAATTAGGTCCAGCCCTGAAAAAGAGAGCAAAGATGAAATGGTTTCTCCATCCTGAAAAAGTATAAGGTGTGAAAAAGAGACTCAGAAAAGTCCTGCCTTTGACCTTGTTCTTAAAAGAGGCAGTGACGCTTGTGAACAGGCTGCCAAAATTTTATAAATATATTTACAAAATGAACTAGTATTCTGTATCATCTATGCATCTTAAAGGCTAACATATAGTAATGCAAATAATGTAAGTAACATTGAACATGGAGTTTGTTTCATAGTGACTTAATGGACTTGTCTAATTAGTTACAATGTTGCAGAAAAATATTATTATGTTCCTCTTTTGGGATGTAGCTCAAGTGTTTTGATGATTCAAATGTTTTGGGAACCAAAAGGCCATCCTTGGTTGCTGTTGTTACATATAGAAACATAGAGACTATGAAAATATTTTAAAGAATCTGGAAGCATTGTTTTAGTCTGATACTCATTATTAATATTTTATGATATGTGAGGATCATAGGAAGCAGAGTGTAATGAGAAATAATGGGAAAGATTGATTTCAAGAACAATTTAGCTGTTTCTTTAAAAAACAGAATTGCATCTATCAGTCCTTTTAATCTTGTTTAATTCAATCTGAGTTGGTGTGCAGTCCCTTTAGAGAAATAAGGCAGAGACAACAGTTGCAAAATGTATTTTTACTCTGGAAAACAGAATGCATGAAGAGCAAGCTCAGATAAATCCACAGAAATATGTTATACAAAGTGCATTTATTCCATCTGTATAGGTAGCCTTCAGGTTATGACCACCATTGAACCAAAATTTCTATTGTTAAGTAAGACAGTTGTTAAGTGAGTTTTTCCCCATTTTATAATCTTTCTTGCCACAGTTGTTAAGTGAATCATTGCAGTTGTAAGTAACATGGTTGTTAATGGATGGCATTCCCAGTGACTTTGCTTATCAGGTCACTAAAGGTGATCACATGACCTTGGACACTGCAGCCATCATAAATGGTTGCAAGCCCTTAATCAAAGCATAGCCAACCTCAAGGCTCAACTTTTGAGTCTCAAAAAGTTAAGCAGGGATGGCTCTGCTTAAAACCTGGATGGGTAATTACTATGTAATTGCAGGATGTTGGCTATACTGGAAGACTGAAAAAATAGGTTGAAAAAAGTCATTAGCGAAGCATTTCCATATAGGCGCCAAGAAAACTGCAAGGATATATCCATGAGATGCCTAGTAGTCAAACTCAATTTATCTTCTAAGAATGCCAGAATGCCCTACTCAGTGGAAGCTTTATTACTAACTTCAGAATAGGTTTGTACAATATATGTAGTCTTCCACTTACAACAGTTCATTTAGTGACCATTTGAAGGCATTGAAAAAAGTGACTTATGACCATTTTTCACACTTATGATGGTTGCAGTGTTCCAGGTCATGTAATCCCCTTTTGCAACCTACTGACAAGCAAAGTCAATGGGGAAACCAGATTCACTTAACAACTAGGTTACTAATTTAACAACTGCAGTGATTCACTGCAGGAAAGTCATAAAATGGGGCAAAATTCACTTAACAAATTTCTCACTTAGCATCTTAATTTTTGGACTCAATTGTAGTTGTATGTTGACTACCTATATATCCAAGACTGTCCTATAATTACCCAGAGTGAGGCAGATACCTCAGCTGGCAAGTGAGGAATTATATAATTAATATAATTGTTCTTCAAACATGGATTTGACACTTCCTCTTTTTATCTTGCTAAAAATTATCCTAACAACTTTTGGAGACTCTATTGGATGCCTGAGATTCGAGAACATTTGATGATGTACTTCTGTATATGCCCTCAGGTGTTGTCTTGCCATCACGAAAATGAGATTCAATTGTCAGTCTAGTCAACTGTAAAATTGGGAAGGGTGAAAAAATATCATTTGGCCCTTTGTCTGATGATGCAGCAAAATCTTATAAGTATGTCCTGAAGCATTTGCAGACAAAGAACAAGGTCATGCAGTTGTGGTAAAGTGGTGGCATTTCACTGATCAGATGGGATGTAAAGTACTTCAAAATTTGAGCTATTACAAGTTTTTCTGTAGGTGCTCTAACATTGCTGTGTATAAAGTGTTAATAAATGCAGATGGCATTTGTTTCATGATCTCTTTACAATATGGAAATAATGGCTTGTGACTTTGGATGCTAATAACAGTCTTTGCAAATTCCTAGGGACATTCCCTTAATCCTTCAGCATTAGTGTTAAAAACTTTAATGTTAAACCTTACTAACCTCGTCTGAAATTTAAAGCCTGTACGATTTTGAATCTCCTTATGCAGCTGTGTAGAATTGTAGATTTTTTCCCCCTTAGGAAGGCATGAAAGAAATTCTTTCCTTCTTGAACTCTGCAAAGCAGAAGAACTTTTAAAAGGGTAATGGAGGGAGGGAGGGAGGGAGGGAGGGAGGAAGGAAGGAAGGAAGGAAGGAAGATATCCTCACTTCATTGTCTTCTATGCCACAAACTATACATTACTTTTCTTTGAAATAACCAACCACTTGGTCCCTCTGGGCCCTCTATACCTATTTTTCAACCTGTATTTAATCTCGGCAGCTATGCAATAAACTACAAATTTTAGGCTTTCTTCCAAAGTTGATAAAGAGTTACTACTTGAGAAATTAATGTTTGAGGGTACATTAACTTTCATTTCTTCAGGCTGGGAGATAAACAAAACAAAAGATCCTCAATCCTTTGTACACTCAAAACATGTTCAGGCAGCTTTATTTTGAGGAATCAGTTTGCTGTTTCCATTAATCTAATCATTACAGTACAACAGGACTCAGCAACACATAGGCTCCAATAATCCCTACAAAACAGCTGCCATAGCACCTACATTACATTATAATTAAAACATGCTAAATAATTTACAAGCAACAATTAATTGTAAAAATTTAAAAATTACCCGTTACTAGATCCCTAAATATTTAGTTTGGTGTAGTAGTTAAGGCATCAGGCTAGAAACTGGAAGATCATGAGTTCTAATCCCACCTTAGGCAGAAAGCCAGTTGGGTGACCTTGGGCCATACACTTTCTCTCAGCTCCCTAGGAAGGAGGTAGTGGCAATCCACTTCTGCAGTCCTGCAAAGAAAAATGTCAGGAATTTATTTGTCCATGAGATCTCTGAGAATCAAACACAATTAAACTGAAGAAGAAAGGATAGAAAGATGGGGTTGGTTCTATATCTGTAAGGACCCTTCCTGTTTAACATTGCTTATAACATACATTAGGTAATACCCATTCTAAGACAACTCACAGTACTATAATCTAAATAGCAGTTTGGTAGACGAGATTGTGAGTTTTTAGGCATGAAGCCAGCGAAGTGGTCTTGGATTGGTCACTTTCTCTCAGTCCTAGGAAGGATTAATGACAAAGTAGTTCTAAAAAACCTTGCTAAGAAAATTGCAGGACTTGTCTAGGCAGTCTCTGAGAAGCGGACACAACTGAATCGAAGAACAAAAACAGTTGGATGCAACCTTTGTGTCCATTATGTTAGAAGGATCAACATTAATTTCCATTTTGAGCATTCAGGAAAGCTAGGAAACTATCACAAATACTTGACATGATATTTACCTACCTATTTTACAACAAAAGAAGTTATTTGTTATGAGAGAAGGCAGCTGACCTCACGGCGAAGCAGTGTAGAAAAGTGGCAGCTCCGCAAAGTCCCGCTGATTTCTTCAAGCCTGGAGGCTCTGCCGAACCAAAAGTCACCATGGAGGGATGATGAAGGTAGAGGGGATGCTTTGGTGGTCATGAGGAAAGCACAGTCTCCTCGAATGACCTGAAGAAAATCCCTTGATCTGGACAGAAGAGAGAACGGCCGTAATGACTAAACCAAAGCCGGGAATCCAGCCAGGAAATGAAGGAGGGAAAGATCTTGTAACAGCGTGCTCAGTCTGGGTAAGAATTATTCTAATTTCTGCAGTGGAATTTTTCCTAAAATAACCCATTTGGAAAATGGAAAGTAACTCAACAAAGAAAATTAGTGGTGATTAACAACCTAGAGTTGTGGTTCCCAAACTTTTTCAGTCCACCGTCCCGTTGGTGCTACAAACTCACCCTCAGTGCCCCTACCCAGGGGTGGAATTCAAATTTCTTAACAACTGGTTCTGTGGGCGTAGCCTAATTTGTGGCCGTGGCTTGGTGGTCATGTGACTGGCTGGCTGGGCATGGCTTGCTGGCTGGGCATGGCTTGGTGGTCACATGACTGGATAGGCATAGTTTGGTGGTCATGTAACTGGGTGGGTGTGGCCAGGTAGCCATGTGACTGGCAAACCAAATATAAGTGGTCCTCACTTAATGGCCAGTTGCTTAGTAAGTGTTCTAATTTATGACTAACTCCCCAGAGCTACTTGACCTGTTTTTGGAGTTTTGACAGCCATGTGCATGCATGCACACACACACACACACATACACACACACACACTTCTAACCTTGCTGGACCAGGTGGTTGGACTAGATATCTCATTCACTTTCTCCTCCCTTCCTCCTTCCCTTTCTTTTTTCCCTTTCTTTTTGTCTCTTCCTTCCATCCCCCCTCTTTCTTTGTCTATCCTTTTTCTTCCTTTCTCTCTCCCTTTTTCTTCCCCCTTTCTCTTCATTTTCTTTCTTGTCTCTTCCTTTTCTCTTTCCCTTTCTCTTTCTCCGTCTCTCCCTCCCTCCCTCCATATCCCATTCACTTTCTCCTCCCTCCCTCCCTCTTTCTCTCATTCCCTCTCTCTTTCTCTCTTTCTCTCTTTCCCTCTCTCTCTTTCTTTTCCCTCTCTCTCTATCCCTTCCTTAACCTATCTACCCATTTTCTGCCCAAGCAGGTGTGGCCTAATCCAGGGGTCACCAACCTTTTGGATCTTAGGGACCACCAAACTTAAATCCCATGGACCACTAATTTGAATTTTGACTGACGGTGGCGCAGGAAACTTTGGCCTGGCTCTCAAGAGATGAGAGTGACTCTGGCTACTTCTCTCCACTAACAGGCAAAATTGTCTCTCTCTCTAAGTATCAACAGTGAGGTGTCACATAAAATGGTTCATTCTGTATTGTTGAATTTCTATGGCTTATTGCCTCAGGTATTAAATACTGTCACCTTGATTAGGAGGGGGAAACATTTACTGTTTTGCATTTCTTGATTATCAAAAGCCACTCTCCAACCAGTATAATAAAATGGAACTATTTTGCCATTATATTACAATTTCTCTTTCTCTCAACAACCTCTCTAACGCAACTATTATATTTATCAGCCTGCAATGGGCCAGTAACATAAAATACAAGAAGCCTTGCCAAAAGGCTCCGATTTTGTGACAGGGACCCACGCCACAAATACGTGAAACTCTTGATTCCTCCACCGTCCATGGGGGAAAAAAAAACATGGCAACATAAAGAACCAGGAATCTCCCCTTCAGACAAAGGAGTGGCCGGCTGGATGTGATTTTACACCCGATGCCCTAAAGGACTCCAGAAGTCAGGCTTGTGTGCTCCCGATAGACACGTAACAGGGGGCAGAGGGCACATCTTCGGGTGGGACTGCAAACAGGATACCCAGGAGCTGGCAGGGTTTATGAGAGGGGCAAAGCAGCAGCGGTGGCAGAGGGAGGGTTTTCTTTCCCCTTTGTGGAAGCTCTTTTGGGTGCCGCTTCTTGCCTTCCAGTGCTGCCTCCAGCGCCGATTGGAAATTCAGCACTTCTGAATCGAGTGCTTCTCTGGCTGCCATGCTTTGGTAACGGGTGCAGGCAAAGGTAGCGTCCTCAGGGCTGCGCCAATGGAGCAATGCTGGTGCTTTGGGGATGAGCCACCTTCCCTCACCCCCCACCCCCACCCTGTGTTAGTGAGGTGCAACAACATTGTGCAACTCCTTTGCAAGGAGTTCGGCCAAGCTACCTGCAAAATCATCACTCTTGAGGAGCACTTGACAGTTTGCAGATATCTTGGCCGCCTGTTAGCGGAGAGAAGCGGCCAGAGTCACTCTCATCTCTTGAGAGCCTGGCCAAAGTCTCCCACGCCGCTCACGCTTCAGCCAAGCTACCTGCAAAATCCCACCCCTGAATTGCGCCCTGCGAGGGGCCCACTGCCAGCGCCCCCTGCTGCCTCTTAGCGCCCCCTGCCAGCCCCCTTGCCTCTTAGCACCCCAAGGCATCCCACCGCCCCCCCAGGAGGTGGTACCACCCACTTTGGGAACCACTGACCTAGAGTGACTGTCAGATTTGGTAAAGAAAGAAAAGAGATTGTAGCTAGAAGCAACTTTAAAAGTAAAGGACAGATTGGATTGGTTAGTTCTGTGAAAACTAAAATTGTCTCAGATTTCTCGACTATATTCTTACTACCTCCTCAACTTGAAGAACTTTGGGAAATTATTGGAAAACCATCTTATTTAGAGACATTTTGATTGCAATAAAAGTGGAGAGGGGAAAAAAGTAACAGTGAACCTGCTGGTCAAAGAAGGTAATATAAAGCTGAAAAAAGTGGATAAAGAGAAAGTGGTTACAAATTGGGTGGATTGGCTGGATACATAAACATCTGCAACTGATTATACTTGGTGCTTGGAGACAGATTGTGAAGACATTTGTGAGAACCTTGAGGATTATAATTATACCTTATACTGGACAGTGTGTGAGTCTTGGAGTCTTGAAACAAAGAGGGAGCTGTCAAGGGATTAATTAATGGAAGGAAGGTCTGAACTGCTCTAATTTTGGCTATCTTATTGAGAATAATGGGAGAGTGAGATTCTGACTGATTACTGAGTTAAATTTTAAATTAACTAAAGTAAGGCAAGGGGAAACAAATGTCCTATTAAAAGAAATATTATTGACCATTCAAGGTATGCAGGGAATGGTGACAAGGAACCATAGGGAGATAACAGAAAAGATACATCATATGATTAAGAGACCAGAAAACTACGACCAAAAGACATTAAACAACAAACAGGAAGTCCAGGAAATATAAAATAAAATAGAAAGAATAGAGGAATGGACAAGGGAGGGATACAAGAGAAAAAAGAGGAGATAGTTAAACCTGAAATAGGAATGGTGAACTATACTGTGAGAAACCAGAGTTAGAAGGGGATACACAGAAAGATACTTATGAAGTGAGGAAAAGACCATTGAAAGGTATATGGAAGGTCCAAAAGAGAGAAGAAGCAACAGAGATAGAAGAAATACTGAGACTGAATATGTATAAGATAAGAAGATACAAGATTATATCGGAGGCATATGGGAGACATGCCAAGAAGTCAAACAAGAGTTGAGATATGAAAACAGAGAAGAGATGAGGGATAAATGCAGAATATTGTTTAACACAGAAGCTAGACTGTCAAGAATTAGTACTAAGATAGAAATTAGAAATGGGGAGAAGATCACCTTTTTGATTCGGGAACTATTCTATAGTAGAAATAATGGCAAAATTTAGAAATATGATATGTAAAGATAGATGCCTAATGAATAGAGAATAACTAAGATAAGTAAACATTAGGATTATTCGGCAGTTAATTGGCTATAATTGTGATGTCAACTTGATGTTTATAGTTCTTTGATAGTATTAATGGACTACAGATAAAAACAAAGGAAACTCCATAGAGCATGACAGAAAATGAAAACATAAGATCCAGCCTGTAATATCAAAGATAACAAAATTCATAAGATTCAGCCTGTAATATCAAAGATAACAAAATCCCTTCTGAGTATATGTCTTTATTGGCTGTGAAAACTTACAGAAGAAAAGATTTTCTAATGATATATATATATATTTTTTTGGAAACCAAGCTTTCAAAGTTTTTTCTAAAATGGTTTGCAACAAAATAAACAAAGCAAAATATTTAAATAAGTACAGGTAGTCCTCGGCCTACAACAGTTCATGACTGTTCAAAGTTACAATGGCATTAAAAAAGTGATATGACCATTTTTCACTCCATTGTATCATCCTCAGGGTCACATGATCAACATTCAGACACTTGTCAACTAACTCACTGTGTCAGCTGGTGCTCCATTCAAAATCCAAGAAAGAAATACTTAGACTCCTTTAATCAGAGAAAAGATATCTTTTACTGGAAATCAAGTGGAATTCTGAATCTAAGAAAACGGGCGTGTAAATCATATATACAAAGTAATGGCAACGTTCCCACCCCCAATAGTTCAATTGGCTCATCCAATTAAAAGTTGTGTATATCATGTGGGCATCTCCAGGTGGTGGTGAGGCTTCTGTCCATTGACCTTGACATAGTTTGATAAAGGGTTGCAGCTGCGCATAGCATAGGATAGAAACCTAAGCAAGAATGTACCCCCCCAGTTTATACAGTTCTGGTTTGTAACACCTCCAGCTCACTTCCCATAACCATTCCCCCCTCCTCCCCCGTTACTTATGACAGCCGAAAGATGCAAAGCAAAGGGAGAAAATCTTGAAGGCTGACACATTGTTTATGACAGTTGCAATATTCAGGGTCATGAGATTACCAGGTTCATTTAATAACCATGTTACTAACTTAACAACTGCAGTGATTCACTCAACAACTGTGGCAAGAAAAGTCATAAAATGGGACAAAGTGCACTTAACAAATGTCTCACTTAGCAATATAAATTTTGGGTTCAATTGTGGTCGTAAGTTGAGGATTACTTGTACGATAAAGCATAAAAAAACCTCTAAATTAAATTAGAATGCCTGAAATAAATTTTGGCAAAATTATCCACAAGAATAACACTACTGTTATGATAACGTAGCATACAAAACCCCTCTCTTCCTTAACTGAGAATTCCACAAAGAAATATCCAGATCTATAGCCCCTTTCAAAACAGAATCCTACAGGTTGTACTGGCACAATTGCTATTGTAATACATGAATTTACCAGCTTCAGAATAGATGCAGGTAAATGCAGATGAGGAATCTGCAGACAAGTGCCACGAAATTCTTTAAAAGCATTTGACAAAAAACAAAACCTTTGAATAGTCATCTATGAAATTGTGTGTGGAGAAGCTAAGTTGGCATAGTATCATGAATGTTTAATGCTTGGCACACTCTAAATAGAAAGCTAGCTAAGTTTCAGCTAACAGGAATGCAAGGTTGGTCACCAGGGCAAAGTGTGTCAGACTGCAGTCTGCATCTATTTGTTGTGATTTAGCCTCTAATGGAATTTACTTCAGCCTCTATATCAGGGAAATATAACTTTCAGTGAACAGGGCTTTTTAAAATGAGATGTTATGAAGATAAAATCAAATGCGTAGGAATATGCAAATTAAAAGGCAAATGCAATTTTCAAGAACATTAATAATACAACAGAATTGTAGAATAGGGACCACAAGCATTATTTACTCAAGGACAGAACCAACTCAGAAACAAAGAGAAATGTCCTGACAGTTAGAACAATTAATCCACAGTACATCTTGCCTTCAGAAGTTGCAGGTACTCCAACATTGGAGGTTTTTAAAAAGAGATTGGACAATCATTTGTCTGAAATGGTCTAGGGACAGGGTAGGCTTCAAAAATTTTAGCAAAGCATTCTCTGCCTGGTTCCTGGGTGGACGTGACCATGGTGAGTGTGGCCTAGTCAACCTCCTGCACCATGGAGGGGGGGGTTGCCCTCCCCGGGCTCCGGAGACTTTCCTCGAGCCTCCAGGAGGGAGAAACCGGCCTCCCAGCTCTGGAGACTCCCTGGAAGCTGGAAATGGGCCCATTCCTGGCCTTCCCAAACTCCCAGAAGGCCAGTTTTCCACCCTCTCCGAGCGTCCATGCACACCTTGCACTTACTTGCATCCAAAACGGACTGTTTGGGAAGGAAGGGGTGGTGGGACCAGCCAGGAGTGGGATTTGGGGGTTCTCCAAACTGCGCAGAATCTTAATTGGGGCTCTCCCGAACCTTCAGGAGCCCACCCCTGGTATAGGGGTTCCTGTTTGAGCAGAGGGTTGGACTAGAAGGTTCAAGGTCCTTTCAACTCTGTAATTCTATTTATTCCACCCCTTAACAATATGCAGGAAAACCAATTAAATCACCCATAAGCGATGGCTGTTCAGTCTCTTTTTAAAAACCTCCGCAGTTGAGAAACACATAACGTCTGCAAAGCAGCTGTTCCACTCCTTTACAAATCTTACCAACGTGAAATTTATATTTCAACAAAACTTAGATAACTGCAATTTACATCCAGTATTTTTGATTCTAATTTCTGTTATGGTGAAAAATTGTCCTTTTAGGCATCTTCCTACATCACACTTTTATGCACCTGAAAGACAAATCAGCATTCTCTGGGGTCAGTCAGTTAACTCTGATCTTCCCAAAACAGAAGGAAGGACACAAGATCAATGGCACTGATAAAATTATCCGTAATCAAGAGAAAGATTCCTTTATGTACAATTTGGGTTATATGCAAAAAACCCTTGACAATAGTGTTTATAGGGAAGCTTTTAGCTATTCCCACTGTATTTTTTAAATTGCTCTGTTTTGTGCTACCATTTCAGCTTACAGTACACATTGAAGATTGTGGTTATGCATGTAATCACTATTGCATCACTATACAATAATGGCAGTCATTTCTCTCTGATCAACCCACTTCACAGGGTTGTTGTTGGGAATAATAGGAGAAAGGAGTACTATGTATGTTTGTTGCCTTGAGTTACTTATAAAGTAATAAAGGCGGGCTTTAAAAACAATCTATTAAATAAATAATTTGTGTCAATTGTTATTTTGTGGCGCAACTGTAACTATAGCATATACGTGTTGGAATAGGCAACTGTGGCCTCCCAGCAAACATACCTGTAAGAAAACCATGTTTTCAATATTACCCTTGGCTATCATGTATTTTGCTGCATAAAACACCAGTTTTTCACAGTAGGGAAATTTAGCAGTGAAGGTGACTATTGCTCATAGTTATTGGTATTATTATAATGTTGAATAGCAGCACGGAAAGGGGATGAAAATATAGCATATTCTACATTATTATAAAATATTCTTCCCCGTTTATTGTATCCTGACTTTCCTTTCCATTTTCAGTTGCTACAAGGCATCTTTCTTTTGAGCACACAAATTACAGAAGAACCTCTGATCACGAACATTTCTGACCATGACCAAATTAGGTTCTGACCAAAATATTCACTTTTTTTTTTCACGGCCAATTTCCCCTTCTGAGCCAATGTTTTTTTTTTTGTATGTGCCAAATTTCCAAAATTAGGTTTGGGTCACGACCAAATCGGATTGCGACCAAAGTTATGGAATGAATTATGATCGTGACCAGAGGTTCTATTGTATTCAGTCTCTTGTATTTTTGACTACATCTGAACTAGACCTTTGCAATTATGTAATAATAATAATAATAATAATAATAATAATAATAATAATAATAATAATAATAATAATAATAATAATAATAATAATAATAAAGCATGCTCTGGCAGATTATGTGAAAGAGAGTGTTGAACCAGCTTTGATGGAGTTAACAACAGGAAGCTGCTCAATGTGCAGCAAACCAAGAATCAATACAGAAAAACAGTGATGCAAACTCAGGCTGACAGCTGGTGTAACAAAGCACTGCATGGGCAGTTCCTTGAAAAGATCCAAGGAAAAGTAGATAAGGAAAAGACCTGGTTATGGCTGACCAATGGAACACTGAAGAAAGAGAAAGAAGGTCTGATTCTTGCAGCCCAAGAACAAGCCAACAGAATGAATGCAATCAAAGCCAAAATAGAAAAATATGCTGATGACCCCAAATGCAGACTCTGCAAAGAAGCAGACGAAACCATTGATCACATACTGAGCTGTTGCAAGAAAATTGCTCAGACTGACTACAAACAACATCACAACACACTCGCTCAGATGGTCCACTGGAACTTGTGTCATAACTACCACCTGCCTGTAGCAAAGAACTGATGGATCACAAGCCTGAAAAAATGGTCAAAAATGAGCTTGCAAAACTACTGTGGGACTTCCGAATACAGACTGACAAAGTTTTGGAACGCAATATCCCAGATATCACAATTGTGGAGAAGAAAAAAGTGAGGATCGTTGACATTGCCATACCTGGTGACAGCAGAATCGACAAGAAACAACTTGAAAAAAATCACCAGATATCAGGACTTGAGAATTGAACTGCAGAGACTCTGGCATAAACCTGTGCAGGTGGTTTCAGTGGTACTCGGCACACTGGGTGCTGTGCCTAAAGACCTAGGCAAGCGCTTGAAAACAATTGGCGCTGACAAAAATCACCATTGGTCAGCTGCAGAAGGCCATCTTACTGGGTTCTGCTCGCATAATTCGCCGATACATCATGCAGTCGTAAACACTTAGGAAGTGTTGACTAGTGATTTGTGATATGAAATCTGGCATAGTTATCTTGTTTACTGTATACACTGTCATTTTGGTGTCAATAATGATAATGATGATAATGATAATGATAATGATAATGATAATGATAATAATAATAATAATAATAATAATAATAATAATAATACCTAGGATGCTGGCAGCAATCCTAAGTATCAACCATCAGAGCCAGTCAATCACATTTGGGATACATTTTTAAATGTTCAGTTGACTGAGTTTTATGTTTAATGAATAAAAGAAGTAATACTAATAATAATAATAATAATAAACTTCAGCCAAGTACTTTCGAAGAATTTGCAAGATTTTAAAGTCCAAATTGAGTGGTGGAAACATCATAAAAGCAATAAATATCTGGGCTACACCTGTGATTCGATACTCTGCAGAAATAATTGACTGGATCCAGATGGAGCTGGACAATTTGGACAGAAAAATAAGGAAGCTTATGACTATGAATGATGCTTTGCATCATAAAAGTGATGTTGATCCATTATATCTACTGAGAGCAGAGGGTGGTTGAGGTCTCCTATAAGTAAAGCAGACTGTAGAAGAAGAAAGACATGGCTTGAATGACTACATCCAGAAAAGTGAAGAGTCAATGATTAAGGAAGTACATAAAGGAGGTCTTTTGAAGACAACCAAGTCAAAAGCTGAATACAAAAATGAAGTAATTGAGAAGCAAATTGAAAATTGGAAAAGCAAAGCTATGCATGGCCAATAACTGAAAAGTATTGAAGGCAAAGCTGACCAAAAGCTTACTTGGAATTGGCTAAAATCAGGAATACTGAAAAAAGAAACTGAAGGCTTTATTTTGGCTGCTCAAAAACAAGCCTTAGCCACAAATTGCATGAAAGCAAAGATTCAGCATGTCACCACCAACAGCAAATGCCGCCTCTGTAATGAGAAAGATGAAACAGTTGACCATTTAATCAGTGGATGCAGCAAAATTTCACAAACAGACTATTTAGAACGCCATAACTGAGTTGCTAAAATCATTCACTGGAAACTATGCCAAAAGTTTGGATTTGAGTATAATAACAACTACTGGGAATATCAAGTTGAGAAGGTTCTGGAGAATGAAAAAGTCAAGATCTTGTGGGACTTCAGAATTCAGACGGACAGCATTTGGCCCATAACACGCCTGACATAACAATAGTTGAGAAGAAAAGGGTTTGGTTCATTGACTTGCAATACCTGGTGATGCATGAACTGTAGACACGCAGCAAAAAAAAATCACAAAGTATCAGGACTTACAAATTGAGGATGAGCAACTTTGGAAAAAGAAATCATGGAGAAAGAAATTATCCCAATTGTAATTGGAGCCCTTGGAACAATACCTAAAGGGCTGCCTCGCTATTTGGAAATCCTGAATTTATCAGACTTGAATACCCTGATTCAGGGGTGGGATTCTACCAGTTCGACCTATTCACTAGAACCGGTTGTTAACATTGTAAACAGTTTGGAGAACCTGTTGTTAGAAGAAATTACTGGCCTAATCCTGTAAGGAAGGCAGGAAGGAAACATTCTGGTGTTGCTTACAGAAACTGCCTCTCCGTTAACCCTTATTACATTCTTGGCAGGACTAGACTTCCTGTCTCTGGAACATCTCTGGAGTTTTTTTAGCCCTCCTTTGCTGGTACTTTGCTTGTGTGAATTGACCATTCAAAGTTACAATGGCACTGAAAAAAGTGACATGACCATTTTTCACACTTACAATTTTTGCAGCATCCCCACAGTCATGAGAGGCCTGGTGAAGAGATGCATGCCTCAATGTTAGTGATATTGAGTTGGCCACGCCCAGCCAATAACATGACCACCAAGCCACATCCATCCAGTCACATGACCACCAAGCCACACCCACCAACTAAGCCACGTCCACAGAACCAGTTGTTAAAAAATTTGAATCCCACCCCTGCCTTGATTCTACAAAAAATCACCCTACTTGGAACAACTTATATTCTCCTATGCTACCTGAACAGTTCCTAGGTCTGTGGTCAAGCTGTTGAGCTACCAATCAACTCAAGCTGTTGAGCTACCAACCAGCCGCAAAGACTCTGAATCTCACCAGATTAACCACCACCACCACAACAACAACAATAATAATAACAACAACAACTACTACTACTACAACTACAACAACTACAAATAGAAATAGAATGGCTATGGCAAAGGCAAGCAAGTGTAGTACCAATATTAATTGGCACTTTGGGTCCAGTCCCAAAACAACTGAAACACCACTTGAACATCATTGACATTGACAAATTCGCCATCAATCAATTGCAGAAGGTGGCTTGTCTTGGAACAGCTTCCATACTGTGACAATATCTGTAATGTCAACATCCAGATATGCCAATCCCAGTACCTTAGTAAGGAGTTAATAGGTAGACAAAAATGCCAACCCAGGCTGAACATCTGCTTGACTGTGTGATGATTAACTATCAACATCATTATCTCCCAGTGAGGCATTACCTTGATGTGGTTGTGGAGCTTGTGTGCTCTGTGGAAGATGAGAGCCGTGCCAGAGGTTCAACCATATTGGACAAGTCTCATCAGAGGAGTCAGACAAAGAGTGCCTCTCTTATAAAAAAATATGATGAGATGTAAATTTTGGAAAACCATGCCAGCTCAGATGTCACCCGGGTTAACAAGGTCTACGTTGGAATTCCTGGATATCAAGTGAAAAATGGACTCAGGACTGTTGGCTAAGCAACCAGGGCCAGCAGTGGCAGAACCACTAGAAGAAAAGGTGTTTACCCATCCGTCACAAATATACAGTGATTGAAAACAAAGAAATAGTGATCTGTTATTACAGAGCAAGCCCATCAAGAAGAGGATATTTGAAAAGAATGCACCAGTTCTGGAAAGAACAACATCCAGAATCAGAAATAACAGAACAGAGGCTAGCAGATCAATATCAATTTACAATAAAGTATTCACAGAAGCAGAATTGGAAGAACTGCAAAGGTTCACCTATGGCAGAGAAATCAAAGCCTTGCCAGAAGTAATTCAGAATGTAGAGGTAAACCAAGAAAGTTGGTAGTAGAAGAATTCAACAGAGATTGTTTTCATTTAGAAATCAGGCATCCACTCCTCTGCCACAGGAAGAACAAACCCCTGTAATGAAAGAAGTAAAAGAACTGAAACAAAGAATAACTGAGCATCTAGAAGAGCACAAAAACTCAGAATAAGTCTCCCTGCATTGAAGTTTGTTCAAAAGAAACAGCTAGCACAAGCATTAAAAGATGCAAATATTGCAATATCAAGCATAACCACCAACTCGCTGCACGAAACAAGTCAACTAATATACAGCACAGCTGCAGTTATAACTGAATATCTGGGATGCAAAATCAACAGAAAAGGAAAAAAAACTAAACTCTGCACCACAAAAATGGAAGATTAGATTGGAAAATAAGATTAGCAAGTTGAGATCAGATTCAAGCAAGCTAGAACAGATTAAAGAAAAGAAGCTGAAGAAAAAGAAGACCAAAGAATACCTAATCAAGAAATATCACCTAGAGACAAGGAAGATCAAGGAAGCACTGGAAATAATAAAGCAGCAAATAACAGCAATAGCCAAGAAGATTAGCAGATACAAAGTTCAAATTGCAAATTATAGGCAGAACCTCCAATTTCAATCCAATCAGAAATGTTTCTATCAATCCATCAATGGAGAAACTGCAGTGAATCAGTCATTACTTTGGATTATTTGGATCATCATGTTGATGATCCAAACTCTGTCAAGGACCTTGGAGTACTCATCTCAAATGATCTAAGTGCTAAAGCCCACTATAACTACATAGCCAAAAAGGCATTAAGAGTTGTTAATCTAATCCTACGTAGCTTCTTCTCTGGTAATATCACACTACTAACTAGAGCATACAAAACATTTGCTAGATCAATACTCGAATACAGCTCATCAATCTGGAACCCACATTACGTATCTGATATTAACACAGTTGAGAAAGTCCAGAAATATTTCACAAGAAGAGTTCTCCACTCCTCTACTCATTGCAGAATACCTTATGCCACCAGACTTGAAATTCTAGACCTAGAAAATCTAGAACTATGCCACCTTCAGTCTGATCTAAGTATAGTATATAAAATCATACATTGCAATGTCCTACCTGTCAATGAATACTTCACCTTCAACTATAACAATACAAGAGCACACAATAGATACAAACTCATGGTTAACCGCACCAAACTTGATTGCAGGAAATACAACTTCAGCAACAGAGTGGTCAATGTCTGGAATACCCTACCTAACTCTGTGGTTTCTTCCCCAAACCCCAAAAACTTTAACCTTAGACTGTCTACTATTGACCTCACCCCTTTCCTAAGAAAGGGGTGTGTAGGGGGGGGGGTGCATAAATGCACCAAAGTGCCTACTGTCCCTGGCCTATTGTTTCTTTTATTTTCTTATATGTTTCTCATAACTATGTTTATACTTATACCTATTATCTTGTAAGCAATTGACAAATCAAATAAATAAATAAATAATCTCACAAGGAAGAAACAGTGCAGTCTGGATGCAGATATGGGATAATCCAAAGAAATACAACAAGGATGCATCTTGGTTAAAAGAGGTGGATAAGAATAAAAAAGAAGTTGAAATGAAAGAAATAGTAATAACAGCAGAAATGGTAGAGAAAAGAGCAAAGAAGATCAAGAATTGGTCAGCACCAGGTGAAGATGAACTGCATAGTTTTTGGTTGAAACATCTAACTGGTTTATTCCCACTCATTATTAAGCAGTTTAACGACATACTACAAGAAGGTGAAATTGAAGAGTGGCTAACTTCTAAAACTTACCTGATAATGAAAGATCCAGCAAAAGGGGCAGCACCAGGCAATTACAGGCCAATCACCTGCTTACCAACAACTTTCAAATTGTTAATAGATGTGGTAGTTGATGCAGTCCAACAGCATCTAGTTGAAAACAATCTCTTTCCACTGAGCAGAAACGAAACCGCTCCAATGGCAGAGGAACAAAAGATCAACTTCAAATTGACAAAATGATTTTGGAAAACTGCAGGAGAAGGAAGACCAATCTGAATGTAGCATGATTGACTACAAAAAGGTATTCGACTCTCTGTCACATGACTGGATAATCAAATGCCTAGAAATAACAGGAGTCAATAGAAGCATCAGAAGCTTTGTACAAAGATCGATGGCACAATGGAAGACCAATTGCAGGTCAATGATGAGAGACTTCAAGGAGATGCACTGTCACCATTACTATTTGTTATTGCATTGTTTCCTCTGTCAACAATACTCAGACCAAGGCTATCAAAAATCAAAAACACCTGACAGACTATCCCACCTCCTTTATATGGATGATCTGAAGCTGTATGGAAAAACACCATCTGAAATAGAATCGCTGCTCAATACTATTCGTATATATAGCCAAGATATTACAATGGAGTTTGGATTGGGCAAATGTTCCATACCTCCTATCAAACAAGAAAAAATAGTCAAAACTGAAGGAATCAAGATGCCCCATGAAAATGCCATTAAGAATCTGGATGAAGATGATTACTACAAATACCTGGGTATCTTTCAAGCTGACAATATCAAACACACTGAAATCAAGAAAAAAATAGAGGTCAATACATCAAGAGAGTGAAAAAGATCTTAAAGTCCACACTCAGTGGAGGAAATACCATCAAGGCAATCAACAGCTGGGCAGTTTCAGTCATTAGATACACAGCTGGAATAGTGAATTGGACTCAAACAGAATTAAAAGCAATGGATAGCAAGACTTCAAAAATAATGACAATGTATCATGGCCTTCATCCTTGCAGTGGTATTGACAGGCTTTATCTTCCAAGGCAAACAGGTGAGCATGGAATGTTGCAAGTATTAAGTTATAAGGTATTATAAAATACTAAATACAAAAGCAAATAAGAGGACAGTGAGGAGGAAGGGAAAAAGAGAAAAAAGGTGAGGAAGGATAGCGAAAGAAAAAGAAACACTGGCTTTCAACTCTCTCTGTTATAGTAGAATAAGGCATTAACAACAGGTCACAACTTTTTGTTTTACCATACTAGAATGAACCAGTCATTTCTATAAAGATCTATCAGTTTAATCTGTAAAACACAAAATCAAAGTTTCATTCTTTTCCACATCAAGCAAGAACTTCAGAAGCAGTTTCCATGTGGAAGCGAAAGTAATTATATTCTTTTCTTTAAACAAAGTAGTCATTTTTGCCATTTCAGCCAATCCTAACCTAACCCTAATCCAAAACAACTACTTGTATAAAAAGAGAGGAAATCCCACACTCATTAACACTTATATGTTACCTAATCAGGTAATAAAAAGCCTGCAAGCAAACAACCAAACTAAGAGAGCATCAAGGACTCCACAGTTTGATCCTGAATTACATACCATATTTTTCCTATTGGCTCCCCACCATTGCCAGATATCTCCAAGGCACAGAGGGAGAGACCTGTCTGCACAGCCTTCCTAAAGCCTGGGAAGGATGAGAGCCAATCTGCAATTACAGGGCAGAAGGGGGAAGATAAGTACTCCTGGGTCCTTGACAGAATGAGAGTCTATGAGATTATTTCCTCCTAACTTGTATTTGGTGTTGCCAATGTGTAGTACAGAGCATTTGTTATTTGAAATTTGGAGTTGCCAATTGCACGACCATTCTATGCCAGTTCTGATAGAATGGGTAGGTGTAAGTGGGGAGAGATAGACCTTCAAAGAACATGGCTTTATAGGTTTATAGGGTTTACAAGTCCTATGAATTGAACCTGGCAACTAATGCAGATTGTGGAGCAGAAGTGTAGCAAGCGCCTGTAGGCCAGACAAGGAATAATGGATGAAAACTAAACAAGGAGAGATTTAACCTGGAAACAAGGAGAAACTTTCTGACAGTGAGAACAATCAACCAATGGAACAGCTTGCCCTCAGAAGCTGTGGGAGCATCATCACTTGAGACTTTCAAGAAGAGATTGGACTGCCATTTGTCAGAAATGGTGTAAGGTTGGGCGGGGGGGGGGGGTGTTGGACTAGATGACCTACAAGGTCCCTTCCAACTCTGATTATCTGTATCTGTAAGTGCTGTTGGAGTTGCTTACCCAATTGCTCTGTTTTAAGATGCTCTTCTAGGGCAGCCTCATGTAGATTCTGGAATTAATTCAAACCACAAACTAACCATAAGGCTGTTCACGCAATTTATTAGACTAAATGTGTGGTTTGCTAATTCATGGTATTTTGTGAATATAACATGGGAGTAAAACAAAGTTTACAGCCTCACAAAAAAAGAGGAATAATTTGTTCCTTTTTAAACCAAGACTCAGTTTAAAAGTTTGCAAAGAAGTACCATTATGCAGAATTGTGCTTACAGTGTTCCTATACAAGAATGATCAAACTCATGGTTTGAATTTAGATGGCCAGATTAAATCTATGTTTGGAGGTGAAGTTTGCTCTCCTTCAGCTGTTACTGTGCAGATCATTCACAAGTGATGGAAAGGAACAGCAAAGTTGTGTCATTTCACACATTTCACTTTAGCCATATATATTGGCTAGAAAGTTGCAATGTATGTTGAAATATAATTAAAATTTGCTTGTTACATTTTCATTACATGTTTACTTTAGTAAAAAAAACAAGTGGACATACTATATTAATAACTGAGGATGTTGCAATAGATGACCCGAATAAGCACAAGTCATATAGAGAATTTTTAAAATTCTAATAATTTCCAGCATTCAGACACACTGCGTATTAATATCAGGGAATTATATGCCTACATTGCATATGTAATATACTAGAAATATTGTATGTATTCAGAAACACTATGTGCCAAGAACTGGGGCTTATATGTATGCACTGTATTTCATAGGTATATTGGATATATTATATGCAATATTAGCGTTCAAAAATACTACGTGCCCATAGCGATGGAAATATGTCTCAATAGCTGGGGATGTCAACCAGAGGGAGCCTCCATCTTACGTTTGCAGATGGGTTTTCCTTTGGTAGCGGGTGACAAGTCGCTGCGAGAAACTGGAGAAGTCCAGCACAGGGGACACTTCCAGGAACCCTTACTGTTTTCAATTTATTTCTCAGCACCTCCTGTCAAAGCCAACGCTTTGCAGTTAGCCTTGATTGCAAGAGCGCGCCGGTCTCCGCAGCAGCGTTCAGAATGAATGCACGTGCGTGGGACTGATTGAGGGGGCGGGGTAAATCGTAGCCAGAAGGTACTAAAAGAGGCCACGCTGTAGTGTCCGAGTGTTTCAGCTGTAGTCGTTCGTTTGTTCGTTCCCGCTAGCTTCGGCAAGGCCCATTGGTATCGCTGGGCTTTTGTAGCCTCGGCGGTAGCAGCAGGAGCAGCGTGGTTTCTGTGCCTTGCCTTCTCTCCCGCGGAGCAAACCATTGCAACGCGTTAGAAGGTTAAACACCTGTCAGGCGTTCTCGGCTCAAGTGGACGAGAGTAGCCCGGACTCCTCGGGGGTTTGTCAGGGCGCTTTCCGGGAGCCTCCTCCCGCCGGCCCATCTTCCTTGACTGATCGAGCGGAGAGAACGAAGACTACAGTCCAGTGCAGGAACTATCTCCCCTATCAGCAGTGTGTCTCTACTGGTGTTGCGGAGTCGTGTCGGACAAAAAGCCGGGTAGGTGGCAGTGATCGTAACTGTGGTGCTGTGCGCGGGGGTGTTAGCGATGGTAATTAAAACGGGACGGCTGCTTGAGCCGCGGCAACAGCCCTAGAATAGAAGAGAAGGCAAAAACGCCCACACTCCGGGTAGGGCGGCATGCAGCGAGCTATGGTAATTTTTTTGACGCCCAAAGTGAGCGTAGGGTGCCTGCTGCGCGAACCGCTTTTGTTTCGGCACTCCGCACCCCCTTGCTCCCCCAAAAGCAGACGGGCTACGCGGTGACTCTAGAGCCGCGCCAGCTTGCTCTTTTTTCCCCTACGTGGTATCCTGCATTGCTTATCCAGAGGTACCGGTGCTCCATCCCCTGTTGCAAGGTGCCGCTCCGTTCGGCGTTTTCCGCCACGGGAGTTCAGTCTTTTACCTCACTTTCATCACGCGGAAGGGGTGGGCAGAGCGCGAGAACCGAAGAAGAGAAAATGTGCATCCCCCCCCTCTTATTGCCACATGGTTTCTAGCGAGCTCCTAATTCCCCACCCTTCGCCCCACGCAAGACTTCCTCCTTAGCGGTTTTCTTGCGCAAGCGGCGCCGAAAGGGCATGGTGATTTTTTTTCCTCCGCTGCCTTGAGACCGAGCGGTATTCTCCGCCTCCTCCTCATTATTGCAGGCAGCCCTTCACCCTGTGGGTTTCTCTCTCCTTCCTTCTCTCTCTCTACCTGGCGTCCCTCCTTTTAAATAGCGTCCCTTCACGAACTGGAACGGAAGAAGGCCGTGCGGGAGCAGGGAACAAGCTTTGTTCCCAGAAGGTGGCTTAGGGACACGGGCAGAGGCAGCCACATCCAAACCTTGCCGGTGGAGCAAAAGGCGGACTCGTCAATTCTGGATGCAATATGGGCGCGAGTTCCAGCAGCTCTGAAAGGCTTCCCCACTTCTGAGGGGGCGCCAGGCAAGCGATGTATCTGTGCACCTTCTCTAGGGGGTGCTCGCAGATGTTGACGGAATTGTAACCGCGGAGAAGGCAGAAACGGCACTAAGGAAAGATTTTGCTCTCTTTATTATTGGTCATGTGTTTAACTAAAGCTGGAAGCAAACAATCATTTCCTCCTTTTTGTCCATCCACCATGGCAAAGGCTGCCAACTGGTTCCCTGTTAAGAGGGGTGATTGTCAATGTTTGCAAAATGCAGCTGACCTCCTAATATTGAGACCCAACTTGGGAAATTGAGAGTGTTCTGCTTCTCATTCTTAAAATTCTTCATGCCACTTCTGTGAACCTTTCCCAGTTCTTTGTCATGCTGACAAGGCTAACAGGGGAACAGGCAAGTCTTTTCATACCAAATTATTTTTCTTTGCTGATTCTTGTATTTGATTCTTACTCAGATTTATTGAAGCCAGTGTTTAATTTGTGCATTTGCTGATGCATTGATTGGCATTCCAAAAAACTGGTATTATTGCCTTAGTGTTGGTATTTCAAAGGATCCTGTCACTGATGAGTGTATTTCACCATTTCTGTAAGACAAAAATGAAGGTACAGTATCTGATTATGTGTCACCACTTGGTGAAGCTCTAGTACAGGAATATTGCAGCAAAATACATTGTATATAGTGTTCAGTGAACTTGGTAATTTTTCCCACAGACATTTCATTATCAAACTAGGTAACATTAGTGATAGGAGGGAATGGGGTTTGTTCTTATTTTTGTATTATAGTGCTTTGCCCTGTCAGTGGGCAGGAGTGTTCTTGGTGGTTTATTGTTTAGTTTTGTTACTTAATAGTAGCTTGTTTGAATTGGTTTCTTGATTTAATCAGAATAGAGGTGGAAGGGACCTGGGAGGTTTTCTAGTCCAACCCCCTACTAAAGCTATACTATTTCAGACAAGTAACTGTCCAATCTTTTCTTTAAAACCTCCAGTGATGAAGCACTCACAACTTCTGGTTTTTAAGAAGAGATTTATTTAGGATCAATAAGTAAATTATAATAAATAAGTAAATAAACAAGTACCATATTGGTTGTTGATATCTAATGTGGATTGTTGGTCTAATGTTAATCTTGGTGTTAATCTCTGCTCATATGAATGTTAATTGCTACTGAGCAGGCGTTCTGGTCTCTGCTTCCTTTTTTCCTTTTTATTGCCTCTTTTGAGTGGTGTATAGATGTTTATATCTATGTGCCTCTTGATGGTCAGGTTATCTGAGTTCAGGCTTCCAGGAATTCTCTGGCGTTCTTTGGACTTGGCTAATTGAAACTATGGTTGAATCTGTCCATGTGTTTTGAAATGTTTAGCATTTCTTCTGACTGCTATTTGGTGTCCATGGATGGGCTCTGCTAATCTTCTCCCTGTTTGTCTCTCATAGTGGCTGTTAACAATCCTTACATTGTACGTTGTATGTTTTTTTCTTCTTCTGGGCCTCCTGAGACTTTTGGTTTACTTAAGATGTTTTGGAGGGCTTTAGTTGGTTTGTGATGCCATGTGGTTGTAATGGTTTATTGATGGTTTCTGAAATATTTCTGATGAATGGCCAAATTTTCTTTTAACAGCTTCTGTTGGTTGAGCTATGGTAGCTTAAGCAGTCAGGCACTTTTGATAAAATTGTATGGATATCCGTTTTGTTGGAAGATGTTGTGTATACACACACACACACACACATGTTTCCCTTTTCCAATGTTCAGGGTTTCTGCAGTACATTTGTCTCCTTCAAGTAGTATTTTTACACAACTTCTCTTGTAGAAGGTTGGATTGTTATTTTGGTAGTGGAGCGCTTGGTGTGTGTAGGTGGTTGTTATTTGATAAATTTGTACTTCTAATTTGCTTTCACTGGCTAGGCTGATGAGAATATCTAGGAAGGAGAGCACGGTTTTTTTTCCAGCTTCTTCGTCTGTGAATTTTCTTTTGAAGATGTTGATAATCTTGCGTGTTTTCTCTAGTTGGCACTTTTTTATTATGACTAAGATGTTTATTTGACTTACAACAGTTTGTTTAGTGACTATTCAATGTTACAAAGGGACTGAAAAAAAGTTACTTATAACTGTTTTTCACACTTACAACATTGCAGCATCCCCACAGTCATGGGACTAAAATGCAGACACTTGGCACTGACACATAGTTATGATGGCTATAATGTTTGGGGGCAGTGATATGATTACCTTTTGCTATTTCTGGCAAGCAAAATCAACGTGGAACTTAAATTCATTCTGCAGTGATTCACTTGGCAACTCTGGCAAGAGCAGTCATAAAATGAAGCAAAATTCACTTCACAACTGTCTCACTTAGCAACAAAAATTTTGGGCTCAATTGTCATAGATTACTTGTATGTGAGATGGTTATTAAATGAATCACTGCAGTTAAGTTAGTAAGTTAAGTGAATCTGGCTTCCCCATTGACTTTGCTTATCAGAAGGTCACAAAAGGGGAATCTCACATGACTTGGGACACAGCAACAGTCATAAGTATAAAAAACAGTCATAATAATTTTGCAAGATCGAATCTGGGTTGGTCACTGGGACCAGAGATTGACTCTTCCAAGCGTTCTGGCTTATCCTGGAGCCCCTTTTCAGGGAGCTTCTCTCTACTGGAATATGTGCTTTGGGCAATTCTGTGAGTCATGTTTATGTGGTGCCTTCCAGTTGGCTGATTGGTGTATTGAGGGTTGGGTATTGGCTGTTGTTTCCTTGTGTTGCCAACCTCTCACCTTCTAAGTACTTGATTAGCTGGTGGTAAATCAGCACTCCTGTTAACTGACAAGGGGCCAGTTTCCCAGGCTTCAGTCATTTCCCTGGCTATCTTTGTACCTGTATGGCCAATGACCTTAATAGCTGCAAAATTAAATGTGTGTCCTTCCTTCATTCATTCAATGTGAGTCTTCCAAAGAGTCTCACCTGACCCCATCTGACTGCTCGTTTATGCTCTTGCAATCTGGTGGTTAGCTTCCTCTCAGTTTGTCCTACATAATCCCAGGAACAATCCATGAAGGAGATCCGGTATATTACATTGGAAGTATCTGTCACCTCCCAGTGATCTTCACAATGCACAATTCATCCTTGCATGGCAGCCTCTGGGAGGCATGTGATGCCCACTTCAGATGTCAGAAACTGTGTTCTAGCATTTCCAAAATGTTTTAGGCATGGCAGAGTGTGCTATATAATTAGTCTTTCTCTCTCTCCTTTGCATTTTGCGCAGGCATCTTGTAATAAATCCTTGTGGGTACCCATTCTGCTTGAATTGTTCATGTAGGTACTTCTCTTCAGTTGTTTAGCTTGCTGGGTACTACAGTGGGTTCTGAGCTGTGTCAGAATATGGCAAGGTGAGAAAAATAGCTAGGGAAATGATTGAAGGCTGGGAAATGGGCCCCTTGTCAGTTAATAGCAATGCTAATCACCCCCAGCTAATCAAGTACTTAGGAGGGGATTGGCCTGGCAGCTCAAGGAAACAACAGTCAATTGCCAGTCATCAAGACACTAATCAGCCAACACCACATAAATATGACTCACAAAATAGTCCAAAGCACATATTCCAGTAGAGAGAGGTTCCCTAAAGATGGGCTCCAGCATGAGTCCAAAAGCTCGGAAAACTCCAATGACTGACCCAAATTCCATCTTGCATCATTATCCTTGGACAAATATATTTGCCTTCATTCATAAATCACTTTTTTTCAATGTTGTAACATCAAATTGTCACTAAACAAACTTATAAGTTGTACTGGAGCCAAACATTAGTTCTATATGTGGGAATGCTGTAGATTTCAGGTGTTCCATTATTGGGGTCAGGCAACAATTCCTTATTCTGGGTAATGCAGTCTTGGTGTGTTATGTAGGGTGTATTGTGTTCTAGTGTTATGATTTAATACAGATGTGAAGAATCCTGTGAAATGAAATAAGACCATAATTTCATCTTTGTCTATGGTTGGATCTTTGATCTGTTGGAGATACTGTATTGGGGAGTTGGAGTATATATTTCCCTTTGTGAAGCATCCAAGCTAATTTGTTAATTCTTTAACAGTGTTGTAGATTGTGGTTACTGGTAATGATACAATTAGCCAAAGAGGTATGCCTTTGGGGCGTCCATAAAATCAAGTGTTCACTGTTTTTCATCCATCATGTTTTTTCTTTAATGATCACTGTTTTTCATCCAGCATTATTGTTTTTTAGTGATTTTTCTTTTCTTGGTAAGGTCACTGAGTTACCTTGATCTGGTTGTCTAGTTTCTGTGTTGAATTGGTGTTTACTAGGGTATAACTTTCTTTGTCTTCCAATAATTCTTTGCCTTTTTATATGTGTTGGAATTTGTCCATAATAACTATGGTTTGGCCTTTGTCTGTTGGTGGGATGATAACAGATTGGTCCTTCTTTATATTTTTGAATGCTGCTTGTCCTCTGCTTTGAATTATTTTTTTCAATCTCCTTTTGATCTGTAGTATGATAGTTTTATGCTTTATGAGTCTCTGTGGAAAATTCTGTGGTTCTAAATGCTTCTTCTAGGGCTGGAAAGAATTCTAGATGATTAGTATCATCTGTGTTGAACTTGGGGCCTTTCTGTAGAAAACTGTGTTCTGCAGTAGATAGTAGGCAGCTGACATGTTGACCACATATTCAGGTTCCATTGCTTCTTTGGTTCTGGGATTTAGTTTCAATAGTTTGGCTTGTAGCTCAGTTTTCCTTTTTCTGGCATGTCTCTGGGAACTGTTCTCGATGGTTATTGTTAGTCTTTCAGTGTGCTCTGGTGTTGATGGTACATTGTAATTGCTCCCTGAGATTTTCCATGGTATGCTGACATTTATTCAATCTGAGGTGGATATCTATGAGCACGAGCTGTATACTGTTTCATGCAGTTTCTTTGGTTATTTTCCATCCAGTTGTGCATTTTATTGGAAGTTTATATCTGAAACTGGTGAGTAGGGCATGCTATCATAGGCATCCACACAGGAAAAAATAGTCGTTCCTTAGTGGAAGTGTGCCTTAATGCAAATTTCTCCCATTTGCATGCTGTCTGAAGTGTTTGAGGCCCATATGTAGTAGCGATAGAAGAAAATATTTGTAGTTGAACTCTCTCTCTCTCTCTCTTTCTCTCTCTATGTGATTATGCTATTTATATAATACAAAATAACAAGATGCTATATAAAATAGGGAAACAATACATGTGATAAAATATGTAACATAAATATAAATGAACTCATAACACCAACATACATGAACTTGTAATCGTTGGATTTTTCTCAAAGACTTATTCCATGGTGTTATAAGATATGGTAATGGACCTATTCACAGGATATCAAATGACTAACAGAAAAAAGAGGATTTTAAACTTAATCTTCCATAGAATCTCTATTCCTTAATCTCAAGTATGGGACATAGTAATTATTCATTTGTGAGAGAAATATACCTAAATTGTTTTGGTCTTAATTTGAATGTTCAAGCTCGATCAATGGAGTTCAAAAGAGACTGAGCCTTGACTTAATCTTGTTTTAAAATAAGCCCTGAATGTATAATATTTATCACTATCATTAAAGCTTAAAAAGTCTCTATTTTCTTTGAATTTTACCTTTCCTCCAAGAACCTAATTATCAGTGGGATATTCAGAATGAATATCTGCCAAGCTGAAGTGGGCTTACTTCATAAGGTACAGCATTTGTAATGTTTCGCTTTATTGCCAAGTGTTACAAAATAAATATATAAACCACATAAATGGAAGCTGCAAACCCAAGTACAAGTCAAAATCCTATTTTTTGTATTGCAGGTTACACCAACTTTTTCTTTGAAACATCACCTGCCATCTCCCATCTGGTTCCACTCCCCCGCCCCCCATTACTACAATCCATATCTGGAAGATTATCTGCTACCTAAGAGTATGACTCGGACAGAATCTCTTTTCTATTAAATGCATCCTCAATTCTAACCAGACCTAGCTAGCTGTTTTATATGTTGGTGTAACTTTCTGAAGTTAGTGTAACTTTCTGAAATTCATAAACATGAAGCCAGTTGGTTCAGGGGAAAAATCAACCAACCGAAGTGCCTCTCCTCACAGGAATACTTATAGAGCTCAGTTCCAAGCCCTGAGAAGGAACTTTGATGAAGAACAAGGAGCAGTAGGAAAAACTCAGCAAACCAGGGGAAGGCAATATGGCTCCAATGTCAACAGGATTAAGAATTTATTCATGCAAATGGGCTCAGAGCCTAGTGAGAATGCTGAGGGAACAACAAAAGTGAAACGTAGAAGTAGTCTACTATCCCCTGAAGGACGGAACAAACCTATAGCAATTGTGGAGAAAGCAGATGGATCAGTTGTACAATTAGAAGCTTCTGTTTCAGAAAGGATTAGTAGATTTGCTGCTATGCACGATGAGTCTTCCAAACTTACTGAAATCAGGAAGGAGTTTAAAAGAAATGAAACACAGCCTTCCAAATACTGTTCCCCAAAGAAGGAGAAAACAGTCTCTGTTGATGAACAGCAAGCTGAATTGTGTATTTCTAAGTCAAGCAAAGAAACTGCCCAAGAAGCTGCAATGGACAGTTCTAGTTCAAAAACAGAGGCTGTTTTTCCAACTGTGACTGAACTTAGTGCAGTGTTTGAAGACATTGACTCACAAAAAGATGTAGTTGTTTCAGAAAAAGAAAGCAGTGAAGAGTTTACTGTAACTGGCCACTATCCTCTAAACCTGTCTGCAGTCAACAAAGATTTGTCTCCCACAGTTGGAAGTCTTGATAGCTTTAGTCCATTAAAAGAGACCAGTGCTTGGCCCTCAACACAGAATACTAGTTCAGTAACTCTTGAGAATTCTCTACAAACCCCTACTTTAGTTAATGAAAAGTCAGAAAGCACTTTGTCTGTTTTAAAAACAAGTGAAACACAAATTAAAAGTGCCTCTTCTGGGCCCTCTGAAGCACTTGAACAAGAGATAGTAGTGGATAGTTGTGACAAACAGGATATGGGTGAGACTAAGGCAGAAACAGAATCTAATGCATCCTCTTTGCAAAAAATGGTATTGGAGGGAGCTCAGAATTTAGAAATGCCAGGAAACCCTGTCCTTATCCAGGACAGTGCTTTCCATGTAGCTTCATTTTCAGTTGAAGATAGAAGTGAAAGCGAAATGCAAAAAGAACCAGAGGATTTTTGGAGCTCTCATGGATCTGGGGATACTGATAGCAAGGTCCACAAGATAGTATCAATATATAATTTTGATTGGGAGGCTGGAACTGAAGAGGATGATCAAGAAGATAGTGATGATAACACCTTTATTATCCATGACAACGAATCTTTTGAAATTAGTGGATTATCAGACGAAGAAAAAATCCCACCAACCAGAAAAATTAAATTTAGTACTGCTCCAATTAAGGTAGGTTTCACTAGCATTTCTCTTGTATATGCATGCATATTTTTTATTCCAAGTTGGTTGATTTTTCATGGTTATTGTTTTCCTAATGAATATTGATAATGGGAGATTTTGTCCAATTCCACTGAGTAATGGATAATTTGACTAGAAAGTGATTTAAATTAAACAAGTTCTGTGCTTTGAGGCCCGTTGTTAAATGTTAATTTAGGAAACATTTAAGCCAATGTCACATAATGTTTACCTATTCTGCAATTTATTCAGGTTAAGTTTATGTCTGTTAAGCCAATTTCTCTATGTAATTTTTTTTTGTTATTAGCCTTCTAATAGGGAATGAGGAGGCTGAATTATTAGGATAAAATATTAATATGTATAAGGAAAACCAACATTCAAAAGTGTAGAGAACTCAATCTAATCTATTGTGGGTGTAGTAATCACTTATCTATTAAGAAATAATTGAAACACATTTGACAACATGGTTAAAAGGTTATGAGAGCTGATGAAAAAGATAAGCAGGTATAAAAGTGACTTACGACCAGTTTGCACATTAAGAACCATTGCCGCACCCCCATGGTCATATGATCAAAATTCAAGTGCTGGATAACTAGCATGTACTTATGACATTCGCACTGTCATGGTGTCAGGTGATCACCCTTTATAACTTTCCCAGGTGGCTTCCAACAAACAAACTCAATGGAAGAAGTTAAATTCACTTGACTGCATGGTTCACTTAATAACTACAGTGGTTCACTCATCTGTGGCAAAAAGGTCATAAAATGGGTCATAATTCTGTTTAGCAACAGAAATTTTACACTCGCAATTGTATGTTGAAGACTATGAGTAGTTATTAAAAAACTGCTAAACTATAATTTGAAAGAAAATTAATGTTAAATATTTTTAGAGTCTTAATTCCCTATATTTAACAACTGTATATATTGTAAAAATAGCTTGCAATTCAGCCTAATATAATGTTTAAAAAGATAAATATAAAGGGAAAGAAAGCGTTGCATGTGTAGAATACATTGAAGAATAACACTGAAGAATAACAATTTTTTTTTTTGCTTGGAATTGGTACTTATACCATATTTTCTTATTTTCCTTTCTAACTTGGACTCGCATTTGCTAGTTTACTTCTGAAATTATCAGGATGACACATTTATTTTTAATTTTAAAACGTAAATTCTGGCAGTCCCACAAAACTGGTTTTTGTCTTATTAAAACTATAACCCATTATTACTCAGGTATACCTTACTATTTAGATCAAGAGTTTTCAAATTTGTCAACTTTTAAGATATATGGACTTCAATTCCATATATCTGCCCAGCAAGCAAGCTATACTACTAGAATATTTGTTTTCAGTGTATCTGATAATTTAGAAATCTTAAAAGTTTGGAACCATTAATCAGGTGTCTAGATGCAAACTGATTTTATGATGGCTGAAATTTTGACATCAACATTTATTATGCTTATATCCCTTCTCCATAAATATATAATAAATGATTTGCAATTTTTCTCAGGAACCACCTATATAAAACTGTCAGTCTACCCACTGCACAAGAAACTCTGCATGTGTTTACTATGTACATGCGCTTCATTTTTGGGTTTGTTTATCTGGAGGCAAATAGTCCTTAGGATACATTCTTTATTGGAGGAGTCTTCAAACTTGACAGCTTTAAGACTTGTGGACTTCAACTGCCAGAATTCCTCCTCCAGTCATGTTAGCTCAGGAATTCTGGAGTTGAAGTCCACAAATCTTAAACTTGCCTAGTTTGAAGACTCTTGCCTTATTGAATGAAGTTTTTGAAAATACATTGCTTGGAGAGATGAGAACTAGAATAGATTTAAGTACCGGTGATCCTTATTCACAACCACTTGTTCATTTAACATTTCAATTTTCAATGGGTTTAAATGATTTATGACAGGTCTTCAATATTCTGGCTTTTGCTGCCTCCACAGACATACTTGCAATCCTGGCACTTAGCAACTAGCCTTGGTTTCTGACAATAGCAGTATCCTGCGGTCACTTGATCATTATTTGAGACCTCTGCTGGCTTTCCACAAGCAGAATTATTACTGGGAAAGTCATCAGGAAGATGCAGTTGTGTAGTCCTCCCTTAATAACCCACAAGTTATTCACTTAATGACCATAACTGGGGACTTTGTGCAAAGAATTCTTTATTGGCCAAGTGTGATTGGACACACAAGGAATTTGTCTTGGTGCAAATGCTCTCTGTATACATAAAAGAAAAGATACATTCATCAAGAGTCAAGAATCATAAGGTACAACACTTAATAATAGTCATAGGGTACAATAAGCAATCAAATCATACTTGGAAACAGTCCGTATAAATAGTAAGGATACAGGTGCCAAAGTTACAGTCCTACAATCACAAGTGGGAGGGGATGGGTGATAAGGAGTGATGAGAAGATTAATAGTAATAGTAGTGCAGACTTTGTAAATAGTTGGACAGTGTTGAGGGAATTATTTGTTTAGCAGAGTGATGGCGTTTGGGGAAAAACTGTTCTTGTGTCTAATTGTTCTGGTGTGTAACAATTATATAGTGTCTATAGCGTCGTTTTGAGGGAAGGAGTTGAAACAGTTTATGTCTGGGATGTGAGGGGTCTGTAAATATTTTCACAACCCTCTTTTTAATTCATGCAGTATACAGGTCCTCAATTGAAGGCAGGTTGGTAGTAATTGTTTTTTCTGCAGTCCTAATTATCCTCTGAAGTCTGTGTCTGTCCTGCTGGGTTGCAGAACCAAACCAGACAGTTATAGAGGTGCAGATGACAGACTCAATAATTACTCTGTAGAACTGCATCAGCAGCTCCTTGGGCAGTTTGAGCTTTCTGAGTTGGCGCAGAAAGAACATTCTTTGTTGTGCTTTTTTATGATGTTTTTGATGTTAGGTGTCCATTTTAGGTCATGTGATATAGTAGAACCTAGAAATTTGAAGGAAATTTGAAGTGCTATTGCTAAGCAACATGCTGTATGATGTTGCATTTTATAACCATATCACTTAGTAAAGGAAATTCCAGTTCCAATTTCCAGTCATTCAACAAGCAACACCTATAGAGTTCGAAAAGGCATTGTGAGTATGTAATAAACATTTAATGCTTCAAGGATGTTGACTATTCATGAACTGTTTGAATATTAAAACTGCATAGAAAGATTAAAAATTGGGTAACCAATACAGCATTTGCAGTATCTCTTAGTTGAAGGATTGTATATTTGTATAGTCTGAGTGAGTTTGCTTTTAAGTAGAATGCTATAGTTTAGCTGCAGGAGATAAAGTTATCTTTAGACAACTGGCAAAGATTGAGTGGAAGCAGCATGTGTAAATAATACAGAGGAGGTTTAAAATATGAAAAGAGAACTTCATTGTCAGATGATATCTGGCACTGAAATCCCCAGCTAAAATCACGGACTAGTGTGGGAAAAGTAAAACCAGTCTGATGTTTAAAAAAAGAAAATCCTCTTGTGTTTTCCAAGAATCATAACTCTGGGAGATTCACCTGTGAGGAGGAATACATGCATTAATCAAGTGTAAGTATCATTACATTAAAAGAGGCAGAATAAATATTTTATGGAAATAAGTTATTTAGGATATGAGTGAAGATAGCTAAACAATTACTACCAACCTCCCTTCCAACGAGGACCTGTATACTGTATGAGTCAAAAAGAGGGCTGTGAAAATATTTACAGACCCTTCACATCCCAGACATAAATTGTTTCAACTCCTTCCCTCAAAACAACGCTATAGAGCAAGGGTCACCAACCTTTTGGACCTCAGGGACCACCAAACTCATTATTTTAAATCCTGCTGACCACTAATGTGAATTTTGACTGATGTGGCTTGCTGACATTGGTGAGAGGGAGAGGAGAAAGAGATATCTGATTTAATGTAGGAGGGCTAGTGATGTTCTCTCTCTCTCCCCCTCCCTCCCTCTCCCTCCCTCCCTCCCTCTCTCTTTCTCTTTCTCTCTCTGTCTCACACAAACAGAGATGCCTCGCACACCCCAACCCTTTCCAAGGCAGCCACATTCCAAGCCTGCTTTTGAGTTCTCAGGCTTCATGAAAGGAAAGCAGCAGAAGCAGCAGAAGTCTTTCTTTCTCTCCCCCCAGACTCCATCAGAAATGAGTCTTTGCCGGTGCAGCCTCTTGGAGCAGGATGCCTTGCAGGATCCCAAAGACTCATTTCTGGAGGAGTTTGGGGGAGAGAAAGAAAGACTTTTGCTGCTTTCCTTGCATGCAGCCAAAAGCAGAAGAAGAAAGAAGTAGAAGAAGCAACCTTGTGGCCAGGCAAGTTCCCCCCTCCGCCCTTTCCCCTTTTTCCTCACTACCTCGTGTTGTTCCTAATGCAAGTGATGCAAGCCTTGTGTTCCCATGGGCCATGTGGACAGCGCAGCCTTGTGTTCCCCCACAGCCTGGATTAATTGCTAAGGAGGGGTGCTCTGGGAGTGACATTTCTCTGCGGACCACCAAAATTTTCTCACAGGCCACCTGTGGGTTGTCTGATCACTGCTATAGAGCACTGCACACCAGAACAACTAGATACAAGGACAGTTCTTTCCCAAACACCATCACTCTGCTAAACAAAGAATTCCTTCAGCACTGCCCAATTATTTACAAAGTCTGCATTACTATTACTATTAACCTTCTCATCACTCCTTATCAACCATCCCCTCCCACTTGTGACTGTATGACTGTAACTTTTTCACTTGTATCCTTATGATCTATATTGACTGTTTCCTAGTATGATTTGATTGCTTATTGTACCCTATGATTATTATTAAGTGTTGTACCTGATGATTCTTGACCCTTGATGAATGTATCTTTTCTATATACTGAGAGTCTTTGCACCAAGACAAATTCCTTGTGTGTCCAATTGCACTTGGCCAATAAAGAATTCTATTCTGTTCTATTCTATTCTATTCTATTCTATTCTATTCTATTCTATTCTATTCTATTCTATTCTATTCTATTCTATTCTATTCTATTCTACTCTACTCTACTCTACTCTACTCTACTCTACTCTACTCTACTCCTCAGCCTCCAGAGACTGAATGTACTTAAAAACAGTGAAATGATTTGGATCGAAAATGAAAGGAATGCTGAAAAAAAGTTTCTTAAGGGTTTGTGTAAGGACAATAATATGTCACAATTGAATGCTATAAATGTTAGTATCCACTTAAAATAATTAAAAGGAAACTATAAATGGTGTGAGAATTCTGAAAAGCGATAAAGCTGCAAATGTAAATGGAGCAAAGTTAAATATGGTTTGGAGAGGCTGCAGGGTTTGTTTTTAATGTGTGTTCAAAGGCTGCATCTGTGCCCAGAATTGGTATCAGGCTGTTATTTCCCCATATAAAGGGAAAATAGCAAAAGTACATGCAAAATCTACAGGATAGTTAGATTAAGTATGCCTGGGAATATCTTTGGCAGAATTCTGATTGAATGGGCATGAGAAGCGAAAATAAGTTGTTCAATGCAGCTTCATGCCATGAAGGAACTTAATTCAACAGTTCACTGTAAATATAGAAATGAATGAGAAACAGCTTAAAAAGTATTTGAGAAAGTGAATATATTGTTTCTTTTCAACCTTGTTCATTAATACTGAAAAATTATTTGGTGATATGAAAAATATACATCTATTTCCCTACGTCCCTTGCTCTGTTTTTTTTTTTTAAAAAGTTTAATACATTAGTTTGACTCTCCCCCACATTAATATCATTTTTTTAAAAAAATTAGGTATTAGCTTCTTAAATATTAGGAAACAAAAATGCTTTTAATTTTAGCAAGCAGAAGAGCCAATATAATTCTTTTAAATTGTTTAATGACATTTAATATTTTATTTTTATTTAGAATAGAATAGAAATAGAATAGAATAGAATAGAATAGAATAGAATAGAATAGAATAGAATAGAATACTTTATTGGCCAAGTGTGATTGGACACACAAGGAATTTGTCTTGGTGTAAATACTCTCAGTATACATAAAGAAAAGGTACATTCATTAAGAATCAAGAATCATAACGTACAACACTTAATGATTGTCATAGGATACAATCAACAATCAAATCATACTAGGAAACAGTCAAGTGGGAGGGGATGGGTGATAAGGCATGATGAGAAGATTAACAGTAACAGTAGTGTACACTTTGTAAATAGTTGAACAGTGTTGAGGGAATTATTTGTTTAGCAGAGTGATGGCTTTCGGGAAAAAACTGTTCTTGTGTCTAGTTATTCTGGTGTGCAGTGCTCTATAGCATTGTTTTGAGGGAAGGAGTTGAAACAGTTTATGTCTGGGATGTGAGGGGTCTGTAAATATTTTCACAGCCCTCTTTTTGAATCATGCAGTATACAGGTCCTTAGTTGAAGGCAGGTGGGTAGTAATTGTTTTTTCTGCAGTCCTAATTATCCTCTGAAGTCTGTGTCTGTTCTGTTGGGTTGCAGAACCAAACCAGACAGTTATAGAGGTGCAGATGATAAACTCAATAATTCCTCCGTAGAACTGGATCAGCAGCTCCTTGGGCAGTTTGAGCTTTCTGAGTTGGCACAGAAAGAACATTCTTTGTTGTGCTTTTTTGATGACATTTTTGATGTTAGGGAAAGGAAAAAACTGTTTCTAGTAATCCATATGCAACTATTGGTAGTCATGCTAAACTATTGTAAACTAATATTAAGCCTAATGAAAGCTGTATTAAAAATATTCACAGCATTGTTTTGAAACACAGCATTGAGAAAATAGTTACTTTCCCCTTTTTTCTATGATCTGAGAAGTTGCAGAAATGTTCTCTTAGGGAGCTGATCTTCCAAATTCTTCTGAGCAACAAATTTAAGTATCTCTTTCCATGGATTGTCCTGGCCAGCAGTTGTTGGGAGTTGAACTTGCCATCATGTGGAGACAATCTCTGTTGAAATATAATTAAAATTGCAATTCTATATATCCATATAGTATGGATATCTTCTTGAACACAGTGGGACATTACTTCTGAGTAAATGGGCACATACTCCCATATGTTTCCAACATGAAGTTCCAATATGAGGTTCTATCCTAATTAAACAGCATGGCTCTATGAAAATTCAATTTGTTTTAGTTAAACCACTCTTTTGAATTAAATCCTGAAAACAAATCATCTAATTGAGCCAATGTTTCAGATTGATTTGGGTGCCTGTTAATGAGTTTATTTTTACATGTGTGTAGCCACTTTTTCCTGAATGACCTATTTAAGCTGATTCCCATTATCTCATTATTCTGATTGAATTCACATTTTCATCAGATTTTGAGTAACTGGCACCTTTCCTGTAATTCAGTGTAGAGATTTAGTCTGAGGTACCTCTTGTTAGATTTAGCTTTCAATGTACAATGTGCTCTGATTTTGAGTGGGCTATACCAACTTTTGAAAAATTCAGCACTTCTGCTGATTTGAAAATATATTGAAATATATTGAAAACATACTTGAAAATACTGTTTATTATTAGAGACACAATCTGCATAAATATGCATCAGCTCTAGAATGCCTAAATTACGGAAATGCATCATTTGAAATATTTAAATTTTGTGTTGGAACTTTTTCTCACATTCCTTTAAAGAATTATTTGTTTCTAAAATATCTTCAAATTACTAGATATATTTTAATTGTTAAAATACTTAAATGCATTATACATTCTGTTTCCAATGATTATTTCTAATCATTAATCGTTCAAATGAATGTCAGTCATTTCAGTTATACCAGTGAAGAAATATAGATAGTCCTTGATTAACAGCTATAACTTTGATCCTTTTGTTTCTCTGTTTATGGAAGATATATCTCTGAAATGATGATCCAGGGTTAGCACAGGTTATCTCGTCATATATAGAAACTGAGCCATGATGTTTTTCCCCCAACTATTTATCCATCAATCTAAGATGAAAATTTCTGGTTTTGGTTATATGTTAATCTTTAAAATTCTTTGAATTAGGGCATTTGAACCTCAAATCATCTAGCTTTTCTGCATATCCACAGGCATAATAAAATATCTCTTAATATTGTCCATATTTCCAACATAAATTTGATTATCGTTTACATATTTTAGATAAATTTTCTGGAGCCACATGTATTAATAATGATGTATTGTTGGTATTTAATAATTTTAATTTATAACACGTAAATTTCTCACTATTCCATTAATATGTCCAAAGTTCTTAACTCATTTTATCATACAGTCCTTTACTTACTCTTGTTCAGTTTCAAATTTTAATAACATTTATATCTTTTAGCAATTATATGTTCATCATTTGTACAGGTACTTGACTTGCAACAGTTCATTTAGTTCAAAGTTACAATGGCACTGAATAAACTGACTTAGAACTGTTTTCCACACTTACGACCACTGCAGCATCCCCCATAGTCACATGATAAAAATTCAGACACTTGGCAATTGACTCATATTTATAAGATGGCTGCAGTGTCCCTGGGTCATGGGATCCCCTTTTGTGACCTTCTGACAAGGAGAGTCTATGGGAAAGCCTGATTCACTTAACAACTGTGTTACTAACTTAATAACTGCAGTGATCCACTTAGCACCTGTGGCAAGAAAAATCATAAAATGGGGCATTGTCTTGCTTAACAACAGGAATTTTTGGGTCAGTTTTAGTTGTAAGTCGAGGACTACCTGTACATAATTCAATTTCAAATGCTGCCTTTTGCTGCTCAGTTCCAAATGTCAGCAGACGAATGTCATATTATTTACCTTAAACATTTCTTTTAACTGTGCATAAGAAAACCATTAAAATACTAAATCCTCTGCAGCCAAATCCCTCTGTGGTATGTCAAAAGGAATTTTTTACCCTAAGAGTTTCCATAGCAAATAACCTGTACTGTAACACGAAGGCAAAACTACTACTACTAATAAAAGCTCATTAGGTAACCTAATTTCACCTTGCTGCCAATAGGAGTATAACCTTAACTTCACCTTACTACCAATGGAAATGTTATTAAAATCAAATTCATTTTAACAACTAGAAGGAGGGGAGGGTTGAATAATTTGATTAATAAATTTATTAATACTTAAAACTCCCTCCCCATCCACATTTTGCAAGAAATCATGTTTGGAAATACTTGAAAGCTGCTTTCTTTTAAATACTTGTAGTTTTCCTTAAGTGATTGCCTTATTTATTCTCTGTCTTACTAAAATTGACACGACATAAATTATATTATTTTAAGGATGATGTAATATTACAAATTGCTTTAAGATTACTCCAGAAAGTAGTGCAATAGATTTCAAATAATTAGGCATTATACTAATATGTATTCCATTTCAAAGGTCTCCAAACTTGACAACTGTAAGATTTGTGGACTTAACTCCCAGAACTCCCTCGCTAGCTAGCTGGAGAATTCTGGGAGTTGAAGACCACAAGTCTTAAAGTTGCCAAGTTTGGGGAGCCTTGTTCTATTTAGAAATCTATGTATGTAACTAATAGTGCACAAACATTTTTGAATGTAGATTTTTCTTTCTTTAAGAATATAAGCTAAGAAACTGAATCCCTTGCTTCATATTTCTTAAAGAATTACAATTTAATATTTTAACTAAAGTGGGGAAGTCCCCTCTTATTTGATAACAGTATTCAGTGTAGGGAAATTTTTCTAATAGTATTCTTGTAAGGATGAAGAATAGCTTTTGATAGTTTTCACTCATTTTGTTGACGGTTACAATGTTGGCAAAGAAAAATAACTGCAACTAATGTGTAGATTTGCAATATTCACAGCATCTCTCCCAATCACTTGTTCATCATTTAGTCAGTATGCATTGCTGTGCAGTTGTGGTCACAAGATATTCCAATTAGTAGCCACTTAACTATTGAGTTGCACTCAGTAAAACAGGACTCCCTGTACTTTATTGAAATAGGTTACAATAACAGAGTTTTTTCAAGTACTGTCCTCCCTCCTTATACGCCAGTGAATCAGGCAGGTGTGTTGCTTCCGAATATTATGTGACTTGCCAGAACTTAAAGGATGCTTCAGCCCTCTTTGCCTAATTAGTGCTTATTATACATTTTTGTTAAAGTCATCTCTCTTATCATCTATACTATTTCCTCTGTTATTTTCAGTTTCCCTTCCCATTTGCAGAGAAATCTTCAGGTAGAAGCCATAGGAACAAACTTCTGATTCAGGGTTTTCTTTCTTTGCCTAAGCAAGTCCTATAACACAGCTATACATTCCTCCCCTCCCCCTTTCTGCTGCTCTGTGTATCCTATTCTTCTAGTCTTGTAGCCCAGTAATAGATAGAACCAGAAAAATCTTATCCCTTCCCATGTTGTGCACCAATCTGGTCTGTGAAATGTCCTGGGATGTACAAGCATCTTATAGAGATGATAGTTCACATATAGTTGGGTTTTCCTAGGGATAGCAGATGAAACTGTTACAGGGCCTGTCTGTCTGCTGCATTTTCTCATCATTGCTCTGATTCTAGGTAGCCTTCCAATATATCAGGTACTTCAAATATTTCCCTTATGCATGGAGTCCAGAATAGCCTCCATTTCATACTCTTCTTATTCATCCCAACAGCATAAATAGAGTTGTGTTAATTTGTAGGTTGAAGCCAGTTATATTGCACCAATAGTCCAGCTTTTAGCCTCTCAATCTTTATCATTAACTTTTTGAGAGTCCAAATAAGTAATTCTTGTGCCATAGTATCATCTATGAAATTAGTAGATCCTGAGTCTACAGCAGCAGAGTATTGTGTTTTCCTATTTGAGTAAAAGAGTAACAGGAACAATAATGTGTGCCTGCCTACTGTTGGTTACTGGTAATCCATACAATTCATTCAGATAAATTGAAATTATGACTATGCTGAAAAAAGGGACTTATCACACATGCCTCAAGCCATGTCTATTGCAATGTCCCTGTGATTGCGTGCTGAGCATTTGGCAATCCATTCTCACTAACGGGAAATTTTCTTCACATCCATGCACAAAAGGGAACTCCAGTGCTGGGCTGAAGAGGAAGGGGGGAAAATGCTTTAGATCTTCATGATCTTTTTCCTCCCAGTCCTTTACTGGACTTGTAGTGGTGAGTAAATTCTGGCACTGGAAGTGGAAGAAAAAAAACTTTGATCACAAAAATCTGAGCTTGTTTCGTCCAGCCCTGGAGCTTGAAAAATGGAAGGAAATAAATTCTGATGCTGTGCTGGACGAAAAAAAAGCTCAGTTCACAAAGTGAAAAGAAACTATAAATTTTTCAATTTTATTTTTTTGTCTCATCTCTTTCATCTGCTGTCTATTTATCAGACAATATTAAAACAATTTTTTTCAAATTTTCTGAAGTGTCTTGTTTCACCAATACAATTCACAGCCTGTTAGGAAATTCTTCTGTAAGTTGATCAGTCAGGGCAATATATTTCTCACATATCTGGGTAATAATCTCTTTGTATATTTTTCTTAAGGTCACATCCATTGCTCCTTGCATTGGACTTTTGCTATTTTTCCCCATATCTTTTCACTTCTTCCTTCCTGCCTTCATACTAGACTGAAAATATCTATTTCAGTAAAACTACGTACTATTCATTTCCAAGAATATTTTAAACAGCTAATAACAATTTTATTAGGGAATTGTGCCTAATTACTAAGTCTTGGCCTATTTATTTTCCATTTTTTTCTGGTATTTCTGGAATGCTTTCATTATTTATTCTTAGTAAATATAAAATAAGAATGGGCAACTTACCTTCTTCCAAATATTGTTGAAATACAACCCAAAACAATTGTAGCTAGTGAAGTTAACGTGGAAGGATCTTGGGAGACTGAGCAGCTTTCTATTGTTGTTCTAAATGATTCTATAATATTTAATTAAAAATATTTAAATAAGTTCTCTTTATGAGGTTTTGTTTTGAAAGAGAAGCTCAAGAATGGCAGTCACAAATGAAAGTAGATTCTTGCTAAATGAGACCAACAACCTAGATGTGAACTTCTAACTTTCTTTTCCTAGATACTTTGATTTAATTGTCAGATCATGTCACATCAGATGAGAAACCCCAAAGATACTGACTCAGAACATTAGTCAGGAAATCATATGTAAATCTATATATAGAAACATGAACCATCACTTCTCTACATTAATGCAACTGAGTAGAAATACTGAGTAGAAATACTCAGTTTCAATATATAACAGAATATATTGGAAAAACAAATTGGATGCAATTTATAAATTAGAACTAAACCAAAGACTGATAAAAAAAAAATTCATTAGATATCCTACATGTTGTTTTTAGGGATCTCTGAATCCCTTTTCAAATTTTATTTTTTTTAAAGTACAGCTTGAATACTGCAAACTTGGAGCAGAGTATATGGGACAATTTGAACCAAGGCAATCAAACCTTATAGAAAACAGAGTGGCTGACATTCAGATAGTGTGAGAAAATATAAAGAAACTTCATCTTCTGATTAGTTACTATGGTAATCTTTTGGTACATAACATGGGACCTATATGACTTGTGTAAGGCTTTGATGGTGAGTTTAACCATTGGGTTGTTTATGTATTTTATATTACAATTCAGAGCACTGGTTATCACAAATCTGTGTAAGACTACCTATCCCATCCAGGTTCTGCCTGCCCAATCTAACGATATAGAGAATGCCCAATGAATGTCTGCATCTATTGAGAGCCATGATGGCACAGTGATTAGAATGCAGTAATTCTAATTCTGCTGACTGCCAGCCATTCGATCTCACTGGCTCAAGGTTGACTTAGTCTTCTATCCTTCTGAGATTGGTAAAATGAGAATCCAGATTGTAAGGGGCAATATGCTGACCTGTAAACCACTTAGGGAGATCTGTAAAGCACTGTGAAGCAGTTCATAAGTCTAAATGCCATTGCTATTTAGAAGTGTAACAGGAGGTCCAAAGTAGCTTTTCTTTGTGGGAACTTCTGTCTTGTAGAACAGCTTGCACTTGGACTGTTTAGTTAGGAAAAAAAAATCTAATTTACAGCAAATTAGTTTGGAATCCTAATCTCAAACAAACAGTAACCATATGTACTTCGCTGGCTAATTGGCTTATTCCAGAAGCGACAGAATTTGGTACTCGCTTCCAAGGCCAGAAGGGAGGTTATGAAGTACGGAGATGCAAAAGATGCTATCACTTAGTTACACTACAGAGGAATGAATTATTTTTATTGTAAAATATATGTTGTTTCATTCTTCCTCACCAGTGCCGATAAGAAGAGACCCTGTTTACACATGCTACATTTCTATGACCTTTTTATATCTATTTTATTTGCTCGGTGTTGAAGGTTGTGTGCCTATAAACTGTAGGAGCTTCTGACAGGAATAAAGAAAGTAAACAGAGATTATGGATAGGGGAAAAGTTGTAATTAGAGCAGAAAACCAGCACCTGCCAATTACGAGCCTCAATTTTATATTGATAAAACAGTCTCAAGGTCCAGATCTTTTCCCTTTTACTACTTCTTTGTCCTAATGAACTAAAAGCCAGCCATGCCTTAGTAAGAGGAGTATCCATTGTCATTGCAATGGGCACGCCTAAATCTCTCTTATCTTGTCCTTCTGGCTTTCCAGCTGTCTTCCACTTTATTTTTTCCCCCTTCTGTCCCTCATCCCATGGATATGATAGGAGATTCAATCCTTTCCCTTCTCCTTTGAAGGATGAGAAAGTCCCAGAAATCTCCCTTTCCTTTCATCACTGTTTCAGCTGGAATCAACGACTATTTCATCCTCTCTGAAAAGCAAAATGGGGTGGGTTTGTAATAGAGACATTCCTGTTCTTGGGGAAGAGATTTATAGCTTTCATTTGAAGGACATGAATCAATTGTAATTAGGAGGGGTTTTGTACATTTACCTTTGTGTGCCCTTGGTTTGCCAAGTGTCAGTGCAGTGATCAGGTGGCCAGGCAATTTTGGAACCACAATAAACATAGTAAATCAAGGGAAATTTGAATTTTGTTACTAGGTCAAGCAAACAATTAAAAGCAAAACATAAAAAACATATCAAGCAAGATGATACTTAAATCTTAAATTAAGGAACTCCTAGCAGCTGCTAGGAGTTCCTTAATAGCCCAAGATTGTAGCCCAGTTTCTGCTGTACCCAGGGCTAAGTTCTGTGCAAAATCTTCCACTAAGCAATAACTCCCAGGTTTGTTTGTTTGTTTTTTAATCAAAACCTGGCACCATAACTTTTGGGCCCTGCTATGGTCAATATAAGACCCAACTTTAACTATTACTCTTCAATGGGAATCAAAAGTGAAACATTCACAGCAGGAAAAGCTTTGAAACTACATTAAGATTCTTCCCCTTCTCCTTTTTTATTCAGTAATTAAGAGTAAAACCAAGTAGATTAGCTCAGAATGAGTTCTAAACTTCTAGACTTTTTTTAATATAAAGGAAAAATAAAAATTATGTGACTAAACTCCTTGAAAAACAATGATTTTCCATATTGCCACAGAGGCTGTTGCTCACAGAATTCTAATCACTTACCACTTAGATTACTATAATATGCTGCATGTAAGACTGACCAGAAGAACATCCAGAAGCTACTTTGATGCAGCCTGAGCAAATATAGGTGTAATCCAATATATTCATCTGGCCCTGCTGCTTCAGAGCTGCATTGATTATCAGATGTTTCCATATGTAATTCAAAGTGCTTTAAGATCCTAAATGAGTCTAGACCCTACATGGCTCTAGATCTGGTTAGGTGAGGAACCACCTTTTCCTATATCCACCCGCCATCATGCATGCATGCATACATGCATACATATATATACACACACATACATACCAAGTCCTTTCTGTTCACAACTGGTGATTACATCAAAAATATTTAAAACATTAAAATTCCTTATGATTACTCTCTTACATGAAATCATACTCTAAGTTGGCCTTATTGTGTGACATGGAATATATAGGGAAGCCAATCTTCATTGTATTTCAGTGTTATATAAACCTGCATTCACTTGTTGAACTGTTTTATAGACCCTTTTCCTTTTAAGGCTATCAAAATAACTTGCTTTAAAATTTATTTCTTCATGTGTAAATAGCATCAGGATGAGACATTTCATTTTATTTATTTTGCAGAACTACTGAAATAAAATAAATGTGTATAGTTCTGAGGCAAGAAACTTCAAAGAACAGTAACTAATTTGTCCAGAAAATAAGAAGCTTTGTAGCAGCCAGTATTTTTGAAAAGGAGCTTGTTCCTGTACACTCAACAGATCAGATTATCATGTGACAATTATATTAGGCTTTTGTAGAAAGAAAACACTTGTTTAGAAGCTTGCAAATAATAAGCATCCAGAAAATATCACTTTTCTTTATTGGGGATACTGAATTGAAATTGTTAGGTTTGGAACATTCCTTATGCAAGTAGAGATGCAAACATTATTTTTAGAACTGTGCAGACTGTACAGATAGTCCTCAACTTATAACCATTCATTTAGTGATCAGTTCAAAGGTACATCAACATTGAAAATAGTGATACTTGGCCACTGGCATGTATTTATGACAGTTGTACTCTCCTGGTGTCATGTGATCACCACTTCTAATCTTCCCAGACAAAAGCAGAGGCAATGGGGCAAGCCAGATTAACTGAATGAGCCGTGATTCACTTAACAATAGCAAAAGTCATAAAATGAAGCACAACTCATAAAAATGCTTCACTTAGCAACATAAGTTTTGGGCTCAATTGAGGACGTAAGTTGAGGACTACCTGTACTTCAAAAATGTTTAATAAGAAGTGGTTTAGAGCAGGGGTCATCAACCTTTTGGACCTCAGGGACCAACAAACTCATAATTTTAAATCCCACATATCAGAGACTCTGGGAAAATCCCAAAAAAAGTCTGCAGAAAAATTCCCCATTTTCCTACTGATAGATAATTCTTTATTTGGGATCACAGAATACCATCTCCAGCTCTATTCTCAGTGGGAATGAAAGAGAGAGAGAGATACTTTTGGCTTCATGCAAGGAAAGCAGTAGAAGCAGCAGAAGTCTTATTTTCTCTTCCCCAAACTCTGCCAGAAATGAGTCTTTACCAGTGCAGCCTCTTGGAGCAGGATGCCTTGCAGGATCCCAAAGACTCATTTCTGGCAGAGTTTGGGGGAGAGAAAGAAAGACTTTTGCTGCTTTCCTTGTGTGCAGCCAAAAGCAAAAGAAGAAAGAAGCGGAAAGAAGCAGCCTGGTAGCCAGGCAAGGCACGTAGAGTGAGTGGGGCAAGTTTTCCCCTTCTACCCTTTACCCTCTCCCCTCACTACCTTTTGTTGTTCGCAATGCAAGAGACACAAGCCTTGTGTTCCCGTGCAGCCTTGATTAATTGCTTTTGGGGGGGGTGCTTTGGGGTGACATTTCTCTATGGACCACCAAAATTTTCTCACGGACCACAGTGTCCCCGACCCACTGGTTGGCAACCACTGGTTTAGACCCACCAGGGCTCACTGGTGGTCTGTGAGAAAATTTTGGTGGTCCACAGAGAAATGTCAACCCCAGAGCAATTAATCCAGGCTACGGGGGAACACCAGACTGTGCTGTCCACATGGCCCATGGGAATACAAGGCTTGCATCGCTTGCATTAGGAACAACACGAGGCAGTGAGAAGGGGGAAAGGGCGGAGGGAGGAACTTGCTTGGCCAAGGGTTGCTTCTTCCACTTCTTTCTTCTTCTGCTTTTGGCTGCATGCAAGGAAAGCAGCAAAAGTCTTTCTTTCTCTCCCCCAAACTCCTCCAGAAATGAGTCTTTGGGATCCTGCAAGGCATCCTGCTCCAAGAGGCTGCACTGGTAAAGGCTCATTTCTGGCAGAGTTTGGGGGAGAGAAAGAAAGACTTCTGCTGCTTCTGCTGCTTTCCTTGCATGAAGCTGAGAGCGGAGCTCAAAAGCAGGCTAGGAATGTGGCTGCCTTGGAGGGGGTGGGGGTGTGTGAGGCATCTGTGCGTGTGTGTGTGTCTGTGTGTCTGTGTGAGAGAGAGGGAGGGAGGGAGGGGTAGAGAGAGAGAACATCACTAGCCCTCCTAGGTTAAATCAGATGTATGTAGAGGCCTGTTGGGGGCGTGCATAAGCGCACCAACGTGCCTACCGTCCCTGTCCTATTGTTTCTCTTATTCTTTTATTTTTCTTATATGTACCCATTTCATGTATTCACAACTATGTATACATTTATACTTATTATCTTGTAAACAATTGGCAAATCAAATAAATAAATAAATAAATAAATAAATAAGTATGTATGTATGTATGTATGTATGTATGTATGTATGTACACTGCTTAAAAAAATAAAGGAAACACTTAAGCAACACAATGTAACTCCAAGTCAATTACACTTCTGTGAAATCAAACTGTCCACTTAGGAAGCAACACTGATTGACAATCAATTTCACATGCTATTGTGCAAATGGAATAGACAACAGGTGGAAAGCATAGGCAGTTAGCAAGACATCCCCAATAAAGAAGTGGTTCTGCAGGTGGTGACAGACCACAGACCACTTCTCAGTTCCTATGCTTTCTGGCTGATGGTTTGGTCACTTTTGAATGCTGGCGGTGCTTTCACTCTCTTGGTAGCATGAGATGGAGTCTACAACCCACACAAGTGGCTCAGGTAGTGCAGCTCATCCAGGATGGCACATCAATGTGAGCTGTGGCAAGAAGGTTTGCTGTGTCTGTCAGCATAGTATCCAGAGCATGGAGGTGCTACCAGGAGACAGGCCAATACATCAGGAGATGTGGAGGAGGCTGTAGGACGGCAACAACCAGCATCAGGACCTCTACCTCCGCCTTTGTGCAAGGAGGGACAGGAGGAGCACTGCTAGAGCCCTGCCAGATGACCTCCAGTGGGCCACAAATGTGCATGTGGCTGCTCAAACGGTCAGAAACAGACTCCATGAGGGTGGTATGAGGGCCCAACGTCCACAGGTGGGGGTTGGGCTTATAGCTCAACACCGTGCAGGATGTTTGGCATTTGCCAGAGAACACCAAAATTTGCACATTCGCCACTGGCGCCCTGTGCTCTTCACAGATGAAAGCAGGTTCACACTGAGCACATGTGACAGACGTGACAGGGTCTGGAGACACTGTGGAGAACGTTCTGCTGCCTGCAACATCCTCCAGCATGACCGGTTTGGCAGTGGGTCAGCAATGGTGTTCAGTGGCATTTCTTTAGGAGGCCGCACAGCCCTCACCAGAGGTAGCCTGACTGCCATTAGGTACCGAGATGAGATCCTCAGATCCCTTGTGAAACCATATGCTGGTGTGGTTGGCCCTGGGTTCCTCCTAATGCATGACAATGCTAGACCTCATGTGGCTAGAGTGTGTCAGCAGTTCTTGCAAGACAAAGGCATTGATGCTATGGACTGGCCCGCCTGTTCCCCAGACCTGAATCCAATTGAGCACATCTGGGACATCATGTCTCGCTCCATCCATCAGTGCCACATTGCACCACAGACTGTCCAGGAGTTGGGGGATGCTTTAGTCTAGGTGTGGGAGGAGATCCCTCAGGAGACCATCCACCACCTCATCAGGAGCATGCCCAGGCATTGTAGGGAGGTCATACAGGCACATGGAGGCCACACACACTACTGAGCTTCATTTTGACTTGTTTTAAGGACATTACATCAAAGTTGGATCAACCTGTAGTGTTTTTTTCCACTTTAATTTTGAGCGTAACTCCAAATCCAGACCTCCATGGGTTGCTAAATTTGATTTCCATTGATAATTTTTGTGTGATTTTGTTGTCAGCACATTCAACTATGTAATGAACAAAATATTTAATAAGAATATTTTATTCATTCAGATCTAGGATGTCTTATTTTTGTGTTTCCTTTATTTTTTTGAGCAGTATATATATGTATATATCTCCCCTCCCTCTCCCTCCCACCAATGTCAGCAAGCCACGTCAGTCAGAATTCACATTAGTGATCTGCGGGATTTAAAATAATGAGTTTGGTGGTCCCTGAGGTCCAAAAGGTTGGCGACTCCTGTTTTAGATCAGTCCTCCTGCTATTATGAAAGAATAGTCAAATTCTTCTTTTTAAACATTTAGCTCTTAAAACATATTTTCATAGTTTTCTGTTAAATACTCCCACATTTAATTTATTCTTACCTAGTTACTAAGAGTTGGCAAATCTGACTGTCTACCTGCAATAAAATGATACAATTTCTGAAAAACAAATGTTCTTTTTTTTTTTTGAAAAAAAAAAGGTTATCCCTCTGCTCTTCTAGTATCTATTTTATAATTCTGTTAATGAATATACTAAAATAAACAAGTTTCTTTTTTATTGCAATAGATATAAGCAATAGAACTTTTCCATATCCTACCCACCTTGTCTGGGGGGAAAAAAGAAAGTGAACTAGGAAAACTGTATATGGATTTAAACTTAACTGGATAATAAATACTAATTTATATTAGGAAGAGTGTCATTTTAACTACTCTACATAGTTAGATTGCAATTAAGAAAAGATACTCTGAATTAGAAACTCTACTATATAAAATTTTTGCTATGTAGAATATAAACCTTTGCATCTATTAGTTATTAAGCAGTAAGCTTAATGGCATATAGAACAAATGGGTAAACATTTATAATAAAATTAAAATTGTTCAAGATTGTGGATGTTAATAACAGTGTTGAAGTAATGGCAAATCTGGGTTTTTGAAACGGTTCCAATACTCTTTCATTATCTGCTGTCTTCTACATAGCCCTAAAGCCTAGTTCAATGTCATAAGCATCTGGGCAATTTGACTCCTACTCTAGCAAAACTAATTGTCTGAATCCAAAAAATATCAAAGTTCTGATGCAGCTGCAAGGACACCGATAGCAGTAGTACGGAATATATCATTGTATTAAGTCTGGATTTTTATTCTTTCAGTCAACACCCTGATAACCAGTTGTGAACAAAAGGAAATTGTTTATTTCATGAAAGAAAAACATTCTCTGCAAGCACAATTGTTGTTAAAAATGTCAGAATTGTTAGAGTCATGTCTTTGGAGTTATCAAGTTTTCTAGGACAACCTGCATATGCAGGTGGGGGATGAAGTCTTTACACATTATTCCTCTGTTTCTCAGTTGTCCTATTAAATGAGTCTCTTTGTTCAACCTCAGTTGTGTTGCTGTCATGGAGGGTATTTAATATTTTAATTTTTTAAAGAGGTTTTAATAGTTTATGCTAAATACAAATGCTGCACTAATCACTAAGGAAATATAATTGTCAGTTTAGTTTTCCGATTTCTGAGTTTTTCAGTACTTGGTATGTTACAGGAAAGACTAGTATGCTATTTATTTTTAATCTATGTCTTAGAAATAAATTCTGATGTTCAGTGAATCTTTTGTTTAGGGCTTACATAAGACTGAACTGAAATTGTTCTTATATTAGTACCTGTTTTTACAGGTAGCCTTTGCTTAAAAACAATAATTGGAATGGGCAACTCTGTCTCTTAGCAATATACTAGTAAAACATAATGTCACAGATTGCTGATTCCTATGGTGGTTGCAACAGTTCAGGTTGCTGTTATTAAATTAATCCTGCACATTCGTTAGGGGTGATGTTAGGTGTTCATCCTTTGCAACCTCCTGCTGGCTTTCCCATTGATTTTGCTTGTTGGAAGTTGGCAATGAAATTTGTTGTGAATCAATAAAAGTTACTAGCATAAATGCAAATCAAGGTTTGGAAACCTGCATACCTGATTGGCCCTTATACAACAACTAGGGATTGGTCCATAAGTAGTCCCTGATTGGCCACTATTTTGACACTTCTCATTGGTTATAAGTTGAACTTATTGCAAATGTCATTGGTTAATAAGGTAGCAGATAACCCTATAAAAGGGTTGCTGTTGCCCATAGCCTTGCTCTGTTCTGTTCTATTTACGATTATTAAAGAGTTGAAGTCACTGGTCAGATGTCTGGTCTCCATTATTTCCCAAACTTAACACTGGCGACGAGGGTGGGATGCGGAGACCGAAGAGCTGACTGAGTTACAGAGCAACCAACAGAGCACGTGGTCGAACACGCACCATCAACGGCAACATGGCCAGCGGTGCCATACCACCCGCTCCATTCAACCCAGAAACCGAAGACTGGGAGGCATACATGGATCGGTTCCAGATGTTTCTGGAGACCAACAATTTGAAAGATGCAACAACCGGCAAAAAAAGAGCTATCTTTCTAACTCACTGCGGGCCTACCGTGTTTAAAATGGCAAAATCACTTGCCAAGCCAGCAGAGGTAAAAGAGATGGACTGGGACGTCCTCGAGCCTTTACTACGGGCTCACTACGCGCCCACCTTGCCAACCTTAGTCAGAAGACACGAATATTACCAGAGGGACCAACGGAAGGGCAAAAGCCTTGCCAATTACATCGCGGACCTCCGCAACCTTGGAGGCCTCTGCGGATTCGCCGACTTAGAAGAAGCCCTCCGGGACCGCCTGGTTCTGGGCCTAGAAGACGGCACGATCCAGAGCAAAATTATGGCTAAGGGGGACATCAGCCTCAACGATGCCCTTAAAGAAGCCTCGGCAGCGGAGGCGACCAAGAACTCGGCAGCCCGAATGCGCCGCACCAACGCACCGCTACATAAACTCGCCAATGATACCTCGCCTCGCTCAGAGAGACACCCGGTATCGACTCACTACGAAGACCTAGAATCCCCATCAGAAAGCAATGAGGAAGAGGTCAACCGACTCCGAACGGAATGAGACCAGTTCACACAACCCTCATTCCGACCGTGTGCAGGATGTGGGGCGAATCACCCACGATCCAGCTGCAAATTCCTCGATGCACTCTGCCGAAATTGCGGGAGATGAGGTCACATCGCAAAGGTTTGCAGAAGCAAACAAAACTCCAAACCCCGACAGGCCGAATGCCAATCTTCAGGATTCTTCAGCACACACCGAGAAAAACTGAACCACCGATGGGGAAACCACTCCTACAGAAACAAGCCGTCCACCACTTCCACCAGGCGTGAAGAAACCAGGCGGGAAGAGACCCACCAAACAATCACCATTGGCCACGCTTACATCCCTTGATGCCGGGAAAATCCGAGTAAAGGTCGCCATCGAAAACAAACCTTGCGTGATGGAGGTAGACTGGGATCTTCCCTCTCGATGGTGTCGTGGAAAACGTTCCAACAGCTCATTCCAACGATTCGCCGCCAAGACCTTAACCCTCAAAGGGTTATACTCAAAGACTATCAGGGCAACCGAATTCCGTCGTCGGGTCCCGCAGATTCCAGATCTCTTTCAAGGACCGTGCCGTCGCTTCTACCACTGACTGTCGTGGACCGCGACAGGCCTAGTCTTTTAGGCCTTCAATGGTTCAGGCCGCCGGAATTACTGTGCCGAGTCCACCGAGCCGAGAGCAACAATTGGGAGGAGGCACTCGTGCAAGAATTCCAAGACGTTTTCGCGAACGGACTAGGCAAGTACAAGGGGACCCCGATCTCGTTTAACTTGAACCCTGAGATAGCACCCATCCGCCTTAAGCCACGTCGGGTGCCATTCGCCTTGAAGCCTAAAATCGATGAACAACTCGATAAGCTAATAGCGCAGGGCGTGCTGGAACCCACTGACCACGCCCGCTGGGAAACCCCTATAGTGACACCTATCAAGCCTGATGGGTCACTAAGAATTTGCGGAGACTACCGGGCCACCTTAAACCACGCACTACAGCAAAGTGCATATCCAGTGCCGGTAGTGCAACACTTGCTCCATTCCCTGGGTGGCAGGAAAGTTTTGCTAAACTAGATCTAGCCCAGGCGTATCAGCAATTGCCTGTAGATCCTACCACGGCAGAAGCGCAAACTATCGTAACGCATAGGGCGCATTTAAATGCAACTGGCTCCAGTTCGGGTAAGCGTTGCCCCGGAATCTTTCAGAGTTTAATGGAAAGGTTGTTACAAGGGATCAGAGGGTCGTACCATATTTCGACGATGTACTCATCGCCGCCCTAACAAAGACATCCTAGAAAAACGACTCAGAGAGGTTTTATGAAGATTCCAAAACGCAGGCCTCAGAGTTAAAAAGATAAATGCCAGTTATGTACCGAAAAAGTAGAATTTTGGGATACCTCCTGGACAGCCAAGGAATCCATCCCACCGAAGACAAATTAAGGGCGATTAAAAAGGCCCCCACTCCAAGGAACAAGGCAGACCTACAGGCGTTCCTTGGACTTATCAATTTCTATAATGTCTTTTTACCCCACAAAGCAACGGTAGCTGAACCATTGCATAGACTATTAGACAAAAAAGCAACGTGGGTTTGGGGACAACGGGAACAACATGCTTTCCAACAAGTAAAGAAATTGCTAACTTCTGATTCAGTACTTATGCAGTACAACGAGACTCTGCCGCTCACTATCACGTGTGATGCATCACCTTTTGGGGTTGGGGCAATTCTGGCCCATGTGTTACCAAACGGAGCGGAAGCCCCCATCGCGTTTTTTTCGCGAACCTTAGCTAAAGCTGAATGATCATTGCGGGTAATAAACCAACCTCATATATATTGTCCCCCAGAATGACCCGTTGGTCTGAATTCTTGGCGGCCTACAACTACACCTTGCAACATCGCCCGGGGAAATCAATTCTCCATGCTGATGCATTGAGCAGAACACCGCTCCCAGACTCTGTTGTAGATCCAGCCCCAACCATCTCAACACTACAGATCGAAGCTCTACATGCACCACCCTTGATGGCTAGAGACATTGCCTTTGAAACGAAACGTGACCCAGTTCTGCAACACATCCTACGCTGGGTTGAACGGGGTGGCCGACGGACCAAATAGCACCGGAATGGGCGCCTTTCAAAGCCCGCCAAACCGAACTGTTTTCCCAAAAGGCTGTATCTTGTGGGGCGATCGAGTCGTAATCCCTGGCAAATTGCAACAAACTGTTTTGGCGGTATTGCATGAGGGACATCCGGGTATCGTGCGGATGAAAGCACTCGCATCGCGCAGCTACGCTTGGTGGCCGGAAATCGACAAAAGAATTGAGGCCTGGGTCGCTACTTGTCAACGCTTGCCAGGACGCCAGCAACGCCCGCCTAAAGCAAGCCCAACCGAATGGGAAACTCCGAGGGGACCTTGGTCCCGTATTCATATTGACTTTGCGGGGCCTACCAAAGGACACACTTTCCTTATTACTGTCGGCGCCTATTCAAACTGGCTCGAGATTCATCGAATGAACACAACTACAACGGACTCAGTCATCAATAAATTAAACAGACTATTTGCCACACACGGGTTTCCGGACGTGTTGGTCTCGGACAACGGCCCACAGTTTACTGCATTACCCTTTGAACAATATCTTGCTGATCAGGGCATCCGCCATGCGCTAACCTCGCCCGCGCACCCTGCGGCGAATGGACGTGCAGAACGCATGGTACAATTTGTAAAAAAGACCCTTCACAAAATGGAATTTGGCAACATCGACGAGAAAATCAATCGAATTCTCTTGTTGCAGCACATCACGCCACAGCGTGACCAACAAAACGCCCGCTGAACTTCTTATGGGGCGGAAACTACGATCGCACCTTGACCGGCTCCACCCCGCATTCGCACCGGAAAAGCCCCTTCGGCTCCAGCAGCAAATGCCGGGAATTTAAGGTAAGCGATTTAATCTTTGCCAAAAACTTTTCCGGCGACTCGTTATGGATACCCGCAACCGTTACCCACCTTACCGGGCCTAGATCCTACCGCCTGCTAACGGACGATGGGAGGGTGTGGAAACGCCACATAGACCAACTCCGATCGAGATTACCACCCAGCACCCATGACTCCCGGGTTCACCAACTCAAGGGGAGGAAATATCGAGAAATTGACTTTGATATGACAAATAACAGGCCAACGGAAACCCTACGGCCCAGCGAAACACCGGAACTTGAAGCGGGGAGGAGTTGAATTTTTCAGGGAACTTTAATACGGGGAAACCGAACTGCAAAACCCGAAGAAACACGGAGTAGCAGAGACAACCACAGTGGAAGCAGCACGGAATCACCGTGCAGCGAAACTGTAGTTAATAAAGATCATCCAAACGCTCCACCGGAACCGGACCTTAGACCAAACCAGGTGGAACCACGGAAATCATCCAGACAGACCAAACGGCCTGTCTATCTTGAGGATTTTATTACAGCTCCCCTCAAACGGAACCCAAGGGGGAGGGGTGTTGTGAATCAATAAATGTTACTAGCATAAATGCAAATCAGGGTTTGGAAACCTGCATACCTGATTGGCCCTTATACAACAACTAGGGATTGGTCCATAAGTAGTCCCTGATTGGCCACTATTTTGACACTTCTCACTGGTTATAAGTTGAACTTATTGCAAATGTCATTGGTTAATAAGGTAGCAGATAACCCTATAAAAGGGTTGCTGTTGCCCATAGCCTTGCTCTGTTCTGTTCTATTTACGATTATTAAAGAGTTGAAGTCACTGGTCAGATGTCTGGTCTCCATTATTTCCCAAACTTAACAAAATTGCAAATAGCAATCATGTGACCTAAGGACACCACAAGCATTAAAATTGCAAGTCAGTTACGTTGATTGCAATTGTGTCTGTTCCGAACTAAGCAGACTCGTAAGCCTGCAACTCTAATAGTTTTCTTTCCACGGCAGGATCGTAATCCTGCACTTTTGATTGGTCCATGAATAGTGGATCGTGATTGGTCATTTTGGGCTAATCCGATTGGCTAATAGCGGGCCGCCATGATTGGACGCTCCAAAGCGCGGCAAACTCAAATCATTGGTTGATGATACAGCAGCCAGCTCTATAAAAGGAGCTGCTGCTGCCCGAGTATTTTCGCTCTGTTCTGAATTCACTAATAAAGAGTTTGGAGTCACTATTCGATGCCTCGTCTCCGTTCCTTGCACCCACTCTCCCAGATCTAACAGTGTCCACAGAAATACAAGTCCTCATTTAGCGCCATTCTAAGTTAGAATGGTTACTGAGGCAGAGGGAATTAAATAAGGACTGCCTGAATTAGCTGTGGGCTAACAGCTTAGAAGGGAAAACATTTAACCATTAAAACGTATAAGCCGCTAAATCCTAGATCAGAAAGGATGATAAAGGCTGCTTCTTCAGGCTGAGACTTAGCTGCACTAGGAGGTAGGTGCCTCAATAAATAGATAAGAACCCTTTCCCAATTTATATTACTTTTATTTTCTAGATAACTATACTATAACCAGGAAAGGCCTGCAATAAAACAATAATAATTTGTTTATATTACTTCAACTTTTGCATCATTTTAATATCTTAGTCATATCAGAATTACTTTTAAAAATCATTTTTAGTCTAGATGCTGGCCTGTCTTTGATACTAGAAGTGTTATTCTATGGCTAAGGGACCCTAGTGGCATTTTAAACATACCAAGTGAATATTAAGGAATTATAAGATGCCATATATTTTGTTTCATAGTTAATTTTTCTTTTAATCTTGTAAGCATTTGTTTCATTTAACTCTGTAAGATTATCAAAAGGAAGAAACCTATTATTCTTTTAACAGAGTTTAGACATTTCTGTTTTTAAAACAGAAAAGCAAAGCATTATTTTCCCATAAATATAGTTGGAAGGTCTATTAGAAGTCATTTAGTTGAATACTTTGCTCAATACAGGATCCACTAGAATAGTGTTTTTCAAACTTGGCAAGCTTAAGATGGCAAGCTTAAGACTTCTGGGAGTTATGGACTCCTAGAATTCTGGAAATTGAAGTCCACACCACTTAAAAATTTCGAAGTTTGAAAACCATGCTTGACAGAGAGCCACCTAGTTTCTGACAATTAACATCTGAAAGATTAAGTTATGTAAAACTTCATAATGTTTGCCCAAAGTGTTGCATTTTGTTTTCCAAGTGTTCAAGGATTAATCACTCAGTGCCATCTTCCCTCTTTTTCCACGTTTCTCAACAGTAGATTATGCAGCAAACTACAATGATATAAAATTGATGAGCAGTGACATCATTACACAAATATGTTTACCTACTTGGATCCCAATGTCTGACCCGTGTACACAAATTACACTATTTGTATAATGAAGCCACGCATGTTTCATCATGTGCTCCCCTTCCGAATGAAGGCAAATATACATGTCCCAGGTTAATGTTGTACAATCCAATCTGCGTTGGTCACCAGAACCACGGTCTTCCGAGCTTTTGGACTCATACTGGACCCTGTCCTCAGGGAACTTCTCCCTCACCAGAATGTCCCCAAAGTCCTTTTTCAAGAGGCAACTGACTGTGTGTTTTGGGCTATCCTATGCATACTATTTGTTTCTCTTCCTTTCCATGGGCATCTACATTAGTTTTATTTTTTAAGGCTTGTATTGAAATGGATTTGGGAGCAATAATTAATTCTTAGTTACCTCTCAGTGAGAGTGTGCTCAACCAATTAAAGGAATTTGAGTCCTTCTAGCTAGACATTATGGGAGCTGAACCCAATCTCTGATTAAGGTAGTAAGTAGGAAAAAGACGTTCTTACAGTTCCCATAGTGAAGGGAAGAGTAATGCTGAGTAAGAGACTGCTCTTTTAAGAAGTTTCAGTTCCAAAATCATTAAAAGGACCATTTCATTTACTTAAAAAGAAAAGTTTCAATTGTTGACTTTTCACTAAAAGTTCCCTATCAGCTGGCAGTTATGGAAATGTGTTTTAGGTTGGCTTTAGAATAATACATGCTGATGAAATGTAGCTATTTATACTTTGATGCAGTTGACCTACACACTGTTAAATATTTATATTTAAATATTTTGTAAGATAATAGCCTTAAATATTTGTCTTAAAACACACACACACAAAATCAGGAAAATTACCTGTGTACCATATTTATTTTGTTCTTAGTTACCTTAGAACTGTTTCTTCAGTTTTTTTTTCACCTCTCTTTCTACCTTCCTTTCTACTCTGGATTCCTTTTTCTGAATAATTTTAAAATGCTTTTCTCTCTGAATAAATTTATGATAAAGTTTGCCTAGTAATGCTGTAATGTTGTAACAAAGGCACTTTTACAAAAAAGGTTAATCCAGTTGTTGCGTTTGCTGCTTGTGAAGACATGGTTTTATTGCTTGTAACAAAGAGTTACAAAGAATCACTCTTTGAGGGAAATAAGTAGCTGAGAAATGTGAAATATAAATGAATGAAAATAAATATCCTCATTCCTTAACCACTTATGGATATTGATGGTACAACCTGGTCCTTATCTGTTTGTATGTTAATACTATAAAAAAGTATAAACAGATTTCACCAAACACTATTAAGTTTTCTCTTTGTTGGAACTATGATAGTAGATTAGATAAGGATCAGATTTAGGGTAAAATGTAGAAATTCCTTTAATCATATACTGTTAAATATTTCATTTGGAATCTAAGCCAGTTTGGAGAGTACAAATCTTGTTATGCTGTCTGGGAAATTTTGCAGCAGAGAAGAAGAATCAAGAGAGAAGATATGTGTGTGTGTGTGTGTGTGTGTGTGTGTGTGTATACACATACACACACACACACACACTGCTCAAAAAAATAAAGGGAACACTTAAGCAACACAATGTAACTCCAAGTCAATCACACTTCTGTGAAATCAAACTGTCCACTTAGGTAGCAACACTGATTGACAATCATTTTCATATGCTGTTGTGCAAATGGAATAGACAACAGGTGGAAAGCATAGGCAGTTAGCAAGACATCCCCAATAAAGGAGTGGTTCTGCAGGTGGTGACAGACCACAGACCACTTCTCAGTTCCTATGCTTTCTGGCTGATGGTTTGGTCACTTTTGAATGCTGGCGGTGCTTTCACTCTAGTAGTAGCATGAGACAGAGTCTACAACCCACACAAGTGGCTCAGGTAGTGCAGCTCATCCAGGATGGCACATCAATGTGAGCTGTGGCAAGAAGGTTTGCTGTGTCTGTCAGCGTAGTGTCCAGAGCATGGAGGCGCTACCAGGAGACAGGCCAGTACATCAGGAGACGTGGAGGAGGTTGTAGGAGGGCAACAACCCAGCACCAGGATCGCTACCTCCGCCTTTGTGCAAGGAGGGACAGGAGAAGCACTGCCACAGCCCTGCAAAATGACCACCAGCAGGCCACAAATGTGCATGTGGCTGCTCAAACGGTCAGAAACAGACTCCATGAGGGTGGTATGAGGGCCCAACGTCCACAGGTGGGGGTTGTGCTTAAGCCCAACACCATGCAGGACGTTTGGCATTTGCCAGAGAACACCAAGATTGGTAAATTCGCCACTGGCGCCCTGTGCTCTTCACAGATGAAAGCAGGTTCACACTGAGCACATGTGACAGACGTGACAGGGTCTGGAGACGCCATGGAGAACGTTCTGCTGCCTGCAACATTCTCCAGCATGACTGGTTTGGCAGTGGGTCAGTAATGGTGTTCGGTGGCATTTCTTTAGGGGGCTCACCAGAGGTAGCCTGAGTGCCATTAAGTACCGAGATGAGATCCTCAGACCCCTTGTGAGACCATATGCTGGTGTGGTTGGCCCTGGGTTCCTCCTAATGCAAGACAATGCTAGACGTCATGTGGCTGGAGTGTGTCAACAGTTCCTGCAAGACAAAGGCATTGATGCTATGGACTGGCCCGCCCATTCCCCAGACCTGAATCCAATTGAGCACATCTGGGACATCATGTCTCACTCCATCCACCAACACCACATTGCACCACAGACTGTCCAGGAGTTGGGGGATGCTTTAGTCCAGGTGTGGGAGGAGATCCCTCAGGAGACCATCCACCACCTCATCAGGAGCATGCCCAGGCATTGTAGGGAGGTCATACAGGCACGTGGAGGCCACACACACTACTGAGCCTCATTTTGACTTGTTTTAAGGACATTACATCAAAGTTGGATCAACCTGTAGTGTTTTTTTCCACTTTAATTTTGAGCGTAACTCCAAATCCAGACCTCCATGGGTTGCTAAATTTGATTTCCATTGATAATTTTTGTGTGATTTTGTTGTCAGCACATTTCAACTATGTAATGAACAAAGTATTTAATAAGTATATTTCATTCATTCAGATCTAGGATGTTTTATTTTTGTGTTCCCTTTATTTTTTTGAGCAGTGTACACACACACAAACACACACACACACACACACACACACACACAGATACATCTGAATAGTATAAGAAGGTCTATGTTACATATCTAATTCTCTTATTGCCTTCCCAATATCTATTAGCCTGTATCACATATTTAAAGGAAATTTATTTTACTTTCAATTGAAGTCTCTGCTCTTAAAGAAATAAACATGCATGCAAATTAAGAATTAAGATATTTTACTATAATGCATAAACTGTAGGATTTATTAACTCTTACGAAGTCTAATATGGTAGAATAATACTTCTGGTTTAATAAGCCTTTGCTCTTTTTTGTATGAGAGAAGCAATAAAATAAAATGTTTTGATCTAGTTGACATTTCAAAACAATAATTATGGTTTACAATTAGTTAATTGCTATGGCTTATGAAGAGTAAACCACTGGTTTATAATTGACGAAACATCAAACATTCTTAATGGTGATATTTCACCTTCTTGCCTTTGGTTTTTTTTTAATGCTTGTTTTGCAAGTCTTTTGAAAATATCATTGTGGAAGGAATCCCTTGTTTTCATAAATTAGGGGCATGAAATCATAGCCAACATAATGACTATTTCTGTAGGTCATCCATAATTATATGTGTAGGCCTTCTTTTTTCCTTTGTTCTGCATTTTTACATTTTGCCTTTAATGAATCACACTTTCTAAGAAGGTGTTTTCTTAATTACCTTAGTCTAACAAGCTCTGTATATGTATTTGTTGTCTTATCCCCAGAAATACATGCATATGCTCTGAATCACCCACCCATTTTTTTTAACGTTAGGAATTATACAGAAAATGTTGACTCATTGGGGAAGAAATGTGGGTGAGTGAACCACAATGTGCTAGTTAGTGTGAGGGGGATACATATAGTGCCACAGTGAAAAAGCTAGTCTAAATCTTGTACAGAAATATTTTTGTAGAGGACTAATCTGTTAAGTGCATGTTTCTTACAAGTCAAATAGCACATTGTTGGACAGAATTAAGCATATATCTGAATTTAACTTTTCTCTAAATTTTCGATGTAAGACTAATTAGGCAGCAATCTACAAATTCTGGCCATCATATCCAACCTGTTTGTCTTGGAATTATGGGAACTTTGATGTGCCTGAAGGAAAATTAAAGTTGAGGAAAGAGTTTAAAGACTTATGCACTATGTTGTGTACAGGTAGTCCTTGACTTACAACCACAATTTAGCACAAAATTTCCATCACCAAGCAAGGTAGTTGTTCAGTGAGTTGGGTCATATTTTTCAGGATCCAGATCTGCTCCCCAGGCCTTGAGTTTGACACCCCTATCTATAATGACAGCATGAACAGAGCAGTTATTCAGCATTTACCTTGTAGATTGACTTGTGATTACTTTTCCTGAAAATAATGAAAATAATAAAAGTAGGGAAATCCTCAGTTATGTATAACTATTGGATATTTCCCAGGTTTTTTTCCCTTAATATTATCTCTTTGATATGGTATGTGATTTAAAAAACACTTAAACCTTGCACTTTGTTTAGGCAGCTTACATTCTCATGCACTTCTGTGACCGTCTATTTGCTGTCTAATCTTCTTTTCCCCCCTGCATTGTATTGTATTTACAGCTGATGGAGCTATACCAGCTAGGCACCTATCCTAGATAAACTCCTACTTTTGGCTTATATCATTTCCTTTTTTGCCCTGCTTGTTGCCTTTGGAGCCACTATGTAGCTAGATTATGCTTAAAATAGAAACCTTTCTGATTTTTGAAGCACTGATTTCTATTGAAATTTACAAATTAAAAAAATAAGATTTTGCATCTTGTTAGCTTATTACTCATTGCACTAATCAGAAAAAGAGCAAGAGTAAGAAACTGTAATTAGGAGAAAGAAAATGCTTCTAAGTTCTGCAGGTGCAATTAGAACTAAATCTAAATCTGTAAAAATTAGTAATTACTGGTCTGGCATTTGGAGATTTCTTACAGATTTCCTGAAGAAACTTACTGTGCCATTTTGATCACACCATAAAAATCTTTTCTTTAATCACGTTTATTTATTTATTGGCCTTTATGTTTGCAAATTTCCGTATGCATATAAACATAGCATAATATAGAAGTTCATGAAAGTTCATAGATGTTCACAATCTTTTGTTTTAGCTAAATTTGAGAGTTTGCTGGAAAAATACAATCCTTGCTGGGTGATGAATTGTTTGCCCTTTAGGTAGATAGAGAAAAAAATGCTTTTGTTTGAAATCAATATAAATGTTTATTAGCTTGAAAAGAATTGGTTTAATCATGCTGCTAAAGATCAGCTCAGGCCTACATATTGTCACACTTAAGTCTTTGCTTAAATTGATTTTTAAATTGTTATTTGAAACTACCAACAAACATTAAATTACATGTAATGTAAGGAAAAAGGTTGTTATATTCATAGTTATAATATAGATAGAATTGGAGAATAATTCACTCCTTCCCTAGGGAGTTGGAGGTGCGTCATATTTTCACCTAATCTTACTAACTTATTTATGCATTTGAAATGGAGTAGACTTGCTGTAATATAAATTGCAGGTCGGTACATAAATATAGTTTAGGTCACATTTCATCTAGGTGATCACCAGAAAACAACTTGGTGGCTCATCATTAGCATCACTGATGTTCCATCAGTAATTTTCTCTACAGTGTTTTTGTTACATTGAAAAATCAAGCTAGAGTCGTGGCCAGTAGATATGAGAGAGGAAATTGGTGGTCGATGGTCAAGGCATGGAAAAGGTTAGTAAACAGACAAAAGAGAAGTTGCTGTACGTGATTTGGGGATGTGGAGAAGAGGGAGAAGACAAACTGGATGATTGCTAATTTGGCTAGTGTGGCCTCTATTGTCTTCCTGTTCACAATCTTTTGGAACTAAAGCAAGAAACATTTAGAAGAAAAGACAGCATTCCCCACAGGTCTTGGGAATAGTTGTTCCTAAAAGGAGATACGATTTTGTATTCCTATGTATGATCATTACAGTTGAGAGCTCAGAAAACTCTTGAGAGCTAGCAAGAGATTAAAAAAATGAATTAAAGTTATAATTCCTCACTCTATAATTTCCCTTCTTGGTTAAAGACCTTTTATGCCAAAGATTGGATTGAAATGGGTTTCTAAACATTCAATATGTAAACATGTATGGAATAATCAGTAGCCAGTTGCTTTTTGTGCCTTACCTAGAAAAAGGATGCATTCATCCTGAGGATCTTAAGTTTTGTATATAGTTCTTTAGGACTGGATTATAAATCTGGGAATATCTTTTGGAATAAATCCAGCAAAAACTGTTTGTGTGCAATCATTGTTTTGTTATTCCAAATAAATGAAATACCAAACCCAAAGTCAATAGAAGCTAAAAAAACCCTGCATTTAAAGCAAGATTGTCCTAATCTTCCTCCTTTTCAGGATCATGTTGGTGCTCTTTTGGAGATAACCATAAAACAGTGCAGCATACTCATCTGTTTCCTTGACAACAAGACTTGCCAAAGGCAGTGCAGGATTTTCTCCTCCTTTCTTCTTAACCTTTACAAACTAGCTGATGATTTCCGATATTTACTTTAAATGACTAAGATGTGTATCAAGTTAAAAGTATACAATTAATTGAAAAATTAAAGTAATAGTTTACAACATTTCAGTGTATTGATATATTATTGAAAAGTGTAATTATTTAAAGCATTTTTTCATCCTGGAACACAAATATCAGAGTCCCAGTTAGCATGTAGATGAAATAAACATAATAAACTTTTTTCAACTCATCAATTTTGCAAAAAGAAAAGATAATTTTTAATTTTTTTACTTGGATGCATGCAATAAAATTAGCACTTTAATTATTTGTGCTGATTTTATTAAGAATTTTTAAACACCAGCTTCTTTTTCCTTTAATTTTTTCTATTAAACAAAATACAAGAAATTTATTTGTTGCAAGAGAAGTATGGCCTTGCTATGATTAAATAAAGAAAACTTTATTGTTGTCAAGTACATATTAAAATTCAACAGAATAAAATGGGATTATATTCTTAATTCTGTTATGCAACTAAAACACTTAATTTATACTCAAACAATTGTCAAATTAATTCAAACAAAAGAGAAAATTGTAATTATTTTAATAGTTATACTGTTAAAAGAAATATATTTTCTATTTAAGTGCTATTACAATTGTTGGATGCTTAATCTAAGTACACTTTCTATTTCTTAGGAAAGCCACTCGAGTTCCAGAATTCCAGCATTCTTGTGGTGTCTGATATTCCCAACTTGGCCTAATTTGAAGGGGTAGCAATAATGAAGAGAGTCATGCTAAGAAGCTCTGACTGGTTTCTGAGTATTACTTGGAACTTCCGTGCTTTTCTACTTCAAAGACACTTATTTTATACTTCGTCATTTCCAGAATTTGAACTCCATATGGAAGAATGATAGATTCGATCCATTAATGAAATACCTTAACTTTATAAATTTATTAAGATGATTCAGTTTTTACTGATCATTATTTTCATTAGAGTGGGTTTAACCAAAGAATCATTTGGTCTACTATCGTGTTTTCAATAGTAGAAACTGAATCTTGGATGAATTCACGTTCACTTCATGGAAATAGTCATTTTTGCTTAGTTTAATGGGAGGAGGCTTTTTGTAGGCATTTGAATTTAACTGACTTTGATTATAATCTCTCTTTAGGTTTTCAGTACCTACTCTGATGAAGAATACGACCGGAGAAATGAAACAGTTGATCCAATATCTTCATCAGCTGAATATGAATTAGAAAAACGTGTGGAAAAATTGGATCTTTTCCCAGTAGACATTGAAAAAGGTATATATTCTGGAATTGCCATAGGGCAGGAGTTGAATGGTTTAATATATTAAGTGCTACTTAGATGTGCCCTTTAAAAAAATTGGCATTTGGATATAAAAATTAGCTGTATATTGCTCCTTGAATCTATAATAAGTAATCCATAATATAATTTATTGACATAATTTCATGAGTTTTTTATTTTTGTGAGAGAGTAAATTCATATGAATTTTAATCCTGCGCTCACAGCCCTTAAAACTCATTGGCTTCAGTGTAATTTTTAAAGAAGCTTAACTAAATGCCTTGAGATACAAGTTGAGAAAAAGAATTTAATGTATATACTGTTTACATATGTTTAAATAAAGAGATGAGATATTTGGTTAGTATGCATCCCAAAAAATATAAATTATTAAATGATGATAAGTTAACCACTGAGACACTAGTGAATCTTTGTTTGTAAAAATGTCGGGCCTTAAGCCCCATGTTTGAATTCCAATTTCTAGGAAGGAAATCAGAAGAACTAAGGTAAGTGCTTTCCACTTTCTGGAAGATAAACAATTTAAAAATGACTGTGCATTAGGAACTTCTCCCTAAATGTATCTACTTGTTCCACTACGTTGTATGGAGTGAGTGTACTACAGGACACTCTCTATAAATAGTTTCATCTAGTAAGACTTAGAAGGAATGTCTTCTCCAGAATTGCCCTTGCCCTGTAAAATAGCTGTCTCCTTGAGATCAAGTAAGGCTCTCATTCTTTTGACCTTCTGAAAAGCCTTGGTGTGTAAGTCTTCCCCAAAGTATTGGGCCAAAATAAGGTTGTAACTGTCAGAGCAAGGAATAAAAAATGGTACAAGGCATTACTCCAGAACAGTTTCTTCATTGTTATTCTCCTATAGATGGGAATCTTGCCAGGCTAAAGCATACATTTGCATAGATATATCCTATGAAAGGTTGGGGGTGTTCACTCTGGCTGTTTTCCTTCATATCAAAGATTCCATGCTGAGCTGTCTCTTTGCTTCTTGGAAAGGCCTTCTCCTTACTTTGTACTACATTTCATCACAATTTCCCGCATTGACCGAGAGCTCAAAAATAGAGATGGCTCTGTGGCCCCACGCTTGTGCAGGGTCATTTGCAAAAATGAATCAAGCAAACGTAAATTCATTTATACTATAAACTCACTCGCCAAAACCAACACCATCCATAAGAACCTCCGTTGTCGCCCTGACCTAACCATACAGCAACGTGCCCGCTCCGTGCACTCCGCATCGAACTCAAAACCGCTCTAGACAATGGAGAGAAGGACCTGTACATTGACTACCATGCTGACTGTATCAAAAGTAAACCACTCAACCCAATACTCAGCTTTTACCCTCAACCACAACCCTACCTCAACCCATCCACCATCACCCAAGACTAGGCACGCACGCCCCCAACTACCTCAATTCCAACTACTGCCGGCCTTAAATGCAAACTACTCAATGCAAGAAGCCTCGTGAATAAAATACCTGAATTTCTCTTCCTCCTAAATATGGCTAACTTCGACATTATATTTGTCTGTGAAACATGGCTCAATGCATCTCTCCCCGACTCCATTACCACAGTAAGAGACTATCCTGTTTACAGATCAGATCGTGAAAATTGTCGAGGAGGTGGAGTTGCTATATTCTATAAAAAATCCTTACATCTAAAAAATATCCAAGTTACCCAGGAGTTTGCCCTTCCTGAAACCATCATCTGTGAACTATCCTCAAATATCACAATTCGATTCTTACTATGTTACAGAGCACCTGATTATGACATCGAACATGTAAACAAGCTAAATACATTACTAACATGGGCTGCATCCTGCCCATACCCTTTTATCCTTCTTGGTGATTTCAATCTACCTCATATTAACTGGACCCTAAATGATTGTACAACTGAAATCATACACACAACCTTCTACAATGCTATTACAAATCTGGGACTGGAACAACTAGTAACCAACAACACTAGACTAAACAACTGCCTCGATCTCATCTTCTGCAACAGTTTGAACCTAATCTACGGAATACAATCTAAAGAACCCTTTTCCAGTAGTGACCACAATATGATCGACTTTTTGTCTCAACATACATCCACACAAAAATCACCACAATGATGTAATCCCCTATTGTAACTTCAAAAAAGGCAACTATGATCTTATAGACAACGATCTCTCATCCCTTGATTGGCAATCTCTATTCACTGGATGCAATACCGTTGAAGACCATTATAACATATTTTTTACTTGAAGTCAAAAGAGTCATCAAACTATATGTTCCAACAACAACTCCCAAAACAAAACAAAAAGCAGATTACCCATATCAATAAGGAAACTTCAATCCAAAAAGAGATCACTCTGGCGGAAAAACAAATCTGGTCACGCTACCAATTTCAAAACCGATACAAAAATCTATGCCACCAGATAAAGACCAAATGCACCAATTATCACATTAAACAAGAGGAAAACCTTCTAGCACCAATTCCACCCGCTTTTTACAATTTTGTAAACAACAAACTAAAAGACTCAAGGTCCATCCCTCCCTTGATAGGACCTGATGGTAAAGACTGCAACGACGACACCATTAAAGCCAACATCTTTAACACATTCTTCGGCTCAGTATTTGTAAACAGCAATGGATCATGCCCAATATTTCCTAGCCGTACCACAGATAACAACAATGATCTAATACATTTCGATTTCACAGAAGACAATGTTGAAAAAGCAATACGCAACCTAAAACCATCTCTATCTATTGGACCGGATGGAATATGTGCCTACTTCTTAAGAAAGCTATCCACTGCCATAGCCAAACCTCTAAGCATAATCTTTGAAAAATCTTTCAGAACCAGCTCCTTGCCTAACCTATGGTCACAAGCCACAGTCATCCCCATCTTCAAAAAGGAGACCCAAGCCTAGTTGAAAATTACAGGCCAATCTCCTTATGCTGCGTCACCTGTAAAGTCATGGAATCAATTATTAACCAATCCATCATCCTTCACTTAGAGTCAAATAACCTACTCTCCAATAAACAATTTGGTTTCAGAAAAACTATCCTGTAATCTGCAACTCTTACACTGCAAAAACATATGGACGACACAACTCGACCAGGGCAAAACAATAGACGCAATCTACATAGACTTCTGTAAAGCCTTTGATTCAGTGGTACACGACAAACTACTCCTAAAAATAAAATCCTATGGTATCTCTGGACAACTGAATAACTGGATAGAAGCATTCCTGTCAAACAGACAACAAATGGTCAAAATCGAGCGCCCTATCAAATCCAGTACCTGTCAATAGTGGTGTTCCCCAAGGCAGTGTTCTAGGACCAACTCTCTTCATACTCTACATAAACGACCTCTGTGATCATATTAAGAGCAATTGCGTTCTCTTCGCTGATGATGTAAAGCTGTTCAATACCACAGACAATACTGCTACCCTACAAAAAGATCTTGACTATGTATCCGAATGGTCAAACAAATGGCAACTTCAAATCTCAACAAATAAATGCTCTGTCTTACATATTGGCAAAAAAATCAGAAAATAAAATACAAGCTGAATAGTCAAGATCTTGTTGATGACCCAAGCTCTGTAAAGGACCTTGGAATACTCACCTCTAATGATCTAAGTGCTAGAGCACACTGCAACTACATAGCCAAAAAGGCATTAAGAGTTGTTAACCTAATCCTACGTAGCTTTTTCTCTGGTAATATCACACTACTAACCAGAGCATACAAAACATTTGCTAGACCAATACTCGAATACAGTTCATCAGTCTGGAACCCACACTACGTATCTGATATTAGCACAATTGAGAAAGTCCAGAAATATTTCACAAGAAGAGTTCTCCACTCCTCTACTCGAAATTCTAGAACTAGAAATTCTAGAACTAGAAAACCTTGAATTACGCCGTCTTCGTTCTGACTTAAGCATGGTATACAAAATCATACATTGCAATGTCCTACCTGTCAATGAATACTTCAGCTTCAACCATAACAACACAAGAGCACACAATAGATACAAACTCAAAGTAAACCGCACCAAACTTGATTGCAGGAAATACGACTTCAGCAATAGAGTGGTCAATGTCTGGAATACTCTACCCGACTCTGTAGTTTCTTCCCAAACCCCAAAAACTTTAACCTTAGACTGTCTACTATTGACCTCACCCCTTTCCTAAGAGGTCTGTAGGGGGCGTGCATAAGCGCACTAACGTGCCTCACCGTCCCTGTCCTATTGTTTCTCTTATTCTTTTATTTTTCTTATATGTAACCATTTCATGTATTCACAACTATGTATACATTTATACTTATTATCTTGTAAACAATTGGCAAATCAAATAAATAAATAAATAAATAAATAAACAATAAGTTCAGATGTAGGCAGATCTTGTTTTGCATTACTAGGAATTACTTTGGTGTTGGTTCAATGGTTTTATTTTATGCTTTATTGTGCCATTGTGCGCCACCCAGGGTTTAGTTTAGTTTAGTTTATTGTCATTGCACCTCGTACAACTAAATCAAATACCATCTTTAGTGCACATCACGATCATGAAAATAAACAGAAACACACATCCTTCACACTCCACACATTGAATTGAAAAACCCTGACACCACACCAACATTGTACTATACAGTAGAATTCAACAGGTGGCCATGTAAGTCTACTTCAGGGGTCTTCAAACTTGACATCTTTAAGACTTGTGGACTTCAACTTCCAGAATTCCTCTTCCAGTCATGTTAGCTCATGAATTCTAGGAGTTGAAGTCCACAAGTCCTAAAGTTGCCAAGTTTGAAGACCCTTGGTCTACTTTTTTGCCTACATGTATAGATTGACCAATACCAAAGTTCAAAGTTGGTATTGAAAGGGGCAATTAAATGTTTTAAAATGAAGCAGGGAAAGTGTCACCTCTCACACTGTTCCAGTTAAAAACCTTCTGTGAAGTTCCATTTCCAAGAAGTGTGAACATTTATCATCAGAAAAAAGGCAGAGTGTCTCCACAGCAGTTACAACGCCACTTTTTAATATTTGCTTCAATAAATTAAAAACATATGGAGTGATTGATTATTGACAGATGGACCAGATGAAGATATACTATCTGGGGCTTCTAGAGGAAAGGTGCAGTATAAATCTAATAAATATATAACAAATCAGTTACCTTGGCACCACAGCACTGTCTGTCATCCTAGTAACAGTCATTTGCCACTGTGCTCCATTTTTCCATTCTTTTTCCTTCTTCATTTCTTTTATAAGACATATATGCCAACCTTTTATTTTTCTCTATTTTTAAGGGAATAATTTCTCCTGTCTCATTTATTGTGCTGCAAACAATTTTTGTAAATTATCTGCAGATCTGTAAAAAATACTTTTAATCCTAATATGGCCCTATTATTAAATATATGTATATGTAAGATTATATTAGACAATATTGCCAGAGGATTTTTGCTAAGTCTATAATGCTGGGAAAAGTGGAAAGAAACAAAACAGAAGGACCAAACTGAGACAACTCATTTTAGAGAAAATATTATCAGCATAGTGATTAAGTGTTAACACTAACTTGATGGCACATCTTTCTTTCTTTCTTTCTTTCTTTCTTTCTTTCTTTCTTTCTTTCTTTCTTTCTTTCTTTCTTTCTTTCTTTCTTTCTTTCTATTATTCATTCATTCATTCATTTCCAAAGAGATCAGTGGTCATATAGTGAGGAAGATTCTCGAATGCTTGCAAATGATTACTGGGATCTTTGAGTTTGCAGAAAAAGAGTCTTAATGATATAGTTGTTTTTGTGTAACAAAAAAATACCTGTACCAGTTTCTACAAAATGAACGTATATTTTGCAATGAGCTAACTTTTCTGAAACAATTCTCATAATGTACAGATATAAATTGGGGTAGTTGGTGGCTGAAACCTGTATTAGAATCTTGGATTTTATTGCAAAGGTTTATAGGGTTAAACCAAACAGTGAGAAATGAAGTAAGTTTGAAAAATTCACGGGTGGAAGACCATCCATTGAATCACTATTGTATCTGTATAAGTATAACCTAGCACTGATGATGTTTTTTTTTTCTGGTGAGACTAGTCTATCAGGTAAACCTGGTCTACCCAACTAAGGGAGGGAGCATATTGCTTCCACTCTCACCTTTCAGCCCCAATCTAGGAACCTTCGCAGGCAGTCCCTTTCGTGACAAAGTATTTTTGTATTGAATGTATATTTTACCGACACTGATGATGTTACCTAGTTTTGTAATGAAACGTCTGCAAGAAAACCACCAAGCTCAGAAAGCACCAGGGACTCCACAATTCAATCCTGAGCTGCAAATATTTATGTATATTTATATGTACTTTTGTACACAAAATTTGAAATCAATTAGAAAGTATAGGATTATTCCTATGGCACTAATTCCTAATTAGCTTCATTCAATTTGTTTTTCAGATGAGCAAGGATTTGGTATTACTATTATTGGAATGGGAATTGGAATAGAAACAGGTTTTGAGAAGCTAGGTATATTTGTAAAAACCATTACAGAAGATGGGCCTGCAGAAAAAGATGGCAGGTAAATATGAATGATCATTGTTTGACGTATCACTGAAAATTAAAGTGTATTGTGGTGTACACTTCTAAAAATTACAAAATTAATAGAGCCTATAAATAATAAGTGTGTGTTTTTCATTGAAAGTTAGTATTTATAAATTCTGTGGTTTTATTAGTGATTTAATCAAACATCACATTTGGTTTTATTTTGACCTTTCATGCTGAAAATTAAATCATATTGAAGTGTAAACATCTAAAAATTAAACATATTTGAGTGTCTTAACTTTCATCACATAATTTTTTTTTAAACTTACATCAACATGACATCAACCATCCAACATTAGTGAGAAGGCAACTCTTTGAAGAGTTGTTATTTTAATGTCACAGAAAATCTACTTTTGAATATACAGTAAACTGAAATAAGCAATGAGAACCATTGAGGAAAATACTTATTTCTCTATCAAGCATTTAATTCTTTTTATCCTGAAGTTACTGTACATCTGTAGGCAAACTGAAACTATGATTAGTTACTTCTAATTGAATCCATGGGATAAAATTTGGAGATCAAAAAAATGAATCATATAAACAGGGAGAAATTCAAGATAAAATAAAGAATGAACATTTTTAAACTTACATCAACATGACATCAACCATCCAACATTAGTGAGAAGGCAACTCTTTGAAGAGTTGTTATTTTAATGTCACAGAAAATCTACTTTTGAATATACAGTAAACTGAAATAAGCAATGAGAACCATTGAGGAAAATACTTATTTCTCTATCAAGCATTTAATTCTTTTTATCCTGAAGTTACTGTACATCTGTAGGCAAACTGAAACTATGATTAGTTACTTCTAATTGAATCCATGGGATAAAATTTGGAGATCAAAAAAATGAATCATATAAACAGGGAGAAATTCAAGATAAAATAAAGAATGAACATTGATGGAACACAAGTTAATTATAAAAAGTATAAGGGAAACTTATTATCAAACACAAAATAGTGTACTGATGCTATATTCAGAGTATCAAAGTTTGGATATAAACAAATCACAAAGAATTAATTAAAAAGTCTAAAAATGTAGAAAGGATAACATGCCAAGACTTAGAATGTCATTTGGAAAACTATTCAGACAGTTGATATCAGTTGCCAACAATTTTTCCCATTGAGTAAGAACATAAAGCTCTTGTATTACATACAAGAATTTATACAAAGATTCAGTTTGGACATTCAACTTGAAGCCAAGTTGATCAAATATTTGAAATGATTTGCTTTCCAAAGAAGATCAGTGATTTGGATTAAGTTTGAAAAAAAAAAATCAACATGCCAACTATTAATATTAATTTCATTCATTCATGAATTGAATTCATATAGACAAATACAAAGCTAACTGCAGAAAAAAAGAAACTGTGATCATCAGAGATTCTGATGCATCTGTTCATTATTAGAATAGCACAGGTAATCAGTTAAACATAAATTGAAGACAGAGACAGAAAAACGATTTTGTATCCTAGTTGGGATCTTTATTATATGGTTTTAATTCTATATCTGGAACAAGAAGGGCTCTAGGGACAATATGAGTAAATCAAAACCATAATGAGTTACAGGTTAATATCTTTGGGTCCATCTGGTGAGGACCATGAGGTATGGAAGGCTGTGATTTTTGAATATAAGAGGAGTAAATGTTAAAGAATAGATATAACAAGTGAAATGAAAGAAAAATAAGTAATATTGTTTATGGAGCTAAGAGAATAATTTACGATTTTAAAGGATAAGAAAATTGCTAGGCTATTTTTTCCAACTAAGCAAGTAAATATGTGGCAAATAGTGATGATACCTCATCAGTGTCTTACTAATCTGAGAGATCAACTGACAATATATTTAGCAACCATTATGCGAATGAAAATTCAAGTGCTGACTGTCTACCTTCTCAGAAGAATTTGACACCCCAGTAGACTGGACTCATGGGAGCAATAAACCCAGACTATAACAGCTTTGAAATGCTTTTATATATCTTTTATATATCTAGTATGTTTCCAAATGAAATATTATATTTAGTAAATGCAGTTACAAGGAATAAAAGTAGTGTCCAGTTTACCAGCTCTGCAACACTCCTATGGGTAGACTTTGGAAAGGGTAAGTAGATTGCAGTTTTTCTTCCAACTATGAATTGTTACTGTACATGCAAATAGCATGAAATGCCATTAGGGTATTTGGAGAAGTCTTCATGTCACCCATATCCAGGCCTCATTCTCTATTTTGAAAATGGCCTGTATTGGATAGAAAAGTATAGTTCTGTGAAGTTATAAGCTCTCTATTAATGGCTCAAAATGCTATCTATGTACTTGTATATGCATCTTTAAAGGGAATCTTCACTGGATTGACACAGTGAAATGGATTGTGTTGTGGGTGAATATTTTATATGGAACAGTACTATACCTATTAGGATGGTGGCCTTTTGGGAGTTGCTTCCAGTGTGGAATGAGAGTCTGGTGCTCTCCAAAAGTGAGGAGAGCTGCTGCAGCCTTTGAAAATCAGTTGGAAGTTGATTTCTGCTTGCCTTTTATCTCCCCAGATCAAAGGGAGATCTAGAGAGCCACATGGGCTCTGGACAGCAGTTCCTTCTAACTAACTGCCGAAATGGAAAAGTTTCTGCAGCCAGATTGAAAGTTGATCTGCGAGGAGCTGAGATTTTAAGTTCTAACACTCCCCATCTCTTAGCCACTTAAATAAATAATCAATTACAACTGAAGAGATAATCCCTTTTGCAGGAACGACTCGTGATACAAAAGGTTTCAGTGGATAAGGAAATACTATTTTTGCTCCAGTTTTATTTTTATTTTTGAAGAAAATGCTTTGATACAATTTGTTAGTAAGCTAAATAGAAAATCCAGGCATCAGAATTTCTGTTAATTATCTTTATAACAACTATAGTAGTACTATTATATATTCAAAAGCGTTCAGGTTCAACACTGCTGATTAATGAAGATAGAGATGGCTAAGTTAACCTCTTTGTTTAGGGAAAAACACAACCTACACTGCTCAAGAAAATAAAGGGAACACTTAAACAACACAATGTAACTCCAAGTCAATCACACTTCTGTGAAATCAAACTGTCCACTTAGGAAGCAACACTGATTGACAATCAATTTCACATGCTGTTGTGCAAATGGAATAGACAACAGGTGGAAAGCATAGGCAGTTAGCAAGACATCCCCAATAAAGGAGTGGTTCTGCAGGTGGTGACAGACCACAGACCACTTCTCAGTTCCTATGCTTTCTGGCTGATGGTTTGGTCACTTTTGAATGCTAGTGGTGCTTTCACTCTTGTGGTATCATGAGATGGAGTCTACAACCCACACAAGTGGCTCAGGTAGTGCAGCTCATCCAGGATGGCACATCAATGCGAGCTGTAGCAAGAAGGTTTGCTGTGTCTGCCAGTGTAGTGTCCAGAGCATGGAGGCACTACCAGGAGACAGACCAGTACATCAGGAGATGTGGAGGAGGCTGTAGGAGGGTAACAACCCAGCATCAGGACCGCTATCTCCGCCTTTGTGCAAGGAGGGACAGGAGGAGCACTGCCGGAGTCCTGCAAAATGACCACCAGAGGGCTACAAATGTGCATGTGGCTGCTCAAATGGTCAGAAACAGACTCCATGAGGGTGGTATGAGGGCCCGACATCCACAGGTGGGGGTTGTGCTTACTGCCCAACACCGTGCAGGATGTTTGGCATTTGCCAGAGAACACCAAAATTTGCACATTCGCCACTGGCGCCCTGTGCTCTTCACAGATGAAAACAGGTTCACACTGAGCATATGTGATAGACATGACAGGGTCTGTAGACACCGTGGAGAATGTTCTGCTGCCTGCAACATCCTCCAGCATGACCGGTTTGGCATTGGGTCAGTAATGGTGTTCAGTGGCATTTCTTTAGGAGGCCGCACAGCCCTCCATGTGCTCACCAGAGGTAGCCTGACTGCCATTAGGTACCGAGATGAGATCCTCAGATCCCTTGTGTGACCATATGCTGGTGTGGTTGGCCCTGGGTTCCTCCTAATGCATGACAATGCTAGACCTCATGTGGCTGGAGTGTGTCAGCAGTTCTTGCAAGATGAAGGCATTGATGCTATGGACTGGCCCGCCCGTTCCCCAGACCTGAATCCAATTGAGCACATCTGGGACATCATGTCTCGCTCCATCCACCAACACCAAGTTGCATCACAGACTGTCCAGGAGTTAGGGGGTGCTTTAGTCCAGGTGTGGGAGGAGATCCCTCAGGAGACCATCTGCCACCTCATCAGGAGCATGCCCAGGCATTGTAGGGAGGTCATACAGGCACATGTAGGCAACACACACCACTGAGCCTCATTTTGACTTGTTTTAAGGACATTACATCAAAGTTGGATCAGCCTGTAGTGTTTTTTTCCACTTTAATTTTGAGTGTAACTCCAAATCCAGACCTCCATGGGTTGCTAAATTTTATTTCCATTGATAATTTTTGTGTGATTTTGTTGTCAGCACATTCAACTATGTAATGAACAAAGTATTTAATAAGAATATTTCATTCATTCAGATCTAGGATGTCTTATTTTTGTGTTCCCTTTATTTTTTTGAGCAGTGTATATTTATGATTGAATGAAAACTCCTTATAGACTTTTTCTATGAAATAGGAAAAAATCACTTACAATTTGTGGTTTTGATGATAAAAAATGAATGATATAAAAAAGGATTTTTGGAATCATCAAACAAGAAATAATTTTGTAAATATACTTAAATTTGATGCAAAAGAAATAGGAACTATTTTTTTCTTTTAGCACTTTTACTTTTCTTTTTTACTGCTGTATTTATTAGTTTGTTAGTTTTTAGTTGTTTTGTAAAACTTGAATAAATAGAAAAAAAATGTAGTTCAAACCGCAGAGTAATGGTTTAACTCAGAAAATAATTTTTTAGTGTTGTAGACCTGATTTTATAATTTTTACATGGAATATTTAAACTATTCAACTGAAAAACCTCTGATTCTCTAAATATATTTCCCTTTCTGATGAGAGAAAAGTAGCTTCTTATTTATAGATATTTATGAAAATCCTGTTATATGAAGGAGGCTGTGTCAATCCTTCCTACTTATTTCAAAAAATGAGTCATAAATGAGAGGTAGTCAGTGGCAAGCAAAAAATGCAGCATTGAAAAGTCTCTGAAATTTAATACTTAAAGACACAAAAACAGGCAACTTTTTCAACCAGTTAGCATATTTGGCATTTTTGGAGCATATTGTGGATGTTGTCACACAGTGGCTATCACGAAGGAGTTGCATGTTCGTAGAATAGTTGTTAAGGAGAGGGAAAAAATACATATTCTTCCTCAATAGTTCTCTAGAAGATACATCCTAATGTCCCACCTATTGTTATGATCTTGATGGTGAAGTAATTGTCAGGTAAAGAGGACCAAAATAAGTTACTCAGGATACAAATAATCCTGGCCCCAGTAGGTCTAGAGAGGTAACATTAGACCCCAATTCTTGTGACACTCACAGTGGTAATTCAGACTTTGAACCAGAGTTTTAGCTACCCAAACAAAAGGAATAATGACATCTTTGCAGAATTAAGAGATAGGGAAAGGTGGATTGCTTAGTTACAAAGAGAAGGACTTGGTCAAGCAGTTATATTTGGGAATAGCCTAATGCTGCAAATCAGAATTAATAATAGCCTTTAGTTTTCAGGAATAGCCTAAGAGCTCTAGGTTTCACCTTTGTGCCATCCCAAGTTTGAACAAAACTCTTCAATCGTTTCATCTTACATCCCTTATTGTAGGCTTTTCTGAAGTTTTTCTGGGGACATCAATCTCTAATTCCATCTCGAGTCTAACAATTAAGAGAATGAATGTACATAAAATTGGAGAAAAGTGGGAATCTAGAGCAGGGCTGTCAAACTCACAGCCCTCTGGTCAGATGCGTAATGTGCTAGCCACGCCCATGCCCAGTTTAGCAAAGGGTGAAAAAGTCTGATATGTCATGTGATTATGCAAGTTTGACACCTCTGATCCAGAGGTTCAGTCAAACTGCTCCAAGCCAACCCCAGTTTAGGCGCTACCAAAACCATAAATATTTTATTTGGTCTGAGTTTCAGATAAAACAAAATCTAGATTGGTATATACAGACATGGCAACATCATTTTATCTGCTATCTCTACAGCTTCTAGAAGGCGGCTTGTTTTTTCCCCTAGAAAATTCATATGAAATCACAATCACAAAAAAATTCTTGGTGGCTCATAAACCCCAAAAGACATAGGTCACTGAAGTGTCAGCCTCTTAGCCTTTTTAGTGCTTTCTTTTCCCACTCAACTGTTATTAATGTCTCAACACATTATACGAAAAAAACAAAATAGCAATGAATCAACTAGAAGGTGTTCAGATATCTCCACCTGCCATACCATCTGGGTTTTGTGTGTGTACATTGAGTTGCATTTAGCAGAAAAGTTTACTGGGTACGAATAAAATGTTTATTTCAAGAGCCAAGTTTTATGAGATACTGGCTGTGTTATAATTTGATTCTATTTAAATGCAAACATAAAAAAACCAGAAGGCAATTGAATGATGAAAAATTGTTGAGCCTTAGTACTGTGCAATATTCTGCTTCTTTTTCCCCACTTGTGCTTTTATTCCAGTGAGTATACATTTTTCGTTGTTTATTGTTATTGGTTCAAAATTTACACAGCTGTACTTATAAACTTGTCATGGTACCTGATGTTGAATTGTTTATCTTGATTTAAGTAAAGAATTAGTGCAAAAACATTTGACCTAAGTTTCAAAAGAGGTTTCAGCAGTAGATTCAGCAGTGGCCAACCTACTTTATCTTTCACTATGCAGATTATGAAAATGTTATGCATTTCTTTACATGTCTGTTATTTTTATTTTTTCTTAAGGATCCGGTTAAATGACCAAATCATAGAAGTAGACGGAATCAATATGGTTGGTGTCTCACAAGATTTTGCTTCGACAGTTCTTAGACGTTCCAAAGGAAGAGTCAGGTAACATTTTCTAGGAAATCATGGAAAAGAAGTGTTAAATTTAATGCAACTATGTCACTGTGCAATAACACAAATAGCATAATCCAAATAAATGGAGTGAAAACAATTAACATTTTCAAAAAACCCTTTGCCTTAATATATCTATACTTAATGTAAGTATATTAAATATTATTCTACTGGTTGTTACCTCACAGTGTGAAACAGATGGCCCTTGCTTAATAACCACTCATTAAGCACTGTTTAAACTTATGACAGTAAGGTAAACCATCACACCGTCTTTCTGCCCATCACAGCCTCCCTGCAGTAACATGACCACAATCCAGACATTCAGCAACTGGCTTGAAATTATGATTTGCACTCTCTCATATTGTGAAGATGGATAATACGTATTGTCTTTCTCACTTAGTCATCTGTGTGAATTTTTAATTCCCCTGCAGTGTTCGTTTCTAAGCATTTGACTTTCCTTGGTTAGAAGAGTAAGGATTTCTATTACTTTTTAAAATTTTCCTTTAAAAAAATTAGACATACATGTAGTCCTTGATTTATGACCACAATTGAGCCCAAAATTTCCATTGCTAAGCGAGACAGTTGTCAAGTTGCCCCATTTTACAATCTTCCTCATCACAGTTGTTAAGCAAATCACTACATATACCGTGTTTCTCCAACAATACGGCCTCCACCAATAGGAAGACCCAGCATGTTTTCTAGGCATAAAATCAAATTAGCCCCCTCCCCCAAATTTAGGCCTAGTTTAAAACATGCAAAATAGGGGAAGGGTGGGGGACTTGCCATTTGGAGTGCCGTTGGAGCTACCACCGCCATTTGGAGTGCCCTTGGAGCTGCTGTCGCGTTTGGAGCTGCCTCTGCCGCTGGAGCCGCCGCCGCCATTTGGAGCTGCCTCTGCCATTTGGAGCCGCCGCCGCCGTTGAGCTGCCTCTGCCGTTTGGAGCCGCCGGCGCCCGTTTGGAGTGCCGCTGTCACGCTTTGGAGCTGCTGCTTCCGTGTTTGGAGCTGCCGCCGTGTTTGGAGTGGCGGTGGTGCTCCAAACAGCGATAGTGCTCCAAACGCGAGAAGCGGCAGCTTCAAACGGCGGCGGTGGCTCCAAACGGCGGCAGCAGCTCCAAACGGCAGAGGCAGCTCCAAACGGCAGAGGCAGCTCCAATGGTACTCCAAACAGCGGCGGCAGCTCCAAATGGCGGCGGTGGCTCTGCTTCGCGTGTTTGGAGCGTTTCTGCCATTTGAGCCGCCGCCGCCGTTGGAGTGCCGCCGTCACGTTTGGAGCTGCCGCTTCCGTGTTTGGAGTGGCGGTGGTGCTTCAAACAGCGGTAGTGCTCCAAACGCGAAGCGGCAGCTTCAAACGGCGGCGGCGGCTCCAAACGGCAGAGGCAGCTCCAAACGGCAGAGGCAGCTCCAAACGGCGGCAGCAGCTCCAACGGCACTCCAAACGGCAGTGGAATGGGCAGAAGGAAAGCAACAGAGGCAGGTGCCAAAGGTCTTGGGTCTGCAGCAAAGGTGTTTGGTGGGAGTAGGGAGCTCTCTGCGCTTCGCCATGATCGCCCCTTAGGAGCAGCTGGTGGCGAGGCTGCACCCGGGGGGCTCTAGATGAGGATGAAAGGGGGAAATTAAGTTACCCCCGAAAAGACGGCCTAGCCGTTTTTCGGGCTCAAAAATAAGGCCCGGCCTTATTATGTGAGAAACACGGTATTAAATTAGTAATATGATTATAAAGTGAATCTGGTTTCCCCATTGACTTTGTTTGTCAGAAGATTGAAGAAGGTTACCATTACTCTTTATGTCACAACATCATAGGTTTGTGTGACATGTTTATTATTAGAGGCGCAGTGGTTAGAATGCAGTACTGCAGGCTACTTCTGCTGATCACCGGCTGCCAGCAGTTTGGCAGTTTGATCCTGACCAGCTCAAGGTTGACTCAGCCTTCCATCCTTCTGAGGTGGGTAAAATGAGGACCCAGATTGTTGGGGGCAATAGGCCTGACTCTGTAAACTGCTTAGAGAAGACTATAAAAGCACTATGAAACGTTATATAAGTCTGACCATTTGAAGTTATAACAGATACTCAACGTTACTTACGATCTAGTTTTGAAGTTTCCATGTTGCTGCCCCCCCCATCTGCAGTCATGTGACAACATTTGGGGGCTCTGAAACCAGCTCCCAAATGTTATGGCCATTTGTGGCAGTCACCCTGACTACAATTTATGATGGTTTTGCTGAAAACTGGCAAACCTCCCCCCCCCACCATATTTCATAGTGAAAAATGGCTTTCCTTTATGACTTTGTTTAATGATTGCCACACAAAAAAGATAATAAAATTGGTCCTGGTAACATGATGACCTGCTAAATGACATAATTGCCAGGCTCAGTTATGGTCATAACTCGAGGATTACGTTTACTGTGTAAAAACAGTTTTCTAATTTTGATGGGCATGCAAACAACCTCAGGATTAGAAAGGTAAGTGAAAACTACGTACTCTTTTGTTCCTGTTTTGGGATGTATCTTTGTGTGCAGCTTCTTGCATGGTCCTTTAGCCCTATATGCCATTTTGAATGTTGTTATTCAAAGTGTTGTTTCAACAGTTTCTCCTTTACTGCATAGAACAGTCAGATACAGCTATCCAGTTAAAAGGGCTTTGACCTCTTAATACAGTCACTATTCTTTTCAAAAAAAGTCCATAGTCCTAAACCATTAAGGAAAAAAAAATACACAAATTGATATACTAAAGGTATATCATGTGCTCACTAAAGGTACTTAAATTTGCAGATAGTAGTGGCACCTCTGCTGCTTAAGAGAATCTAATTTGTAAATTTGTTCTGCATCAAGAATGTAAATGATTTGCTATCCCTCATTTAAAACAAATTCAGTATAACTCAGTAGCAAACAACAATGCAGTGTAAAATATCTTCTTTAAACAAAAGGTTTGGGCTTTGATTATGCCGTATTTGATAAAGTGAATATTAGTCCACAAATGTTTAAAGCATATTAGTTGTAAGATGTTCCACTATTGTTTTCTATACGTGGATATTTAGTAACCAAGAGAAGAGGGGAGAAATTATCCTTGTTCATTTATGTTCTCCTCAGGTTTATAATAGGCAGAGAAAAAGCAGGACAAGTAAGTGAAGTGGGTAAATTGATTAAACAGACCATAGAGTATCACCAGCGCCAGAGAGGCCACCATTATGCACATTATGAAGCAGATGATGATGACGACGAGGTATCCTGTTCATTCCTTCCTTATTTATTTATATTTTATTCTTTCTACTTTAACATTTTTGGTAGTTGCAACTGGAAATAATACCTTCTTCCAAAGTTGACTATTTTACTATTTTCTGATTCTTTTTTGAAGTCAAAAATTGAGAATCCAGGATTAATTATTTTTAAAAGCTTCTAGCTTTCACTCTAGTGACCATTGCAAAAAAGAAGAGGTAGGGATCCCCAATCTTGAAGCATATAAATGAATAATTCACACTTAGGTAATAAAGTTATTGTGAAGTAATATTAAGAATTGCTTTACTTCTCATCTAGAACTGTTCTAGAAGGCTCCACATTCCTTACAGATTTTCTGATTTTATTTGCTGTTAATTGTTTAGATTTACTTGTCTGGCGATTTTTATTTTTTTTTTGGCAGTAAAACCAATTTACAATTAAAGTATTTTAAAATTTGTTTAAAACAAATTGTTAATAAAAATGAATTGAATTCCAAGACAGAGGAATATGCTACTGACGAAGATGAAGACTTTGGGGCAGCATATCCAAGAGGCCAAAAAACTGTTCACTTCATTGAATGTCCTGAAAATAATGACATGCTTTCTCCAGAAGAAATAGAGAGATTGGCTGAAAAATTTAGAGAGGTAAGCTAGAGAATTAGAAGTAGATAGAAATGATAAAAGCTTGTATTCGGGAATCTATGAAATGCATCATCTAGTCGTGATGCATTTCATAGATTCTTCCAGGTTTTGCTGCTTCTTTAGAACATGTCTGCTTAAACAATTGCACTAATATTTTTAGAGAATTAATATGTACTAGAAAATTTAAATCTGGTCTGGCTAAAAAACTGAAATGACATATATATTAAATCTTTAAGGAGAAATGACTTCACTAGGCATATCCTAATCTTATATTTAGAGAGACTAGCTAGCAAGACCTTTTCTTTAATTAGGTTGCATAGACTGAGTTATTTTTCAGATTAGATATTTTAATTTATCTTCTTCTGCAACGCAGTGTTCCCACTGCAAGTGCAACAAACCTGAGATAGACAGACATATCTCACAAGACGCATGCATGCACAAATATATGTATATAAGAATAATGGCATTTGCAGCTGACTTGTTTGCTTTGTGGTTTTGCATTTTTAGTTGCAAATCCAGTATGCAGTTACAGGAACAGAGGTTAAGCAGCTAAAAAGAAAGGTAAGGATGGTTACCACCATCAAATGACAATATTCCTACTTTCAGATGGATTAAAGGGGAGGCAAAGAAAAGTTCTTTTCAGAAAGAAATGACAAGAAAAAGTAATAGCCTTAGCTGATTTAGGAGAAATTGTGTTATAGAAACAAGAAGGCCAAATTAAGCCCCAAAATGTCTAAGTGGACATTTATTGAGTTTTGCTCTGTTTTATTATCTTTTTTTTTTTTTTGCCATAGCTATAGAATGAATCACAGCTGTTGTTAAGTTAGTAACACAGTTGTTAAGACAATCTGGCTGCCCCATTGATTTTGCTTGCCAGGAGGTGGCAAAATGTGACTCTGGGACACTGCAACCATACTGAGTAAGTTGCCAAGCTTCTGAATTGACTATGGGGATGCTGTAATTGTTGTAAGTGCCATAAGTCACTTTTTCCAATGAGTTTGTAACTTCAACTGGTCACTAAATGAACTGTTGTAAGTCTAGGACTACCTGTATTCGAACCTCTGTGAGCTGCAGATATTATTATTACTGCAATATTACTAATTACTGCATCCACATGCTACATTTTTATTTCTTTCCCTATCAAAATCATTAACACCCTGAAAGGAAATTATAAAGCATTTGTTTATTTTTGTATTTAAAAAAAACATGTATGTTTTTAAATATATTATTTTGTCATTTAACAAGAGACTTTTAAATCACTTTAATAATCCATGTTACTTCTAAACTGCTTTAGGAGACTTTAATTTTTCCTGCTTTGATCAAATATTACATTTTAGAATCAAACCCATGTCAATTTATCTATCTTGATGAACATCCAGATGTCTTTATGTTATTATCTTTGATTTTATATTTAAATTCAGAATGAAACCACAATGTTTATAGCATTTGAATTGTGCCCAATAATTTTTGGAGCTCTAATTTTAAATGTATTCACACATCTCTTATAATTCTGTAATTTCTTTAGAAGCAAATGCTAGACATGAAATTACTGTTAAAAATAAATTGTTCCTTAGTGTGAAAGAACATAGAATTGGAACAACATCATACATAACATACAAAATGCTTTGAACCTAGTATTAATGTAGTAAATGTAGTAGGCCTGAAGTTAAGACCACAATTGAGGCCCACATTTCTGTTGTTAAGTGAGACATTTTTAAAGTGAGTTTTGCTCTATTTTATGAGATTTCTTGCCACAGTTGTTAAGTGAATCACAGCAGTTGATAAGTTAGTAGCCTAGTTGTTAAGTGAATCTGGGTTCCCCATTGACTTTGCTTGTCAAAAGGTTGCAAAAGGTGATCATGTGACCTTGGAACATTGCAATGATCATAAATTGAACCAGTTGCCAAGGATCTGAATTTTGATCACATCATCATGGGGATGCTGCAAAGGTGGTAACTTTGAAAAATAGTCATGCCACATTTTTCAGTACCGTTGTAACTTTAAATGGTCACTAAACATTGAGGACTACCTGTACATCAAATTTAATTTCCTTAATAACTGTTATCAATAGTTTTCATAAATGTTTCTTTAAGCACTTACATGCTATATTTTTAACTACAGACATCTACGTAGTGCATGAGTAAATAGGCATAAAGTAGTACTGTTAACATGGTATCAGCAAACTTCATCAAGCATTTATTTCTAAAAGTTTTGGAACTATAACTTTAAAAAAATTCTCAGTTGCAATGGTCAGTGGGAATCTGAGAGTTTTAATATCAATAAACTGGAGGCCAACAGATTGCTGAAGATTATTTGTTTGTTTGTTTGTTTGTTTATTTATTTATTTGGTTTAATAAACCTGTTTCATTCCAAATATTTTGGAACTGTAATTGTCAACTGAAGTCTGCAGAACTAAAAAAACATGAGGGGGAACTGTTCTAATTATTGTTATTCTACACAATAGTAGACATATTCCCAACCTTCTTTCCAAGTCAATTAACCTGCATAAATCTGTAACTTAATTTACTCCAGCTGGAGATTGCTGAAAATGAGAAACTCAGATGGCAGGTGGAAAGGAATTTACTTCAGCAGAGCATTAAGGAAAACAAGGAAAGGATGGCGAAAATTGAGTCTTATTGGGTTGAAGCACAGACTCTGTGTCATAATGTAAATGACCACTTGAAAGATTCACAGGACCAATATCAGGCCTTAGAGAAGAAATATAACAAAGCTAAGAAAGTGATTAAGGATTTTCAACAAAGGTAAGCTATATCCTTGTGCTTAGTCAGGAACCAGACTGTATAAGGAGAAGCAGAGAACAATATAACTGTTAAGCTTGATTGAGGGAATGACTAATTCGGATCTTGGCTCAGCTATGAATTATATGGTTGACTTTGGGCAGCCCTAGCCCTCTGCCTAATTTTCAGGGGGTTTGTGAATGTAATATGAGGTTATACCATATATGTGGCACCCTAAGCTTCTAGAAAAAAGGCTGAATATTAACTGTTCTGTGAGACATTTCACCTGATAACATTTGTAAGGTTATAGCTAAGAGATTTTAAAATGAAGAACAGATTGGGATATAAACATCCAAATTTGATTGATCAAATAGTGCCTGTATGCTTAAAGCCTTCTAAAATGTATATGACCATTTAAGCTAAATTTACAAATTTATACAATATACCAAACAGGTTGATATATAGCTTTTGAAATATTTAAACATATTCTAAATGATTAACACTAACTGAAAATTTAATGCATTTATATCACAACTTTCCTGTGGAGCAACTGTACGACATACTTTTAATAACATTGATTTTCCTTCGTTGTTTTCTGATAGTGCTAATTAACCATTTTTCATAAAGGATAATCTGAAATGCTATTTCAGTGCACTCAGTAAACAAACAAATACCTTTCCACCTTTTATTGTTCCGTAGTTATTATAAGATTAGTATTAAACTTCTTTATCAGCAGAAATTCTCTGAGAAACTACAAACTAAAGTACACTGCTTCAGCAAGTTGATTCAGTATTTATCACCATTCAAAGATTGCTCTAACCAGTAAATATGTTTTTCCCTAAAGAGAACTTGAGTATATCCAGTACCATGATGATGACAAGAAAAAAATTGAAGATCTGGAAAAAGATCACTTTCTTGAAGTTCAACATTTACAAACTCGGGTAAAAAACTTTGTGACTTTTATTTATTTTGGAAGCATTATTAATTTGTTATAATTTAGATACAAAGGGCAGATTATACATATTTTAAATAAATGACAACATTGTAGTACTATAAGGCATGGAGATTATCCCTGCATTAAAACAGGGACTTAAAGCAACCCTCATGAACTGAAGTATTGATAGATGTTTTGTTTATTTGCCTCAAGAAAGCGAAATGTCACAAATCCTTTCCTAACAGTTGCATATATTTCTTTCAGATTAGAGGACTTGAAGCAGAAGTGTTGAGGCTGCTGAGGCAAAATGAGTCTCAGATAAACAACAATAACAGCATTTTTGAACCACAGTCTTCTGTTGAAGACTCTTCAAAAGGAGATACAACAGAAAAGCTTGATGGAATGGAAATATCTGGCCTGGCTACCTTAGATCAAGGTTTGTCTGAATCTGAATCAGATGAGGGTCTTGTTACTACTGTGTGATACAATCTTGGAATGATTATTTTCAGAATGTAATAAATGTTTTGCTGAACATGTCAAATAATGTTATATAAAAAATACCTGTAAGGTGTATAACTGCATTTTTTTGTTTGATTTTATATCTGATTTGTTTTCTCTATTATGTTAATGAACACATTAACAAAGAGTTTGCAGACTCTTATATGTTTTACATTTCTTATTCCAAGGTGGAAAATGCAGTGACTTATGTATTTGTAAAAATAAACCAAAGACTTGTGGAACAATATAGACACCTGTGTGTTTATGTGTGCAGAGCAGGGGTGGACATCTCTATTTGGGCAAGGAATCGTACATGACATGAATTTCTCTTTCTATTATGTTGAAAATACTGGGTTGTAAACTGGCTAGAGTTTGGTTCAAGATCAGCAACTATATAAATGTTTTAAATAAATAAAAAACATTTATCATATAATAGTCAGCTGCAAAAGAGCAAAGGGAGCCTTTAGTAGCATTGTTTATATAGTCACTCCAGTGTAGAAACAGATGGAAGAGAGGTATGGCTGCATTTAATTTATAGCAACAAACCCAAGTATAGGTGTATTTAATTTAAAAAATGGTGGAGTCAGACTCTAGAAGATAAAAAAATAAGATACCGCTGATTTTCAGTGTAGTTTTGGCAGATCCAGAATTACAGATTGACAGAGTTGGAAGGGACCATGTAGTCCAACCCCCCAAAGCAGGAAACCCTATGCCATTTCTGACAAATGGCAGTCCAATCTCTTCTTGAAAGTCTCAAGTGATGGAGCTCCTATAGAATTAAATCTATAATCTAAAGATTTACCTGTATTCCCATACACACATGAACTTTAGGTTGTATAAATGCTATCCCATTTATATAATTAATACTTGTAGTGAAAGCACCTTTTTCATTTACATAAACCAAATTTTTCTAGAGTAAAGTAGCTATTTGGTAATGTGTTTCAGATAGAAAATAGGTTTTCTGACTGTCATTGTATATATTAGCTTTTTTAAAATCTCTTTTTAGAAGATATTTATATTTTAAAGATAGGGTATAACAGGATATTGGCTAATAGGTCTCCTGTGCATGTTTGCAGAAGGAACTTTAAAGGGGGTTGATCCTGATAAGGTGTTTGGTAAGTTTTTTTCTAGAGCACATGATCTAATGTTCAGTGTAGAAGTATGTCCATTATGACAGCTGATGTAATACGTCTCCTGTCTGCTAGAGCTTTCCACTAGTGTTATAAATGTGTAATGGATGCTTAATTATGGGATCATATCCTTATCCCATAATACTCATAAGTAGTGTGGCAAAATAAATAATGTGAAAACATATGTTGTAGATCCATTCCATTTGGCTGTTGCACATTTATATATGTACTTCATAGCCTGTACAACCTTGTGAACATGTTTTGTTATACCCACTCATATGCTGGTTAAATATATGTATGCAGACATGACTTCTGACTTCTTGCTATTTCCTGATCAAAAAGTTGGTTTCCATTTCGGAAATCAACATTGTAGAAAGATGACACTGCTATGCTAACCAGTGTTTTGTAATAAAACATCCTGATCTTTATGTGATTAAATATTGCGAAGAGTCATTATCAAATGCATAGGATCAGACTCTTGATACATTAACCATATTGCCAGTATACAGAATGCTACAACTATACATCACCAAAAGTATGAAATGCTTTTTAGGAAAGAACTGCACACAATCAAGAGTCTTTTTTCAACCTTGCCTAACTCTGTGGGGCTTCCTGAGTCATATCATGATATAACTAAGGTAAAAGGCAGTTATTGCAAGAGCAACTTCTTTAAATATATAAAATTCAAACTATATAATTCCTCTTTTGTCCAGAAGGAATACATTTTATAAAGTTTTCTATTAGAATTGCCAGTTGGCACTTTTTCCATGTAGATAAAAATATTGTCCTCTAACCTGTCTAAGGTTAGAAACAAAAGAAGATGTTCATTAAAAGAAGTTTTGATTTTTACTTCAGAGAAAAAGGAAAGTATAGGATATAGAGTTTCTATTGATCATTTGTTACATAGAGGATTCTTTTAAATTTGAGTCTATAACCACATTCATATAGGTTGGCTTTGTCAGACTTAAGTAAATAATTAAGTAAGGTATAGAAGAAGGCTTCAGTCAAGTCATTTACCTTTTAACTGCATTGATATCACTTTTTAATGCTTCTACATACCTGCCCTGTTCAGTAAATCAGAATAAGTTTCATCTTCCATTAAACTTGACAGTTTATAACATAGGAATTCAGCTAGCAAATTCATATTTCATTGGTTAAATGATATACAGAAGTCTTTCTTTTGCTTTTCAATATTATGAGCAAACAAAGTGAAAATGCTTCTTGGCAAGACATTTCTTCAAAAATATAATAGTGATAGGGCACTGAGAAAGTGTCTTATTGTATATAGCTAAAAATAAAGATACAATTGATTCAAGCTTAAGTCTTGATAACTCTATCCAAATAGTTTTCTTGGCAGCCTTATTCAAGTGGTTTTCATTGCCTTTTTATCAATAGGCCTTGACTTTCCAAGTGGTTCCCCATCCAAGTACTAAGTAGGACATAACCTACTTAGCCTCTGAGGGCCATAAAGCTCATATAAGTACTTATGCCTTACCTTAGATATAAAATGTTAGCATGAATTACAATACAATATACCCATGCCACTAAAGCCTAAAGTTGGACAATTCAATTATGTTCCTATTATTGCTTTGTTTCATAAATTTTGAAAAAATCTTTTGTATTGGAAATAAAGAATATGATAAGTCATATGATAAGACAAGATTAAAACTTGTCTTGTTGATGTAAAGTCTTTCCTAAGTGCAACTATATTTTCCATTATAGCATTGTTGGGGGCAATATGCTGACTCTGTAAACCGCTTTGAGAGAGTTGTAGAGCACTATAAAGCGGTATATGAGTCTAAGTGCTATTGCTATTATAACAAATACTTTCATTATGATTTTTGGTAATTTCCCCCACTTTTACAGCACCAGTTGGGAAAGACTATTGTACTCATATTATATATACATATAAGTGTACATGTACACATATACATACACACACACACACACACACACACACACATATGTATATATGGTATTGTGAAACATTTATGGTTATGTTGATTGGGTGTATTTTGTGTCAAGGTTTGCTTTGTGCTTGTGTGGTTGATACCTATGAAAAGCACTGAGTAAATAAGTTAATAAGACAAAACCCAGCACACTTTACCTCTAGTTAATCCACTGAGTTTCTGCTCTGCTTTTGCGTGCTAATAGTCTTCTCACACTCTGAACTGGTTGCTATCAAGTATGCTTGGGATCTAATCCTCCATCCCATATTTAAAAAGATTCAATCCATGGCTTTTCTGCACAGAATGAAAGAAGGAGATATTTTATCAGATATCAAAACTTTCAGCCAGCCCTGGTTGAAGTGAGATGCATTTTGTGACAAATCTTAAGAAGAAGGTTTGAGGAGAAGAAAAATATTTCTCTTCGACTTATACAGTAGTTGCATCAGAGTAAGATGCAAGCAACCAAAACAGCTCCAATGTTAGGTCAAGAAGTTTGTTTTTAGATTCATCAGCTCACAAGAATTTTTCCAGACTGTTTGTCTTTCCTTGAGAAGCGCTTGTTATAGTCCTAAGTATTTGGTCTTCCATTTACTTCCTTCCTGTTTGGAGTCCAAGTTGCAATATTTCTTAACTGCCCCTACTGGGGCCTCTTTGCTTTCAGTCATTGATTCCACCACAAACCAAAGTGGAGAAAATTAGATTTTGATTTCATATATTTACATAAGTACTTTGAAATGCATATAAATGCATGTATATATCAAAAAATTATCCGGACCTGAGGAGCATGCCAGGGTCAAAGAATCAAAACTAAAATGTGGAATGTGGGCAAAAATTTCATATTACATAACTTGAAACAATTCACAATTCCACTGTTCACAGTTCTCAGTTCATATTTGTTGAGCATTTCAAAATTAACATGGAGAAAAAATAATGTGTTGGTTTCTTACATTACTTTTTTGGTATTGCTAGCCACAACCTCACAGTTCTGCTCTATAAATCTATAGGACTTTGAAACATTAATTCTAGGATAGGGAGAGGAATCCATTGACTATGAGAGACAAGTTGATGCCATCTTCAAAATCTGAATCTTATAGGTCTCCCATGCTCCCATTCTCTAACATCCTTGGAGCTGAACTATATCTTCTCTTACTTTTTTTTTTTGCCTGCCTGCCTGCCTATCTATATATATAGTCATCTATGTATCTGTCTGTCTGTTTCTCTCTCTCTTGTCTGTCATCCATTTATTTATCTATCTATCTATCTATCTATCTATCTATCTATCTATCTATCTATCTATCTATCTATCTCATCATAAAATAAAATAATAAAATAAATAAATAAAACATTACCAGGCTTGCAACCAATTAAAACAAAGTTAAAACATTAAATAATAAAGTAATAAATACTAACATTAATATTATTTAAAGTTAACAAAGATTGCAAGGAAAGGAACAAGATGCACAGAGTAGAGCAGGGGTGTCAAACTCGCATTGTCATGGCAGCGTCACATGACATATTGGGACTTTCCCCTGCCCTTTGCTAAACCAGGTGGGGGCAGGGCCAGCATGTGACTTATCCAGCCCATGGGCATCGAGGTTGATATCCCTGGGGTAGAGCATAGAGGTGGTTACATTACTTATTGCTGTGTGGAAAATAATTCTGTGTAAGCCGTATGCTTAAAAATCCATATTTATTTTTTATAGCACTCCTGTTTTAATTCTGCAGCTAAATATACTTTTAGAATATCAGCACTGATAAGGAAGGGAAAGGAAAGTGAATAATTGATGGAAGAAAGAAAGAACACAGTACTGAAGGAAAATATGCTTTTCATTACTTTTTTGGGGTGTCACTTTAAAAATTTGCTTTTCGTCACTTCTATTCTTTATTTATTCTTGTATTAAATAAAAAACAACCCCAGACTTGAATGGGATTACCTAACACAATAACCAATCTCCAAACCAAACTAGCTCTATAGCAATATATGACTATTTCATAGCCCAAATTATCACTTTTTTTTTGCTTTGCTTTGTCATTAAAATAACTAGTCATGTGGTTATCATTACATGCTCATTGATACCTACATTTACTAATTAATTCTGTCAATAAGGCTTGGGAGTTTGCAAAAAAAGTAAAAATGACCTAGAATGAACCTAAAACACTTTTTATAGAAGTTAGTTCCTGAATCTCTTGGATAAATGAAGAAAAATACTGTATCTACTGTTGCTGTCACCCTTTCTTCAAAAGAGGCTAATGAAAAGTTATCTTGAAAAATAGTCTTTGATTTTGAGTTTTCTGAAACCTAACATACTTACTGCTCAAGAATACAGTACTTCCTAATATCCAAATACTCACTAATCAACAGCCACTTAGGTTTGGGAGAAATGTGGATATTAGTGACATGCTCAAACTATATTTACTACATTTTCTGTGTTTTTTACTTTTTCCCCAGTAGAAACCAAAATAAAAGTATCCTATCATATAAAGAGCAACTATACAAATGATATAAGAGTCATTTGAGAAAGAAGGTGGAATCTGGGCATTTTCAGGGAACTTTTAATCCCAATTTAAATTGGCCTGATATCTCTCTTTGGAAGAAAAGCTTTCATCTGAAACTTCCATGCAAATTTGAGTTGCAATGGGAAGCCAACTTATTAGTTGCTTTAATTTTATTTATTTTATCCCACTGTTATTTTTAAAAATTATTCAAGACACAAACATATCCAACACAACTTCCTCCTATTTTCCTCACAACAATAGCCCGTTATTGTATGGTAGGTAGGGCTGAGACAGAGCGTGACTGGCCTAAAGTCAGCCAGCTGGCTTTCATGGATAACATGAGACTTGAATTCAGTCTCCCACTTTTCGTGCTTTAACAACTAGACCAAACTAAATAAATAAAAATCAATTTAATGAATTATAAGAACAATAGGGGGGATGCCCTAGTATCTAGAGTGGTTTACATTTCTTAGAATACAAATAATCATTCATTGTCTTCCACTCTGGAATAAACTAAGCTAAACAACATTTCTCTGGAAAAATACCTATCTAAATTACATTTTTATCACCAAGGATTTAGCATATGTTAATTTTTAAATAAAAACTTATTCTTTAGCTTTTCAAAAACCATCAGGATGTCTCAACATTTTCTAGCACAGTTTTAATTTCCGTGCAACAAATGATGAATTCACTTTGATGACCATGTGCAAAGACAAATTACTTCCTCTATATCAGGGGTCTCCAACCTCGGCGGCGACTTTAAGTCTGGTGGACTTCAACTCCCAGAATTCCCCAGCTTGTCGAGGTTGGAGACTCCTGCTCTATATCACTAAAATATTGTTCATTCTGTGCATCTTATCATGTAGGATATTCCTGAGTATTGAGACAGTTGAGTGTTGTTGTTTTTTCCCAAAAGATTTCAATGAAGCAGTCCCTGAAACAGAAAGATTGGATTCTAAAGCTGTGAAAACTCGTTTGCAGCTTTCAGTGAAAAACAAAAGGTCACGGCCAATGCGAACAAGACTTGATGACAGCATCAGCTCCACAGATGGAGAAGACAGTCTTGAAAGAAAGGTGAGTATATTACTATGACAAACATTACTTGTTATTTTGCTCAACTTTCACTGTCATGGCAATACAGGTGGTCGTCATCTTACAATAGTTCATTTAGTGACTGTTTGAAGTCACAAAACCACTGAAAAAAAGTGACATGATAATTTTTATACTTACGACCGTTGCACCAATCCCCATGGTTACATGATCACAGAAAACAGATAATCAGAGTTGGAAGGGACCTTGTAGGTCATCTAGTCCAACCCCCTGCCCAAGCAGGAGCCCCTACACCATTTCTGACAAATGGCAGTCCAATCTCTTCTTGAAAGTCTCAAGTGATAGCGCTCCCACAACTTCCAGGGCAAGCTGTTCCATTGGTTAATTGTTCTCACTTTCAGAAAGTTTCTCCTTATTTCCAGGTTAAATCTCTCCTTGTTCAGTTTCTACCCATTATTCCTTATCTGGCCTACAGGTGCTTTAGAAAGTAGCTTGACCCCTTCCTTTCTGTGGCAGCCCCTCAAATATTGGAAGACTGCTATCATGTCTCCCCTGGTCCTTCTCTTTTCTAGACTAGCCATGCCCAGTTCCTGTAACCATTCTTTATATGTTTTAGTCTCCAATCCCCTAATCATCCTGGTTCCTCTTCTCTGCACTTTTTCTAGAGTCTTAACATCTTTTTTACAATGTAGTAATCAAAACTGGATGCAGTACTTTAGGTGTGGTCTTACTAAGGCTTTATCGAGTGGTATTAGTACCTCGCTTGATCTTGATTGTATCCCTCTGTGAATGCAATTTAGGATTGCATTAGCTTTTTTGGCTGCTGCTGCACACTGCTGCTTGGCACTGCTGCTCACAATTCAGATGCTTAGCAACTGATTCATATTTAAGATGGTTGAAGGGATGGTTGCTGGCTCAATGTTTTGGGACCTTCTGACAAACAAAGTCAATGGAGAAGCCAGAGTCACTTAATAACCGTGTTACTAACTTGAAAACTGCAGTAATTCATTTAACAACTGTATCAAGAAGGGTTATAAAATGGAGCAAAATGTTGTTAACTGTCTCGCTTAGCAACAGAAATAGCAATAGCAATAGCACTTAGACTTATATACTGCTTTATAGTGCTTTACAGCCCTCTCTAAATGGTTTACAGAGTCAGCATATTGCACACAACAATCTGGGTCCTCATTTTACCTACCTCGGAAGGATGTAAGGATGAGTCAGCCTTGAACCTGGTGAGATTCAAACTGCTAAATTGCAGGCAGCTGGTTGCAGTAGAAGTAGCTTACACTACTACACTCTAACCACTGCGCCACCAAGGCTCATGTTGGACTCCATTGTGGTCTTAAGTCAAGGATTACCTGAAGTGACTGAAATATGATGAAACTTTATATAGAAAAGTATTCCAATATGCATATGGAAAAATATTCCATTTTCTGTTTGAAGGTGAAACATACATTTCTTTGCAGTCATGCCAAGTTGTCTGAATTAAATTTATGTACATTGCAATATGCTTTTTTCCCTCCAGTCTTTGTAATATTATTAATTCTTATTAAATACTGCAAACAGGTAATTTAATAAGTAATTTTAAGGTGCACCAGTGCAAAAAAAGAAATGCAAATGCTGCAAAATAAAAAGTTAAAATAAAAGCAGACGTGGGCTGGAAAATATTCTTTAATAGTAATGGTTTTTAATTATTCAGAATAACTTGATTAGTTCCCAAATGCCTGAATCTGCTTCATAATCTCTTATACCAACACCCTGCATATAGTTATCATGGCCCCATATACATTACAATGTAATATACATTACATTATGGATTCCTCTCAGCCCATCTCATTAACATCAGGTGCTGGTACTTGTTTCCTCTCCCCTGTGGCTAGCAATGCTACATTTGTATTTGTACTGAAAACTAGCATAAAGATCAGGAAAATAGAGGAGGGGAGCGTTCCTTCTGCTCTTCTTTCTTTCAACATCCAAAGTTATGAAATCTTCCAACAAACAGAAATATCTGCCATGATGAAGATCTAATTAAATAACTGGCGTGGTGGCCTAGTGATGAAGGTACTTGCCTTCCATTTGGAAGGTTGAGAGTTCAATCCTATCTAGAAGCAGATGTTTCTCTCTTAAGATGCAAAGAAAAAATATTAGTTAAACTCTGCATGGTATCAGGATGGGCTTCTGGCCAGTAAGCAATCAGTTTGATCCCAATCACCCTGGTTCTACCCTGAATTAAGGGATTACAGAGTCAGAAAAAGGAATGAAATTCTTCCAAAATTCTTCCCCCAAGCAATCATAGTTTCTTTAACTTGTTCTTCCTCTAGTTTAGTTTCCAATAAATAACCATACAATTTTTAATCACCTTTTCACCAGTACCTGTCAAAATCTTATCTAAGTCAGTCAATTTGTCATAAAATCCTTCTGTTTTGGAATCTTCATCATACCTTGAGTGTATTTGTGCATATGAAAACCAATTCATCTTTATACCTTGTTGCTCTAGATTTTGCATCGATTTAAGTTCATCCTTTTCATCCAATATTTCCCCATATCTGTTTGTTCCTTCTTATATATTATAGGATAGGAAAATGCTTCAATGGTCGATAACCAAACTGGAATTTTCAAATAACATTGTCTTTTAATCTTCTCTGAATTTAACCACAAAGACTCCCGTATATGATGTCTTCTAAAATAGCCCTGTGTTTTAGTTCCCTTATACCATAGAAAAGCATGCCACCCCAACAGCAAATCATGTCCTTCTAGTGTCAACAATCTAGTATTTCTTAATGTTATCCATTCCTTAGCCCACATCAAGTTTGTAGCTTGGTAGTACAACTCCCAATTAGGCAAACCAAATCCTCCTCTAATTCTAGTGTCTTGCAAAAGTTTTAACTTTATTCTTGCTTTCTTACCTTCCCATATATATTTCAAGACAATTTTATTTAAATCTTCAAAATAGTCCTTTCCAAGCCTAATTGGTATTGTTTGAAACAGGTATAAAATTCTGGATAGAATATTCATCTTGATTGTTGAGATTCTCCCTATTAATGACAATTGTAGATTTTCCCATTTCGTCAAATCTAACGCTATCTGTTGTTTAAGTTTAATGTAATTGTTCTCTTTTAATGTACTATTTTGCTGTCAAATGTATCGCCAAGTACTTGACCTTGTTTGTGACTTGAATTTTCAATAGGTCTGCCAGTTCTTCTTTTTGTCTTAGTAGCATATTCTTTGTCAAGATCTTTGTTTTATCTTTATTTATTTTCAAACCAGCTACCTTACCATATGCCTCTATCTTTTCCAATAATTTTGGTGCTGTCTCTAAAGGATCTTCTAATATGAAAGCCAAATTGTCTGCAAAGGCTTGCAATTTAAATTCTTCTTTTTTAATTTTCATTCCTTTTATACTCTTATCATCTCTGATATTTCTATTCAACACTTCCAAAGTTAATACAAATAGCAAAGGTGATAGTGGACATCCTTGTCTTGTACCTTTTCTTATATTGATGGGATCTGTCAATTCTCCCTCTATCATTACCTTTGCCGTTTGCTTATGGTATATGGCTTCTATTGCTTGAATGAATTTTCTGGCAAAACCCATCTGTTCCAATAATAATAACATGAATCTCCAATTCACATTATCAAATGCCTTTTGTGCGTCTAAAAATATCAATGCCATTTGTTTTTCAGGGTGTGCCTCATAATATTCCAAAGTATCCAAAATTATTCTCATATTATCCATAATTTGTCTCTTTGGCAGAAATCCATTTTGGTCAGGGTGAATAAAGTTATTTAAGTATTTTTTAAGTCTTTCTGCCAAAATTGAAGCAAAAATTTTATAGTCTGCATTTAGTAAAGAAATAGGTCTATAGTTCTTAATTTGCAGTGGATCAGCCTCTTCTTTTGGAATAAGTGTAATATAGGCTTCTGACCATGTTTTAGGTATCTTCTTCTTTAACATAACTTCATTCATAACTTCTAGCAGTGGAAGGCTCAGCGATTCTTGTAATGTTTTATAAAATTCTGCCGGAAGTCCATCTGGACCTGGTGCCTTTCCATTATTTTGCTTCTTAAGTGCTTCAGTTAATTCCATCATTGTTATATTGCTTTCTAACATTTTTTCAGTCTCTTTAGGTATCTTAGGTAAATTAGTATTCTGTAAGTACTGTTTGACTCTTTCCTCATCAATATTCTCTTGCTTATATAGTTGTCCATAGAAGTCTCAAATAATTTCCTTTTTCTCTTTATTGCCATAGCAAACTTGACCTTGATCATCTATTAACTGCAATATTTTCTTTGATTCTTTCTCCTTTCTCAATTTATATGCTAACCATCTACCTGGTTTGTTTGCATCTTCAAAGTAGTTCTGTTTAGCACTTCTAATTTTCTGCTAATTCTTCTTTCTCTATTTGACCCATTTTGTGTTTAATTATGTCCAATTTTAGTTTAATGTCTTTTTCCTGTGGCGTTTTCTGTAGTTCTTTTTCAAGTCTTTTATGCTCATCTTCTAAAACTTTAGTGGCTTGCCTTTTCCTGATGTTCCTTTTCCTTGTATAGTCTATTATCAAGCCTCTGGCATATGCCTTCATTGTGTCCCAAACATTCTGAGTTGAAGTATCTTCTTTTTTATTTTCTCTAAAGAAGAAGGCCAATTCTTTCTCCATCCGCTGTGTGAAGTCTTTTTCCTTTAAAATAGTATTATTTAACGTCCATCTCGATCTTCTTTTTTGTCCTTTCCATTTAATTGTCACTGGATTGTGGTCTGCCCAAGTACTTGTTTCAATGTTTGCTTCTTGAATATTAGATATTAGTTCTGTTGAAATCCAAATCATATCTATTCTAGACCATGATAAATGTCTATTTGAGTAGAAAGTATATTGTTTGGTTTTAGCATTTTTTTCTCTCCATATATCTTTTAAGTTTATTTCATCTGTCATTTTAAAGAAGGATTTAGGAAGAGTCTTTCTATTTTGTTTTGTTATTGTTGCTGTATAGTCCAATTTATTGTCTACAATTCCATTGAAATCTCCCATCATAACTATATTAACATAGTCCAGTTCAATTATTTTCATATGTAATTTTTTATAGAATTCTTCTTGTTTATCATTCAGAGCATAAATTGCAATCAGGAGTGTTTTCATATTATTGTCCATTATTTCTACCATTAATACTCTTCCATCTTCATCAGTATGAATCAATTTTGCTGAAATAGTCTCTTTAATATATAAAACCACTCCTCTTTTCTTACATTGAGTCAAAGAAGTAAATATTTTTCCTAATTTTGGCTGGACCAACAATTGTTCATATTGTTTTTTAATGTGTACTTCTTGTAGACAAATTATATCAAATTTTAATTTCTCTAATTTATGAAAAATTTTCCTTCTTTTAACAGCCAAATTAAGTCCATTTATATTCATTGTAATCAGTTTTATCTCTTCCATGATTATACTTTGTAGTTAGGTTTGGTAGCTCTCGTGGATCTTGGTTCACGTTGTTCTTTAATTTCCATCTGTCCACCTACTGCGCCTTCTTCTTTTTCAGTCTCCATTTGGTCCTCTTGAAATTCAATTAATGAGACCTCTTTTTCTGCCTCTTCTTCTCTCTTTCCAAAGAATTCTGCATAAAATAATTCTGCTTTCTGAATTGAATCAATTCTATGTCTCTGTTCTTGCCATGTAAACATTAATCCTTCTGGAATTAGCCATCTGTAGTTCACCTCTTTTTTCAGTAGCATTTTAGTTAAAAATCGGTATTCTCTTCTTATCTCTCTCACTTTTCTGGGTATTTGCTTTAAAACCACAATCTCCTTGCCCTTATCTTTCAGCATTTTCTCTCGCCACTTGCAATATTTGTGTTTTAATGGCTTTTTTTGTAAATCTAATATGAACTTCTCTTGGTAGATTATTTCTCATTGCGTATCTTGTAAAAACTCGATATACTTCATCTACTCCATCGATCATCTTCTCTTCTGTTATTTCCAAAGCTTCAGCTAGAATTTTTATCATTATCTCAGCTAGATTTTGTCCTTTTTCTTCCTCTATGTTTTGAAATCTGAGATAAAGTTCTGATCTATCCATCTCCCATTTCAGCATCCCACTTTTATCTTGTTCAACCACTGTTAATCTATTATCAATATCTCCAATCTTCTTGTCTCTTTGTTTATCTTCTTCTTCAATTTTTTGGAATCTCTCATCATACTTCAACATCATTTGTTGGACGTTCTCCACTTTTTCATCAGTTTTCCCCGTTCTTTGTTCAATGTTCTCTGTTCTTTGTGCAATGTTCTCTGTTCTTTGTTCAATGTTCTCTATTCTCTTTTCGATATTCTCTTATCTTACTTGAATATTTTGAATTCCTTGCATAATCATCTGTAAGGTCACTTTTTCTTGTTCTTTGTCTTGCTTTAACATTGTCTGGATTGAACATTGTCCTGATGGTGGGGAGGCGGAAGTTGAAGGGCCAGAAGCTATCAATTTCCTGCTCATTTTAAATAATTCAAAATCTTCAGGTTCTTCTGAACCTTAATCCAATTATGGAGTAGCCAATTATAATCCAAAATGGAAAGTAAAAATGGTAGAGAGAAAAAAAGCCCAATAATAATAAATAGAAAAGGAGGAAAAGTTTCTTCAGATTCTTCTGAACCTTAATCCAATTATGAAGTAGTCAATTGTAATCCAAGATGAAAGATAAAAATAATAAAAAGAAAAAAGTCCAATAATAATAAAAAAAGGATGAGAGAAAAATTTCTTCAGGTTCTTCACACCTTAATCCAATTAAGAGGTCTCAAAAATAAAAATAAAAAAAAACATAAAAATGAACCAAAAGTATAGATGGAAAAAGCAAAAATCCCAACAAAGAAAGAAAAAAAAGGGAAAATTTTTGAGGCTTTCCCTTTAAAATAAAAAAGCAAAAGTAGAAATATTATTAAAATAAAAGTTTTTTTTTAAAGAAAGGAGTTCAGTAGAGCTGGTAAGGAGGGATAGCACAACTTAAAAAAAAACACACACACTACACTTTATTTAATTATCCAAGGCTCTTATTATAACTCTCTTCTCCACAAGCTTCAAAACCAAGCTTCAATTGTTGATAGAAATCCAGAAGAACACCTGCAATAACACTCTCCCATGCTCTTCCCTCTATCTTATCAAGTTGCAATGTCCTTGAAAGGGAGTCTTTCACAGTTTTCTCAGCTTCATCTAAGATATTTTCAAGCCTCTAGTTGGCAGTGTTACAAGGTTTCTTTGCTCTCACTTTCCCTCTCCTTTCCCAGACAAAATGTAATAGAAGTTTAAAAAAGGAGAAAGTATATGTATATAAAAAAAGAAAAGTAACTAAAGGGAGCCTCTAATCTAAAAAGCTGCAAAATCAAAAAAGAGAAGAAAAAATAGATATATATAAGAGAAAAACCAGTCCAGTTAACAAATGCTAAATTGCGATAGAAGTCCAGTAATAAAAAAAAGTAAAAAAGTAAAAAGCCAAGCCTCACTTTGACGTTTCTGTTTAAAAACCGCCGCTTATTCAGTTCTGTCAAAACTTTTACAGATTTTTTCTTTTTCTTAGGGTGTCCTTTTAAGTCTTAGAATAATGATTTTAAAAAAAGTTCTCACCAAACCGACACACTTTCTCTTCCAGTCTCTTCCGTTCTGGAGCTGTCCCAACTTCAGCAGCTTTAATGGCTGCCTCTCCACCGCTGGCAAAAAGGGCTTCTCCTGGATCAACCAGGGACTTTGCGATATCCCTGGGATCCACAGGATGCGCCCTTCACTATCACCATCTCTACGGGACAGTTTAGGTCCGTTTGGACTGACCAGGGGCAAAGATATTGGCTGCAATCTCAGACCTTCGAGATTGCATGCCGTATCGTCGTGACGTCAGCTCCGCCCTCCCCCGGCCTCAGTGTTTAATGTTGAGAAAAGGGATTGGAAGGGATATAATGTTTGTTATTTTTTCTCTCTCTTACACATAACGTACATACGCATACACACACATAGGGCATTGCAGTTTCATTGAGCCAAGCACTGCTATCTCTCTTCATACCTTTGAGTGATTTTTATCTCTTTACACCTTTGTGTTTTATAAAGAATTCTTCCATATGTAGTACTAATGAATATGGTATTGAATTTTGATTCAAGGGAAAATATATTTCTTTAGATAAATGCTTTAGATCAGCAGCCCTCAACCTTTGGGGCACCACTGTGGATCATACCGGGTTTGCATGCCAACATCCTACAAATGGATCTTTTCTTGCTTGCCCAGTTTCTGGCATGCCACAGACCAGCCCCTTTCCATGGAGCAGGGGTTGGGCATCCCTGCCTTAGATAAAGGTTCAGAATAAAATCAAAACATACCTTTCGCAAATGTTCAGTATTTCATTGGGCTGCTACAGAGAAAAATAAATCAGACATGCATTCCATTTATGTAGTAAAATTAGGCTCTTTTTCATTTAGCACAAGGCATCTGTTTTGTAAACTTGGGAGGCTGAAAAATAAAGCGAAGTTCCCAATCAAAAAAAGTTGCACAATTTTGACAAAGGTACTTATAATGAGGTACTGTTACTATTTCAATAGAGTTGAATTTTCTGGATCAAAAATTTTGCCCTTGGATCTGAATATTTTACTGTGTTTCAAAATGAAGAAATGTTCCCTTCCTTTAAGAATATCAAAACAATGGACTTCTGTTAAATTATTCTTGCTGCAATCTATTTACAAAAAAGAGAATCATTTCATGATCTCGAAGTAATTTTCTTGCACAGATCAATTTAGTCTTTTTTTATAGTCTCAATTTCTTTGAACTTTGGAACAATGCATTTCTTTCTGTGTCTATGCATGTAGTCATCCATCTTCTATGCTAACTTTTCTCAGTTCTTTGCCTCTGTGTCTGTTGAACTGCAATTCTCAAATCCCCTTCCAACAGAGACAATGGAACTGTAATTCAATGCAGTATGAATGCACTATTAGATTAGAGAAGGTTGCTCTGAGGGCATGTGAGCAACCAAGGCATGATCAAAATTTATATTAAAATATGTTTACTCATCAGGACTAAATGATAAGTAAATAATAACTTTTGTTCAATTAATAGGAAAAGAATCTACAATAGAACGGTAGTGGTTTTCCTAATTAACTATATATAACTATGCTGCTTTTTTAATTTAAGAAATCAGTTTCCTTTCCCCATCCTCACTTATAGATTGATTGCAAACTGATTTTAAACCTGCATATCTATGCCGAACAATGCAAGATTAAATGTTTAGCTAGGCTTTATTCACAAGCAATTTTTTAAAAAGCCTAATTTACTGTGTTCCCATGCCTACAGCAGAAAGCACAATTCAATCATGGATCAAAGTGATCCTTTTTCTTGGAAACAGAATCTGCTTTCTCAGCATAGTGGAAACTAAAAACCCAATTGTTAGCTCTGCTGGAAGCATTACTACTTTTATTCAAGTAAAATGAATATGTTGTTTAAAGTAGCAAAACTGTGTAACAAAGTTTTATCTTGACAAAGTTCATAGGATATTATAACAAATTAAGAACCTACAGTCCTTTCTATTTTTCCACATTTATACACACAAAGTGAGAGACTGATAGTCTCCATTCCAAATAACATGCAATCCAAATCAACTAAGGCAAATATAAAAAGCAAGCCACCTAACATAACTTTAAAAACAGCAGCAAAACAATTAAACAAAAGCAATTCCCCTTCAGAAATTTGTGTAATCAATTGAAATAAGCAAGCTAAAAATAAGTGAAGGCAAGACCTGCTTCATTTCTTTTAGAGGCAATCTGTGGCTTATTTAGTTATTAAACTTATGTCATTGACATTTTTTTGAAATAAACTTTATTGATTTTATCAATTAAAACAAAACAAACAACATAGAAGAAAAAATTAAAAGGTTTCAACAACGACAGGTTGTGGTTTCCCATTTGTAACATTATTTTTGTGCAATTGATATCTTATGCAAATATGTATTCACTACAATTACTGCTTATCTTCCTTTACGGTTTACTATATAGTCTGTCTTCGCTCAATTCATTCATACTAATAATCCCAAATCGTGTAATACTCTGATGATTGTTTATCTTTTAGGGCTAGGGTTAATGTATCCATTTCTGCATAACTCATTATCTTTTGAATTATCAATTCCTCTGGTGGAGTGGAGTGCTGTTTCCAACATTGAGCATAGGCCAATCTGGCCGCGGTCAGTATACGTAGTATTATGTATTTAACATTTTTTGCATATTTTCCCTAAATATCCCTAATAAGAACAATTCTGGTTTTCAATTTGTTCATTCGTAATTTCTTCCAACCATTTTTTAATTCTCAGCCAGTATTTTTGAGATTTTGTGCAGGACCACCACATGTGGTAGTATGTACCATCCATTTTTTTGCACTTCCAACACATCGGGCTCATGTTGGGGTACATCTTTGCCAGTCTCGAAGGGGGCAGATGCCATCTATAGAACATTTTATAGTTATTTTTCTTGTATGTTGCCAATTTTGTAATTTTATTATTCCTGTTCCAAATACTTTCCCATTCTGTTAGACTAATATTACGACCAATGTTTCAGCTCCAGGCTATCATATTACCTTTGACTATCTCTTCCTCTAATTCTATATCCAATAAGTAGTTATAAAATGTAGTTATACTTTTTTGTCTGGGCCTAATAAAATTTTATCTAATTGTTGTAGTTTCACATGAATTCCATATTCTTTCATATCTTGTCTATACCTGTTCTGCACTTAGAGATAAGCCCACCAATCAATTTGTAGTCCTTGTTCCTGGAGGTCCTGCCATGTTTTCAAATTTCCTTGTATATCTAGCAAATCTTTATATTTTATCATCTTATTCATGTCCAAATTATTGGGGTGAATCATCGCTTCCATTGTTGATATCCAAATTGGAATATTTATATAGTGTTTTTCCTAATTTTAATCCAATTACACAATAAGGAATCTCTGATTAAATGTCTATGAAAATATTTCTGGACTACCGATTCAGGCTTCTTCGGCGACGGACCAAAATCCATGATCATGCACAGTTTTGATCCATGCTCGCCGCTGGAGCACCCCGAGCCACCCGGATTCAGGGCTGAAGCCACCCCGTAGAGGTGGTGAAGAAGGTGGAGCTATCAGCAGGGTTGAGGAGAGCCACATCTCTCCTCCTCAGCTGGCCATTACTCCCTTTCCCAAAGGCGGTTGCAGCGGTGGTCAGAAATGGCCACCTCAAAGAAGAACCCAACCGTACAAGATTGTGCAGGAGGAAGTTTAAAGGAGAAAGTTTTACTGACCAGGTTGAATGGAGAACATCTATTTAAGGTACCTGGAACCTGAATTTTAAAGACTAATACTATTCCTAAAAAAGATGTTAAGCAGCAAAAGAGAAAGGGAAAGGAAACGGAATTGGCTTTTTTTCCTCTCATATTGACAGTTTTAATTGACTTGGAATGTTAAGAAGAAGAGATTTGAATAAGAAATTGATACTAATCCACTTTGACATTAATAGGCTATTTCTAGCTGAAAATAAAGTGTCAAAGGGATAAAGATTCTTGGATAATTTAAAATTTTTATTAAAAAAAAGAAAGAAAGCAGAGGAGCGAATAAGGAAACAAGAGGGTGGAATCTGGACAATGGAAGAGACCACCTGGAACTTTAAAAAATCAATAGTGGAATTTTAACAAGGCTTGGAAAAGATACATTGTAGCTGAAACTTTGTTACAAGATAACAAAGCCCCTGGAAAGAGAAACTGAGAAAAGAAGCAAGAAACAGTTTTGGATTATTGGATGATTCCTGGAATTTTGGATGGTGGATACTAATGAAACAAAATAAAATCAATTGGGGGTTGTTTAAAATTTTTTAAAATGGCATCACTCCTCAAAGAGTTAAAAATGAGACTTAAAGAACAAAAAGAAGAAGCACAAGAGGGAAGAGGATCTTTTGGCTTCATATTTCAATTTTTAGAAATGGAAATTTTGAAAAACAACAAGAAACGCTGGCAGAACAAGAAGGGCGGGATATAGAAGAAGCCATCTTTAATGACCCAGCAACTTTAAGCAGGGTAAAAAAGGGAAAGGGGGGAAAGGGAGTTAAAAATTTAAGCATTGAAGCAACAACCAAAAAAAAAAAAAGGACTAATTTGAAAAGCAATCATAATATCAGGAAGAAGCAGAGGGAGGATCACAGAAGGGAGAATCAGATAGAAAAGGGAATAAAAAGGGGAGGGAGAAGAAGAGAGGGAAGAGGGAAAGGAAAAGAAGCTACAAAGGACAGAAACAAGCTATAAAGGTACAGGAAAAGCGTACAAGAATTAAAAGTATAAACCTATTTAAAAGACACAGAGACAATGGTTAAAATTTAACTTAAGGAGAGGATTCTGCAAGGGTGCATGGGATAGCATTGTTATATTAGGGTTAGGGTAGGGTTAGAAAATATATTTAGATGATTAAAGTAATAGAAAAAAATTGTATTGATATGTAATGGAATATTTGTTTGTAAAGAGAATAAGGCTTTCAATGATTTAAAAAGAAAGTTAAAAAAAACTAAAAGAAACATGGAAGATTTTTATCAGTTGACAAGATGAATTTGAATAAGAATAATAATTTTATTGACTACTGTTAATAACTATTGTTTTGCTTTTTATTTAAAGATAGTAATAAGTAAAATATGAAATATAGATGATTAAAGTGAAAGACAACTGATATTACTAGGTAATGTTTGTTAAAAGAAATAGAAATTAAAAGATTGTTATTAATATTAATGGCAGAGCTGTACTTGAATAGAATAATTATTCCATTTACTATTGTTATACCTATATACACAGATATATATACATATATACTTTTTTCTTTTAAGAATTTAGTGTGTATTTTTAAGGGAATGTACCAAGCAGAATTCGATTGAAAATAGGTATGTGTTATAAAATAGAGGTTAAAAAATGAATGTTATCACTGTAAAGGTGTAACTTAAATTTTTAAACAAGATTTGAAAAAAGATACAAAGGTGCTACACTCCAGTCTAGTAGTTACAGGGGAAAATTTGTTTTATGAGAAAATGTAATATGAAATTGTAAACAGGACAGACAAAAGTATAAAAACATTGATTAGAAAGATTTTAAAAATTAGAAAAAGATGTGTAATTGAATTAAGAAAGGAATGATATAATTTAAAATAAGGCTATAGGAAGTAAAGAAAGGGAAAAGCTGTTGAAAAAATTGCAAAAATAGTTATAAGATATGGATTAGAATGTATAAGAAATATGTATTGAGTTTATGTCTGTATGGAGAAGTGATAACCCGGGGTCACACTGTTCTCAAAAAAAGATATTTTATTTGTATTTATATGTTTTGTGAAAACTTAAATAAAACTTTATTTAAAAAAAAAGAAAATATTTCTGTTTAGTAGTCCGTGTATCCCACAGGAAGGCATGCCAGCCCCTCTGTAGGTCATGGCCTTCTAATACTAATATTCTTTTATTGGTTAGATTCACCCATTCTTTCAACCATACCAGAGATGCTGCGCTATGGTATAGTTCCCAAATCGGGAGTCTCATACCACCTCTGCTCTTCATATCTTGTAACGCTTTTAGATTTATTCTAGGTTTTTTGCCCTGCCAGATAAATTTTGCAATAGTCCTATTCTACAAAATATTTTTTCTGTATTCTAATCGGTATTGTCTAATCTGTAAATTTTGGCAAGATAGTCATTTTAATAGCAGCAATCCTCCCCAATAAAGAGAGTTGCAGTTTAACCCATAATTCTAGATCTTTCTTTACCTGTTGTAATAGTTTATTATAATTATTCTCCATTAATGTCTTACACTGTGCCATCAGCCATATACCTAAATATTTGATTTTCTTTGTCACTTGTAGTCCCATCACCTTTTCTAACTCTAATGTCTGTGTTTCTGTTAAATTTTTAATTATTAATTTTGTTTTCTTTCCATCAATTTTAAGTCCTGCCACTATTCTAAATTGTTCTATCTCATTAATTAGTTCTTGTCCTCTCTCTATTAAAAGACCATGTCATCTGCAAATGATTGTAGTTTATATTCTTCTTTCTTTATTTTCAATCCTTTTATTTCTGGGTTTTGTCTAATTCATCTTAGTAATATTTCCAGAGATAATATGAAGAGCAGAGGTGATGGGGGCACCGCTGTCTGACTTCTTTCTCTATTTTTAGTGTCTGGGTGTATTCCCCATTTACCATAATATTCGCCTTTTGTGTGGAATAAATTGTAGTTATGATATTTTCAAAATTAGTGCCTAAATTCATACTATAAATTTGTTGGATCAGAAATTGCCAATTTAAATTATCAAATGCCTTCTGGACATTCAGGAATACAAGGGCTCTTTGTTTCTCTGGTTGAGTTTCGTAATATTCCAGAACATCTAGCACAATTCTTAAATTATTCCTAATTTGCCTGTTAGGGAGAAATCCGTTTTGATCCTTATGGATATATTCACTCAGAATTCTTTTTAGTCTATTTGGTATAATGGTGGCAAATATTTTACAATCGGCATTTAACAAGGAAATTGGCCGATATCAATCTGGCATCTGTAGCCTCCTTTGGGATCAATGAAATCAGTGCCTCCCTCCATGAGTCCGGCATTTTGGCTGCAACCAGTACCTCATTGCATAATTCCACCATTAAGGGTCCTATTTTTTCTTCTAGAGTTCCCCTGGGATACCATCTGGACCTGGGGTTTTATTTTTTTTCCGGTTTCTTATTGCTAATTTCAATTCAGTCCACATTATATCTTTAGTTAAAGACTCTTTCATTTCCTCCTCAATTACCCTATCTTTTACTTCTCCAAGATATTTCCTTATCAAATCTTCATCCACCTCCTCCTTTTTGTACAGATCCTCAAAATATTTATATACAATTTCTTTTTTCTATTCTATCCTGTAGTGGCTGTCCCCATTTTCATCTAATAATTGATAGATTAATCTCTTTTCCTTTTCCTTTTTAAGTCTGTAAGAAAGCCATCTCCCTGGCTGTTCAAAGTATGTCTGTCTAGTTATATTCAAATTTTTAATCATTTCCTCTTGTTCTATTAGATTAAGTTTACTTAGTGCTTGGTTACTATCATCTGATTTTGCAAACTAACATCTTCTGGTGTATTTTGTAGTTGGGTTTCTAATTCCTTAATCCTTTGTTGTAATTTATTTTGTTGGGCATATTTTTCTTTATTTCTTTTTGTGCTATATGATATTGTAATCCCCCTTATAACTGCTTTCATGGTATCCCATAAGTTCTGTGTAGTAGTATCATCCTTATTATTTTCACTCAGAAAGTAGTTTAGTTCTTCCTTGAGTCTCTTAATATATTCTTTATCTTTTACTAATTGGGTATTTAAGGTCCACCTTCTTGTCTTTTTTCTACCCTTCCAAATTATCTAAAGGGGGTTGTGGTCTGCCCACGCATTTGGTAGGATTTCTATTTCTTCTATTTCATTTCCTAATTCTCCATTCATCCAAGCCATATCAATCCATGTCCACAGTTGATGTGGATTTGAATAGAATGTGAATTGTTTTTTATCCGGGTTTAGCTTCCTCCAAATATCTATCAGATTTAATTCGGCCATCATTTCACCTTTCCCCCTCTGCTACTATGGTCTTTTTGATGATCTACTATGGCATTAAAATCCCCCATGATGCAGATGTTTCTTTTTTCTAATCTTGCTATTTTTTCATGTAGATTTTTTTAAAAAATTACTTTTGGTTTTCATTGGGGGCGCAAATTACAACTAATAAGGTTGGCTTTAGATTAATCCAGACTTGTATAACCAGAATTCTTCTATCGGGATCTGTCAGAATTAAACCTGCATTCATATTATCTTTAACATATATAGCTTTCCCTTTTGTTTTCTCTGAATCTGCAGGTGCAGTAAATAATTTCCCTAACTTAAGACATTCTATGTATTTTTTGTCTGATTTTCTAATGTGGGTCTCCTGTAAGCATACTATATCTGTTCAATTAATTTCGATAATATTTTTTTCCTTTTCATTGCTGAATTTAGGCCATTTATATTAATAGATAATATTTTCACCTCCTCTTCCATTTTCTTAATTAAGTTTTGCTCTTTGTCTTGTAGTTGCTCTAGTTTCTCTGTGTCTGATAGACTATCCTATAGTCTTCTCCTTCTTGTTGTTGTTGAGTTATTTTTCCGTTTCCTTGATTCCCGTCTCTATTTCCTTGTTGACCTTGGTCATCTTTACTACTGTGATCTTCCAGTCCCACTAGTTGTTCATAGAATTCTTGAGCTTTTTTTCAGGTTATCTATTTTAATTTTCCTTTCCTCCCACGTAATTAACATCCCTTCCAGGACTAACTATTTAAATAAAATATCTTTTGGTTCAGTTGCGCGGCCAAGAATTTATAATCATGTCTTTGTTCTCTAATCCTTCTTGGAATTTGCTTGAGAACTTGGATCTCTTTACCTTTGTATGTAATTGCTTCTTCTCTAGTTATTTTATAGAAAATATCGCAGACCTTCCTTCTCGCAAAACTTACATGAACTTCTTTAGGGTGCTTATGATATCTTGCATAACTCGTGCTGACTCTATAAACATCATCCAACTCTTTCAAAACATCATCCTTGTCCTTCTCTAGTGTTTCAGCTAGTATTTCGGCCATCACCTGTTCCAAATCTTCCTCTTTAGATTCCACTATGTTCTAGAATCTCAAGTATAATGCGTCCTTATCCATCTCTAAATAGACCAATGAGTCTCCCATTTCTTTGCTAATATTCTTTAACTGTTGGTCTACCATCATTCCTTTCTGTTTGTTCTGTTCTTTTTCCCACCTCTTTGATTGTAAATTCATTTTTCTCAAAGGCTTGTTGTATTGATCCCACTTTCTCATCTAACTTAGAGATATCTAATTTCATTTCTGATTTTAGTTTCCTCATCTCTTCCTTTAACTCATTTACATCCGCTCTCGTCTTGGTATGGTTTTTGACCATTATTTCTTGTAATTTCAACATTGATTCTTGTAAGGTAAGCAGAGTTGTCTGAATATTAGTACTTGTGGTGGAAGTTTGCTTCTCAGATGGTAGCATTTCTTCAATTGTTTTTTGGGACAAAGGTGAGGCTGTTGTCGACGAGGTTGTTAGCATCAGGATAGTGTTCTTCCAGCCTTGAGTGTTGTAGTGGTTATGCTTGTCATTTCTTTTAGTATATCTTTCTGTTTTTGTACTATATTATAGACGTTGTCCCAAATCAGCATTCAGTAATAGGTGGTAAGTAAAAGGGTTAAGTAGTAAGGGTCTAAAATACTTAGGACATTAATAAATTAAACACTATTGTAAGTATTATCAATATGCAAATTCAAATATATAGGTGTCTAGTGTCTAATAATTGTATATCAATATGTATGTATATCTTATAAATAGTTAATCCTGTCTCTAGTCATATATACAAATTATTAAATATAAATCTTAATATCAATAAAACAATATTATAAATATTTATAAGTATAAATAGAAATAAATTGACATCAGTGTAAAGCAATTAATTAATTTAGGTAGCCCAGAAAGGATATGTTCAGGTATTAATGTGTGCTAATTAATCATATTATAGCAGCTAAATCAACTAGATTAAATCACAATTGTAATAATCAATTATCAGCTCTTATAATCAAATTTCTTGTTCCAAATTTATAATTAAGTAACTTGCTAAGCTTATTCACTTCTCTTATCCAAAAATATACATTTTATACTTTAGTTAATACAATATTAGATACTCATCTCCAAACTTCCTTAATTTCTAATCAGTCTATAAAATGGAAAGCTAGAAAAAGAGAATGGCAAAAGGGAAAAAAGCAAGAAAAAGGGAAAGAAAAAGGGGGAAAGGTATTAAAGCGATTGTTCAGTAGTCCATCCTTAATTCATTCTATCACAGAGGGTTCTCAAAGATTAACACACTTAACCTCCAAAAAGTTGCTGAATAATGTCTATGGCTGTTCATTGTCTCAAATAAATCCACTACTTCCACTACTCCTCTCATCTCAGACACTCTTTGAAAGTCAGTTTTTACAAGATGAAAGCAGTCTATTCCGCAATCTCACCTCAGAGTATTAAAACTTTTTGAGATTAGCGTCTAATTAATCCTCTCTAGCCATCTCTCGTGGCCCCATCACTTTCCATTCAATCTCAGCTCCACTTCCTTGCTGCTTTCTCAGGGCTCTGATCAAACTCTCAGCTAGTATCTACGAATCTTCTTTCATGCTCTATAACAGTCACAATCTCACTTACAATCTCTCCCTCCCTGGTATCTGCCACAATCTGTCACTCACTCGCTTCCTCTTACAGCTGGCTGTATGGACTTCGGGGCCGCCATTAATGAATGACAGCCTCTTGATTGCTGGGCTCTGAAGGGTCTCTCTTTGGTGCAGAGAGAGTCACCTACCCCCACACTGCACCTCGACTATCCCCACTCCAACACGCTTCTCTACAGGATTCGTGCACTCCAAAGGATTGCACCAGCAATAAGTAAAGAACTGACAACGGACTCCAACACTTCTCTTCATCTTTACATCACCATCAGAAGTCCGTCATTGACATTTTTTAATGGTTTATAGTAAATTTAGTGGTTATATGCTTGAACCTGTCAACCATATAACGAGTTGGAAAAGACCAGGAGCAGAATGTGTATGAAGATAGCCCATCAGCTAAGTTGGTTACAAACCATAGAAGTGTTATAAACATTATATTTTAAAATGAGTATTTACCCAGTTGTCATAAACAGTACAATGCTTCCTGATTAATCAGCATTTTGGACACTATATTTTGCAATTAATTTCCAATCAAACTTTATACAGCACCAGCACAATAGGGGAAACAATTCAATAGTGTAATTCAATATTAAATAAAAATTAAGATGACCTCAAATTATGGCAACAACATGGAAGTATTTTTTTCTAATATCAGTCTAACCATAGTGTTGCCTGGAGTACTAACCAGTCCAAAGCCCAGGCAACAGTAGCCAAGCATTCTTAATTGCTGCGATATAGTTAAGGTGGCATGTATAAGTGAAATCAAATCTGTTTTCAGCAGTTGCAGATTGCAGTTTATGGGTCCACTGGATGGTTAAAAAAAAGGGGGCCTTAATAGCTCTGAACTGCATTGAAATATTTAATTTATACAGGACTGCCAAAATAGCAAAAACTAAAAACCTGAACATAGTTTCATAAGTAGTATGAAGTGTCCATTGCCATATAATGTGTGTATTTCAATAGAAGAAATAATACCACAGGGTCAAACTGAAGAATACCACAGGGTTAAACTGTGGTATTCTTGGTGCTCTCTAAGCTTGTTGGTTTGCTTGAAGACATTTAAATATCCATCTAGGTAACATCATCAATGTTTATGAATGTGGGACCGTGTTTTTATAACTTATACAGCTTCCCTACCAGTTTTGATAGAAGAGCAGTTGCTGTTTTTTGGTTCATTGTTTAGAGCAGCGGTCCACAACCTTTTGGGCAGCAGGGACCGGTTCCATGGAGAAAGATTTTCCCACACACTGGAGGTGGCATGGTTTTGCGTGCTACCTGAAAACTAGAACTTCACTTGTTTGTATGGTCCAGTTGCTGGCATGCCACAGGCTGTGGCCAGCCAATGGACTGGGAGTTAGGATCCCTGGTTTAGAGTATTGGTTCTGCTTGTTTTTTAGAATAGAATAGAATAGAATAGAATAGAATAGAATAGAATAGAATAGAATAGAATAGAATAGAATAGAATAGAATAGAATACTTTATTGGCCAAGTGTGATTGGACACACAAGGAATTTGTCTTGGTGTAAATACTCTCAGTATACATAAAGAAAAGATATATTCGTTAAGAATCAAGAATCATAACGTACAACACTTAATGATATCATAGGGTACAATCAACAATCAAATCATACTAGGAAACAGTCAAGTGGGAGGGGATGGGTGATAAGGAGTGGTGAGAAGATTAACAGTAATAGTAGTGTACACTTTGTAAATAGTTGAACAGTGTTGAGGGAATTATTTGTTTAGCAGAGTAATGGCTTTCAGGAAAAAAACTGTTCTTGTGTCTAGTTGTTCTGGTGTGCAGTGCTCTATAGCGTCGTTTTGAGGGAAGGAGTTGAAACAGTTTATGTCCAGGATGTGAGGGGTCTGTAAATATTTTAACAGCCCTCTTTTTGACTCGTGCAGTATACAGGTCCTCAATTGAAGACAGGTGGGTAGGAATTGTTTTTTCTGCAGTCCTAATTATCCTCTGAAGTCTGTGTCTGTCCTGTTGGGTTGCAGAACCAAACCAGACAGTTATAGAGGTGCAGATGATAGACTCAATAATTCCTCTGTAGAACTGGATCAGCAGCTCCTTGGGCAGTTTGAGCTTTCTGAGTTGGCGCAGAAAGAACATTCTTTGTTGTCCTTTTTTGATGATGTGTTTGATGTTAGGTGTCCATTTTAGGTCATGTGATATAGTAGAACCTAGAAATTTGAAGGTCTCTACTGTTGATACTGTATTGTCTAGTATTGTAAGAGGTGGTAGTATAGGAGGGTTTCTTCTAAAGTCTACCACCATTTATACGGTTTTGAGTGTGTTCAGTTCCAGATTGTTCCAGTTACACCACGAGGCAAGTTGTATAACCTCCTGTCTGTATGCAGATTAATTGTTGTCTCGAATGAGACCAATCACTGTTGTGTCATCAGCAAACTTCAGTATTTTAACAGATGGATCGTTTGAGATGCAGTCTCAAAATTGGTGATGATTTCTGAATGTTACCTACTGGAAGGAAGGTGTTCTAATCTTTTTGTTGTAGGATTTTTGAATGATGGCTTTTGTATATGTTATCTATATATGAAAGAATGGAAACTATGTCACACCAAGAACTGTCAGATATAGCTTAGAAAAGCAGTATTTTTCATCCACCAAGTTGGCAGATGAGAGACAGATCTTTCCTTTGCATGGAAGCCAAATGAAATGCTAGAAAAGGAATGGGGGGCCAGTTCTCCTTCTTTCAGTTATTTGCTCACTTTGGCTTCTTGATACTGTACATCTTGGTCATCAAAGGCTCTCAGACAAGTTGTTAAAATGCAATTTGCTCTGTTCTTTCTTGAGCTTGTATTTCTTTGTACTTCCCTCTGGAGTGGAGGAAGCATCATTGCACTGTAATAAACATAAATCATAAGTGTAAAGAAGCTTGGTTTGGAAGAGGTCCTTAAATTCCAGCCTCCGTTAGTTAAAAAAAAAGAGACCATTTTATTTTTGTAATTTTCCGCTTTTATGGGCCAAAGTCTTGTAATTAGCTTATCAGAATGCATTTGAGCCATCTCAACAATGTTTTTAAAGATCAATGGGCAAATAGTAAAATATTGGGGTTGTATTTATTGTTTATCATAATTCTTTTACAATCCCCGTTCCTGTTGTTTATCTTTGGGTATGAAGTTAAATTAAAATTTGAAGTTATTTGAACTAAGAAAAAAGGTACTGTTTAAATGTGTGTTTATTACATATTTCATTTATTATTATAGCATTCATTATCTCAGAATCTCATAACATATAAGATTGGGAACAAAAGATGTAATTGTCTTGCTTTGATATTTATACAACATATACATAGGGGACAGGGGGGAGGGCTAGCATTATTTCAATCTTTGCTGAAACAGAATCATATTATATTTCTTCCATTTACATTAATGAAATTCAATCTGAAAAGATTTTCAGTACATTTCAAGGGCCAATATCAAGGGCACTGTAGGAATGCTTTGCCTTGGTTCTGACTTAGCTGCAATTCGGAATATATAAACTAGTCATTTGATGATACAAGTTGTACTTTTCCAAGATAGTCAGAAGAAATGTCATAATTGTACCAAGAAATCAGAACTGGAACAATGTTATTCTATGTTTTATAGTTTGTGTTGCAGGCAGTAATATAAAAGAACCTCATTTGAACAAAGCAGTACTTAAGTGTGGAAGAAAAAGGAAAGCAGGGACAGAGGGAGGGACGGAAGGGAGAGGCAAGGCAAGGAAACAAAAGGATGAATCCTAGTTGTGAAATAGAAGAAAATATTTCTCTAATTTTCTCATTTTGAACGATCAGATCCTGATTTCAGTGTTACAACTGCTTCTTGGATACATCAGTAAGTTATATACTATATTCAGCAATTAAGAATTAAGTGCCTCCTGAGCAATTAAGAATTTGTAACTCCTAAAGAGAAATCAGCAAAACTACAGGGATTGGGTATGTTTAGTTTAATAAAAAGAATATGGTAGCAGTGTTCCAATATGATGAGGGGCTGCCCCAAAGAAGAGAGGATTAACTTATTCTTAACTGCACCTAAAGGCAGAACAATGAGCAATGGGTGGAAATTATTCAAGAAGAGAACCAAATTAAAACTAAGGAGAAATTTCGTGACTGTGAGAATAGTTAATCAATAGAATGACTTGTTTCCAAAAGTTTTGGGTGCTCCATTTTAAAAGTTTTTAAAATAAATTGGACAACCATTTGTCTGAAATGATACAGAGGTCCTGCTTCGGCAGGGGATTGGACTAGAAGCAAGAGCAATAGCACTTAGACTTATATGCCGCTTTATAGTGCTTTACAGCCTTCTCTAAGCAGTTTACAGAGTCAGCATATTGATTTGGGGAACTATTTGTCTGTTCTGTTTAAAACCTGATATGTGACCTAGTTGAATTTTTTTTAAAAATCAATCAGATTAATGTTGCCAAATGCACATGCCACTCTAGAAGAAATTGCTTCTTTCTCTTCATCCATAAAATGTAATTCTTGCTTCACTGCATTGCTAGGAACAAAATATATTTTATGCTCCAGTTTTATGTTTATGGTGGTGATTGCTGTTTACTTGAGCAATACAAGTGTAACAAAGAGATATGGAATCCTTATTAGCATTTTTAATAACATACAACAGAGCTGTCTAGAAACAGGATTCTATTAGCAGGGAAAAATGGAAATTTACCAAGCTAAAAAAGAATTTACCAAGCTAAGCATTTTATCAGAGGTTAAAAAAAAGGTAGGGATTTTGAATTTGATAGTGATCTCGAGATCAAATTTCATTTATCATCATCTCCATTAATTTATGTCAGACTTAATTTTATATGCTCCCTCATTCCCAACTGTCAGGCCTTCTTAACATGTCTTAAAGAAGGTTAATATCTGACCCAGAATGATAAAATTTCCCCTCCCACTGAAAATCAGACTTTTATGCTGATCCTATAATTCTGTTGCTGCAGACCATTATTTGAAACTCATTTTGTTCCCAATTTTTTTATTTTTTTATTTATTTATTTGATTTGTCAATTGTTTACAAGATAATAAGTACAAGTGTATACATAGTTGTGAATATATGAAATGGGTACATATAAGAAAAATAAAAGAATAAGAGAAACAATAGGACAGGGATGGTAGGCACGTTGGTGCGCTTATGCACGCCCCCTACAGACCTCTTAGGAAAGGGGTGAGGTCAATAGTAGACAGTCTAAGGTTAAAGTTTTTGGGGTTTGGGGAAGAGACTACAGAGTCGGGTAGAGTATTCCAGACATTGACCACTCTATTGCTGAAGTCGTATTTCCTGCAATCAAGTTTGGTGCGGTTTACTTTGAGTTTGTATCTGTTGTGTGCTCTTGTGTTGTTATGGTTAAAGCTGAAGTATTCATTGACAGGTAGGACATTGCAATGTATGATTTTATATACCATGCTTAAGTCGGACCGAAGACGGCGTAATTCGAGGTTTTCTAGTTTTAGAATTTCGAGTCTGGTGGCATAAGGTATTCTACAACGGGTAGAAGAGTGGAGAACTCTTCTTGTGAAATACTTCTGGACTTTCTCAATTGTGTTGATATCACATACGTGATAAGGATTCCAGACTGATGAACTGTATTCGAGTATTGGTCTAGCAAATGTTTTGTATGCTCTGGTTAGTAGTGAGATATTACCAGAGAAAAAGCAACGTAGGATTAGGTTAACAACTCTTAATGCCTTTTTGGCTATGTAGTTGCAGTGGGCTCTAGCACTTAGATCATTAGAGGTGAGTATTCCCAGGTCCTTTACAGAGCTTGGGTCATCAACAAGATCTTGACTATTTAGCTTGTATTTTATTTTCTGATTTTTTTACCAATATGTAAGACAGAGCATTTATTTGTTGAGATTTGAAGTTGCCATATGTTAGACCATTCAGATACATAGTCTAGATCTTTTTGTAGGGTAGTAGCATTGTCTGTGGTATTGAACAGCTTTACATCATCAGCGAAGAGAACGCAATTGCTCTTGATATGATCGCAAAGGTCGTTTATGTAGATTATGAAGAGAGTTGGTCCTAGAACACTGCCTTGGGGAACACCACTATTGACAGGTACTGGATTTGATAGGGCGTTCCCAATTTTGACCATTTGTTGTCTGTTTGACAGGAATGCTTCTATCCAGTTATTCAGTTGTCCAGAGATACCATAAGATTTTATTTTTAGGAGTAGTTTGTCATGTACCACTGAATCAAAGGCTTTGCAGAAGTCTATGTAGATTGCGTCTATTGCTTTGCCCTGGTCGAGTTGTGTAGTCCATATGTTTTTGCAGTGTAAGAGTTGCAGATTATAGGATAGTTTTTTCTGAAACCAAATTGTTTATTGGAGAGTAGGTTGTTTGTCTCTAAATGGAGGATGATGGATTGATTAATAATTGATTCCATGACTTTACAGGTGACGCAGCATAAGGAGATTGGTCTGTAATTTTCAACTAGGCTTGGGTCTCCTTTTTTGAAGATAGGGATGACTGTGGCTTGTAACCATAGGTTGGGCAAGGAGCTGGTCCTGAAAGATTTTTCAAAGATTATGCTTAGAGGTTTGGCTATGGCAGTGGATAGCTTTCTTAAGAAGTAGGCACATATTCCATCCGGTCCAATAGATAGAGATGGTTTTAGGTTGCGTAGTGCTTTTTCAACGTTGTCTACTGTAAAATCGATATGTATTAGATCATTGTTGTTATCTGTGGTACGGCTAGGAAACATTGGGCATGATCCATTACTGTTTACAAACACTGAGCCGAAGAATGTGTTAAAGATGTTGGCTTTAATGGTGTCGTCGCTGCAGTCTTTACCATCGGGTCCTATCAAGGGAGGGATGGACCTTGAGTCTTTTAGTTTGTTGTTTACAAAATTGTAAAAAGCACGGGTGGAATTGGTGCTTAGAAGGTTTTCCTCTTGTTTAATGTGGTAATTGGTGCATTCGGTCTTTATCTGGTGGCATAAATTTTTGTATCGGTTTTTGAAATTAGCAACGTGACCAGATTTGTTTTTCCGCCAGAGTGATCTCTTTTTGGATTGAAGTTTCCTTATTGATATGGGTAATCTGCTTTTTTGTTTTGTTTTTGGAGTTGTTGTTGGAACATATAGTTTGATGACTCTTTTGACTTCAAGTAAAAATATGTTGTAATGGTCTTCAACAGTATTGCATCCAGTGAATAGAGATTGCCAATCGAGGGATGAGAGATCATTATCTATAAGATCATAGTTGCCTTTTTTGAAGTTACAATTAGGGATGACATCATTGTGGTGATTTTTGTATGGACGTATGTTGAGGCAAAAGTCAATCATATTGTGGTCACTACTGGAAAAGGGTTCTTTGGTTTGTATTCCGTAAATTAAATTCAAACTATTGCAGAAGATGAGATCGAGGCAGTTGTTCAGTCTAGTGTTGTTGGTTACTAGTTGTTCAAGACCTAGATTTGTAATAGCATTGTAGAAGGTTGTGTGTATGATTTCAGTTGTACAATTATTTAGGGTCCAGTCGATATGAGGTAGATTGAAATCTCCAAGAAAGATAAAAGGGTATGGGCAGGATGTAGCCCATGTTAGTAGTGTATTTAGCTTGTTTACATGTTCGATGTCATAATCAGGTGCTCTGTAACATAGTAAGAATCGAATTGTGATATTTAAGGATAGTTCACAGATGATGGTTTCAGGAAGGGCAAGCTCCTGGGTAACTTGGATATTTTTTAGATGTAAGGATTTTTATAGAATATAGCAACACCACCTCCTCGACGATTTTCACGATCTGATCGGTAAACATGATAGTCTCTTACTGTGGTAATGGAGTCGGGGAGAGATGCATTGAGCCATGTTTCACAGACAAATATAATGTCGAAGTTAGCCATATTTAAGAGGATGAGAAATTCAGGTATTTTATTCACGAGGCTTCTTGCATTGAGTAGTTTGCATTTAAGTCCGGCAGCAGTTGGGATTGAGGTAGTTGGGCGTGCGTGCCTAGTCTTGGGTGATGGTGGGTGGTGGGTAGTTTTGGGTGATGGTGGGTGGTGGTAGGTGGTTGAGGTAGGGTGGTGGTTGAGGGTAAAAGTTGGGTATTGGGTTACGTGTCTTACTTTTGATACAGTCAGCATGGTAGTCAATGTACAGGTCCTTCTCTCCATTGTCTAGACGGGTTTTGAGTTCGATGCGGAGTGCACGGGAGCGGGCACGTTGCTGTATGGTTAAGTCAGGGCGGCAACGGAGGTTTTTGTGGTTGGTGTTGGTTTTGGCGAGTGAGTTTATAGTGTAAATGAGTTTACGTTTGCTTGATTCATTTTTTTTTTATTCATTCATTCATTTGATTTACTTACCACTGAATTGTTGGGGAAGAGAAGTGGAAGAGAAACTTCACAGAGATTGGAGGGTCAAACTGGAGAAGGGTTTGAGAACATGGATATAGGCCCCTAAATATTGTAAAAGTAGGAATAACTGAAGTGCTGTGCAGAGTTTTTGAGAACGCAAAATGGAGAATATGTCAATTTCCATCGAATGAACTTGGTCATTTTCCAATGTTCTTTGAAACATTGTTTTTTGATTAGTTGTCTTTATTTTGCCCATTTACTGTCCCACAAGCAGGGAACTTTTCTAACCATATTGGCAATTAAAACTCTAATACAGATCATCTTTCTTGCTTTCAACAACCAGGTGCAGAAATCTGCTGAAAAGACTTTGAAGTTTTTATAGGTCACAACATGATAATGTAACCCATAGCTAATTAATTTGCAGTATCACTTTGGACAAATTGTCTTGATAACAAATATTAAAGTAGGGAAAGACCAAAAGGCCACTGCTGTTATTAAATTGATAGGAATATTAAACCTTTTCCACCAGGTTTCCAGATTTTTTAAAAAATTAATTATTATTAAAAGAAGATCTACTAAAAATTTAAACATCTACAGAATGAGAAATAAAAAAAATTATAAAAGAAAAAGCAATTAATAAAAAAGCAATCAAAAAAGATATTTACTGTAATTTCCAATCTTTGCAACTGTTGCAAACATAATTACCATTTTATCTTCCCATATTACACATTATACTTCCCTTCTGCCTATAAACAAGTTTATTTAATCAATAAATCCGGAAATCAGCAGTTCATTTTATCCATTTTCAGCAAAAGTTCTACAAAAAGAGTTTCCGGTCTTTGTATATAATTTTAAAGATGCATAAATCCATATTGAAATTTATTGGGGGTCTTTCAATTCAGCATATCTACTTCAATAAACGTGGAGGAACACACAAGAAAAAGAAAAGAAAAAAGAAAAAAGATATTAACACAGTTGAGAAAGTCCAGAAATATTTCACAAGAAGAGTTCTCCACTCCTCTACTCATTGTAGAATACCTTATGCCACCAGACTTGAAATTCTAGACATAGAAAACCTAGAACTACGCCGCCTTTGGTCCGATCTAAGTATAGTATATAAAATCATACATCACAATGTCCTACCTGTCAATGAATACTTCAGCTTCAACCATAACAACACAAGAGCACACAATAGATACAAACTCAAGGTTAATCGCACCAAACTTGATTGCAGGAAATACGACTTCAGCAACAGAGTGGTCAATGTCTGGAATACTCTACCTGACTCTGTGGTTTCTTCCCCAAACCCCAAAAACTTTAACCTCTAAGAGGTCTGTAGGGGGCGTGCATAAGCGCACCAACATGCCTACCGTCCCTGTCCTATTGTTTCTTTTATATTTCTCGTATGTATCCATGTATTCATAACTATGTTTTTACTTATACCTATTATCTTGTAAGCAATTGACAAACCAAATAAAATAAATAAAATAAATCTTCATTGTTAACACAGGTGTATACATTATATTATATTTTTAAAAATATTTAAACTAAGGTCACTATTCATATTTCCAATCTAGATGAACAAATCGTCACAATGAATGAAACCTTAGCAGGTTCAAATTTAATCTTGCAGGCCAATCTTTATTGTTGGATTTGATTGTCCTTGTTTTGTTCTTATTCCCATACAGAATATCACTTTCAATGATGACTTCAGCCCAAGCAGCACAAGTTCAGCTGATTTGAGTGGCTTAGGGACAGGACTAAAAACCCCAGGATTTTCACAATCCACAGCTGTATCTTCTGATGAGGTATCTTTTTCACATGTACTTAAAGAGCAGGAAATGAGGAACTCTCTCTCTCTGTGTGTGTGTGTGTGTGTGAGTGTGTGTGTAACCTGTTTCCCCCAAAATATGATCTACCCTGAAAGTAAATCCTACTTGATTTTTACACATGTGCCCAATATAAGCCCTATGCTCAAAATAAACCCAAATTAAGATCCTGTTCACTCCAGAGTAGATGGGTAAAAATTAAGCTAGGGTGGGGATGAGGATGGTACAGCTGCCCTACTGTAGCTGTACATCTGTAGCCAGGTCTCGCATGTCCCAACACCTGCCTTGCCGGCCCATTTCTTCTGCATCCAGCAAGCCTGTCAAGATTTTCCTGAAGGCCTCTGTAGCTGATAAGAAAACTCTGGATCAATCCGGAGCTCTGTTATCGGCTGCAGAGGCCTTCAGGAAAGCCTTGCCGGCCGCAAAAGAAGAAGTTCCTGAAGGCCTCCGAGAGCGAAAAGGAGGCCAAGGGCAACGCGTGCAAGTGAGGATGACATCCCCAAAAATAAAGACCTGGTGCCTTTTTTGGTGGCAAAAAAATTATAAGACATGGTCTTATTTTTGGGGAAACACATGTATGTATGTATGTATGTATGTATGTATGTATATATGTTTAGATCAGCTGTTTATAATCATTAGCTTAATAGATATGTTAAGCTACTGATCATGAAATGAAATCTAAAACATGTGCAGGAAAGAAAACAGTTATTACCTAATGAGTTTTAAATCAAGGAACAAGGAAAATGCATAGATAACAATGTAGAATCTTTAAAATTGTAACCTAGTACATAAATTCAAAAGGGACATAATATAAAATTTAAAATGCATATTACACACACACACAGACACACAGACACACACACGTGTTTTTTTTTTAGTTTAATATCTCTTTCCTGAGAAATTACAACAAATTCATACTGAATCTTTAACACTGTTTAAAGAAGAGCCATTTATATTACTAAATTGCAATATAAATATAAAATGATACTGGTATATCGCATTTTATATGTATAAAAATGAGAAAGAAGATTTTATTGGTTGTATATTTCTATAAAATTCTGTTTTAAAATAGATTGCTAATGGTACCTTCAGTTATGAAATCTGTTGCAACATTAGCTCTTGAACTTTCAGATTTAGAGGGCAGAAATCTAAGAGACCACTAAATGGCAGCAAAATGTTAAATGGTTTCAGTATCTCTCTGTTGACATCCAATGCATCTGAACATCTACAGCCTAAATCTGGAAGCTTTCTATGTAGGCACTTTTAAATTTCCTGAATCTGTTTCTTTGTTTAATGTTTTTTTCCCATTGTTTTTAATGCTTAATCTCTCAGAGCCTGGATATGATTGATGATGAGGTGAGACAATAGTAAGCTATTTATTTGTGAACGTTTTATTGCATGGTGTATTGAGTTCATTCAAATATATCGTACTGTAAAAGGTAATAAATAAAATGTGGTATTAGGTATAGATGTGGTTTTCAACATGGTAACTATCACATGAAATTTTGGCAGATAGAATCTTTGTCATTCCAGGTGCACTCTACAAAATCAGCATGTGGTAGTTCTTTTTTAATTTTTTTTTAAACTTTTTAAAAATATTTTATTAATGAAACAACAAAAAGAAAAAAATATTTAAAAACAATGAACGTGGTGCATATATCCCGACACACCTACTTGTCTTACATCCTCAAATAATACATATAACAAAGAATACAAATTTACAAATATACATAAATGTTAATCGTCATTAATACATTTACTCCTTTCTTTTTTTAAACCAGTGGTAAAACTTCTCCCAGATTTTGTAATCAGATTTAGTCCTATCTTTTAACTCTTGAGTTACTCTATCCATTTCGGCACAAGTCCAAATTTTTCTAATTATTTCCATCTCATCTGGAATATTATTACATTTCCATCTTTGGGCAAGCACTAGTCTCGCTACAGTGGTGACATGGACTATTAAATATATTATCTCTTTATTATATTTTCCCACATTGATACCCAATAGAATAATTTCAGGTCTGAATTCTATTTTAATTTTACACATCTCTTCTAACCAATTTCTAATTTTCAGCCAGTATGTTTGGGCTTTTTCACATTTCCATCATATGTAGTATATTCCAATTTCTTTATTGCATTTCCAACATTTAGGGGATAGTTTCGGGTATATTTTTGCCAATTTTGATGATGGAATATGCCATCGATAAACATTTTGTGCAAGTGTTCTTTATATGATGCCGCCAAAGTTATTTTTCTATTCCTATCATGTGATAGTTCTGATAGGTGAAAATAATATGAGGAATAGACTTTAGTTCATATATTAAAAGGATTTTTGCAAACTTTTGCTTCCTCCAAATAATATTAAGCAATTGAATGTTAGGTTGGACCCAGCACCTAACTGGTTGTTTTGCTATAGGCATATTTTTATGATATATTTTTTCAATTTTGATATGATTTCACAATTAGTTGCGAATGTTATTGAAATTATATTGAAGATATGCTACAATCACCATGATCTGATGGTTCAGCTCTTCTAACTTCATATTGTGAAACATTTTTGTTATAGATTCTTGATGATGGACAATCTCCCAAGCACAGCCAGTTTCCAAATCATGCTGTTTCAGAATGGAGTGTGCAGCAGGTCTCCAATTGGTTAAAAAGCCTGAATTTAGAACATTATATTTCTGAATTCACAGCCCATAATATAAATGGAGAATGTCTCCTTCAGCTGGATGGCAGTAAACTTAAGGTAATTGCTTCTTGGTGTTGGAAAAATAATTTAGAATTTTATTATGTAAATTGTGTAATGGGAAATGCAATTAAAATCTTGATAAATAGAGATGATAAGATATAGCAATAAGTTATAGCAATCCAATCACTGAAAATGTAAGTGATACAACGAAAGTGTTAACCATTAAAATTATGAAATTATCATTACCTCTAAAAACATACTTAGATGCACAATACTATATATTAAAATTAATAAACAATTTAATATTCATAGTTTAATTTGTTATTTTTCAAAATATTTTTTTATTTTGAAAATTAATGGCCAGAGATACTACACGTGGCATGATCATGAATTTAATCCTGACCCATATTGCTATAAGAGATGACTAGTCTGTGTCCAAGGGAGGGGTCAAATGCATCATAAGTCATGACTCCCTGCTACACTAACAAGAGTTCTAAATCCAGCCCACTTTGAACTCCTTTCTATCCTTAAATCCTGTGAATTTCCCTTGACTGTTAGTAGCTCAGATTCTTGTAGAGATCTTAAGCTTGCAATACATCTTTATACTTATTTGAACTGCTTGAAACTCCTGATTTCAGGAGATTTAGTTGCATACTTGAGTGCATCTCTTGGTAGTGTTAAATGAATGTTAGTCCTATAAGTTTACAGGTGGTCCTAGATTTACAACCGATTGCTTAAAGACTGTTCAAAGGTGCCTTTTTGATTTCTGACATAAAATGCCCATTGCAGGCAACAGGTTCACTTGATGACCATAGCAATTCACTTAACAACTTCTGTAAAACTGTCATAAAATTGGGTTGGTCACATGCTAACCTGTATAACAAGTGACATTACTTATTACCATAATTCCAGACTCAGTTACAGTCATATATCAAGGACTATGATGTGCAGGGAAGATGACCTTCTGGTTTCTGGCATGCACATGCACGCCAGGGAGCTGCTCTTCTGGTTTCCGGCACTCCTGCGTGCATAAAGACCAACTGGCAGAATCCAGAAGAACAACAGGTGACAGCTAGCATGCCCGGAGAGATGGCTCTGCATGCTACTTTCAGCATGCATGCCATCACGGGTATATATTTTTTCCTTGGGTGGTTTTGATTTTAGAAAACACAGTTGTATATTTAAAATGCTTTTACACCATCTCTTACAGCAAAAGCCTTACCAAAGTAATTTATTAATACAGAACAATTTTTTTCCTTTGAAATATATGTACCAGACAAATATGCATGAAAATATAGATGTACCTTTATCTATTACAGATATTACAAAATATTACACATATTTTTGCCTTATTAGAACATGGCCTTGTACTGTCCCATAAATCACTGTTTAACATTATGACCAGATTTTAGCTTAGCAAGTTACATCTTATTAGATCAAGCATTGCCTATTGCACTTTTATTGATCTGCAAAAACACTCTAGCATACCATAATATCTGTTACTCATATTAAGGCTCCTAATTCTTTTGTAACTAGATGTGATCATTGATAGTTGCTGCCAGTATTTTGACATCTGGCACTCTGTCTCACCATACCAGACAGCCAAGAACCAAGTTCCATGGGAAATCAAGTAGTTGAAATCAGCTTTAGTAGCATTTAGTAGCATTTGTACATTAGGTGATGCCAGCCAAGCTAGGTAGCATTAATATAGTTGAGGAATAATGATTGAGATGTTCCTTTATATTGGACACATGGAAAAGGAAACTGGTTAAAATTAAATTTTAAAGAGCCAACCCTCACAGCATACTTATGTATATCTCACCTTTATTGCTTTAAAAATAAATCAGCACTCCTAATACTACTTCTTCTCTCTCTTTTCCCCACAACAACCACCTTGTGCAATGGGTTGGACTGAGAGTTACTGGCCCACAGTAACCCAGATGGCTTTCATGCCTAAGGCAGGACTACAACTCACCATCTCCTGTTTTGTAGCCCAGCTCCTTAACTACTAGATCAGTCTGGTTCTCATAATAATTCTTTGATCTGGAGAAACTCAAATGTGAATCAAAATTGAATTGTGTTTGTTCTTAATGCCCAGGTGTAAGCATATTTTCACTGTTATAGTATTAGTAATAGTAATTTTGCTCTTCTTCACTGGATGGGTTGTTTTGATAGAATGTTATTATTTACTGTTCTATTAAAGACCATGCCGCTGCTTACGGTGATCTATACACATCCCAGTTATATTTTAAAGGACCTGTAATTTTGCCATACATTAAAATGTTTATCTTTTTCCTAAAAAAAAAAAAATTAGTTTCTTGGCATGACATCTTCCCAGGAGAGAGCTGTGATTAAAAAGAAAATTAAAGAAATGAAAGCAAATCTAGAGAAAGCCTCCAAAGCTCAAGAGAAGATGGAAAAGCAAAGGGAGAAACTTAAGAAGAAAGAAAACGATCGATTTCAAAGGAAGTGCAGAAAGTTGGAAAAGCAATCAATGGAACCAATTCAGGGGGCTAATGAGCAGTGAGACACCAGAATTAATTGTGCTTTCTGAGAACATGAAGACAGTTTCTGAGAAGCAACAGTGAATGCTGTTTTCTTCATTAAAAAGAAAGCTTTGCACCTGCATTTGAAGGTTTACTTAAGGGAAACAAATCATGACTTGCTATAGTTTCTGCCCGTGAAGACATGTAGATACTTGGGATATATTTGGCAATTCAGACCATGGTTACACTTTATTTTTTAATGACTCAGCAATCCAGGATGGGATGTTACTTCTTTCACCAATCAACGCGGCCCTGACATACTTGTCCTTGTTTGTCCTGGGCCTCTTTCTTTGTCTTCAGACACAGAATTATGTAACTTTTACACTATAAATTAAAGTGCCCTGGAAACAGGCCAGGTTTAAAAGAAGAGATTCAATGGACCTGCAAAGGTGAATAACCAGCTAAACTGTGTATTAGTGGCTACACATGGATAACAACACACATCGAAATTTCAATCTTTTCCTCCGCAAGTGGGCTTTATGTCACATCTGTGCTCAGAGAGGATTCTGCTTCATCCCAGCATGGGTGCAGTGTCAGGATCTGACATGATACCGAAATAGCAAGTGCAGCAGAGTTGCACCCTCTTGCATTCCAATGGGGAAGGCAATCCTTTTGTTATTAGCATCCCACATTTCTCCCCTCCCAGGTACTGTAGCTAAAGAACGATGAAAGCAAGGCCTTAATGTGCTGTGTGACATTAGAGAGTAACATTTATTCTCTGAATTTATATGTACAGTTGGATTTCTAAATCTAAGTCCGTTTGTAATAAAGTACAATTTTTCAATGTTTTCCTTAGGAAGGTATTTAATTACACTTTCCAGTAGCATGCTACTCTTTTCTTATTTTTTTCTTTTTCCTAAAAGAATTAACATTTCTCTGATTAGCAAGATGATCTACCTTTTGACCTTCCTTAAACCAGAAGCTGGAGTTAATTATATTCCTTGGCGAGCCGAGTTTTCACCTGCTGAAATTGACTTTTAAAGTCACTTTCAAATATTTTTTTTTTCTTTTTTCTAAGGGAAAGAAGGATTTTTTGCCATTTAAAAAGCAATGTGTTTTTTAAACTGCCAAATAATAAAGTATTGCAAACTGTCCTGTAATAAAATACTGGAGTAAAAAAGCTATAGCTATAAAAATGTAATTTGGATGTTTTCCCCTTAAGCAGAATAACCAGGTAGAATTGAAAGCTCAGACTTAAATAGGTGAGTCAAAAAACATCATAATCTTTGACTTAAGAAGAATTATAATTTTTAAGCATTGAGGACATGATCCAGATGAAAGTAGGTTCTTTAAAATTGTATTGATTTCATTGGAGAGATTTAACCATGCACTTAACTTATCTCTCCTTTAAAATCAATAGGATGTTTGTTTTAGTTGTGGCCATTAATATTTTGCCAAATGATGAACTATGGTCTCTTCCCTTTTAATTGATTAAAATAATATAAATAAGATCTGATTCTAACCAAATTTAGTATAGGCTTTTCTTTTTGTTTGGTTTTGGTGATACTACTTTACATAGAAAAGGGGGGGTCAAACGGGTGGCCTGCAGGTTGAATGTATCACGCACAGGCCACACCCATCCCAGCTCCACAAATGGGAAAAACATCGTGAAGCGTCACGTGACAGCAACACGACGAAGTGAGTTTGATACCCATGACATAAAACTATGAACTGAAACTGAATGTTTTGGAAACATACATGGCTTTAAAGAATGACCACTTATTATCATTTAGCTAGCATTCATATTTTATTTAATTCTGGACTTAATTCTGGAATTTTTACAAGATAATTTCTTAACTACAGGAGCTCAATTTTCCATTTCAGTCTCAGTAGCTTTGTTATGACTGTTCTACTTGCAATGCTCTATATCACATATGCATTTTATAATTGCCAGGATCCTCATTTCCCTGCAATCCTACTCAGTAATTCTATGTTTGTATTGCAATATTCAAGTTGAAACCTACAGCTATAATAACAAACTTTGCCAGCATATCTGATAACTTGAAAGTCCTAACATTTCTTTTTGAGCCAGAAAGGACCAAGAGAGAAAGAAAGAAAAAACAAAAACAAATAGAAGACACTTGCCTTCTAGGAGAAAGATTGAACAAAAAACTCTGAGAATGATCAAATTCAACTGTTTGATTTATTGTACTGGTTAAATGCTCTGTTTGAGCAAAAGAAGGATATCTGAAAAGCAACTTTCTTTTACCTCTGAAATTGGTAATTGAATTAAATGCATTTTTTCTGTTTTTGTTAGATTTATAGGCTGGTAATTTAAGATGGATGTACAGGTATATATCAGTAACATCTAAGGACATGTTCCTCTCCTTTATATAATTTATATTCTTTATTTTGTATAAGATTCCTGAGGCTATATATTACTTTGTAGAAGGATTTTACATTCCTTCTGTGTAAAGTGTGTGATGTTGCAGATAACTAATTTGACATAAGTTCTGCAAATTATCCCCTTATTTTCTTTTGTGTTTGTGATAATTTTAGACCTGAGCATTGAATTTTAAGTTTTTTAAAGTAAAAGTAATTATTTATACATAAGAAAAAAATATATAAAATTAACATTCCTGTTGGATAAATAAAAGATAGAGAATGGATCAAACCAAACTTTGGTCTCCACTGGTAAGAGCTAAATTATATCTTATTTGCTGTGTTTCTTTTTTCCTCTTCATTTCCCTCCATCCAGGTGTTTGTGACAATGCTTTTAATCCCTGCCTGTTAAATCTATATATATAGTAAAGATGAGTCTGGCTGATCATGTCTGCCCAACAACAACACTATTCTCTTTCACAAGTATACATTGTGGAAGACCTGCACTTCTTTAGCTAGTGCTTGTTGGACAACCATTAAAGCAGAGGTGGTATTCAGTAGGTTCTGACCAGTTCTGGAGAACCAGTAGTGGAAATTTTGAGTAGTTCGGAGAACCGGCAAATCCCACCTCTGACTGGAGATTTTACAGTATCCTTCCCCTGCCACTCCCACCAAGCCACACCCACAGAACTGGTAGTAAAAAAAAATTGAATCCCACCAGTGCATTAAAGGTACCATTAGATAGCCATTAAATTACCTTAGATGTTGGCAGAATCTAACGAATAGATACTTCAACAAGAGAAGGATTGCTACTTCAGACTGTAAGCATTCAATGACCACTAGATTGAAGGAAAAAATTAGAGTGGTAATATTTCTTTGCTGACATCTATTGATTATTTGAATTGTTGCAGGATAACATATAAATAAACCAATAGTTAAATGTATTGATTATATGGATTGCTTGTAGTAGTTTTTAACCGGAAGCAGAATCAAGTCTTCCTTCATTCCTTTGTTAACTCAGAAATTGAAAATCTTGGAAGATTCCAAACAGATCAAATATTTAGTTGGTTAGCTGAAGGACTGACTTTTCTTGGTCACATCTGATGGCCCACCAGAGTGAGCAGGCAGGATATGTTGCATGTCTCCTATCCTAAGGAGATACATCTGGCAGGACCCAAAAGAAGAGCCAACTCCATGGTGGCTTCCTCCCTTTGGAACATCATTCCTTCAGGGATTAGAATGGCCTTCAATACTCTTTCACAAGGCCCTAAAGATCCTGGTTTTGTCTATGGGCTGGGGAAACCCAGAGTGGGATAGAGCCCATCAAGTGGCTGGTCTGATTGATTGGTGTTACCAGGACATTGGGGGGACTTAATGTTTTTTATTGTTTGTATATTGGGTTTTTTTGTAAGCTGCCCAGAGTCATGAATGGGCAGCTATGCAAAAAAAAAAAAAAAATTAAATAAATAAAATAAGTGTACCCACCACCAGGCTGTATCCAAACTACTAGAAAAATAGTAACTAATAGTAAAGAAGATTAGCAACCTGTGCCTCAAAGATTGAGGTCCTTCTCCATTCCTCTCTTATTTAGGTTTCACCTCTAATTCACCTCTTCATAACCTTCACTTTTGTATTCAGAACATTTTTGTATTTTGGTTGTTGAGTAAACCATCACAAGGATCCCAGTACTAGTAAAATAAAACTTTTAATGATACAGGTCTGACTCAAGATACCTACTGAGAATAGCACTTAGATTTATATACCACTTTGCAGTGCTGTTCAGCCCTCTCTAAGCGGTATACAGAGTCAGCATATTGCTTCCAACAATCTGGGTCCTCATTTTATCCGACCTCGGAAGGATGGAAGGCTGAATCAACCTTGAGCCGGTGAGAATTGAACTGCTGAACTGCTGGCAATCAGCAGTCAGCAAAAGTATTGCATTATAATCACTACACCACCATGGCTCTTGAATGGGCTGAGGGAACCCATGTAAGAACTTGCCAAAGCCTACAGGTCGTCCAGCTAAAATATCTGGAAGAATAATTACTTGCCAAATAATCCCATGTACTGGTACCATTCAAAGTTTCTTTCCCTTTTTGAAGTATGACCTTTGTTGCTTTGATGCTTGCATCTTTCCTGAACTAAGGCAGAAATGGTTAAGAAATGAAAGCTTTTATTAGTCTCACATGTCATGAAACAGTCATGAAACTTAAAATCCAGAAGGATTCCTTGAATTACTATTTAACTTTTAAAGCTTTTTGTTTAAAGGCATTGACATTTTACAATTATTCAACTTAAAGTGAAGAGGAAAAATCTTTAGCAAGGATATATTTACAAAGACATAGGCTTACCTTTGTCTTACTGCCTAGCATTTGCACTTTGATTGACTCACTGGATTTAGTCCTTGGCATAAAAATAATTTGTTCAAGAGTTTGCTTTACTATCAACCCAGTGAGACAGTAACAGTTAGCAGTTTCTAGAGTACTGTCAAGCAAGCATCTGACTGAAGAATGGTTTGCATAGATAGAAGTTAAGGATTTGAATCTTTTCTGTCAATGGCCCATTCAGGAAACTACTTTCATTATAATGTTCTTAAGCAAGGAAGATACTTTTTCATTTATATATTTTTAGAGAAGAGTCCACTTTGGTGTGTACATTTAATCATATATACAACCCACAGAATTGCTTTTAGCCATGAGGCACAGAATGAATTTAGTCATGCCTTGTCCTGTGAATTAGTAAGTGAAACTGCCCGTTTTAATAATGTGGGATCTGAGATTTTAAGAAAATTACATTTCAAAGTTACATTTGTTAATGTTGCTTCTGGGTATCTTTAGTATCAACCATATTTATGTTGCTAAATTATATTCAATTAATACTCTTCTTGATTTTATTATATTTGTATGATACTGGAACAATATCTATTTAGACGTCTGTGATACGGCCTTGAAAAAGCACTTTCCAATAGTCTCTTGGACATAAGAAGAGACATTCTTGTACTGGAAGACACTTTTGTAGGCGTAAATTATGCAGTACTTGTAGCTTATTAATCACTGAAATTTATTTTTTTAATTGTTGATTACTGCTTCTTTCATATGAACTTTTAGAAGAGAAACTCTACCAAACATTATTATGCAATAATATTATGTTATTTCAATAAACTTGCTATCCTTATCATTTATATGATTCTGTGATGGTAACAGTAGAAGATGCAAGTCAACTGGAAGACAATCGTAATACATATCTTTCTTATGGTAACTCCCCCCTCCAAGCATGTTGGGTGGTCACCTTAGAAAAATGTCAAAATATGTATTCATAACTTGTTTATATTCTCCTGATGTCTTCATAATGCTGTGACAATCAAGACAGAAAAGAAGTAAGAAAACTTACAGAATCTAGTGAAATTTTGCTGATTCTTGGTTGAAGTACTGCTGTGTTACCAATAATTTCAGAAACCTGAGATAATTCACAGTGGTTAATTTTGGATGGAGTTTTGCTATTTAGGCTAGGATTAATTTGAGACTATTGAAGCTGATCCCATAAAGGACAAAAATAAAATGAAGAGGAAGGAAACTAAATCAGTACACTGAGAAATTCTCAAACATTCTCACTTTCACATTTTAGTTCCTGTTTTTGTAAAGCCATACTTCAGAACAAACTATATTCCTAAATTAACGCAGCTTAAATTCAAATCCTCTCTGTGCCTGGGTTCTTCAGCTTAAAACTTTGGTTTGTTGGTCTAAAAGAAATAAATGACAGAGCTATTTTAGAGATTTTAATGTATCAATTGCATGTAATCCTGATTTTTAATTTTGTACATCTGGGTGTCAAATCTTTTGCATGAAAGATGTGAAACATTATGTTTGTACTTTCTCTATTTTCCTTAAAAAACTTCCCAGAAAAATATTCTGTCTACATTTGGAGGCATAAAACAAAAAAGCCAGTTTCCATTTGTACTACAGATTTTTAAAGTTTGTGATTGATTTGTTAGTGTATGTTACTTTATTGCCAACAAGTATTGTTAGACAATGAATGCAATAAAAGAACTTTAAAACTCATCAGTTGAATTTGTCATTTTGAAGTGTATGGTTATCATTTTACCTATGCAATGGGAAAAAAAATCCAAATCAGACTGAAACGTAATTCTGTCTATAGTGGAAAAGGAAATGAACTTCAATCTTGACCTAAAAGTATGCTGCTCCCCCAGTAATTCTTGGTTTTTTCTTCAGAAAATGCCTATAATCTTTATAGGACTTGTGGGTAAAAAACATGCCCCATTGCTATGCAATTTTGGGAGGTTCCAGTTTGCCTCCATCACCTACAAGAACTGGACAACAATGTGTGCATTTGAGAATAGTTGTTGGAGCTTGTGGAATGCTGTCATGTCACCCAAAATACGGCATGATACTTTTGACATGTATGTCATAGGTTTGCCATCCCTGAATTAGTCCCAGTCTTCCTAAGGAGGGGGACTGACAGGGTTCTTGCAACCCTCAAAAAACAACAATAACCCTATCATGCTGATTACATAATCATTATATAATCAGCTACCATGTCAACTTACCTTGTTCTTTTCTACTTCGTAGGCACCAATCATTTATGGTTGGAAGTATTGTTGCTTGTCTAATAGGAGGTGGTAGGTAGGAGTAAAACAGAAAAGTTCAAGATTGAAATTACAAGCAATTCAATTATTACAGTTTTTTAAAGGCAATGGGGAGTAAAACAGTAATAAAAATATTACAGAAAGGCAGCCAATAAATTTTATAAAACAAATAAATAAATAGAATTCATTTTTCCACCAGGCCTTTTCTCTTACAAAAGAGTTCAGTTGTAATCCACGTATCATAGAATCAATAGAAAGCTAAACTACCTTGAAATGAGCTTCCCTGACTGCCAATTTTTGCCCTATTTCCTATTGTCTCTGTTCCAAGTGTCCAGCAGATCTCACATGCTTTCAAGTTGCTCTTGAACAATGCCAGGCAAGAGACAAAATATCTACAAAGTGATACAGCTAAGGAAAATTTAAACTATCATATTCATAGGCTGAGAAGAAGAGGAAGACAACGTTAAGAGCAAAACTGAGTTAGTAGGCCATGTTTGTGCCGTTATAAGGGGCAAGTAGAAATATGCCCTTAATCACCCCAAATAATATTAAAAGGTCATAGTTATGTCACTTGCAAATGAAAATGGTTCTTAGAAAAGCATTTTGCACTTGTACACTTAAGTTTTGTGTAAAAGTGCATTTCCCAGAAGTCTATAAAAAGAGATCATGACAGTTCAAATTCAACAGAACAACTGGAAAAACCTCTACTTATCTTTGTCCATTAGAGGGCACCATTCTCCACCAGAATTAGAATTGGAAGAGAATTAGGTGAGCATATTTTTCTGTTAAATTCACCATTATGTTACATACACTGCATGAAAGAGGGGAAATCAAAATATGAATTTCGATTCATATAAATCAATACATATGAAGAATGGTTGCAGAAATTGAGTGTTTAATTTAATGAATGATTAGAGCAGTAGTGGGTTTCTACCTTGGTCACTACTGGTTCGGTGGGTGATTGCACGCACGCCCCTAACACGCCAATCAGCTGAGAGGACAAAGAAACGAAAAGCTAGGAGTCACCCTCCCACCCGCCCATGTGCATGTCGCTTCTTTGATCCTCTCAGCTGATCATCGGAGGAACTGGTAGTGTTTTTACTACCGGTTCAGCTGAACCGGGCCGAACTGGTAGCATACCACCACTGGATTAGGGGGTGACATAATAGCAGTGTTCCAATATTTGAGGGACTGCCACAAAGGAGTCAATCTCTTCTCCAAACAACCTGAGGGCAGGACAAGAAGCCATGGATGAAAACTGATCACGGAGAAAAGCAACCTGGAATTAAGGAGAAACGTCCGAATGGTGAAAACAATTAACCAGTGGAACAGCTTACCTTCAGAAGTTGTGGATGTTCCATTACTGAATGTTCACTGCAGGTTTTGGGCAGCTACTTGTCTAAAAGGAATAGGGTTTCCTGCTTAAGAAAGGGCCAGACTAGAAGACCTCCAAAGTTCCTTCCAATTCTGTTATTCTGTTATATCAAAATGGTGATTCTGACCCACACATTCCAAGCCCTTTTCTGCATGCACTGGGAAATGTGATACATAATACCTTCCTTTCCAAATTATTTTTAAAGGGTTGTGGTCTGCCCATATATTTGTCATAATCTCTATTAATTCTAATTTGTTTCCTAATCTATGTTCATCCATGCCATATCTAATCGAGACCATGACTTATGCAAGTTCGAGTAGAAAGTTTATTCTTTTTTTTTTCCAAATTTAATCTCCGTTGGTCCAACAAGTTTAGTTCCTTTATCATATCAAAGAAGGATATTGGCAGAGTTTTCCTTTTTTTTCTTTTTTGTACTACTAGTATAATCCTTTTTTATGTCTACCACTGCATTGTAATCCCCCACTATACATATATTTCCCTGACCAATTTCTAAAAATTTGTTATGTAATTTACTATAGAATTCACTTTGATTTATTCGGGGCCTAAATTGTAAATTGCTTCTGACATATCTCTAATTCAAGTATCAAGACACTTCCATTCGGATCCACATATTTTTCTAGTGCCTTAATTCCTTCTTTGATATATACCACTATCCCTCTCTGTTTATGTTCTGCCAGGGCTGTAAATAATGTTCCTAATTTTGGATATTCTAAAAATTTCCGAAATTGTTCTTTAATGTGTACTTCTTGTAGACATATTATTTCTACTTTTTCTTTTGCTAATCTTGTTATATTTGTTTTCTTTTGGTGGGTGAGTTCAGTCCGTCAATGTTTAATGATATTAGCCTGATTTCTTCTTCCGTCATCCTACTTACAGGTTGGTATCTGTCTTCTATTGATTCTTATTTCTCTTTGTGGGCATGTTCTTAGTTTTATTCCTTCTTTCCTTATTTAATTTCCTCTTTGTTTCCTCCTTCCTGTTCTGTTTCTCCCAATTCCTGTTGTTGGTCTTCTTGGCTTCCTGTCTCCAGTTCATCCCTGCTGCTAGTTTCTTCTTCCACTCCTACTATTTAATCATACAAATCCTGTGCTTTATCCAGATTGTCTATCTTCATCCTCTTCTCCTGCCATGATACCAACATCCCTTCTGGGGTAAGCCACTGGAACATATTTCTTTTAATCAGTTGCATTGCCAGAAATTCTCTGCTCTCTTACTTTCTTTGGGATCTGTTTTAAAGTTTGTATCTCTTTATTTTTGTATATTAATGGTTCATCCCTCATTATCTTATATATTATGTCCTTACTTTCTTCCTAGCAAACCTAATGTGAACTTCTCGTGGTAGTCTATTGTGTCTCGTGTAGCTAGTTTGGATTCTATAACCTTTGTCGATTTCTAGTAGGATCTCGTGACTGTCTCTCTAGAACTGGTGCAATTAGCTCTGCCATGATGGTGCTCAGGTCTTTCTCTTTGCTCTCCATAACATTCTGGAACCTCAAATAAAAAATCAGCATGATCCATCTCAAGGTGGATAATTTGTTCCTCTAATTCCTTATTCATTGTCATCACTTTTCTGTCTACTAACTCCAGTTTCTTCTAATTTTGTTCTGATCTGATTTCCACTACTTGTAGTTTTTGCTCATTATTCTCAATAGTTTGTTGTACAGTGTCTACTTTATCTTCTAGTTTATTAATGGTCCCCTTAATTTCTGCATGATTCTTTGACATATTCTCCTGCATCTTCATCATGGTTTCTTGGGTCATCAACAACAATGCTTGTATTGTTTACATATTAGATGTTGTGCTTTGTTTTTTGGCCCCAGCATTCCCTCAATTGTCTTCTGGCCAGCTGGAGATGAAACTGTCAGTGCTGGGTTGGATGTTGTCTTCTTTGTCTTTGTCATTGTGTAATGGCACTTGTCATATTTCTTAAGTTTCTATTTACTTCTGCCCACATTACCATCCACTTTATATTTTATTTTAAGAATTAGTTTAGGTTAGTCTTTTTTCCTTTTTTACTAATTTCTCTACTTATTTCTGTTTATAACTTACTCCAATCCCTCAGGTTTTCCTTGTTTTAAATACTTAAATACTTTTAAATTTACTATATCTCTACTAATCACAAAGCATACACTTATCACCAATATTTACCTCTCAGCCAAGCTTTTTCACACTGTTCTTATCTTATTTATACAATATATTACATTAATTCTTTTTGATCAATATGCTGAATGTTCTTAATTCTATTAAATAATAGTTATCTTAAATCTTCTTAAAAATAACTCAATGTTTCAATAGGTAAAATAGTAATAACACTTTTATCAATATAACAATCTAATTAATCAAAATGTCTATTACAAAGAGAAAGAGAATATGATTACAATTAAGAACCTAATTATCTATGAGCTGATTCACTGCTCACTCCGCCAAATTGCCGCCCGCTTTTCAGGGATTCCCCACCTGCCAGAGCTTCCTTTTTCAGTAAATATTCAGGACTCACTTTCTTTTTGGCAAATCACCACTGTTGCGCCTCTGGGATTTTCTAATCAACAATATCTTCACTCCCTTCTCATCTGTAGCTTAGTCATGGCCTTGGGTCTGCCATACTGGTATGACAGGCACTTTCACTTTAGATTTCAGGAGTTTCCTTTCATGGTGGCAGGTGATTGCCTTTCGCCTCACCGTCGTCCAGGCTTCCCCTCTGTTCTGCTCAGTTCTCCAGGCTCTTCACGCCCCTGAAGGTCCCCAAAAGTGGAAAAATGGGGTCCAGGGACGGAGACCGTTCTCCTTTCCCCCTTTCACCATGACATCACCACTAGAAGTCTCAATGTGATGCATAATAAAAAGGGGCAGAGCTTTAATAGCAGGGTCACAGTTGCCTTCTTGACACATCTTTGCAGCTGCTCCCACTGAGTAGGAACTCTGACTGGGGAATATGCATGATTGGATATATAAAAATCCCATCAATAGCAGGAAAAAATACATAAAGCAAGTAAAAAGCTAGCAAAAAGTTATATGGAAAATTGTTGATCTAAATCTTTAGTTTGTTCTCATAATGGATTGTATACACAATGAACTGAAATATAAACCACCTAGTCACACAAGGCTGAATGAATTAGTCAGTAAATATTTGCTTCTTGGCAGCACAAGTATTAAAAATGGGAAACAAAGGTAGAAGGATTTTAAGATCCACAAAAGCTAAGAGAAAGGTAATGAGAAATAGGAGAAAGGTAATGAAGAAACAAACTTATCTATCAATAGAAATATGCCTCTGTCCACATTATATAGGAGAGAGCTTTGGGTATGCCAAGACCATAAAGACAAGTGGAATGCAGTAGGAATGGAAGTATGTGTGCTTCAACATAAGAGAGTGAAGACTGAGTACAGACTGAATGCAAAATCAGTATGAAAAAAGTACATTAAGAGTCACAAAGAATGAATGAGAATGATTACAAAATTAATATATAAAGAAAAAATGAATTGATTAAAAGGACAGGGGAGGAATACCATGCTTAGATAGGGCCGATGAGTTTCTCAAAGAAAAGATTCTAAGTCTAAAAAAAGAGTAAAATACTGTATTAAATGATGTATGGATAGTGTACAAAAATAAATAAATACAGCAAATGGTGTCTCATTTCTTTACGCCTCTTTTCACCAGGAACTTTAGCACTGCAACTGGCTTTTAAAACATCAATATTTTGTTTCTGGCTTCGTAAAAAAAAGTCTGAGATTCAGAGGTGAGTGTGATTGGTTGATTTTCCCCGTTGAGTTCCTTCAGCTGGGCGACACAGAACTATAGCATATATCGCTGGATTGGATTTAATCCTGAAATAATCCACAGAAATTTGAGAAAGTAGGTGAAAATGAACTTTCATTTACATCAGCATTATGACCTGTATATATGCCTGAAAGACATAAATCACCATCCTTGACTATTAACAAAGGTTCACAAGCCAACTGTTTAATTGTTCTAAAATTAATTTTGAATTTAGCATTTTGTTTGTTCCCACATCACAATTACATTTGAGGGTACAAAAATGTAAGATAGGATTAAAATCCTTGGTCAATCTCGATGTAACATAAATGAAACATATTGATAATTGATTGCCTTTTAATTTAGTTGGAAACAGTAGTGGGTTGCCACACATGAAAGTATAGCTAATCAAGTTCTTTTATCTGATCAAATTATGAATTAATGTGTAGCTGGGCCAAGAGTATGGATGTACTTCCAGATTGGTTTCCAAAATGCTTTGAAAGTGTAATGCCTATTTGTATTATGTTCAGCATTGTTGTGATTTGTCTTATATAACTTTTCAGGACACTGAAAGTGCAAGAATTCTGTGCCACAACAGGGAATTGATCCACTGCCTGGTTAATGAAAGTACACCTTCCTTCCTTCCCAGAGTAATTTACTTGTTACTGTGTCCAGTCTGTCCCCGAAAAGCATAACAGCAGCTCCAACTTTATTCCAACTTTATTCAACAAAACCTCTGTGAGATAAATTAGATTGAGAAAGTAATAATCTTAAATTACCTACATAATATGTAGTGAAACTTTTTTTTTAAAAAAATGTAACTTCAACTGACTAGGCTAGTACTATCAGGAAGAATCTCAGAATTAAAAGAATGGTACTGAAACATCAGTGGAAAATAATTGAAAACAAAATTGGGAGATTATATAGCAGGAAGATATTTTCACTGTCCTTCTGCCTACATTTTATTGTTGAGAGATTGTCTTGACGCCATGAACATTTACTGTTAAGAATAATTAAATAGAGCTGCAGATATCTTGACATACAGAAAATGGAAAAGTGGAAGATTTTGAGTGGAAAAATTAAATGTTGTGTTGATATACTAAACTCGGGAGGAGCAGTATTTTATTGTTTCTGGGTATACTATTTATTGGTGGCTAATTTGAAATGGAACATTTCTTTTTAAAAAAATCAGAAATAGTTGCAGCATTTTAAAAGCTTCACAGAGGTAGAACCAAATGTGAAAGCTTTTGTGTACTTATACACAAAAATATATTTATAAATCTCTTCCTACATTTCAGTAGAAAAAGAAAAGGTAAAGAGTAAAGGTAGCAGATATTGGCAGCACTAAATATTCATGCTAAAACTTGGCAGCACTTTAGGAAAATGGAGGTAGATTAGCCACAAAAAGGCTTGAATATATGAGACTGGTTATAAAACTGTGCAGACTCATCCAGAGCTCTTCTTTTAATATCTGTGGCTGCAGACAACAGAGAGTGGCTAAGCATTTTTAAAAAATACTGGAGTTGATCAGCAACATAATTAAACAATGTATGTAAGACACAAAAGGCTACCACAGCAATGTCTATCAGGGCTTTGGGTAAGGCATACTTCCATGATTCTGTTTCTGGTTGGAAAATATCTGAATCTGCCTTGAATGATAAATACCATCAGTGGAGAAACATAATCCATTTGGTTCCAAGTTCCAGCAAGCAAGATTAAGAGGTATCGTAACCCTAAAACTAATGAATTTATATTTATATAGCATTTTTTACACTTTTGGAAACAGTGAAAAACAAAGGCAAGTGGAATATTTTTATTTATTTATTAAATGCTGCTTACAAATAGTAAAAAGATGAATATAAAAACAAATACAATTTTAAAAAGTTATATAAAAAACTAGAACCCAGGAGATGGATGGCACAGGGGTAAGATCTCCTTAGCTCATTAACCATCTCCAGTACCCTCCCATGAAGCCTTAAGGCAAAACCAGGAAAAACCAGGTTTTAATACCTCTGGAAGGCCAAAAGACAGGGGCAAATTGGGGCAAGACGACTCCTCAGATATGACAGGGAATATATGCCAGATCTCTGATATTTTGGACAACTGCTGGATAGATGTGGTTACACTTATAACTTTTAGATAAATGGATTGGCTAACATGGATTTGAAATCTGAGTTCATCAAGTTTTTCTCCATCAAGCCTGAATTATAAGTAGTATTTCAGGACAGAATGATCAGTAGGTATATTTTGAGATTATATAGATTTCTTTGAGTACAACAATATTTTTGCTAATTTTTGTTGTTACCATGACAGACCCACATGTGCCAGAAAGCTTGGCTCAGATTTCAGTGACTACGACTATTTCATCTGAGGCAAAGCTAGTGGGTGTGCCAATTACAGGTGGCAAAAAAGGGCTTTTTGAAACACAGTGCCAATGATGAGATGCCTGCCATACATGACAGCAACTGAGCTTGCTTGAATAAGTGACCCATCATCCACATACACTTGAGTGATTTTAGGTTTGTCAGAAAGAATATCTTTGACAAGAAGGACCTGGAAGAAATCAAACAGAAATAAATTAGCCAAACACTTGCATAAAACTTTATAATAAGAATCCTGCTAAAACTTTCCATTCTGCTAGGTTTAAAAGAATAATTCAGGAATACCAGAAGACTAAATAAAATAGAATGAATTACAGAACTAAGAAAAGAGGTTCTCATTTCATGTTTCATGATGTAGAGGTAATCCTCAATTTATGACCTAAACTGAGCTTGTAATTTTGGTTGTAAATCATGATGGTCATAAAGCAGGTCATTCTATGGCTGCTATGGATTTTATAAGCTTTTTTTTATGGTGTTGTGGCTGTCATTAAGCAAACTCATTATTCACTATGGGACATTTTTTGCTAGAAACTGAAAATAAATGCTGGTTTCTGGCAAAAACACTGCAAACACTGCTTTGAGTTCCTGAATTCTGGTAATGTCCGATACATGGAATAGGATATTGGCTAGACTGGTTGAGTGCAACTCTTCTGAAATGTTTCTTGTTCTATTTAAAGAAGCATTTTGTTCTTGTTCAAATAACTGCAGATTTTTTTACCAGCTAATTTACAGGTAGTCCTTGAATTATGACCACAACTGAAACCAAAATATAGGTTGCCAGCAAGACATTGGTTAAGTGAATTTTACTCCATTTTACAACCTTTCTTACCTTAGTTATTAAGTGAATCATAAGTTAGTAACATGGTTATTAAGGGAATTGGCTTTGCTTCTCAGAAGGTCACCACAAGGAATCACACACAATCCTGGGACATTGCAATCGTCATAAATATGTGCCTGTTGCTAACTCTGAATTTTGATCATGTATGGGGATGCTGCAATGGTCATATGAAAAATGGTCACAATTCACTTTTTTCAGTGACGTGCCTTTGAATGGTCAGTAAATGAACTGTTGTATCTTGAGGACTACCCATATTCATTCTGGTTGATAAATTATAGTATATCTTGTCAAAATAATTCTTACTAACTAACCTCTGAGCCAGGAGGATTCTTTGGATCATAAGAAAGGAGTTTTGCAGCATTGGGGTGACATCCTAACCAAAGGTCTCCATTTCTACGGTCAACTGATATGTTATCAAGGACAGTTTCCAATTTTAGGGCCTACAATGAACACAAAAACATTTGTATATCTCTTAGGTTTGAAATAAATACAAGACATTTGCTACACAATTTTATCCACTTTTTTCTCTTATTCCAACACCATCTTCCTTTAGTTACAGATAACACCATATGCTGTCAGGAAATATCTATCCTTCATAAATGGCTCTGACTGATCACTCTTCTAGTTACAAAGGCCCAATTCTATTAGTGGTCCTGAGTTACCAGTATTAATATTCCATTGACATTGGTCATAAACTTACCAAATGCCAATAATATTAATTCACTAGGATTAACAGAAGATACATATTCACAGAAATATATAAGATATCATAGAAGAGAGCTTAAATTTAAAAAAATATATTCAAGATCTAATTTTTGTTTCAGATATAAAGAATACCAGTCTTTGATTTTAGCCAAAGAGAACCAAACTTACCTTCACAGGAGATAAATTCATATTAGACATTCTTTGAAAGACGTGAATGCTATGATCCAAAATATCAGCAACGTAGACAAACCTTGAAATGACATATTGTTAATTTTACTTATTTCATTTGTAAATTATTTGTCCTTACTTCTATACCCCCTGTCCCAGAGTATATAGAAAAATAATCAATTAAAAAGAATCTGATAAAATGACCAACTATAAAACCATTTGGTATAAAGGGGTGGGGCATTGGTGGGATTGAGAAGCCCCTTTTCCACTGGGGCCCCTGCCCTGTGAAATAGTTTACTATTGCATTAAGGTAGAATTTCCATATTTTTAGTGAATTCTAATCACAACATCTTTTAAAATCATTATTAAAATTAATTTTATTTCATTAATACCACTCTGTTTTCTTTTAAGAAAATCTTTATTAAGATCAGCAAAGGTTGACTGGTGATGTTATCTGTTGTGGTTTAGGTTAGTTAACAAGGCAATAAATGTTGTTCCTCAAAACTAATTTGAAATATTGTTGTTTTGAGGAAAAAACTAGAAATATAGTTGAACTCCAGAATTACAGGGATTGTAATGCAATATATTTAGAAGGCTACAAGTTGTATTTGTTGGGGAAACCATTCAACTATATTTGTAGTTTTTTCCTCAAAACAACAATATTTCAAATTAGTTTTGAGGAACAACATTTATTGCCTTGTTAACTAACCTAAACCACAACAGATAACATCACCAGTCAACCTTTGCTGATCTTAATAAAGTTAAGCAGGATCCAAGAATAGATTCTCCCAGTGACTTAAAAGTAGAAAGATGAGAAAAAGCCCCAGAATAAGACGAAGGTATTTCTTTTACTTATTGCTGACAATACAAAAACAATGACATGCCAATGTGGTTCTCAGAAGCCAATATTGATTCGATTTTAAAAAAACTTTCCCAATTCAATTTATTATGTGTTCTCAAATTTAATGATGAAAGCCCAACGTCATAAAGAACTAAGTTAAGGAAGAACTGAGTTAAAAAAAGAAACTTACTTTCCATCTGGTGACATATTAATGCCATTGGCACTGTAAAATCCTGATGCTACTTCTTTAACTTTCTTTGGGCTATAGTACACAACATTTGTCCAGCTCAACCCCCAAAATATCTCCACATATACTGAGACAGTCTCTGAATGGAAGTAACGGTCATTGGTGGCATAGAAATGTTCAGGGCCCACAGCGAGAACATCGTTGACACTTTAATGACAAAAATGAAAAATATAAAACATAACATTATACAAATGATGTTGCATTAGTTGCTTTTTAAAATTTCTTATGAATTTTGTGCAATTGCACCCAATTAGGCTCTGTTCGACTTTGCTGTCTGCAGAAAAGTTATTTAAGAGTAAATAATGTTACAAAAGATAAGCATACATAAGGTGTCCAAATGAATATATTCCCCAAAATCCTAAGGGTGAAATTGAGTGTAATAGTCTACAAATGTATAAATGTATCTATACCAGAGATTTATATCCCCTGGTACAAATTATGTTTCTTTGTCTGAGAAAGGTGGTAGATTGTAACATGCCAACAGTAACTTGACAATACTGAATAAGGCATGCATGTTGTGAATATTTCCTTAATGGCCCAAATGTTAGCTTCTCGCTTCTTACTGGGCAATCAGTTAATTCATTCCAGTTCTTTCTGCCCTTTCCTACTCAGCAACATTTGGAAGTTTTGTAACACAACATATTCCTAAGTAATTGTTTTCTGCAACATGTAATTTGCTTAAAGTTCACATTGCAGCTAATAAGGAATCAACTTGATTATTGCTTTATTTTATAATATTTATCAGTTCTACAAACTTTTTGTTTTTGGATTTTTTTGTGCACTCTGCTGAAATGTACTAGCATTAAATCATATTGTATTGAACACCTATTTTTACAGCCTTTATCTTTTTTATGTTTTATTGATTTTATTGCCATTTGTTTGATTGCTGTGAGCTGTCATTATGCATGTATATCACATCATTTCATATTCCTTTCAATCCCCTTTTCCAGTTATTCTCGCTCTCTTTCCAATCACAAACACACATTTAAAATATATTTTTTTCTAATATACCTTGTTAGGAGCTCATTAGTGACAGTTCTTATGTAGAGCAAATACTTTTCATCCTGAAAAAATTTAAATATCTCCACTGCTGACTTGCCTTCTGGATGATTTACCACAAAGAGATATATACTTTCATCTAGAGAAAATGAATATTTCAGCAAAGTTAATGCAATTCACAATAATAACATAAACATATAGTTTTCTAAGAACTCATGTAATAAGCTAAAGTAACTGTTTCGCTGACCTAGTCATCTACTACTATAATGAATATAGACTTTTTTTTCTCTTCATGCTACTCTAAATCTCTTCTATCCCTTGATAGAGATAGAATTACCGACCCTCACCTAGTCATCTATTATTATAATAAATATAGACAATTTCTTCTTTTTTCTTCATGCTACTCTAAATCTCTTATATCCCTTATTAGAGGTAGAACTACAGATGATCAAAATTAAAAAGCTCCCTTAACTTTTTCCTGAAATATGCAGAACTTATTAGCATGCATATCATAATTTTCTGCTGGGTTGCTGGTTGTAAGTCGTAAGTCTAGGCACCTATTTGGCTGGATCTGATGTTATAAAACTTTGGTGGCAATTGTTAAGTGAATAACAGCAGATATTAAGTAATCCATTGTAGTTAATTAAACAAATGTTGCAGCTGTAAATCCAAATTTGTGCTTCTGATTTTTGTTGTTGTTGCTAAAAATGAAAAAAGGCTGCAAATCATAGTCACATGACCATGGAGCATGTTGTAAAGACAAATCAGTTGCTAAGTATCCAAAATTCAATCATATGACCATGGGAGAGTAGAATGATGTTTTACCATGGCCAGAAGTGCATTATGGGTCACAAAGCATCTGTTCCTGGTCCATCTTAATTTCAAACAATTGTTAAGCAATGTGGAAAATTTTGCCTATCCTTTTGGCAAACCCAAGATCATGATTACCAACAAAGGCTAACTCTAATCAACATAATCCACTCAAATTGCAAAGCTAACATGAAGAAAACTAGGGACATGCAAAAAGTTCCCTTACTTACTCCTGTCCATATAAAAACTGATCCCATGTGGATTAAAAGAATCCAGATCAAATCCACCTTCAATCTTTAGTTCAACTGGACGAGGAGTTTCTGCCAGGACATTCATCAGTAATATTTGCCCTCCTTTATGAGGTTCAAAGGTTTTCAAGCCAGGATATTTCAGACCCTTGAAATAGAAATGTAAAAGGAATTTTGGTCCAACGACAATCAATATTCTATCAAAATTGCTGAGATTAAGGATTTCCCTTTTGTTTGGACACCTTTTACCTGAACCACAGCAAAAATGAATGCAAAGTCCAAAGGCGGTTTTGCAATAATTCAGTTGATATTCCAACTAGCTCTTTACCAGATAGTCTAGCTACAAGAGGGCATGTTCTGATAACCTCATATTTAAGTTCCTGTAATGTAATGTAACATAGAGGAATAATTGTTTCCCCTGGATTGTCTTAATTCAGAACAGTGCACAATTCCGCCCCCCCCCTTTTCTGTATGACAACAGTTGTTACTGTAACTGCCAATTAGCAAAGCCTTGATCAATTTTGACTTTCATATGATCACTTTTGGAAAAGAAAGTGATCCCTAAATTATTAGCAACAAATATATTTATATCACATGCAGCAAACTTTGTAAACTATTAGTATTGGGACAGTTTTGACATCTTCTGGCTAGTGAAAAATGCAACCAAAGCCACGTTTGCTCTAAGCATGCTCTCATAATTTATACAAGCTAGTGGAAACAATTACAGTAGAAATCAATGTACCTTATTCTTCTTTTCTTTAGCTCCTCAATAAACATTATCCTTACAAATTATAATTTATTTCTATTATTATTTTACTTTATTTCATCGTATTGTGTGTATAGAAAGAAAATGATCCACAGATTATCATAGTTGCTGAAAATGTGGGTTAATGAAATTCCAGTATTCCTGCTGAACTCCTTTAGTGTCTAATAATTTCTTTACTTGCCCCAAATAAAAGCTGCATTGCCCCAATAGACCATTTTGTCAATACAGCTGGGGCTTAGAGTGAAACACTCCATTCATTAATTATTTGCAGGGGTGACTAATTTGAGGCTTCCAAAACTCTGGGAATTTCTTCTACCAGAGGAATTCGATGCTATCATTTTTAATAGAATAACAGTGTTGAAAGGGACCTTGGAGGTCTTCTAGTCTAACCCCCTGTTCAATCAGGAAACTCTATACCATTTCAGACAAATGGCTGCCAATCTCTTCTTTTTTTAAAAAAAGTCCCGTGATGGAACACCCACAACTTCTGGAGGCAAGCTATTTTAAAACAATAGAAAGAAAAAAATGACAAAACATACACAGAAATAAATAAAATAAAATTTAGCTTTGGCCCCCTGCCTATATATTTATCTTGGCTCCAACCATTGCTTAGAATTCAGCCCCCCGTGTCATCCAACTCAAGTGCAGAGATGCAATACAGGATACCTCATGATTATCAGAAAACTGAGCCTCACTTAACCCATTCTGACAACCTTAAAAGTTAATCCATAATAAGCACAACTTTTTACATAGGAGGAATTGGAGGGAAATCAAGGCAACCATGACAGCTTACAGAGCTGATGAAAGCCAACCCATTAGGAAGTACATCAATATCTTCTGCACCATTGTCTACAAATGAAAAAAAAAAGAGAGTGTTTATTAGAGATATTTAAATGAAATCCTAATTCAGGGAAGAATATAGTTACAGGTAATCCACAACTGAGCCCAAATTTTATGTTTCTATGAGACAGTCGTTAAGTGAGTTTTGCCCCATTTTGTAGCCTTTGTTGCCACAGTTGTTAAGTGCAGTTGTAAAATTACTAACGTGATTAAGTTAATCTGTCTCTCCCCTTGACTTTGTCACATGACCCCTGGGCAGTGCAATAATCATAAGATGTCAAACAATGGCAAAGCATCTGAATTTTGATCACATGATCATGAGGATGCTGTAATGGTAGTAAGTCACTTTTTTCTGTGCTTTGTAACTTTGAATGGCCATTCACTGAACTGTTTTAAGTTGAGAACTAGCTGTACTGAAACCAGAGCAGTCCATGAGTATCACTCTCTGACTATAGGACTAAGTACCACTTCTACCTGGTTTTATACAACCTTTCCTTTACTGTCTCCCTCACAAAGTTGTGACTGCAAGACATCCTTTGTGTAAGACATTATAGGAGAGATGGATCATTAGATTGTGCAATAAACAGCCTTACAGCGAAATCTTTGCAACACTCCATTTAAAGATTTCTTAAGAGCAGGATCCTTGGGCTGACATCCATTTGAGAAAGAAAAAAACAGTCAATTAAAGTAGCTGATCTTGTCCAGTCTTTTCAAGAATATCTCAGCCTGCCCTCCTAAATTAATCATTCCTGTGCTGCAAGAAAAGCTTCATTCTTTTGAAAAGTGGTTTTTTTTTAAATCTGTAGAACGAGAACGAGCTACCAAAGGTAAGTTTCCTTTTCTGTAACTAAAGGCTACAAAAATTCTGTTGCTATGGAAATCCTGCAGAATAAAGAAAGGCCACAAGGAATTCGTTTAATCTTTGTCTGAGAAGGATTCATTTTCTGAAGCCCTGTTTCATCTTTCTAAGGTTGTGCTTGTTTTGAATTGATGCTTGAATGACATAGAAGTCATTTATTCTGTGCAGACTCTTGTGATTGATGACCTTTCCTAGGGGCTTCCAGTCAGCGAAGTCAATGGAAAGCTGGATTCACTTAACAAACATGTAAATCACTTAATGACCACAGCAAAAAATTGTAAAATCAGCTGTGTGACTCACTTAATGAGTGCATCAATTAATGACAGAAGTTCCAGTCCCAATTATGGTCATAAATCAAAGGCTACTTGTACTTTATAAGCCACAGGCTTCTACATACCAGAGTAGCAGAGGCTGGCAGAGTTCATTTCATATTTCCAATTCCTGAAGTGCTAGATAAGCACTGATTGAAACAATATGAACTCGGAAAGTGGTTTGCTGAATGTTAGTTTAGTGTTATGTAGACATTTAGTTGAACAAACCATTGGCCTGATTTGTATGTAATTCCTGGCTTAGCATCTTCAAATTGAAGATTGATTTCAGAGAATTGATTACAAATCTTAGTCAGTCAGAAAGCTCATAGAGCAAGGGTCTTCAAACTTGGCAAGTTTAAGACTTGTGGACTTCAACTCCCAGAATTCCTGAGCTAAAATGACTGGAGGAGGAATTCTGGGAGTTGAAGTCCACAAGTCTTAAAGCTGTCAAGTTTGAAGACCACTGTTTATGGTGGTGTATGATGTATGCTTTGCCTAATATTTCTAAATGATAGTTAAGAAAAAATATTGGTGGGAGATGTTTCCCCTGCATTTTACTCTTTTCTCTGCACAGAAATCTTTGAATTAAAAAATAGGAAACATCTAACTGTATAGAAAGTAGAACAACTATATGATTTCCTTGGCAAATATATTACCAGCTATTGGTGAATGTTCCCTGCACATATGCACAATTATTCTGCATAAGGAACAATAAATAAACATGCCACAGACTTACCAATTCCTGGAATGAGATGACAGTTAGGAAGGCGCTTGGGAGGCAATTCTCGGTCAGCAAACAGCTTCTTCCTGCAAGGAGAAGCAGTAAACATAACAATATGCTAAATAAAATGGACAAATAAAATTGGACAATGTACCTCACAGCAAATATAAAACTAATTTTATTGAATTGGCTGTAATGACAGAATCTTGCAAGTTTTGTGCTGTATCTCCTCCTCCTCTTCCAGTTCAGTGATTTAGGGAAGCATTTGCTTGAATCACTTGAAGCAGAGGGATAAAACTAGATTTGTCCCATGTTGAGTAAGTCTCAGCTCTGCTTTCTCCTTATATGGGAAAAAAAACAAAGTAATCTTATGCATAGAATTCTATTCATTAAATTAAAATCAAACAGATTAAAATATTCAGAATAAAAAAAAACCAAACAGAAAGTTCACTAATGGTCAATAACATTGTATATGATTAGTATACAAGGAAAGGGGATAAAAGCATGAAGGCTCTTAGTATTAGCATTAACATTACAAATTAAACCCATTGTAATTCTCAACAAAAGTTCATTTTGCTCTTTTGCTAGGGCTCCCTCTGTGGCAAAAATAAAAAAGAATTAAAGGAGGTTTTTTTAAAACAATTTTGAAAGTTAATTTCAGCCAAACCAAACAGTGAAGCAATATGTTTCTGATTTTTTTTTTGTACTTTAGTACAGACTAACCTTTGCTATTTTTTTAAATGATATTTTTATATTTGCTTCCTATGATTACACACTGGGGTTGCCAATTAATGCTCTCTGCCTAATAATGTAGGCAGTCTCTGAAATTTTTGCTATAATCTACAACAATAGGCATTTGCTTTCTGAGTGACTTGGCTTTTGATTGTGACAAATGTGCATTGATCTCTTTTGCTCCTTGCTTCCCTTATATATGCAATATTGGTAGTACAGTGGTGTATTAAAGAAAAAATTGTATCTGGAGATGGAAGAAAAGGAAATATATTTATGAAAGACCTCAGGCTCTATATTTTTGCAGGGCATTCAGCTGGGGAAATATCAAGATTGCATTTAGCTTCACAGATATTTGGCTCCTTTCCTTTACATACCTGTCACCAATCCATAAGATAGAATGTTTTGTTTATTTTTCCCAACACAAGCTGGGAAGAAAACTTTTTAACTGTCAGTTTTAAGTTTGGTTTTTGGGAAGGAAGGGCACAAAAACAACCCCACAATTATATGATGCTGTAATTGGGGGGACATAACAATTTGCAAGCAATTGACATCTTAACCCTGAGTTCATGTCACCAAATCTGTAATTGAAGACATGCTCCCCCAGAAATGGCAGCCTTGTGCTTGAAAATGTTCTCTTGGTCTCAGGGGAAGGAAGGCCTGTCTTAGTCTCTCTTCCAGATCCGGAGATCTTGCTCTAGTTGCAAACCAGCATGAACAGAGAAAGGAATCCAAATTCTGGAAGATAGCTGAGATTTGCAACAATGGTTAGCAAAGAAATATTGGGAAAACTTGTTCTTTAGATTTTGTACGTTTGTGGTGAGTTTTTGTGTGTGTGTCTGTGTGTAAAAGGCACTCATGGAGGCAGGAGTCTGAAGAGGTAGGTTAAGGCAGTTTTTGGCAAGTGAGTACTACTAGACTACTACTAGTAGGGAGCGTGCATAAGCGCACCAACATGCCTACAGTCCCTGTCTTATTGTTTCTTTTATTTTTTTTATTTTTCTTATACCATATGTATCCATGTATTCATAACTATGTTTTTTACTTATACCTATTATCTTGTAAGCAATTGACAATAAATAAATAAATAAATAAATAAAAATAGACTAACAGGTTTTCTATGCTCAGCTACTGGTCAGAAAGCTATTAGCTGGCAGCTTTTCTTAAGTTCAACACATCAGCAATTTTAAGATGTTTTTACTTTAACTTCCAGAATTCCTTAGCCAGCATTGGCTGGGGAATTCTGGGAGTTGAAGTCTATTTGTCTTAAAGATGCTAAGGTATTGACAAACATTGCTAAACAATCATGTTATCAATTCTGTACTCCTAGCGTTCCGATATCTGAATATATCTGTGAGCACATCCCAGATCAATCTCAAAGGCATTTTAAACTGGATTCAAGGGATTAAGAGAAACAGAGGTGGTATTCAGCAGGTTCTGACCAGTTCTGGAGAACTGGTAGCGGAAATTTTGAGTAGTTCAGAGAACCAGCAAATACCACCTCTGATTGGAGATTTTACAGTGTCTTTCCGTTGCCACACCCATCAAGCCATGCCCTCAAAACCAGTAGTAAAAAAAATTGAATCCCACCACAGAAAGACTGATTCTCTGAAAAAGGCCCTACTGTATTAAGCTATTTTTTATAACCTGTATTCACAAAACTTTAAACAGCAAAATAAAATCCTTTAAATACATAAAAGTTAGGATGCTGTTTGCTGTTCAAGCATTGTTAATGTTAAATTACTACAAAGAGTGTCATCTATAAATTTACATGAAAGCTACAGAAGTCCTCTGCTAATTAGCTGCTAATAAGCAAAGTGGTATGTGTTGTAAGTACAAACAATTTAAAAGTTCACTTTTAATTTTATCCTTCCACTAGCTATAGATGGAATGCTACATTTCAAAAGCTTCTCCCCCATCATCTCCTTAGTTTAGGCCAGGGGTCTTCAAACTTGACAATTTTAAGACTTGTGGACTTCAACTCCCAGAATTCCTCCTCTAGTCATGTTAGCTCAGGAATTCTGGGAGTTGAAGCCCACAAGTCTTAAACTTGCCAAGTTTGAAAATCTTTTGTGTAGGCTAAAACAGCTTTTCCTCACTGTCTATCTTCCCTATTTGTTAGACTAAATCTCCCATTATCCCCAGCCAAAACCATTATCTGGACAGAAAAACCTGCTCTTCTGGCTTAGTTGTACAGTTAAAAACTGCAAGCCACTCCTCCTTGTATGCTAATAACAATACCCCACTCTGGGCAATAGGGCTTATGACAGCTGAAGCCCAACCCATATAGAAAGTAAAGATGGGAAATGCCAGCTATTCCACTCTGATAAATGAAATAGCACAAGGAGAAACACATATCAATAAACCACATCTGTAGCAGCCTTGTATGTTCAGGGTTGTGCTTGCATGAGAGTGTATGTCTGTTTTTTTCCTCATTTGATAGACAATCTCGCTGGATCGTCTAGTGGAGATCAGCCTGGATAGAAAAGAAAATTACATTAGCAATTGATTTTTCAATAATCATGCATGCATTAAGCCTTTCTGCCAAGATAGCAAGGATTTCAATAATTACTGCCTTATAAACTTGTGCAAAACATGCATATATTTTATTAGTCATAAACAAAAACTTGTTAATTTCAGACTCATTTTTGCATAGGCACTAAATATTTTTTGCTTATTAAGGAACAAAATTCTGAAACAGCCAACATAGTCTGGTTAAAGTACTAAAACAGATAAGGAGCTCACCAAGAGTCCAGAACGGACTGGTCCTCTCCACCAAATCCAGGGAAGAAGTTGGGGAAAGAATAATTCACAAAGGAAAAGCAAAACATAAATATAATACTGAATTATGCTATTAAAAGTCACACTCTTGAGCTGGCTGCAGCAGTAAGGATGGGATACATTGAAACCACCTCTCAGAACCACTCAAGGAAAAAAAAAAACTACAAAATTCACCCAACATCAAGACACTGTTGCTAAATAAAAGGCACTTCCATGCTGCTATTGTTTGTCCAGCCCAATTCCTGAAAAGCAAACTGAAAACAATTCCTTGGTCTTCATTTCTACCAAAGTCAAAATGTGAAAAGAAGCAAAGAACACTACACAAGCAATTCCCCACCTGAAATGCTATGGAAACAAAACTGCTGTGGTTAAAAAAACCAAACCCCTGAAAACATAAAATGGTTTCTGTGCTTACCCCACCTGCAGTCTTAGACACAGGTACAGCGTCTACAATGGGATGCTGCAAGAGTGATGCAAGACCGTCTATAATTGGGGAAATGGACCCCATACAGCCCAGTGTTTCAAATAAAAAAGCAGCTTTGCCATAGTTTCAAATACACCTGTTTGTGTGATGCATTGCTAGGGTGATATGAATAGCCAACAATTCTTATTACTATGATATATACAAATATGTGAAATCACAGCTAAAACCAGTTCTTTAATCAGATGGGCTTTCATAGTCATTAAGTTCTTCTCAACCTAAAATGCGTTGGTATAATTAATATATGTTAATGTTGCAAAACATCACTCTAGATGGCTACAGGAACTGCAATTAGAAGGCTGCATTAAAATGATGGATTGCGCAGAACTAAATCCAAACTCGCTGGACACCTTTAGATTTTATTTCTCATTAACAAACAACCCCACAAAGTCAAAGAATAAATATTAGAACCAAGTGAAGAAAACGGTTCCACCTGTCTTGCCGTCCTGGAGGAAAAATCCTAATTACAAAGAAAAAGAAAAGGCGGCGGCGTTTGTTCCAAGCCACTTAGTAATTTCACAGCAAGCATTACACCGCATTATTGTAGAGTTTTATCTTAATTTCTAAGTAAATAAGCACAGAATGCACAAAAACAAGAAACGCGCACAGGAACGAGAACTCTCAACTGAATGTGTCGAAGGTTACCCTTGCCTCTTGTATTCAAACAGGTTGCAGCGCTAAAGAGAAAGAGTGACAGAAAAAAAAATGACACGCAATCGTATACCTGCTCGAGTAAAACGGGTGAAAATCGCCGAAATTGCCACGTAGGATCGCGCGGTGTCTAGATAATTTCGTGCTGAAGCAAACCGGTTAAAACCGATGCCGTACTTACCGAAACACTATCAGCCTTTCCACGAACAAGGCGCAAAAGACAATGAAGACTGTTATCAACAGCAACAGCTTCCCCATGGTGCAGCCTGATTTCGGTACCCACGAGCCGAAGAGCTCCGTGGAGAAATGTGGTCCTGATGCTCTCGGCTTGGCTTGATATTGAAGAACCAACTACGGAGCGCCTCCCTCAGGAGTGACACTTCGAGGTAAACTCCCAATGTCACCCTTCTACACCAATCACCACCGGAGCTGGAGAGGCTGGGGAGGATGCTAAAAAGTTTCCTAGAACAGCTGCTTTCTCTAAGGTAAGGTAAATAGGAAGACCTCGAATCATGGAGCTCAGACTCCTGGCAACATACTGACGCAGTTTTCTTAGAAACAACAGCTTCCCTTTATCTTCTACTGGGAGATATTTCTCCCAGTCCCCGATTTCCCAGTCTAGTTTGAGGCTGTAGGATTCACTTTTCACACTAAACAAAAAATTCAGAACAAAGATATTCTATCCTATTTGCTAGAATGTGCTGCAGCCTTCAAGGCTGCCTCTGTAGACATCGAGGTCCAGTCAAGATGATCTCCCAAAGTCCCACGTACAGAGACAGTTAGGCTGGCAACCGAAATGTCCCTCATGAAAATCTCTTTACCACAATGATAATTCTGGTACGAAAGGGGGAAGAATGGAAAAAAAACAAACTTCTCTAATAATTGATTTTCTAGGATGCTGGGTATTGCAACTACTTGGGTTTTTGTTTTGTTTTCCAGGGCAGGTGAGCACTTTTCAAAAGGAGGACTTAGCTGCAGCCATCTTACTCTCCAAATCATTAAAAAAAGCACAGGAATTGCAATGTTTGTGGAATAACAACTTCCCATCTTGTTATTTTTCATTTAAGCAATCTTAAAAATTAATTTGAGGCAGTGCAGGGATCTTGCTGGGTGCTGAGGAAGGGGATTTGACACTGGATTACATTTTAGGGGATGCAAAAGAATTCCCTGCAGAGTATTCGCTCAAAAAGGATGATATAGTTTATAAGTAAAATCCAATAAGTAGCTAATAATAATAATATAATACAATATGCATATTTATGTAATATAAACTTTAATAATGTATTTAGAAGGGAAGGATTGTTGATATTGTGCACAAGAAGATTTGTACCGACTGACACACTGTTCAATGGAAAGAAGGTTTTATGTTTTGTGTTTATGTTTATGCTTGTTTATGTTTGTTGTTAAAAATAAATATATATATATATATATAAAGAATTCCCTGCAGAATCTTGGCCTGTAACAGTCCTGCCCTGCTTGCATTTAACCAACACATAAACCAGTCCAAGGAACATAATTTTTCATGTCTCCTTGTGATCATATTACTGTCATCTCATTCACAGACCATAAGCCAGGAAATTTTGAATTGTGCTTAATTGTAATTCCCCTTTACAGACGGTCCTCCACTTACAATCACAATTATGCCCAAAATTTCTGTTGCTAAGTGATATAGTTGTTAAGTGAATTGTGTTCCATTTTACAACCTTTCTTGCCACTGTGGTTAAGTTAGTAACACGATTGTTAAGTGAATCTGGCTTCCCCATTGACTTTGCTTGTCACACAAGGTGTTCTCATGACACTGGCACACTGCAACTGTCCCAACTACGCGTCACTTGCCAAACATCTGGGTTTTGATCATGTATCCATAGAGATGCTACAACAGTCATAAACGTGAAAAAAAAGGTCATATCTCTTTTTTTCAGGGCCATTGAAACTTTGAATTGTCACTAAAGAAACTGTTGTAAGTTGAGGACTAACTGTATTTTGTACCACTCACTGCAGTGGCCTAGCAAATAAGACATTGTGCTTGTTGACCAGAAGGTTGACAGTTCAAGACCCCAGTACTGCATGACAGGGTGAGCTCCCATTCCTTCCCCAGTTTCTGCTCTCCTAGCAGTTTGGTTGGAAAGAAGACAGCCTTCTATGGATCTCAGAGTATAGCCATGTTGGCCACTTGACCATGGAAGTGTTTTCAGACACCAATGCAGAGGTAGTATTCAGCAGGTTCTGACCAGTTCGGGAGAACCGTTAGCGGAAATTTTGAGTAGTTCGGAGAACTGGCAAATACCGCCTCTGACTGGCCCCGCCCCTGCTCTATTCTTTGCCTCCCGAGTCCCAGCTAATTGGCTGGGTCTTCTTTTGTTGCCCTGCACAGGAGAATGGAGTTGGAAAGCAGGTTAGTGGGGTGGGGAGAAAATTGAAATTTTACAGTATCCTTCCCTTGCCATGCCCACCAAGCCATGCCCACAGAACTGGTAGTAAAAATTTTTTGAATCCCACCACTGCACCAATGGACTTCCCCAATTAAAAAATGGAGATGTGCATGATTGGACATGATTAAACAAGGAAACCTTTACCTTTACCCAGGTAGTCCTTGACTTATGATCCTAAGATTCCTGTTGTTAAGTGAGACATTTGTTAAGTGAGTTTTGCCCCAGTTTTACAACCTTTCTTCCATGGTTGTTAAGTGAATCATTGCAGGTGATAAGTTAGTAACCCGGTTGTTAAGCGAATCTGGCTTTCTGACTTTGCTTGTCAGAAGGTTGCAAAAGGGGGTCAGATGACCTTGGGGAACAGCAACGGTCATAAATATGAACCAGTTGCCAAGCCTCTGACTTTTGATCACATGATCATGGGGATGCTGCAAAGGTCGTAACTGTGAAAAATGGTCATAAGTCACTTTTTAGTGCTGTTGTAACTTTGAACAGTCACTAAATGAACTGTTGTAAGTCACGGACTACCTGTATCTTTTTTTCTATTCATTACCTTGGATGGAAGGTAAGTCGGTCAACAGGAAGCAGCAGTTTTCAAGCCATTATCATTTTCTATTATCTTAGGAATGGTTTGGTAGCATTTCAGCTTAGCAGTGAGAAAAGGGTCCAGAAAACAACTAGAGGTGGGCCTAGAACAACTCGCCATGGCCAACTCACCATGGCCAATTCATTGCAGCCAACTGCCCCGGCCAATTCGTTGCAAGACAGCTTGCCATGGCCAACTACCATGGCAGAACTCGTTGGGGGATAAGAGTTTCCCTAACACCAAAAAAATAATGAAATAGAATCATTAAAGAAAGGAAAGGGAGGACAAAATGAAATGTGAATGACAAAAATTAAAATATTTTAAAAATTATTTTAAGTCATTGAATTGAATGGTTGAATTCTCCCATGGTGAATTTTTCTGTGGCAAATTGGCCATGGCAAGTTGTTCCACGGTGAGTTGACATATGGTGAATTGGCTGTGGTGAGTTGTCTCATTCCACCTGGAAGCTGCCATCTGATTTACTGTAATTGCTTCCATCTCAAAATTAGGTTGTTAGGTGGGAATGGGGAGTGGGTGGGTGGGGGGAGAATACTTTGAGAATTTAAACGTTTTCCTAAGTGGGAGAAAGAGGGAAGAAAATTCCAGCAAAGCAAAAAAAAAAAAATGTTCTTCAGTATGTACAATTGTTAGAAATTGTTAGAAATCTAGCCAATGAATAGTTCCCTTAATCCAAAGGGCACATAGTGTCTGTTATCTTGTATGCTTTATCTATTTATCTCAGTGCATTATTTTTATGATAACTCTGTAAGGAAGGTTTTGGTAAGCAGGTTTTTTTTTTAAATGACTCAGCAAGACCTTGAACCAGGAGTTTTAGTACTCAGTCCCATACTGTCCATAAAATGTTTCTTAAGTGAAACTTTTATGGCCTAGTCAAAAGAATTTAAAACAATTTAATGATGAGGTCAACTGCAATGTAACTCTCAGGAGGGAAAGTAAATTCAGGTAGTCCTTAACTTATGACCACAACTGAGCATTAATATTGCTAAATTGGACAGTTGTTAAGTGAGTTTTGCCCCATTTTACAACCTTTCTTGCCACAGTTGTTAAGTGAATCACTGCAGTTGTAAAGTATCATGGTTGTTAAGTGAATCTGGCTTCCCCATTGAGTTTGCTTGTCAGAAGGTCGCGAAAATTGATCACACGATCCCAGGAAACTGCAACTGTCATAACTATGAGTCAGCTGCCAAATGTCTGAATTTTGATCACATGACCAAGGGAATGCTGTAACGGTCATAAGTGTGAAAAATGGTCTTAAGCAGAGACGTTATTCAGCAGGTTCTGACCAGTTCTGGAGAACTGGTGGCGGAAATTTTGAGTAGTTCAGAGAACCGGCAAATACCACCTCTAATTGGATATTTTACAGTATCCTTTCCTGCCACGCCCACCAAGCCACACCCACAGAACCGGTAGTAAAAAAAATTGAATTCCACCACTGGTCATAAGTCACTTTTTTCAGTGATGTTGTAACTTTGAATGGTCACTAAATGAACAAGGAATAGCTGTACAGCTTTTTGGTTACATGAATTTAGCTACTTCACACATGGCTTAATATGATACAGGCAACATTCATGGTTGGTATTAAAGGTTCAAGTCCCTTTCCTTTCAGTTAGTTCATTTATTTACAAAGAAATAGGTGAGATGTATTTCTGCAGGTAAATCAGCCTTTTGAGAGCTGATGGTTGTCAGAAGAGTTCCATGATATACATGTTCTAGTCTAAGAGTTTTGCAATGCTTTTTTTGCAGACGAAATCATTAATTAGTTTAAGGCACTAATCTTACCATCTTATGCATTTAATTTATGATTCAATATTTTATGCAAATCCAGGGCGTTGGATTCATTGGACAACAGGTGAACCAGTTAACTGTGTTGTGCAAGTCTTTCTGAGTTTCCACCCAGCCTATTTTGCAGTGTAACTGGAAAGTTTACAATAGCAAGATTCCCTCCCCCAAACCCTTATCTGAGTACCCACTTCCATGAAGGTAGCTTGTCCTAGGGACTTGCTTTTAGAACAGTGTGTATTAGATAGTGCTGTAAATATTAGATACACATGAAACAAAAAAATGATGGTTGATCTTTCAGCTGGTACAAAATGAGCATGTTCAAATAAATTCATATTCTAGTATTTCATAGGATTCATGACAGAATGTTCAAATTAAACAATTTGGGATCACAAACTATCATAGAATTGAGAAAATATGCTTCCTTTTATAAAGAATGGAAAAATATTTGCCCTTTTAAATAACTAAAAAGGCTGAAGAAATGTAATTTCTCCTTATTTCTGTGCAAGAAAGCTACTTGCTGCCCTTTTCCATCTTGTGCAAGAGACTAGAACCATAGTCTTGTTTAATGCTATAGTAGACATGGCAAGTATATTCAGGCAGACAAAATAACAAGTGATTTGACAGAGAGAGAATGAGAGGGATTTAATTTTTAATCTGTTCCCAAAGACACACAGACATGTATCCAACCTCTTGTCCTGCACATGTTATTTATTTATTTTATTTATATCTTGCCTTTATTATTTTTATAAGGAACTCAAGGTAGCAAACAGATCTAACACACTTACTCCTATTTTCCCCACAACAACTCTGTGAGGTGGGTTAGGATCAGAGTGATTGGCCCAAAGTCATCCAACCAGTTTTCATGTCTATGAAGAGACTAGAATTCAACAGTCTCCTGGTTTTTAGTCTGGTATTTTAATCACGAAATCAAACAGGGTTTCATCCTGAAGTTAAAGTCCCAATAATTCTTTATTCAAATATTATTTCTCTTTGCTTCTTTTTTTGAGATGAAGTTTGAAACACAATGCCTTACAGGTAGTCCTTGACTTACAATTGTTTGTTTAGTGGCTGCTAAGTTGCACCACTGACTAAAATATCTTATGGCTGTTTTTCACCCTTACAATAGCTGCAGTATCCCCTTAGTCATGTGATCAAAATTCAGACACTTGGCAACTGACATGTATTCATGATGGTTCCAGTGTTCCAGTGTCATTTGATCACTTTTTGAGACTTTCTAACAAGGAAAGTCAATGGGGAAGCCAGATTCACTTAACAGTCATGTTACTAACTTAACAACTGCAGTGATTCAGTTAACAACTGCGGCAAAAAATGACATTAAATAGGGGAAAACTCACTGAACATCTGTCTGGCTCAGAAATGGAAATTTTAGGCTCAGTTGGGTCATAAGTAGAAGCAGTGGTGGTATTCTACTGGTTCTGCCCGGTTTTGCCGAGCCAGTAGCAGCGATGAGCAGCGGAGATCAAACCAGTTCTGTCCACCGCTCTGCTGTTGGGCGGGCCCTTCCGACTGGGCTCCCATACTCATCTTCATCTTCTGCTTTTGAAGTGCAGCTGCTTTGCGTAGCACAGAAGAGTGCTGCGTGGCAGTGCTGAAGTGACCGGGAGAGTGCAGGCTTCCAGGAGATGAGTTGGAATGCCTCTGCACCTGCACAAATGCCTCTGCACCTGTGCAAAGTGTGTGATTGGCATGTGCGTGCATGCAAAGTGTGTGCATGCGCGCAAAGCGCACCCACCAAGCCATGCCCACCGAACCGGTGGTAAAAGTTTTTGAACCCACCACCGAGTAGAAGGCTACCTGTACAAAAGAACACATGCAGAAATTGCAAACCATTCTCATGTCTTATTTCATAAAGAATCCATGAAAGGCAGGTATCAGTGGATTGGAGTAGAGATGAAAATTTTTATTTTCATAGCCAATCCAACCACACAGTTGGGTGGATTATATTTGGCCACTCATTCTTTCACAGTTCCTGACTTCACACATTGCACTAAATCATTTTTTTCCTGAACTTGTGTATATTTGCCTTCGAGTCAGCATTATTCTTGATGACTATCTGAACAAGACCCTGCAATTTGTTTGGCAAGATTTGAGAAGTCGTTTGACAATGGCTGATGCTTCGTAGAGCTTAGAGGAATAAACCATAGTTTACATGCAGTAGGACTTGGTTTTGCATACTATACTACACTAAGCCAAGACAAACCAAACCACATTATGTTTCAGCACAGTGCACAAGTTCAGACAACTAAGCTTTGTCACAAAACTGTGAAGATGAAACAAGGTATGGAGGGAAGAACTATATAATAAAGAATCTCTAAAAAGTATAATGAAAATCAAAATACACCATATGGACATCAGATTGTATTTTGAGGCTATCTATTTTTCACAGAAGAGGACGCAGTGGCTCAGTGGATAAGACGCTGGGCTTGTCGATCAGAAAGGTCGGCAGTTCGCCCGTTCAAATCCCTAGCACCACGTAACGGAGTGAGCTCCCGTTACTTGTCCCAGCTTCTGCCAACCTCACCGTTCAAAAGCATGTAAAAATGCAACTAGAAAAATAGGGGCCACTTTGGTGGGAAGGTAACAGTGTTCCATGTGCCTTTGGCATTTAGTCATGCCAGCCACATGACCACAGAGACATCTTCAGACAGCACTGGTTGTATGGCTTTGTAACAGAGATGAGCACCGCCACCTAGAGCTGGAAATGACTAGCATGTATGTGCGAGAGGAACCTTTACTTTATTTTTACACAGGGGTGGGATTCAAAATTTTTAACAATCGGTTCTGTGGGCATGGCTTAGGTGGTGGTCATGGCTTGGTGGTCATGTGACTGGGTGGACATGGCTTGGTGGTCATGTTATTAGCTGGGTGTGGCCAACTCAATATCACTCACATCGAGGCATGCATCTCCTCGCTTGGCCTTTCATGACTGTGGGGATGTTGCAACAGTCGTAAGTGTGAAAAATGGCCATAGTACCAGCAAAGGAGGGAAAAATAACTCCAGAGAAGTTCCTGAGACAGGAAGTCTATCCTGCCAAGAATGTAGTAAGGGTTAATGGAGAGGCAGTTTCTGTAAGCAACACCAGAATGTTTCCTTCCTGCCTTCCTTACAGGATTAGGCCAGTAATTTCTTCTAACAACCGGTTCTCCGAACTGCTTAGAATATTAACAACCAGTTCGAGTGAATAGGTGTGAACTGGTAGAATCCCACCCCTGTTTTTACGGTATGGAAACCAGTCAAATTTTTTTGACAGAACAATCAACCAATAGAACAGCTTGCCTTCAGAAGTTGTCAGAGCTTTGTCATTGGAGGCTTTCAAGGAACGACTGAACTGCCATCTGTCAGAAATGGTGTAGGTAGAGTCTCCTGCTCGGGTGGGGGGTTGGACTAGATGACCTACAACCAACTCTGTTAATCTGTTAAAATGTGTTTTGAATTTCCCCCATTCTGCAAATGGTCAGCGGAAATTTTTGTCTTCATTCTTTACTAATCATCTTGGTAATTCTAATTTGTTTTATCTGATTTATTATTTTCAGATCAATCTGATTACACATTTTTTGGCTATAGTTAGGTACTGTTTTTTATTTGTACAGTATGTCATAACCTCCTTTCTAATCATCTTAAGTATTTTAGAAGTTTTTTTTTCTTTTAATTAATTGAATTTTTTTTGTTTTGGTTGCTGATTTATAACCACATAAAAAGCGATTGATTGATTAACCATAGTTCTGCAACAATGTCTTATCAGGGACTGCATGTATTTCCCTCTCCACCAGCCTGAATTTGACTAATGTTACCTAGTCTGGAGACAAAAATATAATAAATATTAACTGCATTTCTGTAGTAGAATCATAGGATTGGAAGATAGCAATAGCAACAGCACTTAGATTTATACACTGCTGCACAGTGCTTTACAGTCCTCTCTATGCAGTTTACAGAGTCAGCACATATTGCCCCCAACAATCTAGGTCCTGGTTTGATTGACCTTGGAAGGATAGAAGTCTGAGTCAACCTTGAGCCCCATCAGGATCAAACTCCTGGTAGTGGGCAGAGTTTGCCTGCAATACTGCATTCTAACTACTGTGCCACCAAGCTCCTTGTTCTTTAGAAGTCATCTAGTTCAGCTCACCTAGCTCAGGGCAACCCAGTTAAATGGTGGCTAGTCTATTCTTCAAAACTTCCAGTGTAAACACCCACAAACTCCCAGGAGGCCAGCTATTCCATTGATTAATTGTTTTCTCTGTCAGATTTGTCCTTATTACTAGGTTGTCTCTCTCTTTGAGAAGCTTCCATCCATAACTTCTTGTCATGGCGTTTGCTACTCTAGAGAATAAGTCAATCCCCATTCTTTGTCACAGCTTTCAAGTACAGGTAGTTCTCGACTTAACAATAGTTTATTTAGTGACTTAAGACTTATGATCATTTTTCACATTTATGACCATTGTAACATCCCCATGGTCATATGATTTACATTTGGAATCTTGACAACTGGTTCATATTTATGATGGTCTATGTCCCAGAGTTATGTGACCATTTTTTGAAATCTTCTGACAAGCAAGGTCAGAAAACCAGGTTCACTTAACAGCCATGTTACTAATATAACAACTGCAGTAATTCACTTAACAAATATGGCAAGAAAAGTTGTAAAATGGGACAAAAGTCACTTTAAAAATGTCTCACTTAGCAACATAAATTCTGGCCTATTGTGGTCATAAGTCGAGGACTACCTGTACTAACAGCTATCATGTCCCTCCTAATATTCTCTTCATTAGGCTAGAGGCATACCTAGCTTTCTCTGTTGTGATTTAGCCTCCAGGTCCTTTATCATCTTTTCTGCTCTTCTCTGCACACTTTCCAGGGTCTCAACATCTTTTTATATTGTGATGACCACAACTGTGACTAACCAAAGTATTGCTATTATTTATTTCATACTCTAACTAATATGAATTTGGTTTCCAGGTAGTGCTGCTTGATGACTTTCATTCCTTATGAACAAGAAGGAAATTATTTATCACTCGCTGCTGTTATGTAAGAAAGGTTTTCTTGTCTGCAAGCGAAGTGATAGAATATAGAAATGCAAACAAAATGCTAAGCTAAGTCCTTGTTAAGGTCAGTAAATCATAACAACATATCTTCTCAACCGGCTCCAGATACCACAGTTAAAGCAGAGAGCTATTTCTGATAAGGAAGTTCCAAGGACAACATGTGGGTGAAATCTAAAAACTTCTCAGTATGTTGTCAAGGATGCTTGGTGTTCCTACTCATTTAATTTATTTCAGCTAGAAGGCTGAAATGTTCCTGGCCTGCATCTGAGCCAGTTACAATTCAAATTTGATGCCAATATAGTGAATCTGGAACAAATGTTAGCTCATGCTCACTCTATATTTCCGTTACCAGACTATAAGTAAATGCTGACTCATGCCTGGGACAAAAGCAGTTTTGATTTCTCTATCATTCTTCTTATACCTCATTGTGTAATAAACCAATTTTGCTTCATGAAGAGATCCTAAATGTTTGCACACGGTTTTGTGGCTCTGGGTTGGCCAGAGAAAAGTGGACTTTGAATACTTATTTTGTAGCAGTACTGATTAGAAAAGGGAAATTACTGCCGTTTGATCCTGTTTCCTTTTTTTATACCTGTATGAATATCTAAATATTTGAATATGGAAATAGATTCAACTTTTATAACTGAACTATAATTATAACTTTTATAATTTTTAGATTTCCAAAATGGAGAATCCAAGAATTATTGCATTTCTTCTTCTTCTAACTAACCAATATTTATAGGTTAGATTAGTATTTTTCTGCATATACTACAGTACCACATCCAAGTAATAGTAGTAATAGTAGTAGTAGTAGTAGTAGTAGTAGCAGCAGCAACAGCAGCAGTAGCAGTAGTAGTATTAGTTTCAGTAATGTGACCAGTGCAATTAAATCATCATATAAATATAAAGCCAAAATTACACTAAAACAATATTGAGCTAAGAGTTTTTCTTATTCAATACAATATAATAATCAATATAAATAATTCATAATACAAGCTAATATTTTAATATAAATCTATATCTAAAAGAAAAGGAGATATAATCCCTTCTAAACAAACATGTTAAGGGGTTTTGCGTTAATACAAATACACCATCCTCAAAGCTTTTCTAACAACAACCACTACAGTTCCATAAATGTAAGATTACTATTAATCTTAAAAACTACCTTTAAACTTAATGTTCCTGTTAAGTCATAGTCCTTAAACAAACTTAATCCTTTTCTTAATTTAATTGGTTTGCCAATACTTTTGTTATGCTGAAATTTGTCCAACAAGCAATCCCTGTTATTAATTTTCAAGTTTATCAATAAAAGTAATAACTGATCTAAAAACTAACCTCTCACTACATATTATCTCCGTTTTCAAAGAAACCTAACCCTGATTTCAGCCTAACGACAAAAAATAAAGCAAATAATTCCTACCATGGTATAAAACTACAAAAACATTTGACTTAAGGCCATCTGTCATACTAAACTGAATCACAGACTTCAAAGAAGCCTAATGCTAACCTTACCTTCATCCTATTGCCAATATAACTTTAAAATTGAATCATCCTTCACAGCCTTACATTATAAAAGAGGAAAAAATAGCTATGAGAGCTAATATAAATTACATGTTGAAATACCTTTGCCAGTCTGCACTATTTGCTTCTGTCAATTAGCTAATGAGACAAAGTTGAAATTCTACCCAGGAAATATATTTTAATATTTTTTTAATATTTAAATTACAGGTAGTCTTCAACGTATGACCACAATTGAGCCTATTTGTTAAGTGAATTTTGGCCCATTTGGCCCATATGACTTCTTGCCAGAGTTGTTAAGTGAATAAATTGGTAACATGGTTGTTAAGTGAATCTGGCTTCCCCGTTGACTTTTCTTGTCAGAAGATCACAAAAGTCACCTTGGGACACAGCAACAGTCATAAATATGAACCAGTTGCCAAGCATCTGAATTTTGATCACATAATCATGGGAATGCTACAATGGTCATATGTGTGGAAAATGGTCATAAACCACTTTTTTCAGTGCCAATGTAACTTTGAATGGTCACTGAATGAACTGTTGTAAATTGAGGACTATCTGTACTACCTTTTGATGAAACACTCTTTAAGATTTTCTACCCTCTAAAACTGGAATATGAATTATGCATTTTCTTCTGAGACCAGTGAATCCCACCCCTGACTAAGCCCCTGTATTTGAATACTATGCAGCGCCTGAAAAAACTGGGATAGAAAAAGTGAAAGCCTATTCTTCTAGCTAGGGATGTTTTGATGGTGCAGCCATGGCTACCCCATCTTTACACACTCAAACACTAAAGATACTCTGGCACTTAATTTCCTTGATTAGGTTCCAAAAGTTGATGTTTTTATTATACAGTTAGTTCTCAACTTACAACACCTTTTGGTGCCAGAATTTCCAATGCTAAGCAAGGTGGCTGAATTGTGCCTAATTTTATGACTATTTTTGCCACATTTGTTAAGTGAATCATTGTAGTTAAATGAACCTTGAGGTTGATATACAAATTCCAGCTCCCTCATCGATGTTGCTTGTCAGAAGGCAGCTAAGAAGGCAAAAATGGTAATTGTTCTGTCGCGGGAAAGATCTGACTCGAGACTAGTGTGAATTCAGCTCTTTATTTGCTATCAGTAACTTCAACAAAACCGGAGCCGCGGCAGCCTCTTTTATAGCGGCTGCTCACGGCTCGCGGCCAATGAAGGCTTCTTAAACTTCCCGCCGCCAGGTGGATCAATTACAACAGTATTCAAGTAACCAATCAATAGGTGGCAACGGCGGACCAATCAGAATGTAGTATTATGAGTATTCAAATATATATATACAACACCCTCCCCTCTTGGTTTGGTCCAAACTACGTTACGTAGTCACGTAAGTAGGTGGGCCTTTTATGGTTCCTACTTGACCTGCGCAATTCAGTTGCAGTGTTGTCTTCAGCTGGTTCAGACGGGATCGCTGTCTCTCCTGTCCTTCTCCGTGGAACCTCCTGGAAGGGTGAGTCAGCCATGCCGCTCCCACCCGGTCTACCCGGGCTGGTTGAGTAGGCTCGGCTGCTTCTTCCAGGAGTGGTTTCGTGTTGTTTTTCCGCTGCCAGCTCCCTTCTTCCGAAGTCGCCTGCAGGTAAGTAGTTTTGATTTCTTGATGGGCCTATTGGTGGTGTTGGTTGGTGATTTGTTTTTTGTCGTGTTAGTGGAGGGTCTCCCCCTCCCCTTTTATTAGCGTTTGAGGGATCTCCCCCCTCTCTGGCTTTATTATTATTGTCTGTTTGGTGTGGTATTTGTGTGTGTGTGTGTTCTATGTTCCTAGGGTTGTCGGTGTTTCTTTCGATTGTTCTAGACCTTAGTTGGTCTATGTGTCTCTTCCAGCTTCTTCCATCCTCCGTTTCTAGTCGGTATGACCGGGGTCCTGTTATTTGGGTTATTCTAGCTGGTATCCAAAGTGGGTCCCCCGTAAGGTTTTTGGCATATACCAGATCCCCTGTTGTAAATGTGCGGTACTGGAGGAGTCTGGCGGCTTTTCAGGGTTGTATGTGGGGTGTAATCTATCCAGGTGCGACCGTAATTTTCTGCCCATCAGAAGTTCTGCTCGGCTCTTGTTAGTCGAGGTGTTCGGTGTTATATGTTGGATGGTTAGCATTTTATTGATTTTGTCTTGGATGTCACCCGTGTCTAGTTTATCTAATGCCTCTTTGGTATACCGAACCATGCGTTCCGCCCGTCCGTTTGTAGCCGCGTGAGCGGGCGCTGTTAGGGCATGCCGTATGCCCTGTTTGGCGAGGAATTTTTCAAATGACAACGCTGTGAACTGTGGCCCATTGTCTGAGACTAATAGGTCCGGTAAACCATGCGTTGCAAATAATTTTCTTAACTGTTTGATGACGGCTTCTGTCATCATGGAATGCATGACGCTGACCTCCAGCCAATTGGAGTAAGCGTCGACAATTATTAAAAATGTATAACCTTTTGTGGGTCCTACGAAATCTATGTGGATCCTCGACCAGGGGCCCCTGGGTGTCTCCCAGTTGAGGATAGGTGCAGGAGGGGGGTAGGTCTGGACTTTTGGCATTTAGTGCATGTTCCCACCCATGTCCCAATGTCCTTGTCCATCCCTGGCCACCAGATGTAACTCCTGGCCAGGGATTTCATTTTTACGATACCCGGGTGTCCTTCATGTAACATACACAGTACTTTTTCCTGTAGTTTTTCCGGGATGACAACCCTATCCCCCCACAGTATACATCCCTTCAAAATCAAGAGTTCAGTTTGTCGGTTACGGAAGGGTCTAAAAGTTTCATCATTATTGGTTTCCTGCCAACCCTTACCTACCCAGTTTAAAATCCGCACCATCTGAGCATCTTTTGCGGTCTCTTTCGCGATGTGTGATGCGGTGATGGGAAGGTTCGGTAATGTCTCAATTTGTAGAGTGGACGTGGTAGGTGCCGGATCGTCTTCCAGTTCTGGTAGGGGTGAACGGCTCAGGGCATCTGCATGGGGGATGTCCTTTCCTGGCCTGTGGATTAACTTGTAACTGTATGCGGCGAGGAACTCTGACCACCGTGTCATCCATGGTGACAGGATGTTGGGAGTGGCCCTGTTCCCCGCGAGTATTCCCAATAGTGGCTTGTGGTCTGTAATTAGAGAGAATGTCCTACCGTAAAGGTATTCGTGGAATTGCTTGACCCCCGTTATTGCGGCTAGGGCTTCTCTGTCCAGTTGGCTGTAGTTTCTTTCAGCTTTTGACAGTGTTTTGGAGTAGAAGGTGATCGGTACTTCTCTGCTGTTGGGTAAGGTGTGGCTGAGTATGGCACCGACGCCGAAAGGCGATGCATCGCAGGTGACTGTTAGTGGCAGGGTGTCGCTGTATTGAATTAACACAGATTCGGATGTTAATAAGTCTTTAACTCCCTGGAATGCGGCTTCCTCTTGTCGGCCCCAAGTCCAGGTAGCTTTCTTATCCAGTAATCTGTGCAATGGTTCTGCTATCATTGCCTTCTGCGGCAAAAAGACATTGTAAAAGTTAATGAGTCCTAAAAATGCCTGTAAGTCTGCTTTATTTTTGGGTCTGGGCGCTTCTTTGATAGCTCTTATTTTTTTTCCAGTGGGGTGGATCCCTGCTTCATCTATGAGGTATCCCAGGAACTAAACCTGATTGGTGGCTAGCTGGCATTTTTTTTCTTTTGACTTTGAGTCCTGCTTCTCTAAATCTTTGCAAGACTTCCCTCAATTGGTCTTTCAGTTGCTTTTTGTCCCTGGCAGATACCAATACATCATCAAAATAAGGGACCACCCCCTTGAGTCTTTTCAAAAGGCACTCCATCAGGCTTTGGAAAACGCCTGGGGCCACGCTGACGCCGAATTGCAGTCTGTTGCATTTGAATGCCCCCTATGCGTCACAATTGTCTGTTCCTCTGCTGTCTTGGGGTCGACTGGCAATTGTTGATATGCTTGCGCGAGGTCAAGCTTCGCGAAAACTTTTCCTCCCCCTAATGAGTGTAAAAGGTGCTGGACTACCGGAACTGGGTATGCGCTTTGTTGTAGCGCGTGGTTGAGGGTGGCCTTATAGTCTCTGCAGATGCGCACGGACCCATCTGGCTTAACGGGAGTCACAATTGGAGTTTCCCATCTTGCGTGGTCGATGGGTTCCAACACCCTCTGTGCGATGAGTTTATTCAATTGCTCATCGATATTTGGTTTTAATGCAAAGGGGACTCGTCTGGCCTTTAGCCTGATTGGCGCTATGTTAGGATTCAAATTAAATGATATAGGGGTCCCTCGGTACTTGCTTAGCTTCCTGTCAAATACATCCTGGAACTCCTTCATCAGGCTCTCCTCCCAGTCCGTCTCGGTGACGCTGTTAATTCCGGTCACTCCGATTCCCAGGGGTGTGAACCATTCGAGTCCAAGCAGGCTAGGACGATCCCCGTTGACGATCATTAACGGGAGGATCTTAGTATGTCTCTTGCTTGACTTTGAAATGTCCGAGTCCAACTACAGGGATTCTGTTTCCCTGGTAGTCTTTCAGGGTCAGGTTTTGCTTTTCTAGTTCTTTTCTTTGTATGTCTGGTATCAAGTTCTTTATGGTATTCCATGATACCATGGACAGATATGAGCCGGAATCCACCTCCATCTCGCATGGCTGTCCTTCTATGCTAACATTGATGCGTACCTTTCTTGCATCGGTTGCACTTGAATGGCCAATGGTGATTGTTTGGTGTGTTTCCTCCTTCTCGTTGAGTCGCTTACTTCTGTTTTCTCAGCTCCAATGACTCCCGGTCTGTCTTTCTCTGGTTCTGGGGGGAGTAGTGCCTTGTCTTTTAGGGCTGTAGCTCTTTCTGTTCCGGCAGACTCTAGCAATGTGCCCCCGTCTTTCGCAGTGTCTGCAAACGGCATCGAGGAAATGGCACTCGGAACGTGGGTGGTCTCCTCCACATCTGGCACAATGGAACTCCGATTTCCTCTCCCTCTTTCCTCGCCGATTCCGTTCCAACTGGAGCTTGTGTATTTCTTCTTCCACGTTGTCGGTGTCGGGTGAGGAATCGATGTCCTCATGGTGGGTGGTTGTGGTGGTGGGTTTCTGAGTGCCCTCTGGTTTCTTGTCTCGGGTTTGGCTCGGGTTGTCCTGAGTTTCTTTGGCAGCTGTATTCATTAGTCGCATGGTGGCTGCTGATTTTTCACTGCTTCAGCGGTGGTGGCTTCAGCGATGGCCTCAGTCACAGTGATATTGGGTCGGGTCAGCAGTCGGCTTTGTAGGGTAAGGTCTCTCAGTCTGAGGACCACGTGGTCTCTCATGGCTTCGTCCATGTTGAGAAAGTCGCATGCCCCTCCAATGTCCCTTAGGGCCGCCACGAAATCCCTGATGCTCTCGCCTTCTCGTTGATCTCGTTTGTAGATTTCGTGTCTCCGGATAAGACTGGAGACAGCTGGCGTGTAATGGGCTCTCAGTAGCCGGTTCAAATCTGGCCACGCCATCTGTTTAACATCCTGGGGTTTGGCCAATGCCTTGGCCACTTTGAAGACTGTGGGCCCACAGTGCGACAGGAACACGGCTCTCTTCCTTTGATCAGTTATCCCCTGTAGCTTGTTGCTCTCAAGGAACATGAGGAATCTGTCGATGTATGATTCCCAGTCCTCTTCTGCTGGGTTGAACGGTGTGGGTGGCGAGTTGTTACTGGCCATTTCGTCGATTGCTCAGTTCTCATTGCCATGTGCTCAACTGGTCTCCTTATCTCACAATCCCACCTTCGTCGCCAGTGTTCTGTCACAGGAAAGATCTGACTCGAGACCAGTGTGAATTCAGCTCTTTATTTGCTATCAGTAACTTCAACAAAACCGGAGCTGCGGCAGCCTCTTTCATAGCAGCTGCTCGCGGCCAATGACGGCTTCTTAAACTTCCCGCCGCGGACCAATTACAACAGTACTCAAGTAACCAATCAATAGGCGGCAATGGTGGACCAATCAGAATGTAGTATTACGAGTATTCAAATATATATATACAACAGTAATCACATGACTCTGGGATAGAACAGCCGTCATAAGTACATGCCATGTTGCCAAGTGTCCAAATTTTGACCAAGTGACCATGACCAGTGCTGTTGTAACTTCAAACATTAATGGTTTTAAGTTGACGACTACCTTTGTTTATATAAGAAGAAGGATAATGCACCTTTTTCTCTCTCCAAAAGAAATTAAAATAACAAGGCTATATTTGACACTTCTATCTTCAACCACTTCCATTTGGTTCAAAATTCCAAATCCACCAAAAGCAGTTAGAAGACTTGATCAATGATTGTCTTCAAAGCTGCTGACTTTGCAGCACAAAAAACAAGGAGCAACAATCATTGATCCACAGAAACCTTCCCTATGCACATCAAAGTGAAATAAACTGTTTGAATTCCCAAGTGTTTTTTCTTTTTCAGATGATGGCAATATGTTCATTTCTATGAAAACCAACAAGCCAAGAAATAGAAATCCCAGAAGTTCTCATGAAGGGGAACAGCCTGCTGGATGAGGATTCTGGAAGTTGAAATCCAGACATCTTAAAGTTGCCAAAGTTTAGAAATATTGAGTTGGATAGCTGAAGTTGGGTTGGCAGCAGGAAAAGATCCTCAGAATAAAGCAAGAATTCCACAAATGGGAATATGACTCAAATCTATCCAAAAGATTCACAAAACCACATTATAACACTTCAAACAAAATACAAGTTTGATTGAGATTTCAGATACTTTATTGCTAAGTCAGAAATCAGGTCAGCTCTTAAAATGTAACATGTCATAGATTCATAGGGGTCCAGAGTTGCTTTCAAAGCACTGAAGAGCCTTCATATACCATTCATGTTATACAAACGTTATAATATATCATACATTTTTCTATTTCCTCTTCTTCCGGGGTGGGGAGAATCTTTATAAATTCACACATGCTTTCAATTCAATGTCAATTTGTTAATTTTGGAGTATGTGTTGATGTAAAGTCCTAGACCAATAAAAGATAGCAAATTTTAAAAGTACATGGTATACAAAAATTTAATTGGTAATAAAAAGTATATTAATTAACTTCTGAAAGCATAGCTATTTCTAAGAATTTAGCAATTGTTCTAACAGTTGCCTATATTTGGTTTTACAGGAAAAACTAAGATTTCTAACAGTCGGATTTGTAAAGGCTAATGCCATGGGTGATAATAGACATGAGTTATTGTCTCAACCTCTGTGTCTAAACATTCATAAATACAGTTGTTATATGGATGAAGATACACTGCATAATAATATAATACACTTTTCATAATATAATAATTCAACCTAATGTAGAACATGTCATGTGATGAGCATATGAAGTGTGCTTCTCTCTCCCCCCCCCCCCATCTCTTCCAAAAAGAAAGTTGCACCAAAATGAAAAAAGTAATTTAGCTTTATTAGTTTGAAGATTAAATCTCAATTTTTTGGCTAAAGTTCATTCTGATTTATGTCTACTTCCATCTTCACATACTTTCCCTCCAGTCCAATAATCACTAAGATAATTGTGAAAAATGGTTTTCTGTTTTAAACCAATTTTCAAACTTGGACTGGATATTAAATGGGTGACTTTGGGCCAATCACTTGCCAGGAAAATTGCAGGGGCTATTCCATGCAGTTTCCAGGAATCAAAAAATAACTGAAGTGGGGGTGGGGAGTATACCCATGTTTCCTGGTTTTGTGTTCATTTTGTCTATGGAGATTCTCAAATCATCCAAATCATGGTTATCCAAAAGGTGATTTTTCCAAAAGGCAATTGAACTTTTTTTTCCTTTGAAAGCTGAAGAAGCTTCTTGGAAGAGAAATGAAGTGAGACATGCTTAAATTGCCTTTAGCTGTAGCAGTGTTACAGTACTATTTACCCCCTATTTATTATTTACAGTAATGTTGAAAGTCTCAAAGGGGCAGAGAGAAAAATAAACTTTAGAGAGAGTAGTTTGAGTGACAGACTTTAAAAAAAAAGAAGTGAGAAGGGAAAAACAACATATGATCCATGCCATTTGCAACTTGAGCTTCAATTGTGCAACAGCTTCATTTGGAATATCTGATAAGTTTCACAAATCTGTAGTTCTGAACAAAACCAGACTTTTAAAACAGAAAGTACTGCAGACATTCCAAAATTTCATAGCCACTTGGAGAGAAGGAAGGTAATTCAGATGCTTTATTTCCCATTTACATATTGTATTTATAAACTAGCAGGTGCAATAGAACAAAACCACTCAGTTGCTGTGATCTTCTATATTTGCCCACAAGAGAGAAAGATTCTTCTTTTGCATAACATGTGCTTGAAAAGGCTCCATCTCACCTGCCTACAGTAATACTCTAACAAGAATTCCACAGAAAGTTGCTTAATTGCTTGCATTGTAGTAAATAGCATACCCAACATCCCAATTCATTTTGGGATAATTAACAACTGGTTATTATTTTGTATTTCAAAGCAGAGTTCACATATTTCTATATAGCTTTGATTCTGTGTTTTTACTGTTGCTATTATCATTATTATGGTTTGTTGCACTGTCAGCCAGATGTTTAGGCTGGATTTGGTTTTTTGTGAACCTGTCGGGTCCTTCGCAAGGATGTGGGATAAGATGTTGTTTCAAGGCATTAAAGGAATTGTCACAGAAAGATGTGTTATGTAATGGTCTTTGTGTCTCAACCAACAAGATGTTTAGACTGGACTTGGCCTTTTTAATCTACCTTTCACGTCCTACCAAGGCATGAAATAGAGAAATGTTCTTTTCTAAAGTTATCATTGCTTGATATAAGCTGTTACACATAAAGTCATCATCATCAGCATTTACAGAAATATAATTTTATGTTTTGCTGTTATTGAAGGACTCTAGTATTGAGTAGATCTCCACTTACACATCCATTTTCTTCCACAGAATACATTCAAAGCTGCTCTTGATAATTAAAAATAGACATATGGAGGAACCTTTATTATGGCCAAATGTTCCCACTTACAGAAATATTATGCCTGCTATATTTTACATTGTAAATATCAGTTTACATTTCCGTACATTAATGATGTTAATTGACATAGAACTTCTTCGCATTTATAATTTTGTCTTGGATACAAAATTACCTCAATTACTTTTACACTCAGGGACAGCCTTATTCTAATGCAGAGTAAATAGATATATATGTTATAAGCAAGCATAGATGAGGTATCAAAGAACAGTTTGCAAACAAATATGACTTTGTTAAAAATATGGCTGCATAATTAATGACTCGAAATGCTCAGAAAGGAAGTTCAATTTTTCGGAGACTTCAACCATGTTTGAAGTTCTTTTGATGGCTGGACCAAAAATTGAAGTGGGTAGTGGATGGAAGAAGAAAGGCCCTTTTCATTAACTGGTCCTTCTTACCAGAAGGCCTTCTCCAATGGAAGACATTATTATCTTTCTGGATTAAATTAAGATTTTTTCTGTTCTCTCATTTACCTTACTGCCATGATTGAACTAAGATAGAAGAAGAGAGGACTATTTTGTTTTGCACTTTAGGGTGACAGAAATCCACCCTAATTTTCATCCACCATAATGACTAATGGACTAATGGATAGTGAAGGTGATTGTGGACAGAGAAAATAATATACATAACCAATGAAATCTCTACTTAATGGAGAAAATGATAAGTGATAGTAACTGTCCGTGTCAAAATCAAGCCAGGAAATTACGTTTCTAGAAATGAATACGATAAGTTGCTGCTTTTGCTGAGAAATTATATGTGCTTTAAGAGTTTTCTTAATTAATTTTAATAAGTTTATGACAAAGTTTTGGTGGTTACCTAATCCCTTGACTGTATTTCTTCATACTGGCATTACAGGTCTGCACTGGTTTAACTTGACATGTTAGACAGTGGCTGATGTTTGCTTTACATAAATAGAACAGGCAGATCAGCATTGCTTGGTGTTAAAATTATCTTTGGGCTTGCAGGCTAGCATGCTTTGGGAAACTTAAAACACCCGTTCATGCATTTTATAAACACAGTGCTTGACCACTAAAAACAAGCATGATAGAATCCCCTGAGGAAAGCATGGGAGAAACCATTACACGGACTACAACAGCTAAGCTAATGAAAAAAGCTTTTTTGGAGGCTCTACAATCAAATGACTACAGGACTCTGGAAGAGCTTTTGGCTCAAAAACAAATAGATGTGGACACGGTGTTTGAAGTGGAGGATGAGAATTTGCTCCTGGCCTCTTACAAACAAGGTAAAAAGCCATGGCAGTGTTTCAGCTTGTTAATTATTTGAAAGAAGTTAGCTGTTGTGTGTTATGAGTATTTGCCCTTTGCGGGTCTTACTGTATTCAATAACCCTTCAAATCAAATCTGATTAAGCTATATGCTTGAAAATCACTTCTAGGGATGGTGTGTGTGTGTGTGTGTGTGTGTGTGTGTGTGTGTACATACAAATGCACATGCACATATAGATACATACATACACACACATATACTTCTAGGGATGGGGTATATATATGTAAAACCTAGAAGTGATTTTCAAGCATATAGCTTAATCAGATTTGATTTGAAGGGTTATTGAATACAATAAGACCCGCAAAGAGCAAATACTGTTCATACGAAGACATGAGAGACTTTTAGTCCCCAAGGATTTTTTTTTCTGGTGTAATTCCTGAGGAATATATAGAAAAATCAAAAGTATGATTTGTAAACATTAAAAAGTATGTCAATCACCAACAAATGCAAGTTTCTTGCTTTGGTTTCCTGCTGCTTCCATGTTTGGCCAAATAGTTTTGCTCCAGGTCATATTTAAAATAGCTTAAGAAGAAATGCAAGAACCAGTTGGTATAGTAGTTAAGACGTCAGGCTAGAAACAGAGAGATTGTGAATTCTAGTCCTACTGTGGGCACAAAACAAATGGATGATCTTGAGCCAGTCATTCTCATTCAGCCCTAGGAAGAAAGCAATGGCAAGCCACTTCCGAAATCTTGCCAAAAAAACCACGAGAACTTGTTCAGGCAATCATCTGGACTCAGAGGTACGCTCATGCACAACACACACATACACAGACATACAGTACACAAGGAAAATCTGGCAAGATTAGAGGGTAGCAACTTCACTATGATTACACAATGAACTCTAACATGCTGCATATACTCTCTGTAGCAAATGAAGTAAAAGGAAAATATGTAATTGAAGGCATGAGCAATCACCCACCTTTTGAGATGCTACTCAACTACCTCTCCCGTACAATGCACTGAAGAAATTTTTCAAGATAGATTTTTCTTGAAAGCATTGACCTGATTCAGTTGGATCTGGCCCATTTTGCTGATGGACAGCCAATCAGAATTCTGACCCTCTTACATTATTTTTTTTTTTTTAGTATTCCATGGGATTGGAGAGAATTGACCTCTTTGAGGGAAGTTATTTTATCATAATAACAGTTCTTCTACCATACTATTTGCTTCAATTGGATTGGAGAGTTGGATTGGAGATCTTCAGTTGGAGAGAAAACTATGTGAAACAAATCTGCTTACAGTTATCTAAGCCTGTGCTGTACAGATAATCCTCAATTTACAACAGTTCATTTAGTGACCATTAGAAGTTACAAATGTTCATTTTTCACACTTAGGACTGTTGCAGCATCCCCATGGTCATGTGATCCAATTTTTGGAGGAAATACTCTTTCGCTAGTCCAGAGGGAAGCACTCTGCTTTTCCCGTCCCCATCACCAATTCTTCACTTACTAATGATTCATATTTACTACAGTTTTGGAACTGACTCATATTCACTACAGTTGCAGTTTCCTGGGATCATGTGATCACTTTTTGTGACAATGGGGACAATCTGACAAAGTCAATGGGGAAGCCAGATTCACTTAACAACCATTACTAATTTAACAACTGTAGTGATTCACTTAACTGTGGTAAGAAAGGTAGTAAAATGAGGCATTTAACAAATGTGTTAAATTTAACAAAGCAATAAAAAATTGGGCTCAGTTGTGATTGTAAGTCAAGGACTACCTGTAGCTTACAATTCAACCTTTAAGATACTGAATTAGAAACCAAACACTGGTCTGTCTAGTTTGTTTGCATTGATTGGCAATGGAAAGCATAGAGTTACCCCAAAGGGTAATAAATATATAGCTTAGCTCTTCAACATGAAGGTGCAACATTATGTCTTACACCACTGCTTCATTGCGTAATAATCACTTTTGAATTTCTTGGTTCTTCTTTCATATATTTGAATAATTTCACTGTTGTAATATTTTCTATTTTTAAAAAAGGACCAAAATGTATACATACTTTAATATATGTTTTCTCCAAAATTACTTGCAAAACTCATGTTCTTTGTGGATTATTACAATATTCTGCTTACAACACTCCCTAATGCACATAGGTTTTGCAATCAATTTCCCCCAAATAATTCATTTTTAATATTAATTATGAGTACAGTATAAAAATTTCTGATGTAGTGGAATCCATAAATTATGGTTAGCTGCCCTATTATTGGCAAAATGAACAATTTGAAAGATAATTAGGTTTTGTTGTTAATATTGGTTCAACAATGCAAAATTAGATCCGATCACATTCCAGTGTAAGTTAAATAAAATTCTATTCCTACTATTAACCTATGTGAAATATTTTTTTTTCAGATTTAGAGGAAAGAATACACCCGTTTCTTTATACAGCTTTTATCTATAACTCTACAGAACTACTGGGCTGCATAATTTTTCTACTGTCTTTTCTGGAATGGGGAATAAATATTGCCCCTCTTATAGTATACCACTGAGTTTCTCTGGGATTGGTGTAGAGAATTATGGAGCTCTTCTATTCCTTCTCTGTTGGCTTGCTGACTCACTTGCATACCATCCTTGTCACTGGGCAAGAATACTTGAATATGAAGACATCTTCATGAATGTCTCAGTTTCAGGAAAGTCACATAGGAGCCCTGGGTGCACAGCAGAATAACATGGAACTTGGTTAAGGGTAAACCTGTATAAACACATAAAATAAATTCCATTGGGTAGTATAATTATATTCAATATTGCAAGTTACAGAGGCTAATCAATTTTATACTAATCAGTAATCTGAAGATTTTCAAAAGCTATCATGCGATTGCTTTGGTTTGTTTTCTCCAACTGTAACAGGATATTGGCTGCCTAGTTATAAACTGCAGCATTCCTGGGCAACAGGACTACATTTATCTGTTCTGTATGGACATCTGGAGAGTCTGTCAGTCCTGCTGAAGCACAAAGCAACCATCAACTGCAGACCCAATGGGAAAGCAGCAATCCACATAGCATGTGAAGTTGCTAATCTGGATTGTATCAATATACTCTGTAGCCATGGAGCAAAAACCAACTGCTATTCATTGAGTGGGCTCGCACCCCTGCATTATTGTACTACAAAGTTCTCCATGCCATGTGCACAACAGTTAATTTGGAAAGGTAAGTTCAATTGCATAAAAACAGTCATAGTATCAAGCTGCTGGGACAGAACTGCACAAATCTTAATGGAGACTCAAGCAAATGTTTCATAGAAACATTGAACAAGTTCTGGTGTCTTCTTAAATTTGTTTTTAAAACATGACTGTGGATTTGGATTTCATGCAGCATAGTATGCTCCTTACCTCTGTTCCTCAAGAACACAATCCCTCCAAATTAATTTATCAATGATCAAATTGCACATTTTGTTCATTACTATAATGTAGTAGAGTTTGCTCTACTAGAAGGCAAAATGAAGTTGCTGCCTCAATTGGCATATAAAATGGAATTGGGGCAGCTGTAATAACTCACCTTTCATTCTTGTGGTAGATAAAACTGTGAGTGTGCTATATATTCATCTTCAGACCATTTAGGTCAGTGTTGGTGAACTTTTTCGGCAACAAGTGCTGAAATGGGAGCGCACGTGTGCACACATAGTGACAGGAACTGGAAAAGCAGCTTGCCATTGTGCATGCGCACTTTGGGAAGTTGAGCTTCCAGTTTCCGGCATGCGCATGCATGCCGGCCACCTGGTCTTCTGGTTTCTGGTGTGCATGGAAACATGACAATCAACCAGCCAGTGTGCATGTGCCGCTGGAACCTGGAAGAAGAGTGGGTGATGGCTGGTGTGCCTGGAAAGATGTCTCTGCATGTGTATCTGTGCCATAGGTTCGCCATCACGGTTTTAGATGAATATGTGGCCTACTGCCTACTGCCTACTGCCAATAGTCAAACAAGTTAATATATCTTTTAATGAAAGGAAGGCACCTTTTTTTTTTCTCTGTCACAAGCAGCTCAATATTATTGGCTAGCTTAGATGACTTTAATGCTGTTAGCCTTTCTCAGAGTGTGATTTCCACATTGTTTGAATTTTACAGTCCATCATTTCTAGCCTGTATGTCTGCAATGTTGTTGTGTTGAATTCTGATAATGTTAATATTTAACTTTAGAAGATAGCAGTAACCAGAGATGAATCAAGTGCTCCAAAAATGTTCGCTCAAAAAAAGAATCTACATTTTTTCACATTCTTTGTGGATATGTGAAATGCAAAGCAAAAATAAAACTAAGAAAACAAACAAAATAAATAGAATGATACTGAAAGTGGAGAAATTATCTTCACTTCCTCAGATCATCAGACTTAATATTAACTGTCAATTTTCAGTTACTTTGAGGCCTTTTTGAGATTTAAAGGTAAGGGTTTCTCCTGTCCTGTAATGTCCAACTCTAGGGGCAGTGGTCATCTCTGTTTCCTAGCTGAGGAAGTCGGTGTTGTCCAAAGATGCTTCTGTGGTCATGTGGCCATCATGGCTCTATGCCATGCACAAAACATTGTTACCTTCCCACCAAAATTGAATTACTTCTCTACTTAGTATTTGCATGCTTTTGAATTGCTAGGTTGGCAGGAGCTGAGACAGGAATGGAACTCACCCAGTCATGTGGTGCTTGGGTCTGGTCATTAAGCCCAGCATCTTGACCACTAGGCCATCATGCTATCTTCCTGCACTTAGGGGACTGAAATGTTTTTCCATTTTCTCATCAAGGTTGATTATTGATCAGTTTCCAGGCATAAACTTCTACAAAGTAATTATAAAAAAAAAGAAAAGGAGAAAATAAATGAATAAAATGGATTGAAACTGATTGCAGAGAATAGTAAACTACCAGGTGAATAAAAAGAATATAATACAAAATACAATATCTTTCCAAACCTCTGATAAATAATAGATTAGAAAAAAAATACTTGTCATGGTATGAGAACGTATGATCTTGAATCAAAGTTTGTTTACACACAGATTTTCCTGCTCATAGATTCTGCTTACTGAGTTGGATAGAGGACAAATTAATGGTGTTATTTTTACCTTCCATGAAGTTTTCCCTTGTCCTGTTATCAATCAGGGAAAAAAAATCCAAGCAATCTGTTTTCTATATGATGAATACTTTGTCGGCCAAATGTATTTATATTATTATTAGGATAGACTGAATCTGTGAAGTATCCTGAAAATATGGAATGTAGGCAACCTTTTAGTTAGGTTATCTGATCAAATAAAAGAAATCTCAGCTGGTCAATCCCATCATATTAGTTGGATTGATTTATCGATTTATATGCGCAGTTTAGCACATATAAGTTTAGCACACAATTTTGGAATCACCTTACTGTAGGATCTTTCATTTTGTTTAGCAGCCCAACTGCTTTCTCCTTCATTCTAAGTTGTTCTGCTCAGTAAAGAAACTAGATTTGGAACCTGGATTTTGAGTGGGTATTTTGAATGGGGGAGAGGATTATTTTTCCCCTCTGTGGAATTAATTGCACAGTCATGCAACTTGCTTTGTTTATGGGCATGTGTTGGTAAAATGAACTACAGTTTATTTCCTATAGTTTCAGGTCTTTGAAGCCTGAGGCTGCCCTGGATCATGTTCTAGGTTGGCTTAGAAAAGAATTAAAGCAGTATAACGAGTTCTAATGTCAGGTTTGCACCACCATAAGTGCTGTTTCCCAGGCATTAAGTTAAGAAATAACAGAAAATTAGAAAGTTAACAACATATGCCATTTCCCCATTTTTTAGAAAGGGATGAATTCATAGGAATCTTTCAATCCTTTTTCTTTCTTTCATTACAGACAACTACCCCAAACCCCTTTTAATTTTGTCATGTTTTTAGACAACCAGCATATCAACTTAAAGCTGCAAAATACTGGAAAGCAGAAAATAGTTTGGATTTTCTATATCTCTTGTTTTTATTTTCTTTTATGCGCTTTCATATCAGTATTCACCCCTGCCAACTTTTCCTGGCGGGGTTTTTTAGAAATGGTTTGTCATTGTTTTCTTCCTAAGACTAGCAAAGAATAACTGGTCTCACTCAAGGTCACCCAGCTGGCTTTGTATCTATGTCAGAACTACAGATCATGGCCTCCCTATTTCTACCGTTATTACCAAACCAGCTATGGAGCTCATTTGGAGCAGGAGTTGTGAGTCCAGGAGAACCCACAAATTAAGGGGTCCTTGGTGCTCTCTGAGCTAGGTTGTTTTTTCACAGATATTTTATTATCCAAACTAGATAACATCATCAGAGCACTTACCTAGTTTGGGTAATGAAACATCTGTGAGAAAAGAACCAAGCTCAGAGAGCACCAAAGGTCCCTCAATTCAAGTATTAGCCACAAGTATTTTTTTTATTGGAATCCCCAGATCTGGGTCTGTCTGGGGCAGTGCCACCCAACCAAGACTAGAGATGGCAGTTCTCCATGGACCAAAGAACCCCAAATCCAGAGACATTATGTCTTTCCAGTTTCAATCTGTTGTTCTTGATCCAGCCCTTACTAGCCTCCAAGCACTGTGAGAGGGAGGTCAGGGCATTGCTTAATATTATCAGTTTCTTTCAGTTTACTTGTTTATTTGCTATACAAACAAACCTGCCACTTTAAAAAATATTCATAAATGTTACCAGGCTCAAATATGGTAACAGGATAGTTAGCTAATAGCTGGAAGACAAAAATCTATGTCAGTGGTTTTACATCTGCATTGTCAATCTATCCGTTTCTAAATCCAAACCAAGCTTTAATTAAGGTTCTGAATGTTCATATTCCCTAAGACAATTCATTTTCCCAAACCCATATATAATTAGATTTCAGTGCCATATTCAGAGGCATTTCCCTAAACTCCTTATTAAAAGAAGTGACTTTTTGAATGAAAAACTATTTGACTTTTTTTTTTAAGTTTAAATTTTTTTTAAAAAAAGTTGTCAGCATCTCCTGATGTTTTTATATTCAGGATGATTTATTTTTGTTGCTGTAGCATATCAACACTGCACTATCCCATACCATCCCGTTTCCCCCCCCCCTTTCTTTTGTGATTTATATTAAAACAGGTGCAGACGTAAATATAAGATCAAACAATCAAGATGAAGAAACGCCCCTTCATACAGTTGCTCGTTGTGGTATCCCTGAAATGGTTGCCTTCTATGTGGAACAAGGAGCTGTAGTTGATGATGCCAATGCCCACCGAGAAACACCATTGTCCTGTGCTGTTTACTGGGCCCTTAATGGCAAGGAACAAATCTACAGCACAGATCACCACCTCATCTGCCGGATGCTCCTTGACTACAAGGCTGATGTTAATTCACGGGATGAAGATTTCAGGACCCCTCTCCACAAGGCAGCCTGGAACTGTGATCATGTACTGCTAAACATGTTGCTTGAGGCAGGTGCTGAGGCCAACCTGATGGATGATAATGGGTGTGCCCCACTGCAATATGTCCTGAAAGTGACAGATGTACGCCCTAGTGCTCAGCCTGAAATCTGTTATCAGCTGCTTCTGAATCACGGAGCTGCCAGGATATACCCACCACAATTCCATAAGGTGAAAAGGGGTAAATGGTGCATAGTGTATTATGTAGAGCAGGGGGTAGGGAACGGCCCTTTTATGACTTGTGGACTTCAACTCCCAGAATTCCTGAGGCAATAAGTCATAAAGTGGCCATCATTCCTCCACTTCTGATGGAGAGAAATACATGTATAGGATGGGATGGAGATTTATCTTTTAAAACATGGTCCAATTCAGTTTAAATAACTGATTGCAAAGCAACAGAAATCTAGAGATGTCGTCTCAGTTTGGAATATGATATGGCAAATTCTCATAAGATGTCTATCATGTGAATTCTGTAAAGTCAGGTCAGAGGTCAATAGTTGTTTCTAAATCAAAATGCCGGCCAGGCACTTTATCAGGAAAAAAAAAGTCTTAGAACAGCTAACTTTGTCAGAATTTTTTTTTTCTCTTTAACATGCATCCTGAGAAACAAGGGCTAAATATGAGACTTTAAGAAACTTTTGCTTATTTTATTATAGAATGAGAATTCTGTAATATAATTATTTAAATTATTTTAAATGTTTTTACATTTAAAAACTTACAAAGAAAGATAGCAGGGACACATCTTTCATTACTTATTCCATTGCTATCTTTCTAAAATTTTCTGCGAAGAATGTATATGTGGAATATATATACCGTATTTGCCGGCGTATAAGACGACTTTTTTGCCCTGAAAAAGATGCCTCCAATTGGGGGTCGCTCTTATACGCCGGTCGCCTTATACGCCGGCAAATAGTAATTGGGAAGCACTGCGGCTGCCCGCGGCTGAGGCACTTTTGCGACTTTTTTGCCTGATTCGTGGAACGATCCGTGAGCGAGGGCAGCCAGCCTTCTCCAGCTCCCAGAAGAGGCTCGCACCGCCTGAGCTCCGCTGAGGTATCCGGCTGGGGCTGTCAGGAGTTGTTACCGCTGGTGCGGCTCCGCGGCGGCTCCAGTCCCGCGTTGCCTCGGGAAGGAAAGGCAAAACCAGGAGCCGCTGCTGCCATTGCAAAGCGCCGCCGCGCTCTTCCTTTTTGCCTTTCCTTCCCGAGGCAACACGGGACTGGAGCACGCGAGCCGCGCCAGCGGTAACAACTCCTGACAGCCCCAGCCGGATACCTCAGCGGAGCCCGGGCGGTGCGAGCCTCGTTTCCTTGGGAGCTGGGAGAAGGCTGGCTGCTCCTTTCGGCTTCACGGGATTCGTTTCCACGGTAGACAAAAGTGCCTCAAAAAAAAAAAAAGTGCAAAAGTGGAAGGCGTGCAGAAGAGGGGCGAGTATATAACAAACTATATTTTGAGTGGAAATGTTGGGGGGTCGTCTTATACGCCGGGTCGTCTTATACGCCGGCATATACGGTAGATGGATTCTATATATGTAAGAAATGCATGGCACTTATAAAAGAAAATTGGTCTAACAGGCTAGAAGTTAAAAGAAGTTTAGCAGCAACTTGTATCTTTTCTAACCCAGTTCAACATCTTAATTGAAGTATGAGTCAGAATTGTACACAGTGGAAGGATTAAAAGAGTCCACTCTTTTCTGACAATTTTCCATATTTTGAATATTATTCATGCTACTCTATATGTATACGTGTACCCAAATCTAGACTTTGCAAACAGAAATGTGATGTAAGGTGTAGATATTCAGGTGCCAAATCATACCATGGCTGGTTTTGGGACTACTTGCCACAACAGTTTTTTCTCCTTAACTGTGAGGAATAGAAGCTGCAATATAAAATTAAAGAACATGGGAAAATTTCTGCTGTGCTAAATTTTCCACCAGGTGTAGAATCTGTGACTCTACAGAATTCAGGTAGGCCTCGACTTACAACCGAACTTTTAGTGACCATTTGAAGTTGTAACAGCCCTGAAAAAAAAGTGATTTATGACCATTTTTCACACTTATGATTGTTGCAGCATCCCCATGACCACATGATCAAAATTCAGATGCTTGGCAACTGACTCATATTTATGACATTTGCAGTGTCTTGGGGTCATGGATCAGATTCTGCAACCTTCTGATAAGCAGAGTCAATGGGGAAGCCAGTTTCATTTAACAACCATGTTACTAACTTAACAACTGCAGTGGTTCACTTAACAACTGTGGCAAGAAAGGTCGTAAAATGGGGCAAAATTTACTTAACAAACATTTTGCTTAGGAACAGAAATTTTTAGGCTCAATTGTGGTTATAATTCGAGGACTACCTATACACAGAGATATAATATCAATGACAGGCTTACTAGAGAAGGCATTAGGCTAGTTTGCTATACAGGAACCGGAAAACATTTAATTTTCCTCAGTAAATGAGCTAAAATGAATATAGCTATTATTTAAGGCTGGAATAATCCTACCATTTTTAAAAGATTAGATTTGCAGCAGCATGGCGGAAAAAAGTCCGTGATGATGGCCACGACCATGTAACCAAGGCTCACTACTTATCCAGGAAGATTGAAAGCTTCAGTTACAAGATCATGGTGACCATCTCGGGGGTTTTGACCTCATATTTACAGATGCTCCTATAGACTGTGAAATGGCTTTGGGGAGAACAGTGACATCTATTGGGTAGTGATATGTTTCTGCTTATAGGTATTGCAAGCTTGTTGTTCCTATCCCAGAGCAGTTGAGATTATTGTGAATACATATGAACATATCAGGTGCACAACAAAATGGAGAACAGCTATACCTGATGATCTCTTTGAGGTAAGTAGTTTAAAAATACACAACTATATTAAGGACAGTGAAGTCATTCATTGCATTAGGCCATAATGTGGTTTTTTTTTAACCTTAGCATGATGTGTAAACCTAGCCAGAGTGGTTCAGAATTCACACTTTTACCTTTGGACCTGACATAAGTAAATCTGATCATTAAAGAAAATACAATTGTTAGTGTCTTTGTTAAAAGGAATATTTAGCAGGAGACAAATATTGGCAACCTAAAATAAAAGTAGGGTTCTATACAATTTATTTTATTTGTTTATATTTTTTAAAACTCTAGCTTTCCTCTAAGACAAGGCTGTCAAACTCCTGGCCCACGGGCGAGGTGCATCATGTGCTGGCCACGCCCATGCCTGGTTTAGCGAAGTGGGGGAAAGTCCCAATATGTCACATGATGCCACCGTGACCATGTGAGTTTGACACCCCTGCTCTAGGAACTCAAAGCAATATACATAGTATTCTCTCCTATAATTTGATCCTGGCCAAATTAACCTGTCAACTAGACAGGCAGATGAAATATTGTTGATTTAAAACCATCTAGTTGATTTTCTAGGGTCCACAGAATTTAAAAGTGTGAAAGCAAACTTCTTCAGTCCATCTTCTTCCACCATCCTTGTCTCCCTATGTGAGTAGCCATTTTGAAAATTCTTCCTCCTCTCATCCAGTCAATATTAAAAAATAAAGGGGACAAAAAAAAGTTTAATGAAAACTGCCAGGCACTTGAAAAAATAAAAGATATATTAAAATCAAGAATTTAGCCAAAAGAATGGGGGAGAGGGGGTAGTGGTGTTATCAGTATTAAATTCACAGGTGTGTTCAGATGTATCTAGAGCTATATTTGTTCTTGGGCAGATTCTATTTTGCTGAATTGGGAGGATCACATTCAATGAGAAGAAGCGGGTATATTTAAGTAGATAGAGAGTCCGGAAAGTAAAAATATTTGCCTCCAGCAATATTACTTACAGTTACCGAAATGTACCTGCAATAGATAATGGCAAAGCCTGGCACATTTTTTTTCCAATGCTTTCGTACATGGAAGAAGAAAGATATTAACTTCAAACATATTTTGTTTTGTCTTTGCAGACATATAGAAGTTTCTACGAATCTCTTTTTGAAGCATGTGCAAATACACCACGATCACTAAAACATTTAGCCAGATGTGCTATTCGAAGAATATTGCTCCATAAATGTCACAAAGGAATCCCTTTACTTTTAATTCCAGCAATACTAAAAAAGTATTTACTTTTAGAGCCAGAAGGAATAATATATTAAGATGTGTAAGAGACATTTTCAGATTATTTAATTTAAAAGCGTTAGGATTCTACTCCCATGGGAGAAGTTAAAATCAAGATTTCTGTGATAACACCAGCAAGAAGCGGAGCTAATATTTTCTACAAAGAATATGAATTCAGATACACACACACACACACACACACACACACACACACAATTACTGAACTTTGAGCACAGGTAATCAAATATTTTATTCCTAGCAGTTTACAGAAGCACAACAAATGAAAAGAAAGAACAAAAAAAATACTTCTAAGGAAAGAGGGAGGGGGGAGTCCAACGTATGGGAAATGTTCTAAAGAGAATTATTAGTTTTCTCCATCTGATAGCCTCTGATGTTCCATATTACCATGGCCATATTACATTAGGATTATAGGACTTGTGGTCCAAGATGCTAAGGCAACAGGTCATGCAAGACTATTGTTAGGAATAAAGGCAAATATACATGTCCCAGGATAATGTTGCAGGATACAATCTGGCTCTGTTTATGGGAGCAGAGGTTTTGTCTTTCGAGTTTTTAGACTCATACTGGAGCCTATCTTCAGGGAACTTCTCTCTAGCTCCAGCAAGATTCTTGACATCTGAGAAAAGACAGAACCTTTATTCCTGATGAAATAACCCAAATTGGATCCTGCAAGACTATTGTAAGACTTTCATTTTGAGGCATCTTCTTCTCACTTCCTTCAAGAAATGCTGAGAAAGCAAAGTTATTAAATAGTACATATAATCTTTTTTTCTTTGTATTATATTGTTGTGAGATTTAATATATTTAATATATTTTGATACAATGATATTTATACAATATTAATTAAAATATTGACATTTTATTGGATAACAGATAACAGATAATTGGAGTTGGAAGGGACCTTATAGGTCATCTAGTCCAACCCCCCCGCCCAAGTGGGAGACCCTACACCATTTCTGACAAATGGCAGTCCAATCTCTTCTTGAAAGTCTCAAGTGATGGCGCTCCCACAACTTCCAAGGGCAAACTGTTCCATTGGTTGCTGCTTCTCACTGTTAGAAAGTTTCTTCTTATTTCCAGGTAAAAGCTCTCCTTGTTCAGTTTCCATCCATTATTCCTTGTCTGGCCTTCAGGTGCCTTGGAAAATAACTTGACCCCTTGTTTGAATAACTTACGATATTGGAAATAAAAATAAAAGTTCTATCAATATTAGTTATAATTTGGGATATCAATAATACAAGCATAAACTTGTTTGACTTTTTCATCCAAAATGAAGTGTAATATTAAGAAAGACTACTCCAGAATGCATTGAATTATATGTTATACAATAAATGTTCATTCTTGAGCGGATTACTGATTCAATAGAAATCAGGACATTATTATCTAAGAGTAGGCCCACAATGAGATAGGCCGCAAATAGATTTAACAAATAAATTTAGCAAGAAAATAAATAAGAGAGGGATCCAGGGGTGGGATTCTGCTAGTTTGTACCGGTTCAGGAGAACACCTAGCTCCAAAGATCATCTGGGAGCAAACTGGTTCGTTTCGACAATCAAGTGGGCCAGCTGCCCACCCCTGAGCTTTACTGATCTTTTTTTTTTTTTTTTAAAACAAGTTTTATTAAAAGTTTCAACAACAAACAAATCATTACATATTAAATCTTTCCCTGTCTTTCTACAATAATTTCCCCAATATTCTCATAAAACACAAACAAACACAAACAAACATAAAAAAAAAATCTTTTAGTAAAGTACCTTGGCCCCAGTTACCTCTCTTTGCATGGGCTAAAATAATAGCACATATCACTCTTCACATTTCTATCTTATTTAATCCATCTTAATTAAATCATTAAATTTGTATCTTTTGCCCATTCATTTATCCCTCTATCTCTTCTTATAATAAAAAAAATTTCTCCTGAAATCACTAATCAGAGTATGATGCCTTTCTATCCTCCCCTAAGTTAGTAAAATTAACATTCAGCATAACAAATACCCAATTTGATTCTGCTTGGTACATTCTATCCACCAAAAATGTTTAAATACATTGTATCCTCCTTTCCTTCGATATTTTATTACATTTTAAAAATCAATCATTGTTTAAAAACTTCAACATTTTAATTTCTCATTAAATCTTAAACCATTCTAATTTACTATTTCAAATATAAAAGTTACAATACCATCTTCTGTACCTTAGCAGAATCTTTCTTACAGAAAATTATATTTCATCCTTTGTCTCTAAAAAAAAATCCCTCTTCTCCCATCCAGTTTTAAAACTTTGAGGCTTTTCTCCGCCTTTCCCCTTTCTTTCTTCCCCACCAAATCTTCCTACCCCCTTCTTCTTCTAACCTCTGCCTTGCTGGGATCCCTTCTCTGTTGTGTTCCCTTTTTCTCTTGTTTGTTATCATTATATTTACTTTGCATCATATTTTTCTCTTTCTCAAATGTTTTTTTAGATCTTAAGTCCTTCATTTTCCTTGCTCTCTTCCTTCCTTCTTCCTTAGATAAGTTTTGGGATTCAATGAAGATGGCGTCTTCGTCTCTTCCTTGTTGTTCTTCTTCCGTTTCCATCTGTTCCATTGTCTGTTGGTAATTGACCAGCGCCATTTCTAGAAATAGAAAAGCTTTTCCCATGCCATCTTTGCAGGCTGCTTTTGTTTGCTCATATTCATCCCTCAGGTCATCAAAAAGGAAAGCCATTATAAATAAATCTTTTCTTTTCTTTATTCCTCTTTCTTCTTACACCAACCAAATATTCCGAGAGAAAGGCAAAACAATCCCAAAATCCACAATCCTCAATAAATCCAAGCAAGCCAAAATTCCCCCTTCCTCTTCCAGGGGTGGTATCAAACAAATAAAAAAAAAAGAATCCAAGTCTATATTTTAAAGCCTTATTAAGATTGTATTTCTGTCCTCAAGTCTTCAAGGCATCTCCTCCAACAAGATCCAAATTTATATATTTTCTTTATCCTCTCCCTTCCGGCTTAATTCCGTTGGGAGGGAGAGTAAACTTTCCCTTCAGCACCTCAAAATAGCCGCTTTTTTTCTCTCTTGTGGAAGAAATCATCAGAAAACCATCTTTTCCAGGAATTAAATTAGATAAATCTCAAAGCCCTGGGTCGACCAAGAAGAACTTTCACTTTCAATAACTTTCTCTTCTTCCTCCTGCGCATACTTGCCCGGCTGTCAACTTCTTTGTGGCGGCCATTGCGGACCGCCGCTGCACCGTCCTGGTAACAGGGGTTCTGCCGCCAGGAGGGGGTCTGCAACACCCCCAAACCCTTCCTCCGGATCCCCTTACCTTCAGCTACCCTGCAGGGCAGCCTTGCTCCGCACCCGTCCGGGTCGGAGCCCAAAACGGGTAGCGCGGCAGGATCGCGCAGCAGCCATGAATCCCTACCGCTCGCGAAGCCGACAAACCGGAAACTGCTGCTTTACTGATCTTTATCGTTGCAGCTGATCAGTGTGGAAGAGCGGATTGACGCTCCTCAGTTGTGTTACTCCCTCAAAGTAACATAGCATATAAGGATTTTTGCATTGCTGTTCACGCGTACAAAGCGCGCGATCAGGGAACTGGAGGGATTCATAACTATATTTGATATTGGGCATATTTGGAATTGGGGTACAGATCAAAATGGCTGCTGTGGTGGATAACTGAAATTCAATGTGGAGAAAAGTACAGTCTTATACTTAGGCAAGAAAAACCAAAAGTACACATATAGACTGGGCAAAACCAGGCTTAATAGCAGTAACTGTGAGAAGGATCTTGAAGTCCCAGTGGAGAATCAATTAAATATGAGCCAGCAGTGTGTGGCAGCAGCCCAAAAAGCCAATGCAATCCTAAATTGCATTAATAAAGAGATAGAATCAAGATCACGTGATAATATCATTTTATAATGCCTTGGTAAAACCACACTTGGAATAATGCATTCAGTTTTGGTCACCACACTATAAAAAAGAAGTTGAGACTCTGGAAAGAATGCAGAGAAGAACAACAAAGATGATTTGGGGCCTGGAGGCTAAAATATATGAAAAAAGTTGCAAGAACTGGGCATGGCTAGTATAATGAAGAGAAGGGGTGACATGATAGCAGTGTTCCAATATTTCAGGGGCTTTCAAAGAGATGAGGGGGTCAACCTATTTTCCAAACCACCCAAAGGCCAGACAAGGAACAATGGATGGAAACTAATCGATCTAGAAATAAAGAGACATTTTCTGACAATGAGAACAATCAA